>NC_060149.1:672667300-673281634 GCF_021461385.2 Schistocerca piceifrons
GATCTCCGGGCGGGGACTACTCAGGACAACGTCGTTATCAGGAGAAAGAAAACTGGCACTCTACGGATCGGAGCGTGGAATGTCAGATCCCTTAATCAGGCAGGTAGATTAGAAAATTTAAAAAGGGAAATGGATAGGTTAAGTTAGATATAGTGGGAATTAGTGAAGTTCAGTGGCAGGAGGAACAAGACTTCTGGTCAGGTAAATACATTGTTATAAATACAAAATCAAATAGGAGTAATGCAGGAGTAGGCTTCATAATGAATGAAAAATAGGAATGTGGGTAAGCTACTACAAACAGCATAGTGAATGCATTATTGTAGCCAAGATAGATATGAAGCCCACGCCTACCACAGTAGTACAAGTTTATATGCCAACTAGCTCGGCATATGACGAAGAGATTGATGAAACGTATGATGAGATAAAAGAAATTATTCAGATAATGAAGGGAGATGAAAATTTAATAGCCATGTGTGACTGGAATTCAGCAGTAGGAAAAGGAAGAGAAGGAAATGTAGTAGGTGAATATGGAATGGGGGTAAAGAATGGAAGAGGAAGCCGCCTGGTAGAATTTTGCACAGAGCATAACTTACGGTAATTGTAGGTAACACTTGGTTCAAGAATCAAGAAAGAAGGTTGTATACATGGAAGAGGCCTGGAGATACTAGAAGGTTTCAGATAGATTATATAATGGTAAGACACAGATTTAGGAACCAGGTTTTAAATTGTAAGATATTTCCAGGGGCAGATGTGGACTCTGACCACAAACTATTGGTCATGAACTGCAGATTAAAACTGAAAAAACTGCAAAAAGGTGGGAATTTAAGGAGGTGGAACATGGATAAACTGAAAGAACCAGAGGTTGTAGAAATTTTCAGAGAGAGCATTAGGGAACAACTGACAATGGGTAGCTTTGAGAGATGAAATAGTGAAGGCAGTAGAAGATCAAGTGGGTAAAAAGATGAGGGCTAATAGAAAACCTTGAGTAACAGAAGATTTATTGAGTTTAACTGATGAAAGGAGAAAACATAAAAATGCAGTGAATGAAGCAGACGAAAAGGAATACAAACGTCTCAAAAATGAGATCGACAGGAAATGCAAAATGGCTAAGCAGGGATGGCTCGAGGACAAATGTAAGGATGTAGAGGCATATATCACTAGGGGTAAGATAGATACTGCCTACAGGAAAATTAAAGAGACCTTTGGAGAAAAGAGAACCACTTGTATGAATATCAGGAGCTGAGATGAAAACCCAGTTGTGAGCAAAGAAGGGAAAGCAGAAAGGTGGAAGGAGTATATAGAGGGTCTATACAAAAGTGATGTACTTGAGAACAATATTATGGAAATGGAAGGAAATGTAGATGAAGATGAAATGGGAGGTATGATACTGCGTGAAGAGTTTGACAGAGCACTGGAAGGCCTGAGTCGAAACAAGGCCCCGGGAGTAGACAACATTCCATTACAACTACTGAGAGCCTTGGGAGAGCCAACCCTGACAAAACTCTACCATCTGGTGAGCAAGATGTATGAGACTGGTGACATACCCACAGACTTCAAGAAGAATATAATTCCAATCCCAAAGAAAGCAGGTGTTGACAGATGTGAAAATTACCGAACTATCAGTTTAATAAGCCACAGCTGCAAAATAAAATACTAACACGAATTCTTTACAGATGAATGGACAAACTGGTAGAAGCCGTCCTCAGGGAAGATCAGTTTGGATTCCATAGAAATGGAATACACGAGGCAACACTGATCCTACGACTTCTCATAAAAGATAGGTTAAGGAAAGGCAAACCTACATTTATAGCACTTGTAAACTTTGAGAAAACTTTTGACAGTGTTGACTGGAATAGTCTCTTTCAAATTCTGAAGGAGGCAAGGGTAAAATACAGAGAGTGAAAGGCTACTTACAATTTGTACAGAAACCAGATGGCAGTTAGAATCGAGGGGCATGAAAGGGAAGCAGTGGGTGAGAGGGGAGTGAGACAGGGTTGTAACCTGTCCCCAATGTTATTCAATCTGTAAACTGAGCAAGCAGGAAAGGAAACAAAAGAAAAATTTGAAGTAGAAATTAAAATCCATAGAGAAGAAATAAAAAGTTTGAGGTTTGCCGATGACATTGTAATACTGTCAGAGACAGCAAAGGACCTGGAAGAGCAATTGAATGGAATGGACAGTGTCTTGAAAGGAGGATATAAGATGAATGACAACAAAAGCAAAATGAGATAATGGAATGTAGTCGACTTAACTCGGGTGATGCTGAGGGAATTAGATTAGGAAATGAGACACTTAAAGTAGTAAAGGAGTTTTGCTATTTGGGGAGCAAAATAACTAATGATGGTCGAAGTAGAGAGGATATAAAATGTAGACTGGCGTTGGCGAGGAAAGCATTTGTGAAGAAGAGAAATTTGTTAATATTGAGTATAGATTTTTAAGTGTCAGGAAGTCATTTCTGAAAGTATTTGTATGGAGTGTAGCCATGTATGGAAGTAAAACATGGGCAATAAATAGTTTGGACAAGAAGAGAATAGAAGCTTTTGAGATGTGGTGCTACAGAAAAATGCTGAAGATTAGATGGGTAGATCACCTTTAAATGCAAACATTTTAGTTTAGGTTAGTCTTTACCGTGACTGCTATTGATATTAAATGAAACCACAAGTTAACTTACTGTTACCAGTCACTGTTTTATTGGAGGGTGGGGGGGGGGGGGTAGATCACATAACTAATGAGGAGGTATTGAACAGAATTGGTGAGAAGAGAAATTTGTGGCACAACATGACTAGAAGAAGGGATCGGTTGGTAGGACATGTTCTGAGGCATCAAGGGATCACCAGTTTAGTATTAGTATTGGAGGGAAGTGTGGAGGGTAAAAATTGTAGAGGGAGGCTAAGAGGTGAATAGACTAAGCAGATTCAGAAGAATGTAGGTTGCAGTAGGTACTGGGAGATGAAGAGGCTTGCACAGGATAGAGTAGCATGGAGAGCTGCATCAAACCAGTCTCTGGACTGAAGACCACAACAACAACAAGTCTAGGGGACTGAGGACCTCAGATGGTAAGTCCCATAGTGCTTAGAGCCATTTGAACCATTTGGATCTGGCACCTTTTGACCACCAAGTGGCAGAATATGCTGCTGATCCCAGTGTGACTGACTTTGGTGGCTGCTTTACCTTTCATACCATCTGGGTTGCCCCCTTCTCCCTTGTCATCAATACCAGCTTCTCTAAATTACTAAGGTAGGCATGCCCATATAATAAATACATTATTTTATCTCTCAATACTCCTGGTCTGTCTCCACTCCACAGCCATCTCCACACATATTACTCTGCAGTTTCATTCCATTCCATTAATTTGCACACTTAGTGGTGTTTCTGTGGTGTCCCTCTCCTATTGTTCTTTATCATAACCCCCCCCCCCCCCTTTCCCTTATCTACTCGCGCTTCCAGTTCATGTTGAGTCACATAAAACTCCCCTTGCCTGCAGCACGGCTTGCCCACTGGTGCCATAGTCCTCCCCTTTTTCCTTGCTATCTTTCCCTCCCAGCAATCATCCTTCCTTCCATTCTGCTTGTTCCAGTCACCGAATTTGTCTGACATATCCTCTCACTTCTGTCACACTGTAGAATTGGGACAGTGTGGTTGTATGTGTGTTTTCGTTAGTTAACTCTAAAGAAGGACATTATATGAATGATCAGCAACTGTTTCATTCTTGTTTATGTGCCTGTTAACTGCTCAGTGCCACAACTAACGGATGAGTGGATAACTTTACTCCTTTAATTATTTGTATTTCGCCCAGACCCAGGTCATTCTAACATGGTATCATAGTTTTATGTTTCCTGTACTAAAGTCATCAAGGACTGCAATGTCTTCAGCAGCTGTTATTTTCCCTGATACTGTTTTAAAGTTTTTGTTTCTTAAATGTATAACATGTATGCCATAAAACTCTAAAAAAATCCAAAAGAACCTTAGGTCTGAAAATATGACCATACTTGGGGATTTTACCAGCTCTTATATCATGTAATGTCATTATTTGTGGATGTGTTAAAGATATAATTTATTATAGTGCATTTGCATTGTGGAACCTGACTTTGGAGTGTAGTTAAAACTGGAAGTAGTGTAACAGCTGAACATAAATAGCATACAGTGAGTGATTGTGTCAGTATTATATTATTTGTGGTATACAGGGTCATTATGTGATAAGGCCAAAGTTACCAACAGGAGCACAGCGAGTTAAGCTTACAACAAATTCAAAAGTAAAATTCCATCTACTGACTTGTAAGCAAATCCTTAAAAAGTTTTGGTCTAATGTTAAATCATTAAACAAATAGAAGCCATCTGTCCAGGCACACACTGACCTTAATGGCATCAAAATGGAGGATGACACAGAGGAGGCCAAAATAATAATTATCTTTTTCTAAAATTATTTTGATGGGGAAGTTCCTTTAAATTGTTGCACTAACTTCAAGATGACAAGATATCAGAATAAATGACCACAGAATGGAAAAGCAACTGAAATCACTCAATAGAGGAAAGGCCACAGGACCTGGCAGGATGCCAGTATGATTCTACATAGACTATGCAAAAGAGCATGCTTTTTTTTCTAGCAGCAGTGTGGCTTTGGTCATTGCAGGTGCAGAGGGTTTATAGTGATTCAGAGAAAGCACAGATCATTGCCATTTACAAGAATAATTATCAAACAGATGCAAGAACTATAGAGCTACATCTTTGACATTGGTATATTGTAGAATTTTAGGTACTTTTTTATACTCATGTGTTATGACAATTCCGGAAACTAGAAATCTTCTCTGTAGGAATCAACATGGGTCCTGAAGACAATGCTGTGTGAAACTGAGCCTTCTTCGTTCAACCACTAGATACAGAAAGTAGCAGATAGTGGTACCCAGGTTGATGCCATGTTTCTTCATTTCCAGAATGCATTCAGTACTGACCACACTGCTGTCTAATTAACAAAATATGAGTGTATGGAAAAGCAGGCAAGCTATGTGATGAGACTGAAGAGCTTTTAGCAAACATAACATAGTATTTGATTCTCAACAAAGAGAAATCTTCATGCCTAAAAATATCTCCAAACGTACTCCAAGGGGACCATTACTTTTCACAATATACACTGAAGAGCCAAAGAAACTGTTACACCTGCCTAATATCATGTTGGAACCCTGTGAGCATGCAGAAGTGCTGCAGCACGATGTGCCATTGACTTGAGTAATGTCTGAAGTAGTGCTGGAGGGAACTGATACCATGAATCCTACAGGGCTGTCCATAAATCCGTAAGAATATGAGGGGGTCGAGATCTCTTCTGAATGGCATGTTGCAAGGCATCCAAGTTATGATCAATAATGTTCATGTCTGGGGAGTTTGGTGGATGTGTGGGGTGTTGCAAGTCTGTTGGAATGCACAACGGACATGAATGGATGCAGATGATCAGACAGGATGTTTACGTACATGTCACCTGTCAGAGTCGTATCTCGACGTATCAGGGGTCCCATATCCCTCCAACCACACATGCTCCACACCATTACAGAGCCTCTACCAGCTTGGAAAGCCCACTGCTGGTATGCAGGGTCCATGGATTCATGAGGTTGTCTCCATACCCATCCACGTCAATTTGCTCGATACAATTTGAAACAAGACTTGTTCGACCAGACAACATCTTTCCAGCCATCAGTAGTCCAATGTGGGTGTTGATAGTTCCAGGTGAGGTGTGAAGCTTTGTATCATGCAGTCATCAAGCGTAAACGAGTGGGCCTTTGGCTCCAAAAGCCCATGTCAATGACGTTTTGTTGAATGGTTCGCACATTGACACTTGATGGCACAGCATTGAAATCTGCAGCAATTTGTGAAAGCATTGCACTTCTGTCATGTTGAATGATTATCTTCAGTCATCGTTGGCCCCATTCTTGTGGGATCTTTTTCTGGCCGCAGCGATGTGGGAGACTTGATGTTTTACCATGTTCCTGATATTCATAGTACACTCATGAAATGGTCGTACGGGCAAGTCCCCACTTCATTGCTACCTTGGAGATGCCATGTCCCATCGCTCATGCGCCGACTATAACACCACATTCAAACTCACTTAAATCTTGATAACTTGCCATTGTAGCAGCGGTAACTGATCTAACAATTGCGCCAGACACTTGTTGCCTTATATAGGCATTGATGCCCGCATCTTTGTATTCCACCTGTTTACATATTTCTGTATTTGAATACGCATGCCTGTTCATGTTTCTTTGGTGCTTCAGTGTATATAAATGGCCTAGTGGATGATGTCGGAAGCGCCATGAGACATTTTGTGGATAATGCTGTTTATACACAGTAGGCGCAGCAGTAGAAAATTGTAGTGAAATGCAGGAAGACCTGCAGAGGATCAACCCTTGGTGTGTGGAGTGGCAATTGTTTCTCAACATAAACAAATGTTATATAGTCTGTAAAAATCTAGGAGTATGTGTGCAGAGTGATTTAAAGTGGAAATGCCATGTAAAACTATTCACAGGTAAGGCAGATGTCAGGCACAAATTAATTGGAAGAACAATCAGGAAGTGTAGTTCGCCCGACAAAGGCTGCAGCTTACAAAACCATTGTTTGAGCCATACTTTAATATTTCGCATCAGTATGGGATCTGTACCACACAGGATTGATACAGGAAAAAGAGAATATCAGGAGAAGAGCAGGATGTTTTGTTACAGGTTCATTCAGTAAAAGTGAAAGTATCTTAGAAGTACAGACCTCCAGTGGCAGATGCTGCAAGAATTCTGCATTATGGTGTGGTTTACTGTTCTGTGAGTGTAAATACCCAGAAGAGACAATCAATATATTGCTTCCACTTACATATATCTTTTAGAAAGATAATTAATGTAAGATAAGACTTGGAGAGATTAACATTCACATGGGGGCTTACCAACAATCGTTCTTCCCGTGAACCATTCACTGCTGGAATGAGGAAGGGCGAAGGGAGGTGGGGGGAATGAGACAGCGTTACATAAAGTACCCTCAGTCACACACACCATAAAGTGAGTATAGATGTAAATGATATTTCGGATATAAAACCAGTGGCATCATAATCAGAGAAGACATGCAGTTTAGATTTTTACAGAAAATGCACTACACAGTACTTACAGTGAGTTCAATTAGCAATGGATATGTACTTTGTGACCAGGGACACAGATGCTGAAGGCTTATATATTTACAGCTCACACATCTGAATTCTGTGCTGCAACTATTAGGGAGTGTACACAGGACAGTCACTTTCCCTTTTTTAAAAAAAAAAAAAAAAATGAAATGCTCTGTTGGAAGAGTGGGAAATACTGGTGAGGTATTTAGGTAACATGGAACATGGCAAGATTTAGGATGTTACTATCAGTTCAGCCCAAACAACCACAGTAGCAGAATAGTGAATTGCCACTATGTTTCAATTATATGGATGGCAGTTTACATGCTAGTTATTACTAATGAAACACTTGTTTCACAGAGCGGCAGAAGAACAGAAGTGTGGTAACTTAGTAAGAAATAACCAATAACATTTATTAATTGTTATTATACAATACTGTACTTGGCAACAGTTCAGTATATGGCACTTGCTGCCCCATACATAATAAGATGAAATCTAAATAATTGGCTATCTCTTGGCAGTCTGTGATTTAGTAACTATGACTAAAAGTAATTATGCAGAGAATCGTTTAACTGCACTAGTTCTCCATAAATAGCGACTGCTAAGTCGGAACGTAGTCTCCTGAATGGAACTCTCGGAACTGTGCTCTGTAGTATAATGTAGAAAATGTTGGCACTATAGGTACTAGGCGAAATGCAGGAACTATCTGCACTGCTTACACTGTACTGTGAGTATTTTGTCAGTGCTTTGACTTTTCTACCTGTTGGTGAAAGGATCTCCATCCCTGCCAGTTCTAGACTGAAGCAAAGTAGGCCACCATTGACAGCACTGTCTTTGGTGCATGGCAACATTATCGGTGGACAGATATGATGTGCTGATGGACACAATGGACATAGCGCAGAAGCAGAAAGGTAGCACTCGCCAACTGGGACAATCAGGCAGCCTGAGAAGGTGCCGGGTGAGTGGTGTGCCTGTGTGGTGATGGCCTCTTGTGGTATTATTGTGTACCTCTTGAGCCATGTACACAAAATAGTGCTTAATTAAAAATGAAACTGTTTGGAAAAGGAACCATTTTGTATTAATAAAGGAAGACAGGACATTTACTCATCATGGTCAGTGCAGGGAATGAAATAAGAATCCAATGCAAGAACAAGGTTATCTTTCTGGAGGGGGGGGGGGGGGGGGGGAGAGGAATTATTTACCATGGAATTTCTCTCAAACAAAAATTAAACCATTATACAATTGTATTCTAAAAGAACAACATTTTTTTACTATCAGAAAGTAAATTTACTCACAGTGGCTAATGTGAAAGGTGCTGGCAGTTTTAAGAGTGCTGCTTTCAACAAGCAGAGTTACTTTGCAGAAATTAAGGGGCATGCTTTGGGTAGTAATAACTACAGGACATTATAAAACCATTTAAAAAGTCAACCCTGAAACAGTTTAAATGGTATGTCAAATGCAAAACTTGTTTTTGTAAGTGAATGTGTAGACTCTTTGAGAACAATAACTTACCAGCTGGTGGAACAGACACCACTAGTGCAAGATAGACAAGCATACATATCTAAAAATAAAAACTGTTTATCTGTAGTGTTCAAAACATATTAACAGCTCCTTCATCAAGAAGAATATAAATGTGAAGAATCAGAAAAGGATGTCAGATGAATAGGTACAGGAGGGAACAATGTCACTCAAAGTACTCTGATTTGAGAAGGAATTGTTAACATAATTTTTCCTAACCATGTTCTGAATTTAAACCACACAGAACATTTAAGAAAATGACTCATTTAGTTTCTACTCTTAGAAGAATGTCGGTACGAATATGTTTCTTGCAATCTGTAGCACAGAGAATTCAAGATACACTCCTGGAAATTGAAATAAGAACACCGTTAATTCATTGTCCCAGGAAGGGGAAACTTTATTGACACATTCCTGGGGTCAGATACATCACATGATCACACTGACAGAACCACAGGCACATAGACACAGGCAACAGAACATGCACAATGTCGGCACTAGTACAGTGTATATCCACCTTTCGCAGCAATGCAGGCTGCTATTCTCCCATGGAGACGATCGTAGAGATGCTGGATGTAGTCCTGTGGAACGGCTTGCCATGCCATTTCCACCTGGCGCCTCAGTTGGACCAGCGTTCGTGCTGGACGTGCAGACCGCGTGAGACGACGCTTCATCCAGTCCCAAACATGCTCAATGGGGGACAGATCCGGAGATCTTGCTGGCCAGGGTAGTTGACTTACACCTTCTAGAGCACGTTGGGTGGCACGGGATACATGCGGACGTGCATTGTCCTGTTGGAACAGCAAGTTCCCTTGCCGGTGTAGGAATGGTAGAACGATGGGTTCGATGACGGTTTGGATGTACCGTGCACTATTCAGTGTTCCCTCGACGATCACCAGTGGTGTACGGCCAGTGTAGGAGATCGCTCCCCACACCATGATGCCGGGTGTTGGCCCTGTGTGCCTCGGTCGTATGCAGTCCTGATTGTGGCGCTCACCTGCACGGCGCCAAACACGCATACGACCATCATTGGCACCAAGGCAGAAGCGACTCTCATCGCTGAAGACGACACGTCTCCATTCGTCCCTCCATTCACGCCTGTCGCGACACCACTGGAGGCGGGCTGCACGATGTTGGGGCGTGAGCAGAAGACGGCCTAACGGTGTGCGGGACCGTAGCCCAGCTTCATGGAGACGGTTGCGAATGGTCCTCGCCGATACCCCAGGAGCAACAGTGTCCCTAATTTGCTGGGAAGTGGCGGTGCGGTCCCCTACGGCACTGCGTAGGATCCTACGGTCTTGGCGTGCATCCGTGCGTCGCTGCGGTCCGGTCCCAGGTCGACAGGCACGTGCACCTTCCGCCGACCACTGGCGACAACATCGATGTACTGTGGAGACCTCACGCCCCACGTGTTGAGCAATTCGGCGGTACATCCACCCGGCCTCCCGCATGCCCATTATACGCCCTCGCTCAAAGTCCGTCAACTGCACATACGGTTCACGTCCACGTTGTCGCGGCATGCTACCAGTGTTAAAGACTACGATGGAGCTCCGTATGCCACGGCAAACTGGCTGACACTGACGGCGGCGGTGCACAAATGCTGCGCAGCTAGCGCCATTCGACGGCCAACACCGCGGTTCCTGGTGTGTCCGCTGTGCCGTGCGTGTGATCATTGCTTGTACAGCCCTCTCGCATTGTCCGGAGCAAGTATGGTGGGTCTGACACACCGGTGTCAATGTGTTCTTTTTTCCATTTCCAGGAGTGTATTTAATTGTGGTAGCAGATATGAATCACCTACCAACTGTTCACCTACACTTGACTCAATAAAAATTGATATACCAGGTGGAAAGGTCTCTAGCCTTTGGTGGGACTGAACCTACATTCTCAACGTCAAGGAGCATTGACTCAGATTTTTAACTATGGTGGAACTCTACAATAATTGTTGACTGTTGTTTTTAACTGTGGCATAGTTACAGCTGTGACTTAAAATATCATTCTGTTGTGGAGCAAATTCAAAGACCATTTGAAGCTAACGCACTCTGTTGGTATTTTGTTTCCATATCTTAAAGTGCTGGCACTAAAGCGGTTTCCAGCTGCCATTGCATCAAAGGACATGAATCAGTAATAGTGCCAAAAGTTCGTTACAGCTTGTAATGCTATTAGCCTGGTCGGGGACTACCGTAGCACCTTAATCTTGTAGTCTCTTACTGAAATCTTTTTGGCTTGTAACTGAGTTGAACAATAACACACACAATACCATAGAATTAAATATGACTTACAGTCACATTTATTATTGCCAACGTACATTTTTGGTGATGATTGGCTTGTCCTATCTCTTCTGTTTATGAGGGTAAGTCAATTATTATCTGCAATTTAGTTTCGTTTTTGTTTATTTTGGTAGTACTGTCATTTTACGTTGATGATGCATGCTTTGTTTATTTGTTGTTATATCTTTGCAATTTTCAAGCTGCTAGGCTAGTTTTATTATCGCTGCCATGCTTTTAATCATGGTTACTCAGTTGTCTATTTTCACCAAAGAAGAGCAACGTTCAATGATTCATTTTTTGTGGATGGAAGGCATATCAGGGGCCAAAATTCATAAGACTTTCAGTGCAGTGTGGGAACAGTATTTTCCCACAATGGACCGTCTATGAATGGGTTGAAAAATTCTGAAATTGTCACAGAAGTGTTACGCACGATGAAGGAGCCGGACGACTGTTTACTGCCACAAATGAAGAAACCATTGGACGTTCATGTGAAATGATTCTCTTAGACAGATGATTAACTATTGATGCAGTGGCACATCATCTGCAAATCAGTCACAGTTATACCTACAAAATCATCCGCAGTGGACTTTGGTTTCATAAAGTTTGTGCAGATGGGTCCCAAAACAACTCGCACAGTTGCATAAACAAACATGCTTGGACAACTACAAAAAACATTTGGATTGCTATGGTAATGAAGGGGACAACTTCTTAGACAGGATCATTACTGGTGACAAAACATGGATCCATCATTATGACCTGGAGAGTAAACAGCAGAGTATGGAACGGAAACACCCAAATTCGCCATGCAAGGAAAAGTTAAAGACCCAACCGTCCACAGGAAAACTAATGCTTATGGTGTTTTGAGATGCACAAGGTCCAGTACTGGAACATTATGGGGAAAGGGGCACAACAATAAACAGTGTACATTATAGTGAGATGCTTACCGTCAGGCTAAAGCCTGCAGTTCGAAGCAAACGCCAAGGATTGCTATCAAAAGGTGTTGTGTTATTGCCCGTTCACATACTGCTGCCCACACTGCTGAAACGCTCCAGAAACTCAAATTTGAAGTACTGGATCATCCTCCATATAGTCCCGATCATGCTCCTTGTGACTGTCACTTGTTTGGTCCACTCAAACAGGACTCAGTCGAAGCAGTGCAAGAATTGGTGCATTCCTTGCTTGCAGCTCAGCTGAGAACCTTCTTTTATGAGGGCATCAGGAAGCTCGTACAATGATGGCCCAAGTGCGTTGAAACGCAAGGAGACTATGTCAAAAAATGATGTTCTTGTAAGTTTCCTATTTGATTACAATAAAATTTTATAACTACTTTGCAGGTAGTAATTGACTTACCCTCCTATATTTCACAAATACCAGACTAGCACATACACTTTGTGATCCTTATCAGCAAACACAATCTGCATGCACGCATAAGTAGTAGCCCAAGAGCATTCATAAAGACATTTTCTGGGCTCCACTTTTATGCGCACTTTGACAAAAAGGTGTTGACTGTATGGTAGCTAGGTGCAAACTCTTTAAACAAAGATGTTATGACAGTTTTGAAGTACAGACTGAGGATTCAGTGTCTGGAGGGGTGTGTGGATATTTTGTGAAATTGGTGATTATATTTTAGTTTATTATTATATAAGTGTCAGGTTTAGTATTAGTGTCAACCTATTTATTCCAACAGTAATCTTGGTAGAGTGAATATTAGGTACTGACAAAAGTATTAAAGCCAGATGTGTTATTTGAGTGAGACACCGTGTACCCATGTCCTGGATGACCAGTTTTCATGTAAAATCCACAGGTTTGTAATTCTCAGATGTATGCAGTTTATTAATTAGTGGCTTATTTGAATAACCAAAGGCACTATCTGCTTCAGAAAAATGAGGGCAACAAAAGTATGTCAAATCTGGGAAATAAAGTTATTTAGATAGTTACAGGTTCCATAGATAATTTGAATGATTCTTTTATTAATATTGTGTGGAATGAGTCAGTTTATAGGACATGTATAGATGATTAGTGTTAACATTAATTAATACTTTGTTATTTTAGTTTGATTTTGCGTATTTGGGGTTGCACATGTTTGTGTTAGGTATTATTACTGCTACATGTTTCTCTTGGTTGGAAATTTAAAGTACTTTTCCTTTTTGTAGTGTTCCATACTTCATTCAGTGTCTCATGTTAAAATTTATATCAAACACTAAGGTCTACATTCTCTTTGTAGGGTAAAATATTTACACTTCTAAATTAATGCAATCAACGGGTATGTTCACTTATGCCACATATTTTGATACTCACAAACTCGTCCATGATGGATATGATGGAAAAGTTTACTAGTGTTCTTTGCTAGTTGCAGTAGTAGATGATATCTCATGCACATTCAGGCTTTTCAGCTGTTCAGCTTGATTGTGGAATATGTTTGGTGTCATGTGTGTGTGTGTTTCTCATTTGTTTTTTATTGCATTATGTATGGTATGTTTGTTTAGGATTATAGTTGTTCATGTGTATTTTAACTGGAAAAATGAAATTTGTTATCCAGGTTTTTGAGGTTTGTGTGGTTTCTTTGGCTATTGAGGACTTTGTGTGAGCTATATAGCTCAAGTGAAAATTGAAGTACCAGGTTTTCAAGTTATCAGTGGGTACTTTGTTATTGTTGTCTTTGTTTGAGGTATGCAGGTCAAGTGAAATTTACGACTCCTATGGTTTTTGTTTTTGTAGCATTGTGTGAAATGTTGAGCACATTTTGTGCTTGATTTTGTGGTTAATATTTGCTTTGGGATAGTGTCGTTATTGGTAGTATCAGATATTTAGTTTGACCTCACCCGAAACACCCTAGTTCCTGTGAGTGTCCTGTTAATTTCATTTCATTGCTGGAGTTAAGAAATTTCATATCATTTTTGTTTTTGTTCATGAGTGTATTTAGTGACATTATTGCCACCATATTCTATATGTTTGACATAGAGGTGTCTGTCATCTTCATGACATCATGGGTCAAGGCAAACCGATGGAATCAGAACTTTCTGTACTGCCCAGTTTTCTAAATGTAATTTGATAGAAAATTGTCTGTAATGTATTTACATTTTAAGTGAATTTAAGAGAAATGTTGATGTATATAACCTTGGCCATTTCAACATTCAATGCCTTGTGTATAGAACAACAAATGACATTTAGTATGGTATTTATTTGCTATGAAATGCTGCATACAATCATTTAATTTTTATTTCTCACCCACTGCTCTGTTGAGTTCTGGTAAACATAACAATCCTTGTCCTAATCTGACCTCCAGCCTCTATTAGTTCTGGGTGAGGATCATGTCATTGGCACTGTTACTCTTTATCATAGTCTATGACTCATATACATAAAAAAATCAAAGTATCTTACATTAACATTTAATCATATCCTGCAAAAGATATAATTTATTGAATTTTATATAAGTTAAAGGGCACCAATACTTAGGGACTGGGGGGGGGGGGGGACATCCCCCTCCTCCTCCCCCTCCCTCCCCTGCCCCGCCCCCTGGCTAACAGATAAAGAAAAAAATACAGTGTAGTTAGGTGGTGTTCTCTCAAAAAAATGATTTAAAGGCCAGTGTTATGCACGTTTGTAACAGGGTCAGGTGAGGAACGTTTTATGGCTACTTAAGTCTCCATATATCTTCCAAAATATTGAAAATACTCCGTATACCCAGGTCTAGGTCCCCCCCCCCCCTCCCCTCTGTCCCCATCATAAACTATGGTTATGTGCACCCTTGAATTAGTTGAAAATATTTAAAATACATGTATATATCAAAGTAGCACATAAGGATGAAAGCTGCCCCTTAATATTCAAATCATTTTGAAATGAAAGCAGTTTACTAAAATTTCTCAATTTTTACATGTTCCAAAAACTACAATATTCCCATTGTTTATTTCTGTAAGATTTTTTACATGTTTATTTCATAAGTTTAGACTGATCAATCCCTTGCATATATTTCATAATCCTTACTACGTGAAATCATTAGTCAAAGTATAAGTGGCAGATTAACATCATAAAGGAGGTCAGCATAATGGTATTCTGAAAATAAAATTCCTATTTTTAAATAACTGGTTAAATTCTTCCAATATCATTGTTACTTTCATGACAATAGTAAATTCTTTTTAAATCCAAAATTTTCATTTAAGGTCTCAAAATGTTGCCCCTTACCACAACAATGTCTCATTACAGTACAAACTATTTGCATGTAGTCACATTTTACTATTCATTGATGTCTGTTACATCATCAATTTCTTTTCCTATAAACCTGTTAACTGAAAAAGTGCATTTGCAGAAATAATCTACTACAAAGACAGGGTCCCTAATCATTGCTGCTTCATGTAATACTTTCCGTATTTTTCATTATTACTTCATTAACACTATCATTGCATACATTTCATCTCTACTACATCACTCTATACAACATACAATATCTCTTTGACTCATGACTTTGGTATATTGATTCATTATTACAGCATTAAACAGTAAATCCTCGCTCTGTCTTAATCAAAACATGACTCCAAAGAATATCACTACATAGCTACAATCACAACCTTCACTTCCTAGCACAGAAAAGACAAAACAGTAGTTAAATCATGCATTAATTCACTTTGGGCAAAGGGCTACAATAAAACAAATGATGTTCTCAATAAACATTGCTGTGGGCAACATTTACTTATTTTACTTCAGCTTTCTTTACTTTAGGCTATAGTGCAACAGTGTGACATATTGTTACTGAAAAAACACCTTCAACTAAACAACAGAACTCCTTTTCACATTAAACTGAACAAATGACTTTTTCCACATGCTTATAATGATGGTACTGATTATAACCTTTGAAATTTTTTCTCTATTGCTGCTGTACAAATTTCTATTGCTTTCACATATCTAGTCTTCTTTAGCTTTTTCTTAATGCTACTTTAACAAATTCCACATTATTTTACACTTTTGATTTACCTCAATTTTTTTTCCACACAATTTCTCTTTATTATTAAGCTCAAAAACAAAAAAGACATTTTACGCAAAATGTCATTGACATGGTATTGAAATCTCATTTGCTTCCATTCTCTTAAATGACACACAAAAATATCCAGTTACTGAAATAGCACATTTTGATTACATATGAATTGAAGATAGTGCATGAGGATTATATTTCTCTTACAATCTATTGATAGGACAGCTGAAGAAACAGTGAACCAGGAAAAGTAGGCCTATGGATTCACCCATCTGGGGAGCCACTCTTCAAATAGTTCACTAAAGATAATTGACTACCCTACCTATTCATTGGTCCACAATTACTCTGACCCTCTGCTCATGCAAATTTGGTTGCAATCCAGCCTTTACTGTTAAAGTCAATTCTGAATACAGCACTCCACCTAACAAAATCTTTAATCACTGGTTTTCAGTTTTATTTTCTTTGTGCAACATGTCAATACCAAAAGCATTCAATTTTGGTTGCAAATTCTCCTTTATATTTTTTAACTTCATTTACAAACAAACTTTCAGTGAATGTATTTTGTGTCCAAATTTTTCTTTAAATTCCCATTGCCACTGCTGAGTTCATTGTGAGTTTTCTGGTTAGTTTCTTTCATTTCTATCATTATGCTATAAAATTTTAAGTGCATTTTTGTATGTAAACTATTAATATCACTTTTGAGATACCTGTTATTTTTGTCTAATTTTTGATTCATTTTAGTACTATTTTTATTTTATTTCTAATTAGTTTCTTTGATATTCAGTGTCAGTTGAGCGAACATTTTGGTAATTTTTGGTAACATCCTATTGCCACTGAGATCACCTAATTCCTCCTTTACAAGATACCTTCACTTGCATCTGTCAGCTTTGCATTACTTTCTTTAGTTCTAACCTCATAGTATCTTTTAGCGCTTGACTTTTTGTTAATAACCTGACTGTCATTCACTTCATAAAAAAAAGGTTGAATGTAACTCTGATTTAAATCTACTGCCTTTGCAAGAACCACTTTTAAACAGTGCTTTTTTCCCTACTAATTTCTACTCCTTGTTCATCAGCAGCAAGGTCACTGTCTTTCACTATTTTGTCACTCATTTTGCAAAGATTATAAATAGCACTTGTAACTAGTAACACTTTTTCTTGTATTTCTTTCATGCCAACTGCTACTGACATATACTCCATCTCATATTGCCATCTCAAATACTGCACAATATCTTGTCTGCCTGTTGTGTTCCTGTCTCGAACTCCTAGGTGTTCCCTTATTGGTCAAAGCTCATCAAATACGGAATCAATCTCTTCAGTTTTCCATTAATCGAAGTATTCTCAAAGATGGCAGCCACTTCCCTAAATTTCTTTGCTTAATGTGTAACTTGGTCTCATCGTAATTAGTTTCATATTTGATCAACTAATGGAAACTCCAGGTAGGAGTATCAACAATGTGGGAAAAGACGCATTGCTAAGAGGGGCATTTGAAAAGTCCATGCAAAAATAAAAACTACTTGCGTGTTTGGGTAAACCTTTTTTATTTTTCGACATAGTCTCCTTTTAGACTTATACACTTCATCCAATGTTGTTCTAATTTGTTGATCTGTTCTGAATAATAAGAGTTGTCCAAGTCTGCAAAATAGCTGTTAGTTGCTGCAATCACCTTCTTGTCTGAATAAAATCTTTGCCCTGTCGGCCATTTCTTCAAATTGGGGAACAAATAGTTGTCCAAAGGAGCCAAGTCTGGAGAATAGGGGGGACATGAAACGAGTTGGAATCCTGTTTCCATTAATTTTGTGACTACAACTGCTGAGGTGTGTGTTGGTGCATTGTTGTGATGGAAAAGGACTTTTTTGCGGTCTAATCACCAGCATTTTCTTGCAGCTAGGTTTCCAAACGGTCCAAAAACGATGAATAATATGCACCTGTAATAGTTTTATCATTTTCCAGATAGTTGATGAGGATTATCACTTGAAAATCCCAAAGGACAGTTGCCATAACCTTTCCGGCTGAAGGACTGGTCTTCACCTTTTTTGGTGCAGATTCTCCCTTGGTAACCCATTGTTTAGATTGTTGTTTGGTCTCAGGAGTATAGTAATGTATCCATGTTTCATCCACAGTGACAAAACGATGCTTTAAGTCCTGCGGATTCTTCCAGAACAGCTGCAAACCATCCTTGTAACACTTACATGATTCCATTTTTGGTCAAGCGTGAGCAATTGCGGAACCCATCTTGTGGATAGCTTTCTCATGTCCAAATGTTTATGCAAAATATTATGTACTCATTCATTCATTCGAGATGTCTGCAGCACTAGCAATCTCACACACCTTAACTCTTCTGTCATTCATCACCATATCATGGATTTTATCAATGCTTTCTGGAGTCATAACCTATACAGGGCGTCCAGAACGTCACTTGTGTCCATATGGCCACTCTGAAAATTTTGAAACAATTTATAAACTGTTCTAATCGAAGGTGCAGTGTCACTGTAATGTTTATCAAGCTTCTCTTTAGTCTCCCAAGACGTTTTGCCTTTCATAAAGTAATGTTTAATCACCACACGAAATTCTTTTTTGTCCATTTTTTGACAATCACTCGACTTCCTTGATTAACACAAATGCCAAACAGAAAGAAATAGACCAATATGGCTGAAACTTGGTGTGCATTCTTTCCAAAGATGATACTAACTAAACATGACCTTGATATGCGCCGGTGGTGCCATCTCTCGGACTTTGCACGGACTTTTCAAACCCTCCCTCGTAGTTACCACAAAGAAGCCACATCAAGTTACACACAGGTACAGTTAAAAGACTCTCACATAAAGCTTTTGGCCACAGCCTTCGTCTAATTTCCTATTTGTATATATTCATCTCCAAACCATTGGTTATTTATAACTATATAATGTACTTGTCCTCACAATGCTCCTGTCTGTCTAATTGTTGTGACTAATTTGTATACTATTGATACTGTAATTGATTTACAGTTCCACACACATTTCACTCTAATCAACCATTGCCATTCTGTAGCAGCACCAGCGTTTAGGGTAGGGAAAGTTAGTTTTGTGCAATATTCTGAGCACAAGTTACACCCAGGCATGGGCCAGATAGCAGTGAGTTAATC
The DNA here is from genome assembly GCF_021461385.2 of Schistocerca piceifrons. NCBI lineage: Eukaryota > Metazoa > Arthropoda > Insecta > Orthoptera > Acrididae > Schistocerca > Schistocerca piceifrons. Next base: position 672,686,298 of record NC_060149.1, read on the forward strand.
ATACCAACAGTTGCAAAGTAGAATAGAGACCACAGGGCTGTCAAATTGCTGAAAGAGTATACATAGTGGTTTTGCATGTTGCAAATCACAGGCAAGAGGGGCCCACTGGCCAACCTAGCATGTTATGAGTACGTGACGCAAAGCAGGGCGTATGGCAAAACAGAGGTGCACAGCCATGTATAAATAGATGCGGGTTTCTAACGAGATTCATTCAAGTGTGGCAGCTCTCCTGGATGGCGGGGCATGCCACACCACCAGCGACACACAGCAGCAGATGGGGCGCCAGTGTTCCAGTCGATGGTGGGTCGCTGGTTCGACCTTCTGAGGCCGGTGCGGGGTCCGTAGCCAGCCTGCGGCGGGCCACACCACGGCTCACTACCGCAAGCAGCCAGCCTGGCTTCCAACACACACCAGAGGCATAATGAGGCAAGGGCCGCAGATTCACACTGGATCTCGGGCACTCGTTGTCACTGCGATCTTAGCCACGCCGGCGAGAAGCACGCAGACCACTGAGTCAACTGCCGGCATCCTTACAATGCTGCAACTCCACTGGCATACAAGACCGACACACAGCAGTGCATGCATGCGTTGCTGAGGCAGCCATTCTGCACGAAGCCGTTTTGCAGACAGTGAAGTGGTGTCCTCAGCATTGCAGGACCCAGTGACACAGATAGAAGGGAACACAGCACTATAGTTGGGGTGTCAGAAGAGCGGTCATCATCTGTACAGTGTGGTGTTCGAGCCCACTGCCCGCATTGCTTTCACAAGATGTGGTGAGTTTTGACCAGTTTTCTTTTGAGTATTGGATGTTTTCTTTCCTTTTTGCATTTTTGAGTATGGCTCACAGCAGGCCATTTTAGATGTTTTGCATAGGCATAATTTTTTTTTGTCAGAACAGGTGTTAGTGTATTTGGGGCAATAATATTTATTTTTTTCATGGCATTTAATTATTTTTGTATTGGTTTCAGTATGATTTTACAGAGTATGATAATACTGAGGTGTAGGGAGTTGGATTATTCTTGTAGTTAAATGTGTTGTTTCAGGACTAACTGGGAACGAAAGAAACACAATTGCAGAATCAGTGATGCGAGGTGTGTCAGAACCAGAAGCGGTGTGGATTTTGTTGGAAAATGTAGCACAATTGACAGGAGACAATATGCAGTTGAGAAATGAATTAACATCTAGAGGTGAACGGGAAACCACATCTGATCAGTCATTGTTGCCTAGGGTGCAGGAGATAGATCCAGCAGCCGTGAGTTTGATTATTCTGTTTTCTGGCAAGGCATCTGAGGATGTGCATTCATTTGTGGAGGACTTGGAGACTTCAGCGGTGATGAATGGTTGGTCTGATGAGCAGTTGTTACATATAGCCAAGATTAGATTAACGGGTGAAGCAAAAACGTACATAAGGTGTTCTGAGGCCTTAAGGAAGGCAGGACAGTTTAAGCAGTTAAGGAGGGGCATTTACAAAGGTACAAAAAACAGAATAGTGCTCGGTACTTTAGAGAGATGTTAAGTAAAATGACAAAGAGACAGTGGGAGACGATGGAGAAATTTGCAGACAGAATAAAGGAAATTAATGAGTATACTTACGAGTTGGGTCAGAGTGATGAAGCAAATAGTTTTCTGTTGCAGGAGGCCGAGCAAAGGTCACTTGACGTATTTTTGAGAGGGTTACCGGCGCATATGTTGCTGAAAGTGTGTGAAGGGACTCTGAAAGATTTGTATTCAGCCATTCAGTTGGCAATTCAATGTGAGGAAATAGACGAGGCAACAGGGGTACACAAGAGGCAAACAGTGTTTACAGTGGGTGTAAAATGTTTTAAGTGTGGTTGTGCAGGACATGTGCAGAGGCAATGTACCCAGTCACCGAAGAATAAAGGAAAGGATGGAAATCAGCAGCAGGGAGGATGAAGAAGTGGAATTTAGAGAGGTAGGCAAGCGTTAAACAGCAGAGGAGGCCCAAGACCCACCTAAGGGAGCTCCCGTTTAATTTCAATGCTACAAATACATATGTAGAGGTGGAATGTTCAGTGGTAGGATCCATAGAAATTAAAAAGTTTAAGGTTTTGTTGGATACAGGGGCACAAGTTTCAGTGGCTACTAGGAATATAATGGGACAAAGGAAGCTAGACCCACCACATTATAGGTTGCATGGAGTGGGGATAAGGAGATCACCCCTTTGGGGTCGGTGCCAGTTGACTTTTGAATAGAGAGAGTCCGATTTAATGCATGCATGGAGGTAGTACCATGGGTAAGCGAGGTCTAGATTTCTTGCATCAACATCATGTCAAAATTGACCCTGGACAACAAATTGTGGAACTTGGTGGAATGTTATTTCAGCTAGGGGAAACTGTTGTCAGTGCAGAACTGTCGCAAGGGGCATTCAACGTAATGAACAAACCAACCACGTACATTAGCATTAAGGCTTAATTCGCATGAGTGTGTGTCTAGTGGCACTGAGAAGTCACTTTGGGTAAGTGTGGAGTCAAATTTATGTGTGGGTACAGTATGTGTTATTGAACCATTGGAGAATAATGAATTTTTGGGTCCATTGGGTTGTTTTGTGAAACATAGTGTTGTACGCATACAGGAGGGGAATGACGGCAAGTAGTTCCCATGAATGTGGATAATTTTAGCGCTGTAGATGCGAATTTGCGGGAAGGACTACGGTATGTTGATGATTTTCACTTATGGACCGTCTGACAGCAACTGAATAAAACACAATTTTAGTGCCATACGCGTTTCGCCTTTATTTTCTGCAAGGCATCATCAGTGGCAGGTTGCGTAGACAGTTTCTTACATATTACACTCCTGTTGCATTTTTGGTCTTGTTCTTCTTCCTATGAGCGCCAATTTGCTGTTTTTTCTGCATTCCACAGCACTATGCACTGAACGCTTTTTTTAAGGGAAGGAGTTTTAGTAGCAAATTTGGATGTGCCAGGAGACAAAGACTGGTGTTCGAGAGATTGGCAAAACAATCAACTACTAACTGCTGATAGAACTGCATTGCATGACAAAATTAAGCATTTGAAAGGAGGAGAAAGAGAGCACATGGAAGAATTACTGGGTAAGTGTGGAGTCAAATTTACGTGTGGGTACAGTATGTGTTATTGAACCATTGGAGAATAATGAATTTTTGGGTCCATTGGGTTGTTTTGTGAAACATAGTGCTGTACGCATACAGGAGGGGAATGATGGCAAGTAGTTCCCATGAATGTGGATAATTTTAGCGCTGTAGACGCGAATTTGCGGGAAGTAGTTTTAGTAGCAAATTTGGATGTGCCAGGAGACAAAGACTGGTGTTTGAGAGATTGGCAAAACAATCAACTACTAACTGCTGATATAACTGCATTGCATGACAAAATTAAGCATTTGAAAGGAGGAGAAAGAGAGCACATGGAAGAATTATTGTGGGAATTTAAGGATTTGTTTTTTTCCACAAGGGCCATTACCAGAAACTCCATTAGTTTAACATAGGATAGCAGCAGGGAATGAAGCACCTGTTTACCATAAACCATACAGAATACCGAGGTATTTGCAGCCAATTGTGGAGGATTTCATTGATCAGCAGCTTGCGGATGGTATTATAGAGCATAGTAATAGTTACTGGGGAGTGGGCATTGTCATTATGCCTAAAAAACCTATGGATGGAACTAAGAAAGACAGGTTCTGTTTTGACTACCGATACCTCAGTAATAAGACAGTAATGGATGCATACCCCATTCCAAACATGTTGGAGACTTTGGATCACTTAGGAAAGTGCCGGTACTTTTCTATGATGGATTCAGCAAGTGGTTATCATTAGTTAGAGGTGGCTCCAGAGGATCGTCCAGAAACTGCTTTTTCTCCTCCTGGAGGCATTACCAGTACATTAGAATGCCATTCGATTTGAAAAACGCTCCGGCAACGTTTCAGAGATTGCTAGACAGTGTCTTGAGGGGTTTGAAACCACAGCAGTGTCCTGTCTATTTGGATGACATTATAGTGTTTTGAATTAGTATGGAGCAACATTGACAGTGATTAAGTGAAGTCTTTATGAGGTTAAGAGCAGCTCGTTTGACGTTGAGCCTGGAGAAGTGTCATTTTGCATTGGAAGAAGTAATATACACTCCTGGAAATTGAAATAAGAACACCGTGAATTCATTGTCCCAGGAAGGGGAAACTTTATTGACACATTCCTGGGGTCAGATACATCACATGATCAGACTGACAGAACCACAGGCACATAGACACAGGCAACAGAGCATGCACAATGTCGGCACTAGTACAGTGTATATCCACCTTTCGCAGCAATGCAGGCTGCTATTCTCCCATGGAGACGATCGTAGAGATGCTGGATGTAGTCCTGTGGAATGGCTTGCCATGCCATTTCCACCTGGCGCCTCAGTTGGACCAGCGTTCGTGCTGGACGTGCAGACCGCGTGAGACGACGCTTCATCCAGTCCCAAACATGCTCAATGGGGGACAGATCCGGAGATCTTGCTGGCCAGGGTAGTTGACTTACACCTTCTAGAGCACGTTGGGTGGCACGGGATACATGCGGACGTGCATTGTCCTGTTGGAACAGCAAGTTCCCTTGCCGGTCTAGGAATGGTAGAACGATGGGTTCGATGACGGTTTGGATGTACCGTGCACTATTCAGTGTCCCCTTGACGATCACCAGTGGTGTACGGCCAGTGTAGGAGATCGCTCCCCACACCATGATGCCGGGTGTTGGCCCTGTGTGCCTCGGTCGTATGCAGTCCTGATTGTGGCGCTCACCTGCACGGCACCAAACACGCATACGACCATCATTGGCACCAAGGCAGAAGCGACTCTCATCGCTGAAGACGACACGTCTCCATTCGTCCCTCCATTCACGTCTGTCGCGACACCACTGGAGGCGGGCTGCACGATGTTGGGGCGTGAGCGGAAGACGGCCTAACGGTGTGCGGGACCGTAGCCCAGCTTCATGGAGACGGTTGCGAATGGTCCTCGCTGATACCCCAGGAGCAACAGTGTCCCTAATTTGCTGGGAAGTGGCGGTGCGGTCCCCTACGGCACTGCGTAGGATCCTACGGTCTTGGCGTGCATCCGTGCGTCGCTGTGGTCCGGTCCCAGGTCGACGGGCACGTGCACCTTCCGCCGACCACTGGCGACAACATCGATGTACTGTGGAGACCTCACGCCCCACATGTTGAGCAATTCGGCGATACGTCCACCCGGCCTCTCGCATGCCCACTATACGCCCTCGCTCAAAGTCCGTCAACTGCACATACGGTTCACGTCCACGCTGTCGCGGCATGCTACCAGTGTTAAAGACTGCGATGGAGCTCCGTATGCCACGGCAAACTGGCTGACACTGACGGCGGCGGTGCACAAATGCTGCGCAGCTAGCGCCATTCGACGGCCAACACCGCGGTTCCTGGTGTGTCCGCTGTGCCGTGCGTGTGATCATTGCTTGTACAGCCCTCTCGCAGTGTCCGGAGCAAGTATCGTGGGTCTGACACACCGGTGTCAATGTGTTCTTTTTTCCATTTCCAGGAGTGTATTTGGGTCATATTGTCAGTAAGGTCGGAGTGCGAACAGATCTGAGGTTGGTACAGGCTGTAAGGGATTTTCAGGAACTAAAAACAGTTAAGGAAGTGTAGTCATTCATTGGAATTTGCAATTTCTATCGAAAGTTCGTGAAGGGTTTTGCAGATTGAACATAGCCATTGACGTGATTGTTATGGAAGGGTGTGAAATTTGAGTGGACAGTAGAGTGTCAGAAAGTGTTTGACAAACTGAAAGAAGCTTTAACATCAAGTCCGGTTCTTGTGTTTCCAGATTTTGAAAAGGAGTTTATACTTGCATGTGATGCATCAAATAAAGCTTTAGGGTGTGTTCTTAGCCAGGAAATTGGTGGGAAAGAACATCCTGTAGCCTATGCATTTAGGCAGTTGAATGCACCAGAGAGGAATTACTCAGCAACAGAGAGGGAGATACTTAATGTAATCTATGGAATCACATATTTTAAATGTTATTTATATGGGAGAATATTTCGGGAAGTGACAGATCATGCTGCGTTGAAGTGGTTGTTGGGGTTGAAGGATCCATTCACTAGACTCGCTTGATGGGCTGTGAGGCTCAGTGAATTTGACTATGAGGTGGTGCAGAAGCCTGGGAAGAAGCACGGTAATGCGGATGCACTAAGTAGGAAGGTGGCAAAAGTGGAAGCCATAGGTTATGACCTAACAGTATGGCAAAAATTACAGGACGTGGACAACGATTGTAAATTGTATCGGATTTAACCACAATTTAATATGTACAATGGTCTTCTGTGCAGGGAAATGAAGTTAGGGCCAAGGGTAGTAGTGACAGTGAAGCTGAGGGATGAGGTTTTAAAGGAAGCACATGATCACATGTTATCTGGTCATGGAGGGTGCGGAATGACGAATAGGAGAGTGCTGGAGAGATATTGGTGGAGAGGTAGGAAAGTAGATGTGGATCAGTATGTCAAGAATTGTATACTATATGCGCAGAGAGCAGATTTGAGCCGGAAACATATACAGCTACAACGATTGCCGGAAGAGATATTTCCATTCTCTATGCTGGGGATCGATGTCTTAGGACCTTTCAGGTGAACACCATCGCAGAACAGATTTGTTCTGACAATAATAGATCATTTTTAGAGGTATGTGGAGATGGTATCTATGCCAAATCAACAGGTAGCTATGGCCGCGCAAGTGTCAGTAAACAACTGGATTTTAAAGTTTGGTGTACCAGAGATGATAATTACCAACCAAGGGACCAACTTCATGTCAGATTTAATGAAGGAACTGTGTAAACTGTTGAACGTAAAGAAGTTGAGGATGATTGCATTGCATCCACAGGCCAACGGAAGGACAGAACGGGTACACAGAACAATCGGAAAGATGCTGAGTTTTTATGTGGATTCTCATCACCGTCAGTGGGACGAGTATTTGAAGCATATTGTATGTGCATCCAATGCAAAAGTCCATACAAATACCGGTTTGTCTCCGTATGAGGTAGTGTACGGGCGAAAAGTACCATCACCGTTTGATTTGGTGAGACTACGGAAAGAAAGGACTGGTGAATCTGTGTGTCAGTTTGCAAGGACAATTTGGGATGTTTGGAAACAGGTACAAAAGGCAAATGCAAAGGCTTTGGAAAGGCAGGAAGATGTGGTAAAGTGGAAAGGAAGTTTACCGCAGTATAGAGTGGGGCAATGGGTAATGCTGTCCAGCCCCTATACGCAAAAAGGGAAAATGAAGAAGTGCCTCATGAGGTATCAAGGGACATATCAAGTTGTTGAAACCACATTCTCCATTAATGTTAAGCTTCAGCTGCCAACTAGAACAATGATAGTATATGTTGGGTGGTTACGGCCATTTAAAGGTTGCCCAGTTGTGATTCCAGGTATGTTACAGGAAGGAAAGAGGAAGAAAGAGAGAGTGAAGAAAGGTGCTAAGCACAGAGAAAACCATGAAGATACAGTACAGCATGAAGTACCGTATGCTTTGCGATCCAGAAAGTAGTAGAGTATTTGTAGTTTTTTTGTTTTTCGTTTTTGTGTCATGTATCATTGGGTTTGCGAAGAGTAATTAGGCATTGTATTTTCATATGTTGTACGTATTTTCGAATATAGCCTGCTACGGACAGCAGTCCTTTTGATGGTGATCCATGTCCTCGGGTCATTGAAAAGGGGCGTGTTGGTGGTGATTCATCTTTTCATCATCGGAGTGAATGCCTTATGGGTGCAGCACCTTGATGGAGGTGTGATATACTCAAGGCAGGAAGATGTGCTGGTGTTGAGTCACCAGTGGGCATTAAGGTTGGTATGGACCATATGGGAAATGTGGAATGAAGTAAAGAGGTGTGAGGAAGTGTTTGAAGAGCTTAGGCAATCTGAAGAGGACAAGGGAATGCTGAAGGAAGTTGCAGGGGAGTATAAGAAATTGCATGAGGCCTATAGGACACTACGGAAGCAGGTAGGATGGATGGAGGAGGCAGTGCCATGGGTAAGACAGAAACGAGGATGGCTGAACACAGGAGGAAAAATTTTAAAGACAGTTTTTGGAACCACAGATGAAAGTGATATAAAAGAACTGAACAACATGGTGGAAGCAGTGAGGCAACTCGCAGAGGAGAATAGAGCAACGGAAGCTTGGCATGCAACTCGGATAGGGACATTGTAAGGGGAAGTCCTGAATAACACACGGCTGCTCCGCGCATTAGCAGGGCAAGTAGTGGAATATGCTAAGGCATCGGAAGACATAATAAATTGTAACCTGGGAACCCTACAGGGGCATCTAGAAGTACTAGATAGCAGGGTGGTGTTAACCAGCTTTTTGCAAGAAGTAGCTGACAGTGTGTGGGATGTACAGGGAGTAATAGCGAATCTGCAAGAAGCACTGCATCATGCATTGCAAGGCCACATAAGTACCAATTTGTTACCACCGGACCAATATTTATGCGGGTTGTGCAAGGCGCAGAAGGAACTACCATCAGGGTCATATTTAATAATGGAGCCCAGCAAGCAAAATTTCCTGTTTTTCTACCATGTTGCAACAGTAAGGGTAACAACCGGCCGCACAAGAGTGTATATTTTGGTCCAGTTCCCAGTTATGGGGAAGAACACGAGGTTACAGTGTTGCACGGTCCACCCATATCCAGTGAAGTGGGGAGCATTGAGCAAGTTTGTGGAAGTGAAAACTAAAGAGGTATTTCTGATCTCGGCAACTAGAAACTGGTATGCTGAAATTGCAAGGGGGAAATTACGAAGCTGCCATAGAGGGTCAGGGTCAGGGGAGAGAGGTATAAACTGTCCAAGGGACATCATGGAACCAAAATTGAGCTTGCAATGGGTCGGGATGCATTGGATCTTCTCCACCTATGAGAATTTGGTAGTAGTAGTAAGTTGTTTTGAGTGGGGAGTATTTGCAGAAGTGAAACGTATAGACCTCAAGGGGAGCGGAATTGTAATCAATGGGACTAAGTGTAACATAATAGGTCCAACCTTCAACCTGCCAGTGTCAATTTCAGGAGTCATGCAATTGAACATATCGCAGCCACAGCTGTACTGGCCAGAAGCCACTTTAGAGTTTTTGCTGAGGCAGAATCTGACCTTGTTAAATCAAACTCTGGAGCCAGGTCTGTTGAGATCTGTAAACCAGTTCATTTTAGAGCAAGAGGGGTGCACATAAGCTGAACAGCTTGTGCAACGTGTCGCCCAGTATAGGGAAAGGCAACAACAAACAATGATCATTTTGAGCACCTCTGTGCCAAGTGTCATCACAGCCTTAACTTTGTTATGTGTTGTTTTCCTTCTGATCAGGCAGAGAGCTAATTCCAAGAGGGAACCAAGGGTAGTCCAAGTCCCAGTGGATTGGATGTCGAGGGCGTGACATGAGTAGGTAAGGGGTTGATTGAGCAATAGTCATTCAGTAAGGAATTTTTATGTTTTGTTTCATGTCATGGTTTTAAGCGGTACTAGACCACATTTGAGTTTTCTAATAGTGAGGAAATATGCAATAGGTGCCAACACAAACAAGTTAAGAGCTAGTTAAGAGTCGACCCAGGGACGGGGTCTTTGCGAAGAAGGGAATAATGTAGCGGCACCACCATTTACGATAGGGAAAGTTAGTTTTGTGCAATATTCTGAGTGCAAGTTATAGCCAGGTGCGGGCTAGATTGCAGTGAGCTACACATACCAATAGTTGCGAAGTAGAATAGAGGCCACAGGGCCATCAAATTGCTGAAAGAGTATACGTAGTGGTTTTGCATGTCACAAATCACAGGCAAGAGGGGCCCACTCGCCAGCCTAGTGTGTTATGAGTACATGACGCAAAGCGGCGCATATGGCAAAACAAAGACACACAGCTGAGTATAAATAGATGTGGGTTTCAAACGAGATTCATTCAAGTGTGGCAGTTCTCCTGGGCGGTGGGGTGTGTCACACACACGCAGCACCAGATGAGATGCCAGCATTCCAGTCCATGGCGGGTCGCAGGTTCAACCCTCTGCAGCCAATGTGGGGTCCATAGCCAGCCAGTGGTGGGCACTCCATGGCTTGCTACCAAGAGCAGTCATCCTGGCTTCCAACACACACCGGAGGCATCCTGAGGCGAGGGCCGCAGATTCGGACTCCTGATCACGGGCGCTTGTTGTCGCCGCGATCTTAGTGACGCCGGCAAGAAGCTGGTCGCCTGAGGCTCACACCGAGTGCCACTGTGTCAGCAGGGACGCAGACCACTGAGTCAGCTGCCGGTGTCCTGACGACGCTGGAACTCTGCTGCCGTACAAAGTCGACACACAGCACCGAGCGAGGTGGCGCAGTGGTAACACACTGGACTCGCATTCGGGAGGACAATGGTTCAATCCCGTGTCCGACCATCATGATTTAGGTTTTCCGTGATTTCTCTAAATTGCTCCAGGCAAATGCTGGGATGGTTCCTTTGAAAGGGCATGGCCGACTTCCTTCCCCATCCTTCCCTAATCTGATGAGACCGATGACCTTGCTGTTTGGTCTCTTCCCCCAAACAACCCAACCAACACACAACAGTGCATGCATGGGTTGCTGAGGCAGCCATTCTGCGCCAAGCTGTTTCGCAGACAGCGAAGTTGTGTCCTTAGCATTGTGGGACCCAGTGATGCATATCGAGAGGAATGGGGCACTGTCTTTGGAAACAATAAATCACTTGGAAAGCTCGGACAAGTCTTAATACCATTCCTTCTACCTCTTCCCTCTGCATTTGGTGTTGCTGTTACATTTGGTGGCAGAAGTTGCCACTACAGTTCTTATATATTTCATTGCCATTGAAAGTTGGCAAAATCAGTGCTTTGCATGGAGCCATAGTAGGAGCATGTGTGCACACTAGGCACACCAACTGTAATGCTACTAACATGGTTCATCACTGATGTTCCTTCGTTCATCTGTACCACCTTAATCTTGTAGTCCTTACAGAAAAATGTGCAGTTTTGTAACTGTTGGGTACTGGAACTAATTCTTGCTGCTTGTTGGACTGAAAACACATTTTTATTTTAATGGAACTGTGTAAGATAATTGACTGAAAGTAGTATCCTCCAGCAGCTACAACTTTTTCCCGCTTTTAGAATAGTAAATGAATTCTGCGTTAAAGAAATTCAGATTTTTTTTAGGTGATCCACTCATAGAATCAGTTTTTGACATCATTAAAAGATGTGACGTGTTGTTCTGAAAGGCCATGCTGCATGGATCGAAACAAATGTTAGTCAGAAGGCGTGATGACTGATGAATATGGTAGGTGGGGTTAGACATCCTTCCAAAATCTCTTCAAGATTTCCTTGTCTGGTTTGCAACATGTGATTGTCACTGCCATGAAGCAAAATGGTTTTGTCATGTTTCTGTGTATATTGCAGGCATTTTTCCTTAAGTGCCAAATTCACATGGAATATGTGTGCTTCACAGCATTCAGCATTCACAGTTTGACCAGTTGCAGCAGTTCATGGTACACCATGCTGATTGGGATGCATTTTGGTATTCACCTCAATATTGTTGTCTTTGAATTCTCAAAACCAATCTCTGCACATTGTTTCTGAGAGAGCATGTTCTCTGCATAGTTCCACTAACAAACAATGACTTTCCGCTGCAGATTTCTTGAAATGAGAGGAGAAGGGTAACACTTCCTGCAAGTGCTACTTGTAGGTACAAAACCCAACATGTTCAAGGTACTAAAGAGGCATGGTCTTATCTCTCCACTCAAAAGTCACATGCAGGTCTGGATACCTGTTTGTACTGTTCGCTAGATCTTGTGTCACTGTCCACTATGCTGCACAAGTACAACTACCCTCTCTTCATCAACAGCAAGAATTAATTCAAGTTCCCAATAAGCTGTACAATAACAGATGCAACACCACCGAGCTACATTTGACTTATTTTCACATTTATTATTGACAACATATACTTTTGGTGATGACCAGTTCCTGCAATGATTTCTGTCTATATTTCATAATTACCAGGCTAGCACATGCTCTTCATGATCCTTATTAGTGGCAACATATTTCACAAAAAGTGCTGTAACAAATTCAATACTCTTGTCTATATACACATTCACCTTCCACAGATCATAGTTTATAAGAAAATGGGCAAATATGCACAGTTCTCAGAGTGAGTCACTACAGCAATAAAGATGATAAACGAAATAACACAAATATCCAGTGCAGATTTGCAGGCACAGATCACATGTGCAAGTAGTAACCAAAGAGAGTTCATAAAGATATGAACTGAGATTGCCTTTTAAATGCACTTTGAGAAAGAGATGTGATTCTGTGGTACCTATGTGTGAACTCTTTACACACAGATGTTATCATGATGGTTTCCAAATGTGAACTGAAAATTCTTTGTCTGTAGAGGGTATATAAAGATGGGTGTATGGATATTTTGTAAAATCAGTAATTATAATTCAGTTTCTAATAACACAAGTATCAGATTTAGTAGTAGTGTCAACCTATTTATTCCAACAGTAATCTTGGTTAACAGTATGCTAGATGTTGACAAAAATATTAGAGTTTGAGGTACTATTTGATGAACACATTGTATACCTAAGCAATGGATTTTTATGTTTGATCTAAAACCCTGAGGTTTATAGATAAATACTGAAGAAAAAGAAAGCCTGTATCAGCCATCCAAAAATATATTTTTCAAATGGAAAACAAGTGAAGATGACTTTTTAAACAAAAAGCAAAAATCTTTATTATTAATTGTCACTCACTGAAGTCTTGAGATCAGAAAAGGGACTTGTCATCATTTTTGGGGTATATGAGTTATTACTGTAGTTGGTACTTTCACATGATTCCACATCTGTTGGTTCTAAAATGGGACTTGTTCAGTGTTTTTTCCCTGTCAAAACCAGTGTTTAAATTATATTTTGTGCAGAAAAAGAACCTGTCACAGAGACAAGTCCCTATATTGCATGAAAGAACGTGAGGCGTGAGGGCAGCATTGTAGCGGTTTGCAGTAATCAGCTGTGAGATTTGAAAATGGCTTCAGTAATGGAACTGTCAGATGAGTCCGAAGACGATTTACATGAATTTAGAAGGAAGAAAAGATGCCCCAAATTGTGGAAGAGGAATATGATTAAACAAAAGAAGGTCAAGGATTTGGAGCATACCAACTGGAAATGAAACTGTTCCTAGGAGAAAAACAGGTGCAGATTGCAGGTAAATAGTCATACAATGTTCATTGTTTGAATTTTCCATACATAATGTAATATTCTGTAGCAGAGGAAAGTTGTGTAGAAACATTTTACTAAAATGTGAATATAAATTCCTTTCAGAGACGCAAAGTTTCAATTTAAGTTTTAGTTGTAATACACAAAATCGGTAAAAATATGTTATTTGCCGAGTATATAGATTAATAATACGCTAATATTTGTTTACAGATGCCGACATAAATGTTTTGAAAAGTTCTCATTTGCTGAGAAGGAACAATTTTTGACAGAATGAAACAACATGCCCAATAATAATGGACAGAATGGGTACTTGAGTGCTCATATTCTTCCCTTCATTCCAAAAGCAAGAAGACCACACCCAAATTCCATCACCAGTAGTGGAAGGACAGCAAACTATTATTATTATAAGGTAACTGGCATGACAACTGTAATATTTAATAGGGTTACTGTTGTGACTTGGCAAGACAGCCAAGCCACTATGAGGTAGCCGAAAGGCACGCGTTAAGCTCACGCAGGCTGGCGAGAGGTCTGGAACAGGTCAAGGTCTTATAGTAGCAAAAATAGTACGTAGCTTCTGGAATACTTAACTTTAATCCATAATTGGTGAACATCGGTCTGACGGTACATGCATCACAAGATAAATACCAATTGATAATGGCGCCTTGCTAGGTCGTAGCAAATGACGTAGCTGAAGGCTATGCTAACTATCGTCTCGGCAAATGAGAGCGTAATTTGTCAGTGAACCATCGCTAGCAAAGTCGGCTGTACAACTGGGGCGAGTGCTAGGAAGTCTCTCTAGACCTGCCGTGTGGCGTTGCTCGGTCTGCAATCACTAATAGTGGCGACACGCGGGTCCGTCGTATTACTAATGGACTGCAGCCGATTTAAAGGCTACCACCTAGCAAGTGTGGTGTCTGGCGGTGACACCACAGTTACAGTATTACAATTATGTAGATTTTTGTTTTATGATACTAATTCACTTGAATCTGCAGGTTAAAGTTGGCTTCAAGGAAACTATGGTATGCAAGAAAGCTTTTATTGCACTCCATGGCACATCAAAACGTCAAGTGGAGAGACTGTGCCACTTAATTCAAAGAGGAGTGACTTCACCACATGATGGTTGTGGTAGACACCAGAATGATTATTCAATTCCAGAAAATACCAATGTCACAATAGCAGAATTCATTGAGTCATTTCCAGTAAGGGTAGCATATTATGGACGTTGGGGTAGGAAGAAGAGATACCTCTCAAGTTCTTTATCTGTGAAAACCATGTGGGAAATGTTTCTTGAAAAATACGGCCCCGAAATGTACATAATTTATTGGTCTCAAAGTAACACTACCCAGGTTTGTTCAAACCAAAGGTATGATATCTTTATCTTAATGATTATTTCAAGAATCATTACTACTATGGCTTTGGTCTTCCTCAAGTGGATGTCTGTGGTGAATGTGAAAGGCTTACAATGTACAACTGAAGGAGAGAACAACCTGTCCATCAAGATTGCAGCACAAAATGAGTTGAAACTGCATAAGCTTCAGGCACATCAGTTCTATGATAACATGGCATGTTGTGAAAAACTTGTAGAAGGAGAAGAGGTGGGAAAATCAGAAATGATCACATTCAATTTCATGCAGAGCATGCCTGTTCCACACATACCAGTAACTGATATGTTCTATTTGTGGCAGCCATGGGCATTTATGTTTTGTATTCATAGATTTTCTGATAACAAAGCTTTCATTTATATGTTTGATGAAGTAACCACTAAGAAGGGTCCTAATGCAGTGATTTATCTCCTTATGTATTTCATAATTAAACGTGTGGCCTCTAGTGTGAAAACATTGTATGCTTTTTCAGATGCCTGTATGGGACAGAATAGGAATCACTCAATGGTTCAATTTTGGTACACTTTAGTTCATAGTGATACATTTTCCACATGTTTCCAACCCATGGGGATTCCTACAATGCCTGTGATAGGGACTTTACAAGTCTGGAATTACGGAAAAGGAAATAGGACACAATGTATACTCACTGCCAATGGTTTGTAGTACTACAGAAAGCAAGGAAACGCATTCATATTCAACTATGCACACAAGATGCATTTCTTGGCTATCAGAAACATCTAGATTCATTTTTAAGAAGTCCAACTGTGAAAGGTGAAAAATGGGCTGTTACACATTACATACTATTTGAGTACACTGACCAGTCAAAATACATCTGTGTTTCACCCAATAGCAGTGGAATGGTGAAATATGATTTTAGTCTGATTAAGGCTGCGACAGTCCCTCATTTCCATAATGTGCCGAGAGCATACATGGATGTCATTCCACTGATACCTGAGAAACTGAAGGATATTGCATGCATGATTGATGTTATCCGTTTGCAGTTTTGCGAGTATTTTGATAGCCTTCTAAAGCAATGTGACATTAATAAAGTGATTGGTGGAGAGGACGCCAATGAATCTGGAAGTGTAGTTTGGGACAGTGATCAAGAGGGGCAAATTTATAAACATATATATCTATCAATATAAAAAGGGTTGTTTAGTAAGTAAACCATGTGGAATTAACTCTCCTGTGTTGCATGTGTATGACCATGTTGAAATGATTAAAAATAATAGTTTGCTTGTAGATTTGGTATTTTGTTTCATTATACAATATTTCAGTACAATGACTGTTTAAATCAAAAAGGAGATATGTCAGTCATTTTCTATTACCATTTTCTATTAGTTGCCTTCATCCTATGATTACAGATTGTTGGTATAACATTGCATTCTTCCTCAACGAGTCTGTGGGACTAACTATAAGGTTTAGGAATAATGCTATTCAGAATTATACAGTTTTTTCAATATATCTCAGAACATCAATTGAGTGACACATCCCCTTTTTGATCTCAATGCCTAAATTGTTGTTTCCAAGTTTACATGTTTGTGAACTATGCTTATTCATAAACAATGTGTTTGGACTTTAGAGGAATTGACAAAAGAAAGAAATAGCTTCTGGAGAATGTACTTGTTTCCATGCAGTTCAGTTAGATTATTCTTTGATTTTAGGGCATCTCATAAAGTGGTTTATTGGAGCTACTTAAAGAGAAATTTTGAAAAGAGATCATATTATGCATAATGCACACAAAAGTAGGAAAGCTCCAAATATCCACAGTGTGCAATGAAGCAAATGGTACCAAATAGGAATACCTATAAAAATTATAGTTGATACAATTTGTACCATGCATTATATAGCAGCTCACAGAGTACACATGCAGATATTGTTCCCTACAAGCTATAATTGTCTAAGAACTGCTGGTGTTGAAGATCAATGGCATGTTCTGGGAGTACACCATGTTTCTGAGGGAACAGATTATAACACACCTGTGGGTTAAGATACAGACAATGGGTGTTCTCTGTCACTCGTAAATGCTGCATGAGTTATATAAAACATAGTCAATATAATGGAAGGAAACATTCCACGTGGGAAAAATTATATATAAAACCAAAGATGAGGTGACTTACCGAACAAAAGCGCTGGCAGGTCGATAGACACACAAACAAACACAAACATACACACAAAATTCAAGCTTTCGCAACAAACTGTTGCCTCATCAGGAAAGAGGGAAGGAGAGGGGAAGACGAAAGGAAGTGGGTTTTAAGGGAGAGGGTAAGGAGTCATTCCAATCCCGGGAGCGGAAAGACTTACCTTAGGGGGAAAAAAGGGCAGGTATACACTCGCACACACGCACATATCCATCCACACATACAGACATGTGGATGGATATGTGCGTGTGTGCGAGTGTATACCTGCCTTTTTTCCCCCTAAGGTAAGTCTTTCCACTCCCGGGATTGGAATGACTCCTTACCCTCTCCCTTAAAACCCACTTCCTTTCGTCTTCCCCTCTCCTTCCCTCTTTCCTGATGAGGCAACAGTTTGTTGCGAAAGCTTGAATTTTGTGTGTATGTTTGTGTTTGTTTGTGTGTCTATCGACCTGCCAGCGCTTTTGTTCGGTAAGTCACCTCATCTTTGGTTTTATATATAATAAAACATAGTCACATAGATTAAATATTTTATGACTGCATGCCCAAAACCAATGTACCTGCTTTCTTCCCCATGGCAGTTGTCCGCTCGATTCTATCAGTGCCATATAGAGATAGAATTCTGTCATGTTATTAGTTGTAGGACAATGCTCATCATGGTTAACTGGTAGGTGTAGAATACTGTACCATAAATCCAATAATTGGGATGCTCTGTTCACCATGAATACTGTTGTATTATTAGTGTAATCATTAGTTGGCACTTCACCCGTGAAGTCCATTGGAATATACTGATGTGCACAGTCAAAATGTTAATCACTCAGTTCAAATACTTATAGCACAGTTCAGCGTCCACTGTTCAAATAGGCTGTTATAAGTTTAGATGAGTGACACAGTTCTTACAGTTAGCTTTAAGCCATTATAGTGGTGTGTGCTACCCACTTGTGAGTTAACGAGCATTTCACTCTCATTTAAGTATGTGGCCGAAAGGGTCAGCCTTCAAGAATTGTGAAACGAACCCTGTCATCCAGGACCTGATGCCACGAAGGGTGCAGATTCACCACGAGATGGGGAAACTTACAGGCATCTATTGTCTATTGAGGCCTAAGCCCTGTAGTGTGTGAGTGAGACAGATGAGAACTTATGTCATAAGGAAACCCAGTAGAAGGATTTTGTGGCCAAGGAGATGTAGCAATATTAAAATGGTGGACCTAAGATGGGGCATAAAGGGAAACATTTATGAAAACTATTTAATTCTGTAGTAGTGCAGGGAATCAAGCCACAGTAATTTTAATCTACCATCCTTCATAAATTTTCATGGTGATCCCAATAAAACTTCAATATTGATCATATCTATAATAGTTTAGGATTTACTGTTAAAGTGAAATTCACAAGTTTTGTAACAAAGACCTGAATGCTAAAATCTGAATGCTTTAGTTGATCTTAACGATCGCCATTTCATATAGAAGTGCATCATTGAAATGACAAATGTTGTAAATATAAACTCTGTAACTTTATTTGTTTAAAAGATATAGCAAATGTAAATTATCAGTATTTTAAGTTAAGCATCAGATCATCATTTCCTCCACACAAAACAAAATGAACGATGACAACATGACACCTTATTGAATCATTAGGTAATAGAATATTTGTTGTAAGGTTTAGTGCATAATAGTTACTTTTGTTCTTTATTTATTTATCAGAAAGCACATTGGTGCAAGGCTACTGGCCATGACATTCAAAGTTAAGAAGGAAATTTTATTGGTTTTATGTAAAATAATTTAACATTTATTATGTAAAGGACATTATTGTTATTTTATTCAGAATGTGAAAGTGGTCAAGCTTTGATTATTTAAATTTGTTAAAATGTAAAATAATGTAGAATAAGCTGCATCCAATCAGATGGATGGCTTCAGGAAAGGGAACTGCACTAGTCAGTTGAGCGAAGATGTTCGGCGCATGGAAAACGCAGCTGGGGATGGACACAAATGGTGCTGGGGCAGACATGAAAAGGAACAGTTCGGCTGGAGACACCAAAGGGAACAGTTCAGCGGCAGATGCAAAAGCGGATTGTCGGTCTTTAGGTAGCTAGGAAGTGAAACAACTTAGAAAATGTCACATTGTGTGGTATTGCAGGACTTAGTCTCTAAGCAGTGAGCAGCTGCGCACCTGGTGTGATCTCTAACATTTCGTGTAGGTAACTTTTATTTCACAATGAGATTGTGAATGATCAGACTGTGTCAAATGGGTATGCACTCGAATGCAACAGTGTGGTTCAACCCCTGGATGAGTTTGAGCCAAGACATTTCGACGAAGAGGAACCACATGTGAGCCTGAATGTCTTTGGAGTGTTAGCTTGCACATTTCTCAAATAACTAACCAGTAATGAGCCATCAAAAATGTGAAATTCACATCTTCCACGGTAAGAACTTTAAATTCTTCAACAAAATACTTTAATTTGTGTTCTGCAGCCATGGCATCAACACTGCATGATACACGGACTATGGAAGCCAAACCACAATTCTCAACGATTGTGCTCTGTACATACAAGGAGGCAACTATTGATATAGACATATAATATAGATAGCAATACTACAGTATTCTTACAAGATTCCACTTGTTGGCTTAAAATTCCTAAAGTTGCTCACATAAGTATTTTAGCTGTAAACTCCTTGTCATATGTTTGAAGTGTAACACCTTGAAAAGTTGCACTCCTCTATACATAGTGTAAGCAGTAACTGTTTACAACATACCACAATGGTGTTGGGGATGTCAAGACAAACAATTTAATTTAGTATACTTGCAGTCTAGCAAGTTAGGAAATAAACTCAAACTAGCCTACAAATGCTACATGAGCTACAGCATATGCATATTGCATGAGATTTTCAGCACCCTCTCACTCTCTTCAATCACTGGCTTTGTGGCATTTTCAGTAACATTATTAATTTAAACTTTCCCATGTGAGTAATGAAAGGGTTATGCAAAACTAGTTATGTTTCCAATTCAGTCTAAACTTAACCCTTACAAACACAAATGTCTGATAGTAAGAAGCCCAGACAACTGAACTAATCACATGTATCACATTGCAGTTAATTATCAATTTTCTGCTACTAAAACTGACATAATTTTTAGGTAAAATTTACACTGATGCCAATGATACATTTGGTAAGAACAACAGCAAAGGTTTTTTTGATATTAAAGTATAATTTTAATCAAAATTTTGTGTGATGTGTATGTGCTGTAGCTTAGGTGGTTTTTGTAAGTCAGTTTGAGGGAGTTTCCCAGCTTGATAGACCACAAGAGTTCTAAATTAGTTTGTTCATCTTGATTTCACCTGCTCGACTGGGGTATGTTGTAAATAGTTATGGTTTTCACCCTGAATATTGTGTTGAATGCATAGCTGCCCAGATGCCACTTATGAGAAAACCACATGACAGTTCCATACAGAGATCAAAGATTTAAACTTCAGTTAAGCAGTAAACTACCATCACCACTAAGCAAGTTGTAGAAAAACTGGTAATCTATATCTTCAAATCAGAACCAGGAAAACAACAGAAACTTATATGCAGCAAATACTAAACTAATGAAAAAACATGAAATGATTCAAAATCGATAACAGTATTCCTGACAATTCATAGTAAATACTGTCATTAATGTACACAAAGATAATGTGTTCAAAATATTCCTCTGATATGCAGCATGCAGAAAAATAAATTTGTGAGGTTGGGAATAAACTGCAGCTCTTTTACTTTCATAAATAAGAACAACAAAGATTATAGCCCCATTTCAACAAACAACTTAAATGTCAATCATTCAAGAACTTAATGATAAATCATACACTGCATTCGTGAAACATGGCACTATTTCTGTTTACATGCAATTTAAGGTTGTCTTTAACAGTTACAGTTCTTGTATATTCAGAGGGGCTACCAAGATGAATAAACTGTGTGGGAAACATATTGTTAACACCAGCAGGAAAGAAGGTAACCTAAAGTAAAACAGTAAATCAGTACCACCTTAAACAGTAACTCGTGACAGTTATTGTTATGCTACACATAGTACTACATTGAATCTTTGAATGTCAAAATACAGTCTGGTCCATTGATAGTGACCAGGCCAAATATCTCGTGAAATAAGCATCAAACGAAAAAACTACAAAGAACGAAGCTCGTCTAGCTTGAAGGGGGAAACCAGATGGCGCTATGGTTGGCCCACTAGATGGCACTTCCATAGGTCAAACAGATATCAACTGCGTTTTTTTTAAATAGGAACCCCCATTTTTTATTACATATTCATGTAGTATGTATAGAAATAGAATGTTTTAGTTGGGCCACGTTTTTCACTTTGTGATAGATGGTGCTGTAATAGTCACAAATGTTTAAGTACGTGGTATCACGTAACATTCCGCAAGTGTGGACAGTATTTGCTTTGTGATACATTACTCGTGTTAAAATGGACCGTTTACCAATTGCGGAAAAGGTCGATATCGTGTTGCTGTATGGCTATTGTGATCAAAATGCCAAACGGGGGTGTGGTGTGTATGCTGCTCGGTATTCTGGATGACATCATCCAAGTGTCCAGACCATTCGCTGGATAGTTACATTATTTAAGGAAACAGGAAATGCTCAGCCACATGTGAAACGTAAACCATGACCTGCAATAAATGATGATGCCCAAGTATGTGTTTTAGCTGCTGTCACGGCTAATCCGCACATCAGTAACAGACAAATTGCACGATAATCGGGAATCTCAAAGACGTCGGTGTTGATAATACTACATCAACATTGATTGCACCCGTACCATATTTCTATGCACCAGGAATTGCATGGTGACGACTTTAAAAGTCATGTACAGTTCAGACACTGGGCACAAGAGAAACTATGGGACAATGACAGACTTTTTGCACACATTCTATTTAGCGACAAAGCGTCATTCACGAACAGCAGTAACATAAACCGGCATAATATACACTATTGGGCAACAGAAAATCCACAATGGCTGCAACAAGTGGAACATCAGTGACCTTGGTGGGTTAATATATGGTGCGGAATTATGGGAGGAAGGATAATTGGCCCCCATTTTATCGATGGCAATCTAAATGGTGCAATGTATGCTGATTTCCTATGTAATGTTCTAGCGATGTTACTACAAGATGTTTCACTGCATGAAAGAATGGCGATGTACTTCTAGCATGATGGATGTCCGGCACATAGCTCGCATGCACTTGAAGCAGTATTGAATAGCATATTTCATGACAGGTGGATCGGTCGTCGAAGCACCGTACCATGGCCTGCATGTTCACCAGATCTGACGTCCCCAGATTTCTTTCTGTGGGGAAAGTCGAAGGATATTTGCTATTGTGATCCACCAACAATGCCTGACAACATGCATCAGGACATTGTCAATGCATGTGTGAACATTACGGAAGGCGAACTACTTGCTGTTGAGAGGAATGTTGTTACACGTACTGCCAAATGCATTGAGGTTGATGGACATCATTTTGAGCATTTATTGCATTAATGTGGTATTTACAGGTAATCACACTGTAACAGCATGCATTCTCAGAAATGATAAGTTCACAAAGGTACATGTATCACATTGGAATAACCGAAATAAAATGTTCATATGTACCTACGTTCTGTATTTTAAATTAAATAACTTACCTGTTACCAACTGTTCATCTAATATTGTGGGCCATATGTTTGTGACTATTACAGCGCCATCTATCACAAAGCAAAAAAAGTGGTCCAACTAAAACATTCACATTTAAATACGTACTACACGAATATGTAATAAAAAATGAGGGTTCCTATTTAAAAAAATGGAGTTGATGTCCGTTTGACCTATGGCAGTGCCATCTAGCAGGCCAACCATAGTGCCATCTGGTTTCCCCCTTCAAGCTAGACAAGTTTTGTTCTTTGTAGTTTTTTCATTTGACGCTTATTTCATGAGATATTTGGCCCAGTCACGATCAATGGACCACCCTGTATACTACTTCCTGGCAATGTTACTACTGATAAAACTGTTATTTAGCATTTGCTAGGTTTCATTAACACAAAATACCTAATCTCTGTATTAAGAGCAAGACCCGTAAAAAATCTGTGAACTTGTGAGGGCTTAAACTGTTGGTGATGAGGGAATGAAAGAAATTAAAAATATAATTTTACTGTGAAATAAAAACAAATGAGTAAAACAAAATAAAGGCTATTGGCTTGAAACTGCTTATATCTGCATGTTTATCATATCAAAATGTGCTGCTGAGTAATATTCAATACCATGTTGTTCCTCCCTATGCACTGTAACATGCTTGGATTTCCCTTGGTGTACTGTCTAAAAGATGGTCAAGATGTACAATCTCGAGCCTATCCTATTCTTTGGCAGTGGCCCTTCTGAGATCACCTAGAGTATTAGGAAGCTCCCTGTGATGGTGCACTGCAAATATCACATGGTCTCAAGCATACACATTTGGATTAGTGTCAAACAGAAGCTACACCACTACTGAATTAGAGCAACAACCTCCAGTATCCTACAGTCATTCCTGTAGAACAGAAAACAAGCAGTGGATATATATGATACAAACAAGGGACACACCTCTCAGAACTAGAGGACAAAGAGCATGGTGGGCCGCAGGGCAAATTCTAGTGCCCATCCTTTTCTTCATGTATGTAAATGATTTACCCTCTAATGCAGAAAGTGAAATGATACTTTTCACAGGTGTCACAACAAGCATAACCATGAGACTGAGGTTGCAGGAGGCCACAACAAAAAGTAGTCAAACAGTTTAAATGATCACTCACTGGCTTGAAGTGAATAGGCAAATGCACTGCAGTATAGAAACAACACAAGAAACACAAATTAACTGCCCAATTTGCATGAGATAGATGTAAGAGTAGTTGAAACCACAAAATTTTTATGGATCACTGTAGACAATTGTTTAGGGTGGAAAGATCATATTGTCAACATAAGAAATAAACTTAGTAGTGGTGTTTTTGCTCTCAGACAAATTAAGCCACTAAAACTAGAAATGATTTACAATATTGTATTTTTTATACTTCAATGCTATAATGAGCTCTATTAGAGAAATCTGGGGTCACGCAACTGATGGAATAAAAATATTCAAATTACAAAAGGGATCAATCAGATTAATAGGAAACATAAGAACAAGAGACAGTTGCAAACCTCTATTAACAAAAATAAGATCCTAACTTTCTACAGTTTTTACTTATCCAAAATTCTGCTCCTCACTTGGGAACATAAAGATAACTTCAATAAAAATGAAGATATACACCACCACTACACTAGAAACTGCATGGAATTAAGAATTCCACAGCATAACACCACTCAACATGAGAGGAGCAGTGATTACATGCCAGGAAAGTTGTACAACTGTTAACCACCACACATCACGAATTGCCAAATCAAAAGTTAAGCTTAAAAATTTGATCAAACAGCTATTGTTAGAAACCCCTTTATATTCAAACAAAGAATTTCGTTCACATGAAATTAACTGAAGTAAACAAGCAGAAAAAATATATATATTACAGGAAGAGAGGAAAAGGAAAAGAATTAAATTCTTGACAAGATTATTGTATCAAAATATTGTAATTTTGCTACAGTATTATTGCTTTGTAACATTTCGGTAATGTAGACATAAATGAAACTAGAAAAAAAAAAAAAATATATATATATATATATATATATATATATATATATATATATATATATATATATATATGCAGTTGATGGGATTCAACACAAGGTGGATTAGTCAAGTTTTAGGCTGGCATCATACACTGATATTGGACACAGCTCATTGCTAATAAGGGTAACTTGAAGGCTGTGCAGTAGTGGAGCAGGATTGTCCAACCTACTCTCTAGCCCCAGTCAACATTTTGACATTGTGTTAATTTT
This sequence comes from Schistocerca piceifrons, assembly GCF_021461385.2. Classification (NCBI taxonomy): domain Eukaryota; kingdom Metazoa; phylum Arthropoda; class Insecta; order Orthoptera; family Acrididae; genus Schistocerca; species Schistocerca piceifrons. The sequence goes on from NC_060149.1 coordinate 672,710,922, forward strand.
TCATGACAATAATGCATAAGCATACCAGAAGAGGCAGAAATCAATGAATGGAATGGAATGGACTGTGGTATTTATTTATTAAGGTGGTTATGATGTACACCTATGGAGCTTGTCCAAGTACATATTTGCTTTGTCAGCTTTACATTAAAATACATTACTTTTACTGATTCAGACTGCAGATTTGGTTTGATGACTAATAGATTCTAGCCACAATGCTTCTGTAAATTTCCATAATAGTTACATAATTTTAGATACAGTAAGCCAAACATGTTTTATGAGGGGTACGTATTCAATGTACAAAATTGAAAGAAAATTTAATTGCAATAATTTTATACCATGGTCATGTAATGCATTTTAATGTAAAGCTGACAAAATTCTACAACTGATCGACATTAGAGATATAGTTCTGCACATCTGTTCGACATCCCTTCTTGAAAACAGGCATGACCTGTTCCCTTTTCCAATCCTTTGGATGCTACGCTCTTCTAGAGGCCTACGGTACACCACTGCAAGAAGGGGGGCAAGTTCCTTCGTGTACTCTGTGTAAAATCAAACTGATATCCCATCAGGTCCAGCGACCTTTCCTCTTTTGAGTGATTTTAATTGTTTCTCCATCCCTCTGTCATCTATTTCAATATCTACCATTTTGTCATCTGTGTGACAATCTAGAGAAGGAACTACAGTGCAGTCTTCCTTTGTGAAACAGCTTTGGAAAAAGACATTTAGTATTTCGGCCTTTAGTCTGTCATCCTCTGTTTCAGTACCATTTTGGTCACAGCGTGTCTGGACATTTTGTTTTGATCCACCTACCACTTTGACATAAGACCAAAATTTCTTAGGATTTTCTGCCAAGTCAGTACACAGAACTTTATTTTCGAATTCATTGAACACCTCTCGCATAGCCCTCCTCACACTACATTTCGCTTCGCGTAATTTTTGTATGTCTGCAAGGCTTTGGCTATGTTTATATTTGCTGTGAAGTTCCCTTTGCTTCTACAGCAGTTTTCTAACTCGGTTGTTGTACCACGGTGGCTCTTTTCCATCTCTTATGATGTTGCTTGGCACATACTCATCTAACGCATATTGTACGATGGTTTTGAACTTTGTCCACTGATTCTCAACACTATCTGTACTTGAGACAAAACTTTTGCGTTGAGCCATCAGGTACTCTGAAATCTGCTTTTTGTCACTTTTGCTAAACAGAAAAATCTTCCTACCTTTTTTAATATTTCTATTTGCGGCTGAAATCATCGATGTAGTAACCGCTTTATGATCGCTGATTCCCTGTTCTGCGTTAACTGTTTCAAATAGTTTGGGTCTATTTGTCACCAGAAGGTCTAATATGTTATCGCCACGAGTCGGTTCTCTGTTTAACTGCTCAAGGTAGTTTTCAGATAAAGCACTTTAAAAAATTTCACTGGATTCTTTGTCCCTGTCACCCGTTGTGAACGTTTGAGTCTCCCAGTCTATATCCGGCAAATTAAAATCTCCACCCAGAACTATTGCATTAATTTATGAACAGTAAACTCTATTAGTTACACTTTAGCAGTTGTTGTATGGTACGTTACTTAACATTGGATGCACCCATGTTCAAGCTAACAGTAAATTGTGTATCTGATTAACACACTAGTGCTCAAAAGTTTTCAGTCACCATGATAAGAACTGTATAATTTATTGCAATGGACAAACACAACATGCAAACTAGATTCACCAACAATATAAATATGTTCTCTCTCTGTCATTAAGTACAATACAATATAGTTCAGATTTTAGCCTTTTCAAAGTATCCGCCCTTTGTCCTCAGAATAGCTGCACGAACTCTTGGCATTCTGGTGATAAGAATATGTGGTGTTTTTGCAGATATTGCAACCCAACACATCTGTAAATTATTCCATACATCTTCAATATTAGATTACCTCAGTTTTCTGACCTATTTTGTCAAGTTCATCTTGTAAGAGCTGAGCAGGATTTAAATCAGGTGAATAACTTGGTCAGATCATCTTCTCCAATTGCTCACCAGTCTCTTTCCTACTACATACCCTCTGCACAATTTAGAAGCATTATTGGGATCATCGTCCTGTTGCAGAACAAATTCATGACCAATAAGTCTCTTGGCAGATGGAACTACAGTACATTGTTGATCAGTATCCTGTGGTATCCTTCCCTCTTTAATGTTCCATTAGTTCTCACTAGATCTCTGACTTTATCAGCTGCAGAACATCCCTACACCATGACTGACCCTGCACCGTATTTCTTCGTTGGCATCTCACACATCGTCTTTATACATTACTGATGAAGTCAATGAACAAACATTTGACAATGGCTGCCAGATATTTCAAACTTAGATTTGTCCATGAATAACAACTGGAACTATTGCTGTGTGCTCCAGTTCTTTATGTTGCTGAGCCCATTGCAATATTTTCACCTTATTTTGTTTCTGTTATACAGATTATTTGGCTTCTAGGCACCCCATTAAACCTTGTCCATGAAGACAGCACTGCACTGTTGGGACAGAGATATGAGCTGCTTACATACTGTTTACTTCCTCACAAATTTCAGGTGCAATACAAGTCCTCTGATGTTTACTCTAAACATATAGGAACTGATGTTCTATGTATGATGTTACTCAGGGTCTTATGAATCATGAAACACTTGTGTTGACACCAGTTTGCATGAATGTCTGCAATTATACACCGTTGTAGATTGAGATATGCCAACTTTTGCTGCTATTGTCATACTAGAATAGCCTTCCTGATGCAGACCTATAATTAAAGCATGTTTTTCAGTTCCAGTCTCCTGCTTCCATCCCATTAGGAGGTAACATGGCGTCAAGCTGATCAGGTACACAAGGACACTGCTAACTGCACATGATGTACCGTAGATTAATGAGAACAGTTTGCTACACACACAACTGAAGGAATGAAGCCTGTTCAGATGGAACTGTTGTAAGTAAAAATACATCATTGTTGTTGCAGACACTCATCAGCATTTTATGTATGAAAATGATAATCCTAACACAGATCAGTAAGCTAAACCAACTAGGAGAAATTTCACAAAGTACACAAAAGGCAATGATTAGCATAGGATTTTGCATGATAAGTGATGGTCATTGACAATCAACATTAAAGACATAAAAAATAAAAAATACAAAGATACAATTGGCAGTGAAGCACATCTTTTTACCTAAAAGCTGTATAGTTACAAAATGGCAAAGTAGTAGGTACTACTTTATGAGAGAGAAGTTTTAATGTGCATAAGGGTTCAGAAAGTGTGCCAAGAATTTTGAAGAAAGTGAAATTTTGCAACTGGAATAATTAAGAAACTAATATGGTGTTGTACCACAGAAAGATATACTGGGCGAATGTAAATTTTTTTAAGAATTCTTCCCAGCCACCACCCAGCCAAGCCAAGACAGGTTTGAGCACTGTGTCGTAACCAGAATGACAAACGGGCAGTAGAGGCAATACTGCAAATATCACAGCACACAACTGAGGCCATTGCCACACCTGACTCAAATGTGATGGCATAATCACCAGTTCAGCAATATAACCTCACTATGTCAGGCGACACTGCGAGACGAGTAATGTGTACTACTTTAGCTGCTGTGACCTCACTGATGACCTCAAGAGACTACTGAGCTGGAATGTCAGCATGTTCCACTCCTGCTTGCTGCAGCCACTGTCCTTGTCACTGCTGCCATGCAGGAGACCATTCCATTGTAAAACAAAAGCTAATAAATGTATAATTCACTCAGGCTGCCTCATTAACACCCAGGGCACCTGACAAGCTCTCACCAACTTGCCCCACACTTTGTCATCCTACATCCATAAGGATCACAGTCCATCTATCCTTACATTATGTCAGTAAAAATATCCAGTTCTGGAACCAGAATAATTGGACTACTAAATTGTAACACTGAATTTTTAAAAGAATTACATTTTAAGCTTGGATAATTCTGGAACAGAAAAATTTTGAATACGAAGTACTTCTTGAAATATTAGATATTTGGAAAAATAAACTCTTCCCTTGAAAGAGGAGAATGAGGGCTTCCAAATAAGCCATCGTAATCTTATGGATATTTCCTTAAACAAAATGTTTCCATATGAAATACACTGTTGTCATCGGCAATCATTGAACTGTGCTGTGAATAATGAAATTTGGCGAAATACAATGTGGACAAGAATTTGGTAATTTTGTATGCATATTATTCTGAGCTCAAATGTAATTAGGTATCTCAAACAGAAAATTTTGAATACAAAGTAGTTCTTGAAATATTAGTTATTAGGAAAAATAAACTCTTTCCTCCATGCCAATCAGTATGGATTCCAAAAATATCGATTATGTGAGTCCCAATTGTGCTTCCCTCACATGACATTCTGAAAGCCGTGGATCAAGGCAGTCAGATAGATACAGTGTTTCTTGACTTCCAAAAGGCATTGGACTCTGTACTACACACACGCTTTTTATCGAGAGTATGATCGTATGGGGTATCAAGTGGGATTTGTGATTGGATTGATGATCTCTTGGTTGGGAGGACACAGCACGTTATCTTCAAAGTTGTGCCCCAGGGAAATGTGTTGGGAGACTTGCTGTTCATGGTATTTGTTAATGATGATGTGGATAATATTAATGGGTAACCTCAGACCTTATCTACAGTTAAGTGCTGTCTAAAAGGAACTGCACAAGTATTCAGTCAGATCTTGATGTGATTTTAAAGTGATGCAAAGACTGGAAACTCAATTTAAATGTTCAGAAGTGTAAAGTAGTTCATTTCACAAAATGAAGGGATGTAATATAAAAAAACATATGTGAAACCCATACAAAATAGGACTAACATGGGATATGGAATGGATACAAAGAAGGCCAATACAAATGATCACAGTTTTGATGCAGGGGGGGAGTGTGATGATCATGCTGAAAGAGCTGAAGACTGTTAGACTTGAATATAGATGGAAATAATCCCATGAAATCCTACTTATAAAGCTTCTATAACCACTTTAAGTTGGAAATCTAGGCATTTACTACAACCCCCTCTGTATTGTTCTCATATGGATCACGAAGACAAGATTAGACTAATTACGGAATGTACAGTGGCATTGAAAAAATCATTCTTCCTGTGCTCCACATGTAAATGGAATGGGAAAAATCTTAATAAGTGGTTGAATTGGATGTACACTGTGCCATTTTCTTCACAGTGGCTTTTAGAATAAATATGTAGATAGAAATGGTAGCACGTGACTAAAAAGGATGGTGATGCCATTATCCTAATCATGAAAAATGTGAGCAAGGAAGAGAAAATCAGAACACTGCTCATGTTTTTGTAATCCATCACTGACTCACATCACTGCAGCACCCTCTCATAGTAACACCAAAACGTGTATACGTACTTTGCAGAGTAAAAGAAATTAAGATGAACTGAAGTACTATCTATGTAAGAATTTGTAAGCCTCCCTATGTAACCTCTTTCAGCAGGGCCAATGTTAACATCGTTGACATCTCTGATGTTTTGATGTGGCAGTGATAATTTGTACAGTAGCTGCAGTCTTCTTTCCTTCATATTTGTAATTTTTTCAGTTACTTTTTGAATTAAATCAGGAATTCCTAAAATGAGGTCTCATTCAACAGAGATCACTGTGAGTACTGATAGGCTTGGTAACTGCATCATCATGTGTTTGTACTATTATTTTGTGTTGACAGTTCTCCAAATGGTGATGAAAAACGACGTTGTGCTTCTGATGTGGTCATTGTGATTGTAATCATCACTTTTAAGAGTCCTGCAGAGTCACTCAATGTATAACAAAGATTAATATCTTTTATGTAATCCAGCAAGCTCAAAGCTCCACACATATTGGTACTTTTGAACTCCTTTTTCCCATAAATAACAGGAGGTTCTGTTCCAAGTTTCTTTGCTTCCAAAGCAGATAGCATTCAATAATATCTCTGAAATAAGTAATTTTCTGGAAAACTGGATGAGTAAGTGGTGAATTTTTCTGGCAGAAAGAGAGAGGCTGCAACTAAGTGGCCATCAACTTGAATCTTTCTTTCACCTCCTAACCTATAACATCACATACTCCTTTTGCCTCCTGAAGTAGTTTACACACAGCTCCTCCACCTTCAGTTTTCCTTCTTTTGAGATACTACTGTGAAGCACTGGAACCCTTCCCCTTAACAAGAGTGTGCACCCTATGTGACTAACCACTCATGACTGCTGCATCATCATATATATGTCTGTGCTGTTAGTTTGTGTGAACAATTCTACAGATGGTGCTCTATCTGTTCTATGATGTACATTGCCAAAGACTGGGCATCAACCTTTTCTGATGCAATGAAGTTCCAAAATCTATCAATTAGTTTTCCATTAATGATGTGCCTATGTTTTATCAGCTACTACAGCCAAGAACTCCATGCCCTTAATTTCGTTTCTAATTTCCTCCTGGCAGATTTGAAGCATACATGATTTTAGAGGTGCCTTTGAAAACTGCCGCTTTTTCTAAATATGATTTTAATACAGAGTCTAGTTCTGCACCAAAATTAATCAAGGCACAAAAAAATACCAGGACTGCAACATGATTCAGCCTCACTGTGTCCTCTGAGGGCAAGTTCCAATGCACTGCAGAAATGAATAAAGTTAATAATTTGATTTAGTTTATAACTATTATTGGTAACTTTTTGGTTGTAGAATGCCATAGACCTTGTGTACTCACTGTGTAAATTTGGTAATTGGGTGCCCCATGAGGAATGGTCAATATTCAGGGAGATGACAGCACGAAATTCTAGTAAATGTGGGCTTTAAAAGTCATGTGTTAAGAGCTGTGAGCACTTGTTCATCTTTGCTACTGTGAAACATCTTTTCTACTTAACAAATGCTTATGGCTATTAAGGTATGCATTTTAGAGCCCATGATTAGTAGTCTTTTTTTGCTTCAAATGATTGTTCCTATCATATCCCTGAATGCTGATTAATCATAGTTGATGCAACAGGTATGATTAAAAGGTACCAAAGGCAAACTGACAGACAAGGTGAGATACTAGAGGACACAATACAGGAAATTGATCCCATTGTTTTAAATCTAGAAGGCCAGCCAAATGCATTCGAGGAACAATCTGGTGTAGTCACTAATATAGATGTCATGGTAAGTGCATCAGTACCTAACATCCAGTGACCATAATGTAGTCATCATTAAAGGGGAAGCTGGCAACAGTAGAGGGAGGCAAGCAGAGGAAAGCATGATTGTGTTACGATGGCGGATTGGGATGGCTTAGTTGCCTACATTGCCGCATTTACAATGGAATTGCTTCCAGTATATGTAGACTTGGGTGCGCGTATACTAACTGAACACTTGCAAAGAGCACAGGACATTTATATTCCTAAGATAAAAGTAGTCAGACTACAATCACTTGAAGCTCAGAAATTACCACACCTAGGCAAAGGGTAAGATCAAGAACAAGAGCTTTGACTGTGGTTTAGGGCAGTCAGAGTGCACTGTGAGACTCCACAAATACTGGGCAATTAAGATCCACTACAAAACATTGGTTCTAATAACTAAAAGAATACACTGGGAGAAGTTTCTATGAAGGCAACTGCAGTATGACATATGGGAAAGATGGAATATGTTATTGACTGAAAAGATTATGGGATCTACTCTTATCCTCTTTACAATTTGTAAAGAGGATGGCTCAATGAAGGCAGGATGGAGAGAGTTAGCAGAATATCTGCCAACCACCTTACTTCCTGATGGTAACACAAATACAGATGCTGAAATACATGCACATCTTCAGAATGAACTAGATACCGAATATGACTATCAGATGTTGGTGTTACCTTCTGCTGAGGAAGCAATTGCTATCACAGTTTACAAGCTCAAACCTGGAAAACATCTGGTCCAGATGGTGTGTACCTCTGAGATTGTGCAGATGGTAGGTCAACTGAGAACAACATACTTGACAGAATTTCTAAATGAGGCATTTCAGATAGGTAAGATACCAGTGATATGGAAAACAACTAGAGCTGTAGTGATTAAAGAGGGACAGGGTAAAGACCTAGCATTGGCAAAAAGCTACAGACCCATTTGTTAGTTACATATCTTGGGGAAAAGTTCAGGAGCATCTGCTTTATGACTGGCTGCTGGCACACAGGGAGCTCGTGGGTCTAAACCAATGTCAATATGGATTCAAAAAAGGAAAGTCAGTAGATGATGTGGTTAATAGATTTAGATTGTAGAAATTACGATAACAAAGTGCACAACCATGCTCATGATTGACATCGCAGGTGCATTCGATAATCTTTGGTGACTTGCAATGTTCACACACCTCTGAGATCTCTGGGTCTCCAGATGTCTGTATAAGAGCTTTTTTGATTATTGTAGTGGACATAGTGACCAGTGGCTTTTGAGGCAGAGCAAGGTAATCAGAAAGATTACCAAGGAGTGTCCTCAACACTCCATAACTGGTAAATTGTTCATGGATCGTAGTATTGAATCCCATATTACATCTATTAGATGGGACAGATGCTACCCTAGGTGCTGCATGTGCAGGTGATATTCTAGTAACTGTGTCCATAGACTCCAGGAATAGAATTGAGGAAAAGGTGAATGATGCGCTTGCTCAGATGCAGCATTGGTGCAAAGGCAACAAACTGTCTACAGCTGTTCAGAAAACCACATATGTATATACTTACGAAGGGAAGACTTCTTCTTGCCAGATATCCTTCCCTGACGATTGACGGAATCTCTGTAAAACACAGAAATATTTGCAGGGATTTAGGCATTCTTCTAGACAAGAAAAGGAAATTTCTTGAACTTGTAAGATCTATTACTCAGAATGCAGCTGAAATTATGCATAAGATTGCTTGTGCTGGACCTGCTGACTGTAAATTACTGTTGAATGTGGTGCTGTTATATATCAATGCTAATTTCAATGCCATTGTGGGCCTCACTGCCAGTGTCTAAGTAGCTGCAAAACAAATACTGCAATGAATTCAGTAGAACATACTTGTGAGGTTCACCAGCGCTTTTTCAGTATGCTTGTTGAGGGTTTACAGGTGATTCTCGGGAAATGTCCAGTTGATATCTTGATAGGTACAGGACATTTACTGGCCAGGCAGTCGGACAAATGGCAGTCTAACTGGGACATTAGCAGCACTGCAGGGGGTGTATGCAGCATTTTCTGAAGCGTTAGAAACAGGCTCAAACTATGGAACTTTGCCTCTACTCAAGGTATGGTACACCTATTAACAGATCACGGTCCATATCCCAAACATCTGTGTTAAGTGGAATGTAGTAATACAGCAATCTGTGAATTTGAAGATGAAGATTCCAGTAATTATGTCATTTTTAGTTGCCCCTTTTTCCAGGTAGAACAAGAGACTGCAGACAATTAGGCTGTGATCATCAAATAATTGCAAGAATCAAAACTTGTGTATTACAGTTGATATGATTGCACATCAAATATCTAAAAAGCAGCTGCTCAGCTTTCAGTCTATGAGATTAAGTGGATGCTCCAAATAGCAAAACAACATCAACAGATCACAAGAAACGTTTCCTCCATTGTAGATAACGATAGGCACCTATAAATGTAATCAATTAAGAGTTTCCAGATAACAGGTCAAATATATGAGGCAACAAACTGAATAGAACTGAACTGAGTAACATAAATCTGCCATGCCTGTGGCTGTTAAAATTGCAACCCCAAGAGGAGTGTAGATAATGAAACTTTACTTCTTACGTGTACAGTATAACAGAAATATTAAATGATTATATTTGTAGGGGATATGTTGGTACACAGGGTGCAAAATGTAGTACATTGAGCTGGCAGCAATGAGGGTTCTATCCCAGCTGACATCAAGTCGAACTGAACCTTGGTGTCAGACACAAGTGTGTCACCACATCCCTCAAATCTGTGTCAGTGTTCATCCACCACTATGGCTGGTGAGTGCTGGTCTGCCTGCACATCAGCAAACCACAACCAAAGGTTTTCAGTGGGTGAGTTGTGGAGAACATACCATCCACGACAACAGCGTAACACCACCAGCCTTAACAGGTCAGAAGTGTAATAGCTGCTGTCCAAATTACTAGCTATGCAAACCAAAGTTTAGTGTGTTGCACATCAAGTGACACACTATACTGTTGCATCAGATGCATGAACTGTATGGCAATGACGAATTCAGTTTGAGAATGTCTGTACTCCTCAAAGCCTCCACACATGGACATGTCCATCATCATGCTGTATGCAAAACCAGGACTTGTCTGAAAAGGTGACATGGTACACTCTTGTGTCCAGTGTTGTCATTGGGCTAGCTGCTGCTGGCATACCTCTCTCTCTTGCTTTGTTGAGGGAGGCCACAACAATGGTGGGCATGCTAGCAGTCTGTAGTATTCAACATATCATTCCAGTGTGCACGCACATACTTCTCCTACTGCACACAAACCCAGTTTTGGCTAAAAGTATGTGACTTGGCTGTACAATCCTGCATGGCTGATCGAAAAATATTTCTCCCCACATTGAGACACTAGTTATATTGGGTCATTGAGGTCCTGCATAGCATTGGGTATGACCGTACTAATCCCATTAATTCCGTATTTCCGTGACAGTCGTGGGTCCCTGACGAACGTGAGCACAGTATCATGGAATGATGAACTGCATTCTTCATAGGTCAGGATCCTATCACTGTTGAATTCCAACATGTACTGGTAGACATTTTGCCTACTTATATGAGGCATAATATGATCTTTTCACAAACAAACAACATTCAAAGGTGATTTCTGAATGAGAAACCTGCTGCACAATCTTTCCATATATACAGAATGTAGATCATGCTACACTGACCTTCCTTGTGCATTTGCTCTTTAATGGTAATCATATGCATATCCAAGCATGTAGTACAATTTGATGTTTCTTGTATGTCACTTTTGTGATCTCCAATTTTAAGGGCCTGCAGTGCATCTGAATTTATTAGGTATTATCATATTAATTTTATCTGTAAACATCTGTCTTCATCACATAAGCTGTACAGTTCACAATTACTGGTTTTGGGAACCTGCTCTCTTCAGATCTATTACAAATAGAAAAACAGTGGAGAAACAACCTCAGTTGAATTAGCTGAAGCTATTTGTATGAAAGACCTAGTGTTACATTAGGAAAATAAAAAAATAACATATTTAACTGCCATGCATAACAGCCATACAGCCCCCAAAAATATTATGATGTAAGTACAGACATTAATCTGTATATCTAGGCACATAGTAAGTGCTGGTAATGGCTTTGGTGCATTCTGTTTTTATACAAATAATAGAGGCCCGTAGAAGGTATTAATGCCAGGATACATAAGTAACCAGTATCATAAATTCAACAGCTAAAATGGAATATGTGTGGTCATTAATTAAAAATATTCAATAACGCAAAAATAGCACCTAAAAATAAAACATGAACTGATGGACAATATGTGGAAATAAAATCCAGTCTGTGGGTGTGATGCTGTGGGGGGAACCAGTTGTGACTAGGAACAGTGATGATGATGCTGATGTAAATGTAGACAAGGTAATGAAGATAAGTAATGGTAAGAGTTTTCTTATGGAAGTAGTTGGGAATGAGGTTATTAGGGAAGAAGCATCAGAGAAACAGACGTTGTTGAACAGTAGTTGTCGGGGAATGAAGACTCCTACGCCATCTGTTGGTGTTCTGTTAAGTCTGTACATTGTGCTCCCCTCTGCAGCGGATATATTTTAACTATAATTGTAGAATGGACGTGTGAAAATAAAGGTGTGTGTGAGCAGAAGTTTTACTGTGTCTTTGATTTCACTAGTGTGTAGCAACATTTTGGTGCCGAAACCCGGGAGAACATGAAGAGATAGATTGCTACTACACATTAAAGAGGACTCGACGCCGGCGGAGAAGGTTTTGAGCGGCTTCAATCTCAAAATCCGGTCACGTCACGCCACGTTCAGCTCACACAGATAAGTTGCGGCATTGCTCTGAAACTGTAGCAAAGTACACTACGGGTTGATTGATTTGTATGTGATGTTTCCTGGTGCATGTTTGTTGGTGGCAGAGCAATATAGGACAGTCGGCGTATTATTTGCAAAGCACAAAGCGGACTTGCTAAAGTATTGGTAGACTGCAGCGCCATCTGTTAGTAACAGGGACCACTACTAAAGGTTGCGGAAGTTGAAAACTGCACGGCCGCGCCATCTGTTGAAAACTACAAACATGACTAGGGGGCTGCTAACGGTTCACACTCCAGGACAGCGCCATCCCTTAGCGACAGCATCCAACTGACGGGGTGTCTTGACCTTGAACGCACTCTCGCGACATAAAGCAAAACCACCAACTCACCATGACGGAAGCAGTAGCTACGAACTTGGGGAGGCTGCACCGGAAGCGGACGACTTTGCGATCGAATGCGACGCGTTTCGTCAGCCAAATAAACGCCTTCGAGGCTCTACAGCTGCAGAAGAAGTCGAACACTTCCAGGAACGCCTACAGGAAACATTAGAAGAGCTGGCCCGACTAAACGATACAGTACAGGACTTGCTGGATGACTCTGAATACGAAGCCGACACGGAAGCTTGTGAGGAATATACTGATAAATGCAAACGCGCCCACCGAAAGGCGAAGGGCCTTCGAGGAGCAGCGCGCTCAGGGGACAGAAATGCGAAGTCAGCGGCTCAACAACACGCCTGTATGGACATAAAATTGCCTACTATCAAACTGCACCCATTCTCAGGGGACATAGAAATTTGGCCTCGATTTTAGGAGCAGTTCACAGCCTCCATAGACGAGAATCCGATGGTGTCAACAATGAACAAACATGTATTCCTCTGTGGTTACATTGATGTGGAACCTAAGGACTTGGTCGATGGCATTGCTGTTACAGCTGATACATATGAGCACACTAAGCAAATTTTGAAATCCAAATATGGGGATAAGAACAGAATTGTCCAAAGTCACCTGGATTTTTTGGGGAATCTTAACACTTCGTCTTCAGGCAGTCCAGAGGCTCTCAATTCCACCTACAATGAGTGCCATAAGTGCATCCAAGCACTGCGAGCACTAGGAGACTCTTATGGGAGAGTGCTTGCATCCAAACTTCTTCGAGCCTTTCCTGAAGAAATTTGCAAAAATTGGCTTGTGTATGCCGGAAGGCAAAAGATTGAAGAAGGGAACCTCACCCACCTTATGGAGTTCTTAAATGAAGAGGTGGAAGGAGCTATCAACACATGCAAAATTCGTGGAGATACTGTTCCACACGAAAATTATGTACCAACAGCATCTGCCTTCCATGTAAAGGTTAAAACGAATAGGGACAAGAAGAAACAACAGAATACAGAGCCCTTCTGTGTGTATTGCGGCGAAAGAGGGCACTGGGGCCCAGACTGCCAAAAGATTGCAAGCTTGCAGGCAAGAGTAGACGCCCTCGAGACAATGAACCGTTGCTTCCTATGCCTGAGACGTGGCCACAACAAAAATCAGTGTTTCAAACGGGGAAAGGCGTCCTGTCCGAAATGTAAGGGGGGGCATCACATTTCCATCTGTAGTAGCCATACCACAACAGCAAATAAAATTGAAACAATGACTTCTAACTTCACATACTTGCAGACTGCTCGTGTGAGTATCACAGGACCAACTGGAAAGAGCAAACAGACACGTGCCATCCTGGTCACAGGGAGTTAATCGAGTTTCATTCACCATTCACTGACCGAATCTCTCCAATGAAGTGTCATTGGAAGCAACTACTTTCGAACCCACTAACAGTTCATCACTCTGAAGGAAGAAGGTGCAGTTTAATATGATGGGGTGCTCCACTAATTCCCACATATCAATGACAGCCTTTGAAAGCACAAATAATTTTTCACAGCAACCAACAGTGCCATAAGATGATGGAGATATGGCCTTGAGGGGTGGTACACCGCTTGCAAATCCTAAAGGAGACACTGAAGATCTACCTATTGAGATCCTGATAGGAGCTGATTATAACTGGAGAATCGTGACTTTGGAACAACCAATCAAGGTATCACCATCATTGGTTCTTCTCCTAACAATCTTCGGATATGTTCTCAGTGGAAACAGATCCAGCACCACCGTCAGGAAACCAACTGTCAACTTTATTCAGGGCAGCTGCAGTGATATATCTGAGGAGTCAGTGCGCCGATTTTGGGACCTGGAGACAATCGGGATAACAGAATATCAAGAGCGAACATTAAAACCTATGGACCACCCTATTTATCAGGAATTCCGAGAGTCATACTGTGTGGAATACGGCCGCAGAGTTGTATCCCTGCCTCGAAAGAAGGATATGCTTCTCTCCTGCAACCGCACAACTGCTGAAGGGCGCCTTCGCTCCTTACAAGACAAGCTGCGAGGGAATGAAGAGCTGAATGAGACCATGTCGAAATATATTGAGGAGAACCAGGTAGAGGTAGCACCTGAGGACTGTACTGCTGGAAACACATTCTACCTGCCACACTACATCGTGAAGAAATGCATCAGTGGAAGTGTGAAGTACAGAATAGCCTTTGATGCATCCTCACATGAGCCAGAGTCTCTATCGCTGAATGATGCCCTCGAGAAGGGACCAAATTTACTTCCGGATATTCTAGCAATCTTATTACGATTCCGCACACTTCCGGTGGGATTAGTGTGTGGTGTTGACCAAGCTTTCCTGCAGTTAACATTGAAAGAAGAAGACAGAGACCTCACGAGGTTCTTTTGGTATCGTTTTGAGCAAGCTGGAAGTGGTGCCTACATGACCACAAATGATGTGATTACATATCGCTTCAAACGTTTGCCATTTGGACTTGCACCAAGCCCATTCCTTTTGTCAGCTGCCATAAGGGAGCTAGCAGCACTAAATAGTGAAAAATATCCACAAGCTACAGGGCTTGTAAACAGCTCAGTATTCATGGACGATTTCGTAGCGAGTGTTAGAGACAGCGACACCGCTGCAACTGTTTACCATGAACTGACAGAATTCTTCCAGCAGATAAGTCTTCCATTGTCCAAATGGGCGACTAATTCGAATGAGCTGAAGGCAATATGGGATGTCAAAAGCCTTGAAACAAAGTCCACAACCCAAGTTTTAGGAATTAATTGGAAAACGGAAAATGACTCTATCTGCAGTGAGTACAAGACGATAGCTGAAGATCTAATGGACAAACTGGTTACCAAGAGAAATGTTCTTCGAGCAGCTGCTCAGTTTTATTACCCCCTGGGTGTGTTCACTCCTGTTGGGATCGTTTCAAAGCTAATTTTCCAAGACACATTGCTGAGCCATGTGGGATTAGCCGAGCGGTCTAAGGCGCTTCAGTCATGGACTGTGCGGCTGGTCCCGGCGGAGGTTCGAGTCCTCCCTTGGGCATGGGTGTGTGTGTTTGTCCTTAGGATAATTTAGGTTAAGTAGTGTGTAAGCTTAGGGACTGATGACCTTAGCAGTTAAGTACCATAAGATTTCACACACATTTACATGGGAGGAAGTTTTTCCCACAGATCTTGCATGTCGTTGGCACTCATGGGTCTCAAAGCTTCATCACTTGTCATCACTGCATATTCCTAGATGGGTAGGGACGCTGGGCACAGGTGGCTCTGCGGAGGTGCATGTATTCTGTGATGCATCTGAAAGAGCCTAGGGCGCTGTTTTGTATATGAGGACAGCTACTGAAACTGGATACACTGTGCACCTTGTCTGTAGCAAGAACAGACTGGCCCCTATCAAGAATGTAACTCAACCCAGGTTGGAGTTGCTTGCTGCATTGGTCGGATCACAACTCCTTCATTACTTTTGACAGGAAACAGGGTTTGATGCCAACAGAGCTACCTTGTGGAGTGACTCGAGAGTCACTTGGGAATGGGTATGGAGTGATCCAAACAAATGAAAAACTTTTATCTGTAATCGAGTGACAGAGATATTGACATACACCACACCCAGCCAATGGAGGCACTGCCTGGTAAGCCAAAATCCTAGTCACTCTTGATATCGGGTGGTGTGGTCCACTATGGCTTTCACAAGACAAGCAGTTCTGGCCAATGGATATCTCAGGCCCACCTCCATCAATGCCAGAAGTCAAAATGAGAGCAAATATCACTCTGATCACCATCACTGAACCACTACTGGACATAGCAAGGTTTAGTTCATATTGGCGAGTATTGCATATAACTGCCTTTGTCTTTCGATTTAACAGCGCAACAAGAAACAAAAATAGAATCTCCGGCAGTTTTAGTGCTTTGGAATCACAAAACGCCCACACCTACTGGATCTGAAGAGTTCAAGAGGAATTATTCACTGGTGAACTGTCTGCACTGCATAAGGGAGAACAATTGCCCAAGGAATCAAAGATTGCTTGATACAATCCTTTTATATCGGATGGCATCCTTCGTCTTGGTGGTAGGTTGTAATGTGCTGCATTGTCACAGTCAGAGAAGCATCCAATTATATTGGATGGACGTCACCATTTCACTGAGCTTCTCATCAGACATGCACATGTAAGACTGCATCATCTCGGTGTGCGGATTGTGTTAGGGGAACTGCGAGAAGAATTTTGGATTCTGTGAAGACGACAAGCTGTTCGGAGAGTTCTTCACTCCTGCCTACCGTGCAAGATAATACACAGTCGCTGGTATGAAAAGATGGAAGCCCCACTACCACTGGACAGAGTTCAGCCTTCAAGACCATTTGCAGTAACAGGCATCGATTTTGCTGGACCATTATATGTCAAATCTGGACATCAAGCAAAAAAGTCCTACATGGTTCTATTCACATGTGCAACAACATGGGCCATTCATATTGAACTTGCAACTAATACATCCACTGATAGATTTTTGATGGCCGTGCAACGCATTGCAGGACGTAGGAGCCTACCAGTCACTGTCTACTCAGACAGTGCTCCAACATTCCATGCCGCCAACTCAGAACTGTCAGAGCTTTTCAAAGCCATGCAGCATACTGACATACAGCTCTACTGTGCCCACCATAGAATCACTTGGAAATTCATACCACCACGTGCAGCTTGGTGGGGAGGCTGGTGGGAAGTCATGGTAGGCTCAGTCAAGTGCTGCCTGAGGAAAGTTCTTGGTCACTCCCAGGTGGATGAACAGAGCTTAAACACCACCTTGATCAGCATAGAAACTGCAATAAATTCACGACCCATCACTCAAGGAGAGAGTGACACTGCATTGATGCCAGCCCACTTTCTAAATGGTAGGAAATTAGTAAAAATTCCATGTGGGCCAGAGCCTGCAACTAGAGGGCCCTTGCCAAGGAGTTCCGACTTAGAAAAAGGGTCAATGACGACATCTGGCACAGGTGGAAGACAGAATATCTCCTGCTGGTAAGACAATATCGTGAGGTGAAGGAAACCGAGAATTGGAGAGGTTGTTCTGCTCCAAGAAGACAGCAAACCATGGCACTTGTGGAAGAGGGCTGTGGTAGAAGATGTGTGGCATCACAGAGACAGTAAAATACGGTGCATCATCCTCTGCCAGCCAGATGGTACAAAGATCTGTCGACCGGTCCAGCTGGTCATCCACCTTGATATGGACCGGGGTGGGGAGGATGTCGGGGAATGAAGACTCCTATGCCATCTGTTGGTGTTCTGTTAAGTCTGTACATTGTGCTGCCCTCTGCAGCGGATATATTTTAACTATAACTGTAAAATGGACATGTGAAAATAAAGGTGTGTGTGTGCAGAAGTTTTACTGTGCCCATGATTTCACTAGTGTGTAGCAACAGTACTTGTTAGCCATTAGTCACTGAAGGCCAAGGAACACAAGATCATAGAAATCTGGGTCAGAATAGAAGGGAAGGGCAAAACATTTTTAAGAGTAGTGCAGAATGTTTATGAGAATCATCGTAATAATGAAAAATTTTGTGTAATGCTTGCTAAGATCAGTCAGGCCATTTATCCAAACTGGTTGTAAGAGCTGAAATAGCAACTGAACAAGAAATGGAGGAAACCAGTAGTTTATTTAGTTTACATCCCCACATCATAAAATGATGGGAGAAATGATGGTTCTGATCCGTTAACTTGTTGAAAAGTGAAAGGGATGGATCCTATGATAAAGATAAAGCAGAAGACTTAAATTGTAAAAAGACTGAAAGTTATTTATTATTCGAAAACGCTGAAGGAAATCCTATAAGTGAGGAACTAGGTTGTTCATATATAAAAGGCAGAAAAGACGGTTGTTAGGAAAAATCCTTATCTAGATCTACATCTACAAGGATACTCTGCAAATCACATTTAAGTGCCTGGCAGAGGGCTCATCAAACCACTTTTAAAATTCGCTATTATTTCAATCTTGTAAAGTGTGCCTGCTTATATAATAGAGGAAAATACTGTAGACTTATATTTAAGGCTGTAGTGGAAAGAAGATTGCAGAAGGTAAAAAGAGTGGGGAAGTAAAATATCCAAGGTCCATAAACCTAAAAAGGAATAAAGAACTCTTAGTTAAAACCAAAATATGTACTTATGTAAAAGATTTAACTGCTCAAGTAAAGAAATCATTTGACATCTACAGAAGCCCCTTTGAATACTAGAAAACCCTCATCCGAATGCATATAGACTGGTGTATCTAGAATCTAGAAAATTATTTGAATTACATAATGTCCCTTAATTAAAACTTTATAAACATGATACCTAAAATCGAAATTTTGTTAGTCCAGATATTTTACGATATTTTCTGCTTTATACAGCAATATGCAAAATCCAATACCTATACCTTCTATCAAGTAGGTACAGCTACCATCCTTTGAGGGCAATGCATCTAAGTTAGCAGTGAAAAATTTTAAATGTTTTAAAAGTTTCATAGGTTTTTATTTTATTAGATGGTATGTTAAATTTAGATAACTATCTCCATGATTCAGTCTGTATTTCCATGCAGCTAAGATTTCACGAATTATCTTAGTTAAAAAATTTATAATCACCATCCATTTTTTAAATGAAGATCCATACCTGATTTTCTTTTAACAAACAGTACTCCTCTTACTGCTGTTGCTGCTAATTTTTCTCCTAATTTTGAATCTTCAGAATACATTTGTTCTTTTGTGATTATTTGAAGTTCACTATCTGCTTCAAGTCTTTTTTTTCTCATTTTTTCTTAACCTTATAAAAAATATCATGTATTTTACAAGCTTCAACTAATTTATTTATTCCTTGACCACCTATAGCTAATCTTTCTTTTAATTTTATTCCTGTACCACAATCATTATTTATTTCAAATGGTAATTTATCAATTAAAGTATTTATTAAACATTTACATTATTTTTCTGCTTTCCAAAAATATAAGGCAAATTATTAAAAAATAGATAATTAAAGTATACCTTTTGAATTATTAATAACGAAATTACTCAATTTTGTTTGTTAACTTTTTTGTTATTCCAATTTATTCTCCATAAATAATAGCTAATCAATCGATTAAATTTCAAACATCTTTCATTCAAGTAGAGTCAGTTGGTTTTTCTATATTTTTTTAATGAATTATTCATAATTTTTTTCATTTACACTTGAGTGCTATCTGCTGATAATTTTGGGACATAGACCAACTTCTTTTATCAAATTATTATATTTAATATCTCCACTTGGTTTTATTTTATTTGGCTTCTTGTTCCTGGATGAAATAAGATATTTCCATAACTTCATAAATCGACAGTGTCACATTTAGTACTCATATCAACAATAGTAAATTGTTTTTTAGTATTAGATTCATGAAACGATCTTTACCCTCATATGTCCTTTCACCAACTGTTCATTTATCTCTATCAAATTTTGTTTGTAATTTACCAATAAATTTAAATGTGGCAACTGATCTTAATCAAAAAACTTGATCTTCACTATGGTTGATAATATCAGCTTTCTTTCACTTATATTTATTATTTTGAAGTTTGATTGCTCTTCATATTGTTAATTTTTTCTGCTTTTAACCTCTTCTTCATATTTGTTTAATGTATCTTGTATTTCCAATTCAATGCATAATCACGTTGTTCAGTTGGTGGTATATCATACAATTCTTTTAAATATTTATCATGATTATAATGAATAATTTTTTGTACTTTCTATTTACTTCTGTAGCTTTTACTACATCATCACCTAAACCTTGAAGTCCACCTTTAACTTTTTCTATTGCATCAATAACAAGTTCAACTGCGATTTTAAATTTTTCATATTGTGTTCTAGTTGTTTTCTCTTTTTCTAAAATTCTTCTTTTACTTCTATCTTTATATTACTATTTCGTTTACCTTATTTCTTTAACAGCTTCAGGGTCATATTTCACAAACATTTAATAAAGATAAAACCGTTAATAATTTATTTTTAATGATTCATGCTTTCCATTTTTATAGTCCCGTGTTTTATATTTTTATGTTTTATGTTTTATAATGTAAAAAAATCTTTAATTTTATTTCTATATTTATCTTCATTAATGTTTCTTCTCCTATCTATTCTAATGGTTCCAAATTTATCGTTATTCCAGCATTTATGAACATTTCTTTAAACTCATTAAATTTTTAATCACCATCATCAAACTCAAGGAATACATGATTTAAAATTCTATCGTCTTGTCTAAAATATTTAAACAAATTAGAATATCACCAATAAATTGTTTTGGAATTTCTGAAAATCTTTGGGGTAAATAATGACAATCTATTTCTCATAAAATATTCTTTAACTCTATTTTGATTTTCAAGAAGAAAATCATCAAATAAAACAACTGTATTACCTTCACATTCATCTAAACATATTTCATCATTATTATCTATAAAAGTAATAAAGTTGTACAACAACCTTATTATTCATTTTTATAAATTCTTGACACTGCAGTTGATCTAAACTTTTAGAATAAATATACAAGTGATTAATTGTATCAAAGTTTAATGATCCTGAAGCTAAAATATAATTATCAATCATTAATGTTGTTTTAGCACATCCACATGGTCCTGTTATAGAAAATTAGATAGAATTAAGCAAGAACTTGCCATGCTTATTTTTTAAATTTTTTCTGAAATTCTTATTTTAAGCTTCTAACCAGTTTTCGTTTAGTTAAATAATTTTAGTGATCTTAAAAAATTAAAATTTTTGTCAAATGAACCACTTATTTACACCTTTTTTAATTCCAAAGATTACTAAAAAAATAATCAATTATATTCTGATGAGGAAACTATAATAACATCTATTAGTCAGTTTAGTTTAGAAAGTTTAGAAAAATGTACTCACCCTAAAAAACCAATACATATATATTTACCTTGATTAATTGTTCTTCTCATATCTATTGTAATGGTTCCAAATTTATCATTTTTCCTATATTATGAATGATGCTAAATTGTATTTGGAAATAAAAGATAGTATTGGTGAAGTTTTCAGCTTTAGTAATCATATGGTTCAATCTAAGAAAAAAGGTATTGCTAAAATTTGCCAAAATCTATTCTATTCGAATTATAAACATAAATTTTAATTTAGCAGATATGGTATGTATCTGGAAAAGAGTATATATTTTCATCAAGAATTTAATATTATTGCTTCTTTAACACCTTATTTAGAATTTTAAGCTCCTATGGTTTATGAACGAATTATCCTTTATCTGTTCCAGTTTATGATATAAGAATTCAGTATTTAGAAGTAAACATTACTGATGAAAATAGTAATAGACAGATTTTAATGGATCTGATATAACAATTACTTTAGAATGAGATTTTCACTCTGCAGCGGAGTGTGCGCTGATATGAAACTTCCTGGCAGATTAAAACTGTGTGCCCGACCGAGACTCGAACTCGGGACCTTTGCCTTTCGCAGGCAAGTGCTCTACCAACTGAGCTACCGAAGCACGACTCACGCCCGGTACTCACAGCTTTACTTCTGCCAGTACCCCGTCTCCTACCTTCCAAACTTTACAGAAGCTCTCCTGCGAACCTTGCAGAACTAGCACTCCTGAAAGAAAGGATATTGCGGAGACATGGCTTAGCCACAGCCTGGGGGATGTTTCCAGAATGAGATTTTCACTCTGCAGCGGAGTGTGTGCTGATATGAAACTTCCTGGCAGATGTTTTAATCTGCCAGGAAGTTTCATATCAGCGCACACTCCGCTGCAGAGTGAAAATCTCATTCTGGAAACATCCCCCAGGCTGTGGCTAAGCCATGTCTCCGCAATATCCTTTCTTTCAGGAGTGCTAGTTCTGCAAGGTTCGCAGGAGAGCTTCTGTAAAGTTTGGAAGGTAGGAGACGGGGTACTGGCAGAAGTAAAGCTGTGAGTACCGGGCGTGAGTCGTGCTTCAGTAGCTCAGTTGGTAGAGCACTTGCCCGCGAAAGGCAAAGGTCCCGAGTTCGAGTCTCGGTCGGGCACACAGTTTTAATCTGCCAGGAAGTTTCAATTACTTTAGAAATGGAGCTTTAACTGATGTTAATAAAGTTTCATAAAAAAATTATTTAAATTAATTAAAATTAAATTAAAATATTTAACAAGTTTTAACATTTATAATGAACAAGACTGACAGCTATCAGTTGTATCTGATAGTTATAAGGAAAGTAAAAATCATTTAAATATCCCTAGTAAAGACAATAGCGCTGCAACTTCTGTGTATAAACAGCATTATCCACAAAATACCTCATGGAGCTTCATCATCATCCACTAGACCATTTATATACACTGAAGTGTTAAAGAAACTGGTATAGGAATCCATATTCAAATATAGAACTATGTTAACAGGCAGAATACAGCATTGCAGTCGGCAGCGCCTATGTAAGACAACAAGTGTCTGGCACAGTTGTTAGAGCGGTTTCTGATGCTATAATGGCAGATATCAAGATCTAAGTGAATTTGAACATGATGTTACAGTTGGCACGTGAGCGATGCGACACAGCATCTCTGAGATAGTGATGAAGTGGGGATTTTCCCATACGACCATTTCACGAGTGTACTGTTCATATCAGGAATCCAGTAAAACATCAAATATTTGACATCGCCAAGGCCAGATAAAGATCCTGCAAGAATGGGACCAACTATGACTGAAGAGAATCATTCAACATGACAGAAGTGCAACACACCCACAAACTGCTGCAGATGTCAATGCTGGGCCATCAAAAAGTGTCAATGTGTGAACCATTCAATGAAACAGCATCGATATGGTCTTTTGGAGCTGAAGGCCCACTTGTTTACCCTTGATGACTGCATGACACATCGCCTGGGCCCATCGACACTGACATTGGATTGTTGGTGACAGGAAACATGTTGCCTGGTTGAACGAGCCTCGTTATAAATTTTATCGAGAGGATGAAAGTGTATGGGTATGGAGAAAACCCCATGAATCCATGGACCCTGCATGTCAGCAGGGGACTGTTCAATAGGTGGAGGCTCTGTAATGGTGTGGGGCATGTGCATTTGGAGTGATATGGGACCTCTGATATGTCTAGATACATGTCTGACAGGGGCATGTATGTAAGCATCGTGCCTTCCGACTTATTTGAGCAATTTCAGCAGGTCAACGCGGCATGCCACACGTCCAGAATTCCTACAGAGTGGTTCAGGAACACTTTTCTGATTTTAAGCACTTCCACTGGCCACCAAACGCCCCAGACATGAATATTATTGAGCATATGTGGTATGCTTTGCAACGTGCTGTTCAGAAGAGAACTCCATCCCCTTGTACTCTCACGGATTTATGGACAGCCCTGCAGGATTCATGGTGTCAGTTCCCTCGAGCACTACTTCAGACATTAGTCAATTCCGTGACATGTCGTGTTGTGGCAGTTGTGTATGCTCACGGGGGCCCTACATCATATTACACAGGTGTACCAGTTTTTCGGATTTTTGGAGTATTTTTATAAGGTGCTAGTGACATTTTACACTTTGACACCATCCTTCAAATTCATGGATCACTGCATTACATCTGTTTTCTATAAGTCTTCTGGAGTCACTTCTGACAAGAAACAGCACGTGATCTGCAGATGGTACCAGTCCTCGTAAGTTACCACTGTTACATGAGGTAAGCATCATTGTAGCAGCATAAATGCTGGCAATCTGTGATACCCAAGAAGACAGACCACAGATAGCCACAATGAAAAAGAAGCATCCAAGGACAGAGATCTGTGGAGTATTGACACTTATTTCTACTGAAGAGAAACGGCTATTTATGAATGTGCAATGGTCCAAGCTGATGTCACTATACAAACAGAGTAGCTGGCGCAACGTTACTGTCATCTATTATCCATTAAGTGTGGCATACCCTACTCCATCAGCTTTGCTTTCAGAAGCATTTCTAAGAATACACAACATTACACTCAGTCCTGCTGTAATTTTCGAAATGTATAATGGTCTATCGTGCTACAGGAATGTTATGGGACTTACTAGTGACGACTCTATTAACTTCCACATATAGGAAAGCATTTCAGTATATCTTATATTTCTGAGACTTTCTACATGGGTGTCAGTCAGCTGCCACTGCCGAATGTGTGAGGTTGGACAAGAATGTGCAGAGATATGTTGCTGCACACAGAATGGTTGTCCACACCCATGCCGGCTGAGTGCGGATGCGAGACCTACCACCACTGGGATCAACGAGCTGCATCACACCACTGCTAGGTGCTATAACACTCACTATAGAAATGTCCAAAACTACTCTTTAACATGAATTTTCATCGCCATTGAGAACAATACACTACTTTCAAGGATCTCTTCAGTCCAATCACAAATACAGTGTGGTGTTCTGTATCTTGTTCATATGGTGATACCTTCATGCAGTGTACGTTGATATTCTGTCTCCAGAAAGATAATAATGAATGAGCATAAAACGTGTTCAAAATTTCTCAACCAATCGAAACTAGCAATATAGGCCTAAAGTTGTGTGCATCAGGCCCTTGAGAGTTCATGAAAATAGGAATGGCTGCATAATAGCATGATGATCCACCTTTTAGTTGGTGGTGGAGTATTTATTGCTGTCAGAAGTAGTTTACCTTGTAGTGAAATTGAAGTAGATAGTTCCTGCGAAATAGTATGGGTAGAGGTTATACGCTACTTGACAATTGGACCGTGTTACCGATCCCCCGACTCAGAAGATGTAGTTGCTCAACAGGTGAAAGAGAACTTGTGTCTCATTTCAAATAGGTACCCCACTCATACAATTATAGTCAATGGTGACTTGAATCTACCCTCGATATGTTGGAAAAATTATACGTTTAAAGCTGGCGGCAGGTATGAAAAGTCATCTGAAACTGTATGGAATGCTTTCTCAGAAAATTATTTTGAACAAAAAAGAAAAAAAAAAAGACTGTTTGGCGTCATTGGCTGCAGGGCCCCTTACAGGGCAGGTCCGGCCGGGTCTTATTACATTCGACGCTACATTGGGCGACCTGCGCGCCGGATGAGGATGAAATGATGATGAAGACAACACGATACCCAGTCCCTGAGCGGAGAAAAGTCCCGACCCAGACGGGAATCGAAAGCGGGCCCCTTGGGACGGCGGTCTGTCGCGTTGACCATTCAGCTATCAGGGCGGACATTACGAACAATTAGCTCATGAGCCCACTCGAAGCGTAAATGGTTGCGAGAGCATACGGGTACTTGACCTCTTAGCAACAAATAATTCTCGACAAATAGGGGCCACCATGGGGAATACAGAGATTAGTGACACACAAAGCAGCTGCGGCTAGGCTGAATACCGTAATACCTACAACCATCAAAAAGAAACGCAAAGTACTTTTATTTAAAAAGCTGATAAAGATGCTCTGAACGCCTTTTTAAGAGACAGTCTCCACTCCTTCCGATTTGATCACGTAAGCGTAGAAAAGATGCGGAATGATTTCAAAGAGATAGTATAGACAGCAGTTGAGAGATATATACCACATATATTAATAAGTGATGGTACTGATTCCCCATGATACACAAAACGGGTCAGATCGCTGTTGCAGAAGCAACGAAAAAAGCATGCCAAATTTAAAAGAACGCAAAATCCCCAAGATTGGCAAAGTTTTGCAAAAGTTCGAAATATAGCGCGTACTTTAGTGCGATATGCTTTTAATAATTCCCACAACGAAACTCTGTCTCGGAATCTGGCAGAAAACCCAAAGAGATTCTGGTCATATATAAAGCACATGAGTGGCAAGACGCAATCAATACCTTCACTGCGCGATAACAGCGGTGAAGTCACTGATGACAGCGCTACTAAAGCAGAGTCATTAAACACGGTTTTCCGAAACTCCTTCACCAAAGAAGACGAAGTAAATTTTCCTGAATTCCAATCAAGAACAACTGCCAAGATGAGAAATGTAGAAGTAGATATCCTCGGTGTAGCAAAGCAGCTTAAGTCACTTAATAAAGGCAAGGCCTTGCAAGGCCTTCGGTACAGATTGTATACCAGTCAGGTTTCTTTCAGAGGATGTTGATACAATAGCTCCATATTTAGAAATTATAAACAGCCGCTCGCTCACAGAAAGTTCCGTGCCTAAAGACTGGAAAATTGCTCGAGTCACACCAATACCACAGTCTAATATACAGGGTGGTCAGAAAATGTGTGAAATGCTTGTAGGGATGTTACAGGGCAGGTTGTACTGAGATATAAATGTTGAGAAAGAAATTCGATACGTTGCTCCGTTTCCGAGTTATTTAGCATAGAAGTTAGCCAATCGGGGCGTCGCGCGCTCGCATTCAAGCGGCCTGCCAGGGGCGGGGTTGCCCAACGAGTGCTTTGTCTCGTTAGCTGTAACTTGAATTTACGCGCGCGACGATCTGGTTGGCTAACTTCAATGCTAAATAACTCGGTAACGGCGCAACGTATCGAATTTCTTTCTCTACATTTATGTCTCAGTACAACCTGCCCTGTAACATCCCTACAAGCATTTCACACATTTTCTGACCACCTGTATACAGTCGCGACACTCTCGCTGATTTTTGTTATACCCGCAACAACAGCGCTCAAGCGGTGGAGAAGCTACGCTGCTGAATACGGTATTCAGTAAATGTAAACAGTATCGTTTATATTAATTTTTAACATGGTTTTTACGAAAGGCAGTGTATGTAGCGCAATCAGTTGCCGTAATAATAGGAAGAAGACACCACATTTGTCATTCTTCAGGTTTCCTAAGGACCATGAGAGGTATGAAACATCACATTAGAGCGCTCTTTATTTACGATTTTTTCTCTAAACTGTATTGAATTACTGAATTTGTTTTTCTTTTTTAGGAGCAAGAAATGGTTAATAAATAGTAGAAGACAGGGCCTGCAGCAAAAAGATGTTCTTTATTTGCACAATAACGTGAAGTTTTGTGCGTTACATTTCGAGTCAAACCAGTTCATGAGCGCGGAAAAGAAGACACTGGTATGGAATGCAGTTCCTACGTTATTTGACGTGCCGAATAAGCCACACCTAGTGACGATGAAGAGAAAGTTGCCATACAAACGTGAAAGTGTTACTGCAAAAACAAAAAACTGTCTCCTGACACAGAAGAAACAGCTACCACAAGTGTTCCTACACGAGAGACATATAAAATCACTAACAACGGAATCTGCAACACAGACATCTTTTGAAGATGAAATGCTTAGATTACGTGAAATTATTCGCGTGTTGGAAAATCGTGTGAAATGTAAAAACGTGCAAATCATTAGACTTCGTACAAAATTACTACGCGACAAGGAAAGTGCCAATCGTAAGAATAAACTGCAACGACAACGTCACAGGACACAAGTACAAAAGGACAAGCTCATTTTAAAAAGTATTGGTTCCAAGTACTTGAAAAAAGATGCTCTCGATTTATTGATAAGCCAAATCAGTATACCACTGAATGGAAAAAGTGGTGCGAGATGGAAAGATGAAACTAAATTATTTGCACTTAATTTGTTGTGTTATAGTACTCAGGCATACAGTTTTTTATCACACTGTTTTAGCCTTCTATCAGTACATACCTAACATAGGTATGTGGAAGATATACAATTAAATTGTGGGATGAATAATAACATATTTCATCTTTTAAAGCAGAAAGTGCAGCCGTAACCAGAAACTGATATAATTGTTAATTTGTCTATGGATGAGGTGCCACTAATGGAAAATTTGATATATGACAGCTCTAGGGATCGTGTTATTGGATTTGAAAACATGGGTTTCATACGTACATCTGTGGTTGCCAATACTGCATTAGTTATAATGATTAAAGGCATATTCTCAAATTTTAAACAGCCATTAGTATATTATTTTTCCAAAGGACCAATAGGAGCCATCCATCTTACGCGCGTATTTTTTGAAGTTGTCAAAAAATTCACAGAGATTGGTTTGGTTGTAAAAACGTGTAACTGACCAAGGCTCGAATTTTGTGGAGTGGAGGCACAGACTGGGTATCACACCAATTAATCCATGCTTAGTGCACGAAGGTAGTAAGATCTACTTTTTTATGACACCTCACACTTGATAAAAAGCATATGTAACAATTTATTCAGGTATAACATTATCCACACAACAGATGAAGGATGGATCGGCACTGCTTCACGGAAGGACATTTGTCAGTTGTACTCAAGTGATTGTGAAAGGAAGTACAAGTTGGCCCCCAAGCTCACTAAAAGAGCTGTCCAACTGCCAGCATTTTCAAAAACGAAGGTAAGCGCTGCAGTTCATGTGTTGAGTCATACAGTAGCAACAGGCATTGAGACACTTGTTACTTGTGGCACCATATCATCATCTGCTACTGCTACTGCAGATTTTTGCCAAAAAGTAAACGATATTTTTGACATATTTAATGCATATAGTGTTAAAGGGCCTGTATCCTTAAGGAACTGCATTACAATTGCCTCAAGACATTTGGAAATATTAAAGACAATGAAGCCATGGATACAGTCATGGACATTTGTAGATGTTGATGGGAAAGATTTTTCATCTAGGATTAAGTGTGTTAAAGGACTTCTGGGTAACATAAGCGCTTTGTCATGTCTGTTGATGATGTTTTGGATGGAACCAAGTTATATTTATTAACACGCAATATTAATCAAGATCCACTGGAAAACGTTTTCTCAGTGATAAGGCATAAAGGTGGATTTTGTAGCAACCCATCACCAAGACAGTTTTGTGCTGCATTCAATAATTGTGCTTTAAGCAAATTAATGAACACACACAGTGCAGCTACCTCCAATTGTGAGGGGATCAACTGGGGTCAGACAATAGTGGATATGAAAGCAGCGTCCAAATTACTTGTTTCACCACTATTGGACATCAGTGACACGAGTTCAGTGATCAGACTACCAAATGTGGAAGTCCAAACAGACCTCGGAGAGGCAAACAGCATGAGATACGTGTTTGGTTATGTATTAAAGAAACTGCTTACAATTCATGACTGTTATAAATGTAGGACAGTGCTTGAGATGGCAGCCAAGACTTAGATGCAAATGACAAAGTTTATTGTCATTTTAAAAGTTATGAAGGCAAATTTGGAAGCCTATTTATTTGTACAGAAGATGTCATAGAATTTTTAACTCATTGTGAGACTAAGATGACTTCTACTTTTGATGCACATGCTCACATAAATACACTCCTGGAAATTGAAATAAGAACACCGTGAATTCATTGTCCCAGGAAGGGGAAACTTTATTGACACATTCCTGGGGTCAGATACATCACATGATCACACTGACAGAACCACAGGCACATAGACACAGGCAACAGAGCATGCACAATGTCGGCACTAGTACAGTGTATATCCACCTTTCGCAGCAATGCAGGCTGCTATTCTCCCATGGAGACGATCGTAGAGATGCTGGATGTAGTCCTGTGGAACGGCTTGCCATGCCATTTCCACCTGGCGCCTCAGTTGGACCAGCGTTCGTGCTGGACGTGCAGACCGCGTGAGACGACGCTTCATCCAGTCCCAAACATGCTCAATGGGGGACAGATCCGGAGATCTTGCTGGCCAGGGTAGTTGACTTACACCTTTTAGAGCACGTTGGGTGGCACGGGATACATGCGGACGTGCATTGTCCTGTTGGAACAGCAAGTTCCCTTGCCGGTCTAGGAATGGTAGAACGATGGGTTCGATGACGGTTTGGATGTACCGTGCACTATTCAGTGTCCCCTCGACGATCACCAGTGGTGTACGGCCAGTGTAGGAGATCGCTCCCCACACCATGATGCCGGGTGTTGGCCCTGTGTGCCTCGGTCGTATGCAGTCCTGATTGTGGCGCTCACCTGCACGGCGCCAAACACGCATACGACCATCATTGGCACCAAGGCAGAAGCGACTCTCATCGCTGAAGACGACACGTCTCCATTTGTCCCTCCATTCACGCCTGTCGCGACACCACTGGAGGCGGGCTGCACGATGTTGGGGCGTGAGCGGAAGACGGCCTAACGGTGTGCGGGACTGTAGCCCAGCTTCATGGAGACGGTTGCGAATGGTCCTCGCCGATACCCCAGGAGCAACAGTGTCCCTAATTTGCTGGGAAGTGGCGGTGCGGTCCCCTACGGCACTGCGTAGGATCCTACGGTCTTGGCGTGCATCCGTGCGTCGCTGCCGTCCGGTCCCAGGTCGACGGGCACGTGCACCTTCCGCCGACCACTGGCGACAACATCGATGTACTGTGGAGACCTCACGCCCCACGTGTTGAGCAATTCGGCGGTACGTCCACCCGGCCTCCCGCATGCCCACTATACGCCCTCGCTCAAAGTCCGTCAACTGCACATACGGATCACGTCCACGCTGTCGCGGCATGCTACCAGTGTTAAAGACTGCGATGGAGCTCCGTATGCCACGGCAAACTGGCTGACACTGACGGCGGCGGTGCACAAATGCTGCGCAGCTAGCGCCATTCGACGGCCAACACCGCGGTTCCTGGTGTGTCCGCTGTGCCGTGCGTGTGATCATTGCTTGTACAGCCCTCTCGCAGTGTCCGGAGCAAGTATGGTGGGTCTGACACACCGGTGTCAATGTGTTCTTTTTTCCATTTCCAGGAGTGTAATTGTGGTGCTTTCTTTGTAAACATGTTGATGGACATCCCCAATTTTCCACCTGTGTTCTCTGCTGAAACCAAGCTGTTGTTAATAAGACTGTTTGTGAAAGTGAGGCTCTTTTACATTATTAAATTCGGGAATCAAGACTTAGTCTGTAGGAGCAAGAGAAGAAATAAAAAAGTGATGAAGCTCTCTCATTGGGTTGCTAAAGTGTTAGGACTGACTCATTCATTTAATTTTATTTTCGGTAAATGTATCAATGGGATATAATAAAGTTTTAAAACAGTCATGTTTTTTATTGAGAAAATCTGATACCACAAAGAATAAGATGGAAATTGTATTTTTGGAAGCAGGCTTTCTGCAAAACAGAACGTCATGAAAAGTGATATGTCGCTTCATTTTTACACAAGGAAGAGCATCTATACACTTCATATGTCGGATATACAGTGTGTATTCTCTTACTTTCAGTGGAATAAGTGCGATTGTATGCTACTTCTTAATTATTTCTCCAAGAATATGTTGCAGCTTATGTCACTTCATTCAATAGTTTGTGCTCTGTTTACTTATATTTCACGATCATTTATGTCTCTCGCTGTTCTCCTAACACTTGTGACGCAAAAATATACTAACTATTTTGTAAATTACGTACAAAACGAATTAAAAACAAGCATTATTTTTACGTCGCATCTGCCGTCAGACGAAGGCGAGCTTTCTGGCCGCTAGGGACGCTAGTGTCACTTGAACTGTCAAATGGTAACAACATTCACAACAGTGAGTGTCGCGAATGTATATATTAGACTGTGCCAATACCCAAAAAGGGAAGTAGGAATAATCCGCTGAATTACAGGCCTGTATCACTAACGCCGATTTGCAGCAGGGTTTTGGAACATATACAGTATTCAAACATTATGAATTACCTCAACGAAAACGATTTATTGACACAGAGACAGTACGGGTTCAGAAAACATCGTTTTGTGAAACACAACTAGCTCTTTATACTTATGAAGTAATGAGTGCTATCGACGGGGGATGTCAAATTTATTCCATAGTTTTACATGTCCAGAAGGCTTTCGACATCGTTCCTCACAAGCATCTTCTAATCAAACTGCGTGCCTATGGAATATCGCTTCAGTTGTGTGACTGGATTCGTGATTTCATGTCTGAAGCTCACAGTTCGTAGTAATAGACAGAAAGTCATCGAGTAAAACAGAAGTAATATCCGGCGTTCGCTTAGGAAGTGTTATAAGCCCTCTATTGTACCTGCCCTGACACAGATTGTTTGCAGACGATGTTGTCATTTACCGTCTTGTAAAGTCATCAAATGACCAAAACGAATTGCAAAATCATTTAGATAAGATATCTGTACGGTGCGAAAAGTGGCAGTTGAGCCTGAATAAACAAAAGTGTGAAGTTATTCACATGAGTACTAAAATAAATCCGCTAAATTTCGATTGAGCGATAAGTACACAAATCTGAAGGCTGTAAATTCAACTAAATACTTAGGTATTACAATTACGAATAGCCTAAATTGGAACGATCACACAGACAATGTTATGGGTAGGGCAAACTAAAGACTGCGATTCATTGGCAGAACACTAAGAAGGTGCAACAGGCGTACTAAAGAGACAGCTTACACCACGCTTTGCCGTCCTGTTCTGGAGTATTGCTGTGCAGTGTGGGATCTGCATCAGGTGGGACTGACGGATGACATCGAAAAAGTTCAAAGAAGGGCGGCTCGTTTTGTACAATCGCGAAATAGGGGAGATAGTGCCACAGACATGATACGTGAAATGGAGTGGCTATCAGTAAAACACAGGCGTTTCTCGTTCCGACGGGATCTTCTCATGAAATTTCAATCACCAGTTTCCTCCTCCTATTGCGAAAACATTCTGTTGGCACCAACCTACATAGGGAGAAATGATCATTACGATAAAGTAAGAGGAGAAATTAGGGCTCGCACAGAAAAATTTAAGTGCTCGTTTTTCCCGGGCGCCGTTCGGGAATGGAACGGTAGAGAGATAGGTTGAAGGTGGTTTATTGAACCATCTGCCAGACACTCTATTGTGAATAGCAGAGTAAACACATAATGTGGATGTTGCACACAACACAGCGCCACTTCTGTGTTACAGTGATGGTTTAAGGCCCTGATTGGGAAGAAAAGGACTGAAACAATTGAGTTTTTCAACTGGATGGCCATTATTCGCCTTTCTTGAGTGAAAAACAGGCAGACTCACCTAAAAAATGCACCACCTATGTCTCGGAAGTGGAAAGTGCTATTGATGTGCAGTTTTCACAGAATGGATTGGTAGTCAGGGGCTCATGTTGTTAGACAATCAACAGATTGTAATAATACATAGAAAGTGTACTTTTGTACAAACATACACTTTTTAAAAATGGAGCAATGCCTATTGACATGAACAGACTCAAAGTAGGGTAAAGTAGAATGTCACTAGTGTTTGTTCCAGGATGAGATATTATATTTTGAAAAGCTCCCACACCTATACTTGTACAAAACCTTTGGTAGCACATACTGAAGAACAACACAAGTGTATATGCTAGTTATGTAGATTCTGACTAGTAACAAGATAATTGACCATCATGGGTTGTATTCAAAATGACCAGCGGCAGCGACAATACACGCTTCCAGTCTGATACCGAGTGACTGCTGCACACAGGGTAATATTTCAGCGGAGATGGCAAAGCAGCTGCTGTAATATGTCATTGCATATCATCGAGTGTAGTAGGTATGTCCTTCTAGAGAGCATCCTCGAGCTTTCTCTACAGAAAAAATCTAAAAATGGTTCAAATGGCTCTGACCACTATGGGACTTAACATCTGAGGTCATCAGTCCCCTAGAACTTAGAACTACTTAAATCTAACCAACCTAAGGACATCACACACATCCATGCCCGAGGCGGGATTCGAACCTGCGACCGTAGTCGTCGCGCGGTTCCAGACTGAAGCGCTTAGAACCGCTCGGCCACAACGGCCAGCGAAAGAAGTCTACTGGCGTCAAATTCGGGTAATGGGCCCACCAAGATACAGGTTCGCTGAGTCCAGTCCAGTGATTTGGGAACAATTTCTGAAGACATGCCGTAATAATTTATGCACCGTAGGCTGGATAGCCATCATGTTAGTACCATAGGTTCCTCCTAGTCTGCAGAGGAACAACATCCAGCATCCATTGAAGATGGTTTATTATGAGTCTGTGATTCTTGTGTCCATTCAGCATTCCATCCACAGAAAGCAGGCCGATGGACTGATGGTTCCCTATCCAAAACCATCCAGCTGCCCCTATTGAAATGAAAACAAGTGTGCCATCTCCTGATATTTGGCAGTTGTGTTGGCAACGGGATCTAATAGAGAAGGGGACTGTTTACGTCACTCTTTCAGGATCGAGATAGTAAATGGACGAATATGTTACGACTGGATCTTATTTAGATCAGATTTGTCACGAGACTCTCATGGTGTGGGTAACGTACGATCTGCAGACGTTTTTTCAGTGCAATATTGTGCAAAAGCCCTTGTTCTTCTAAAATGGTCGGAGTATCCGATAGCGTGTCACATACTGCCCAGAGTGCACTCCAGATTTTAAACACCAGATCCGTATCCCCATGAGGTAATATGACAGCCGGTTACCTACATCTACATCTACATGGATACTCTGCAAATCACATTTAAGTTCTTGGCAGACGGTTCATCGGACCGCCTTTACAATTCTCTATTATTCCAATCTCGTATAGCGCGCAGAAAGAACGAACACCTATATCTTTCCGTACGAGCTCTGATTTCCCTTATTTTATCATGGTGATCGTTCCTCCCTATGTAGATCGGTATCAACAAAATATTTTCGGATTCGGAGGAGCAAGTTGGTGATTGCAATTTCTTGAGAAAATCCCGCCGGAAAGTAAAACGCCTTTCTTTTAATGATGTCTACTCCAAATCCTGTATCATTTCAGTGACACTCTCTCCCCTATTTCGCGATAATATACAACGTGCTGCCCGTCTTTGAACTTTTTCGATGTTCTCCGTAAATCCTATCTGGTAAGGATCCCACACCGCGCAGCAGTAGGCCTATTCTACAAGAGGACGGACCATTTCCCTTTCCGTTGTAATTCTGTCTGTTCAAGCTTTAAGCAAAAATAAAATGACAAGTTGATGTTTTTAAGACACGTAATTCAGCTGATAAGCATACATACTTATCCTTAATCACAATTCATGGGCGTCAGCAGAAATTTGTCCAAGAGACAGCTAAGTCCGAAATTGATCATTTTTGAAATAATTGATTCGGTGAGCCTGAGAACACATGCCGATCCAAAAGCTAAATTTATACAAAACTTATTGTATCTTAACTGAATGACAGCTAACTACCCAAATTTTTTTCGCACATTACTTTAATACCAAAATGGTAAGAACATTTCCTTAGTGCATTTTAAGCACGGATTTTTATATTATTAACATGAATTTGAATGCCATCATTTTGATTCAACAATCACTCGACAATGCTACTTCTGTGATTTCGTAGACTCACAGGCAATCGTTGCTAGATGGGCGAATAATTTATCATTGGTATAAAGTCTACACCAAGAGATTCCAGAACGAGCCAAACGCCCCTTCTTGGCCACACATGCGAACACTACTCCGTATTGATGTCCACTGCAATACGTTTAACTGTTAAATATTCTTCTTAATTCATAAATAAATTAAGTAAGAGATTTTAGTAAACTTCCTGAAGTTAAACAGAGAACGCGACAAGCAACAGAAACAGCATTCCCACAATCCGATCCAACACGTGCATGTCATAAGCAGTATATTTGTGCTTTAACCACTTTCGTGGGTTTCAGCACCACTCGCTCTTTAATATAACAGACATTCAATGTACAGGGTGTTACAAAAAGGTACGGCCAAACTTTCAGGAAACATTCCTCACACACAAAGAAAGAAAATATGTTAGTGGACATGTGTCCGGAAACGCTTACTTTCCATGTTACAGCTCATTTTATTACTTCTCTTCAAATCACATTAATCATGGAATGGAAACACACAGCAACAGAACGTACCAGCCTGACTTCAAACACTTTGTTACAGGAAATGTTCAAAATGTCCTCCGTTTGCGAGGATACATGCATCCACCCTCTGTCGCTTGGAATCCCTGATGCGCTGATCCAGCCCTGGAGAATGGCGTATTGTATCACAGCCGTCCTCAATACGAGCACGAAGAGTCTCTACATTTGGTACCGGGGTTGCGTAGACAAGAGCTTTCAAATGCCCCCATAACTGAGAGTCAAGAGGGTTGAGGTCAGGAGAGCGTGGAGGCCATGGAATTGGTCCGCCTCTAGTAATCCATCGGTCACCGAAACTGTTGTTGAGAAGCGTACGAACACTTCGACTGAAATGTGCAGGAGCTCCATCGTGCATGAACCACATGTTGTGTCGTACTTGTAAAGGCACATGTTCTAGCAGCACAGGTAGAGTATCTCGTATGAAATCATGATAACGTGCTCCATTGAGCGTAGGTGGAAGAACATGGGGCCCAATCGAGACATCACCAACAATGCCTGCCCAAACGTTCACAGAAAATCTGTGTTGATGATGTGATTGCACAATTGCGTGCGGATTCTCGTCAGCCCACACATGTTGATTGTGAAAATTTACAATTTGATCACGTTGGAATGAAGCCTCATCCATAAAGAGAACATTTGAACTGAAATGAGGATTGACACATTGTTGGATGAGCCATTCGCAGAAGTGTACCCGTGGAGGCCAATCAGCTGCTGATAGTACCTGCACACGCTGTACATGGTACGGAAACAACTGGTTCTCCCGTAGCACTCTCCATACAGTGACGTGGTCAACGTTACCTTGTACAGCAGCAACTTCTCTGACGCTGACATTAGGGTTATCGTCAACTGCACGAAGAATTGCCTCGTCCATTGCAGGTGTCCTCGTCGTTCTAGGTCTTCCCCAGTCGCGAGTCATAGGCTGGAATGTCCCGTGCTCCCTAAGACGCCGATCAGTTGCTTCGAACGTCTTCCTGTCGGGACACCTTCGTTCTGGAAATTTGTCTCGATACAAACGTACCGCGCCACGGCTATTGCCCCGTTCTAATCCATACATCAAATGGGCATCTGCCAACTCCGCATTTGTAAACATTGCACTGACTGCAAAACCACGTTCGTGATGAACACTAACCTGTTAATGCTACGTACTGATGTACTTGATGCTAGTACTGTAGAGCAATGAGTCGCATGTCAACACAAGCATCGAAGTCAGCATTACCTTCCTTCAACTGGGCCAACTGGCGGTGAATCGAGGAAGTACAGTACATACTGACGAAACTAAAATGAGCTCTAACATGGAAATTAAGCGTTTTCGGACACATGTCCACATAACATCTTTCCTTTATTTGTGTGTGAGGAATGTTTCCTGAAAGTTTGGCCGTATCTTTTTGTAATACCCTGTATATGTTACTCACGATCTGTTTGGAAGTTCACAGGTCGTTTACTTTTCGGTAGCCCAGCACAGCAACAACTCTCAAAGTTCCGTGTTCCACTCACGAATGGTACATGGGAAAAACGTCTTTCGATAAATCTCTCTGTACGCTATAAACTCTAATTTTCACACCTACATCATTACATGAGATGTCTGTGGAAAGAAGCTGTATGTTGTTCGACTGTTATATGCACGCACCCCCTGGAAATTGAACAGTAAACGTCTCAGCGATGTTCAACGCCTCTCGTGTAGCGTCTGCCACTGAGTTCGTTGAACACACCCATGCCACTCTCGTGCCGAATGAAGGATCCCGTGACAAAACACAGCACTCTCTATTGGATCTTCTCAATCTCTTTCACGAATCTAACTAATTAAACGATCAGACTGATGAACAATACTAAAAATAGGTACTATAAGTGTTTCGTAAACCACCTCTTTCCTTAAGATTGTCCCAATGAATCTCAGCATATCATCTGTATTTTCTGCTACTTTCCTTACGTGGTTGTTCGACTTCAGATGGCTCTGGGTGGTTACTGCCAGGATTTTTACGGTATTTACTGTTTTCGACGATTTGCCGCCAATGGTGTACACGAATTTTAGTGCAATCTTGAGAGGTTTATTTATTTTTAGTGTTATCTGTCAGTCTGTGAACCAGTCACCGGTACTCTGCAGGTTTCTAGCGCTTCGCTTGTCTTCTGCTGTTGGAACCATCCTATAGAAAATAGCATCATCTGTCAGCAACCTCACTGAGCCTTCACCTTTATCCCTTAGATCATTAATGTAAATTATGATCAGTAACGGCTTTATAACAGCCTTTTGGGATACTCGCGAAATTACCAGTACATCTGTTGATTTTGTATTGTTAAAAACAACGTATTGTGCTATCTATCTACAAGGAAATCTTGAATCCACTTCCAAATCTGGTTCGATATTCGGTAAGCTCTAGTTCTTTTTTTTTTTCACTAAACGGCAGTGCGGGACAGCGTGAAATGCCTTCCTGTAGTCGAGAAACACGGCGTCAACATGATCACTGACGTGTACAGCACTGTGGATATCATGGAGGAACGGATTGAGCTGAGTTTCACAAGACCTCTGTTGGCGGGATCTATGATGATTTCTATAGCGATTTTCGTTATCCAAAAACGTCATAATACATGAACATGAATCACGTTCCAAAACCGTACAACCGATTGACGTCAACGATATAGCCCTATAATTATGTGGATCTGTCCTGCGACCCTTCTTGAAAACGGTTAAGATCTGCGCTTTTTTCCATTTGTCTGGTAGGGTATATCTTTCGTTGCGTCAGCAGACTACGATCATCTGCTGCTAGAAGGGGAACAACTTCTTCTTCGTAAGCTCTGTTGAATCTTACAAGTATCTCATCAGGTCCTGATACGTTTCCTCTACTAAGCAATCGTGGCTGCTTTTCTGTTCCGCGACAAGTTATCTCACTACCTGCATTTCGAAGTTCGTAAGAAAATTGAAAGGAGGGTCCGTGCTACGATCTTCTGCGATGAAACAGTTTAGGAAGACTGAATTCAGTATTTCGGCCTGATCTCTATTTTTGTGTTGGCAGAAGAGCCAACACCGTGTTACGAGTGGAGGCCGAAATGCACGCATTTTAGCTCACGCAGGCTGGCGTGTGGAGGGAAGAACTATACTGACGTGAGGTCTGGAACATGACAAGGAATGAGAACTCAGAAAGCGGACGTAATTGGTTTGATACTTAACTTTAATCCATTAATGATGAACGTCGCTCTTGACGGTACATGATTCACAATATTATCTGTTCAGAATACATTCTTGAAGTAATTATAGTATCTGAATATGGCGCCTTGCTAGGTCGTAGCAAATGACGTAGCTGAAGGCTCTACTAAACTGTCGTCTCTGCAAATGAGAGTGTATGTAGACAGTGAACCATCGCTAGCAAAGTCGGCTGTACAACAGGGGCGAGTGCTAGGGAGTCTCTCTAGACTAGACCTGCCGTGTGGCGGCGCTCGGTCTGCAATCACTGATAGTGGCGACACGCGGGTTCGACGTATACTAACGGACCGCGGCCGATTTAAAGGCTACCACCTAGCAAGTGTGGCGTCTGGCGGTGACACCACATCTATCACATTCTGTTTCGGTGCCATTATGGTCACTGAGTGAGTGAGTAGATTTTTTCGAAATGCTTACTGAGTTTACAAAAGACCAAAACCTCTTAGTGTTTTTACTCCGATCGGCTGGCAAAATTCAGCTTTTGTTTGTTTTGACTTCTCTTGAATTCGTGATGAAGCTGTCTTCCTTTACACAGCTGCTTTCTGATACGGCTATTGAACCAAGGTGTATCTTCTCCATCCCTCGCAACGTCGCACGGCACGTACTTGTGTGAGGCACATCACACAATTACTTCAAGTTTCTTTCATTTCTGTTACTTGTCTTCGATCTCAGAGCTGAAACTCTGGTATCGACTACTTAGAAATCCTGAAATTTGTATCTGTCGCTCTTGCTAAGCAGAAATGTTTTTTTACCTTTCTTTCAACATTTCTTATAACATCCGTAGACAATGATGCTATCTCAGGCATATGATCTTATTTTCCCTCCTCTTTACTAGCTGATTAGACAAATTCGCGTCTGTTAGTTATTGGGATCTGTAAGATATTTCCCTCACGCATCGGTTCTCTATTTTCTCAAATAAATTTTCAGACTGAATATTGAGAACAATCTCACGCGAATCCCTGTCTCTGGCACCGGTTCAAACCACATGAAACTAACATGCAATTGCTGGCAAGTCGAAGTCTCCCTCTATTACAATAACATAATTAGGATACTTGCTCGTGATATTCTCCAAGTTGTCTCTCAAACGTTCTGTCACTACAGCTCCTGAGGCAAGTGTCTATAAAGGCATCTGATTACCATATTTACTCTCTTTCGATGCCGAACTTCACGCATTTTAATTCACATCCAGAATCTGTAATAACATCACTGGATACTGTAGAATTCTTTACGGCAATAAATACGCTGTCACCACTGGCGTCCAGTCTATGCTTGTGATACACACAAATGACCGAAAACATTGTGAACAACTGCTCAGTAGTGTGTTGGTACACCTTTAGAACACAATAAAGTAGTGTTCCTGCATCATATGGATTTCACTAGTCCTTGGTATGTTTTTGAAAGTGTGTGTTAGTAGGTGTCTATACACAGGTCAGTCAGATGCCGTAAATTACGGGCCAGTGATTTGTGGGTGTGGAGCTGGCATCAGACAGCGCCCCGGATATTTTCCTTTGGATTCATATCAGGCAAATTTGGTGGCCAAGACATCAATCTAGGTTCGGTATCATGCTCCTAAAATCACTGTGTCGCAATTCTGGCAGGTATAGCTATCCTGTTGAAATATATAATCGCCGTCTGAGACGATATCAAGCATAAAAGGATGCAAATGATCCTGAGTAACGTTCACGTACTTCCTTGCTGTCGTGCTGCCTCTCATTACTACCACTGCTCCACAACGGCGTGCGTCCATGGTGAGGTCAATGTATCAAACAATCGTCGCCTACAGGACTACGTATCTGATACAAAAATCGACCTTGTCTAACAACAAAGTGATTCACCCAACAAAGCAACATGTTTCCATCTATCCGTGGTCAAATCTCGTTGATTCTGTGCCCGCTGCAACCATCGTTGCCTAGGTCGTTGGGCTAACACTGCAGCACGTAAGGGTGAATCGCAGTGGAGCCTCATGTTCAGCCTGCCAGAGTGGCCGAGCAGTTCTAGGCACTACAGTCTGGAACCGCGCGAGCGCTACGGTCGCAGGTTCGAATCCTACCTCGGGCATGGATGTGTGTGATGTCCTTAGGTTAGTTAGGTTTAAGTAGTTCTAAGTTCTAGGGGACTGATGACATCAGAAGTTAAGTCCCATAGCGCTCAGAGCCGTTTGAACCATTTTGAACCTCATGTTCAACAATATGCGCTGAACCGTGTGTTCCGAAACACTTCTGTCTTCAGCAACATTGTTCTCAGTCGTCGTATACGTCACAGATCGCCAGCTGTCATTCTTTACAATGTGGGCAAGAACCTGATCACCATGTTCTGTGATGACTCGCTGACGTCCGATTTCTTGTCGCTTAATCGTGGTTTCACCATCTTTCAACCACTTTCCATGTGTAATCACGG
Organism: Schistocerca piceifrons; assembly: GCF_021461385.2. NCBI lineage: Eukaryota > Metazoa > Arthropoda > Insecta > Orthoptera > Acrididae > Schistocerca > Schistocerca piceifrons. The sequence goes on from NC_060149.1 coordinate 672,752,466, forward strand.
CAAAAGCACGTGAACAGACGAGCAGCTTCGACGTTTCCTAGACTCTCGTTCCCAGGCACCGCTCCATAACAATCTGCCACTAGTCAAAGTCGGTTATGTCGGTGGGTTTCCTCATTTGCGGCCCATATCGTCCTTTAAATGACTCGTTCATCTATGCTACGCTTAAATACTTTTCTTAATGCAGTAAATGCTTACAATTTCACAACGTGGCATTTGATTTTGAGGTAGGTAGTGGTCGTAATGTATTTCCTCACGAGTGTCTAATCGGATCAGAATTTGGAATTTCGCTGCTGTCCACCTCCGGTTCCACTCACATTTTGCCCTTAATACTACGTAGGCATTAATACCTTTTAATAAACGATACAAATTCTCGACATAATTAGGAGTGTGTCTCTGTTTCAAACAGCTGACAGCTGTAAATGTGAAATTTTTCTGGTTTTCAGGATCCACAGCCCTTTGGAGCATTTTACACAATATAAATTAGTCTTTTAATTTTGATTGGTAATTTTCAAGATAAATCAAGTTTCGAAGAGGAATGTCAGATATATTCTGGGTGATCAAAAAGTCAGTATAAATTTTAAAACTGAATAAATCACGGAATAATGTAGATGACACACATGCTTGGAATGACATGGGGTTTTATTAGAACCAAAAAAATACAAACGTTCAAAAAATGTTCGACAGGTGGCGCTTCATCTGATCAGAATCGCAATAATTAGCATAACAAAGTAAGACAAAGCAAAAATGATGTTCTTTACACGAAATGCTCAATATGTCCACCATCATTCCTCAACAATAGCTGTAGTCGAGGAATAATGTTGTGAACAGTATTGTAAAGCATGTCCGGAGTTATGGTGAGGCATTGGCGTCGGATGTTGTCTTTCAGCATCCCTAGAGATGTCGGTCGATCATGATACACTTGCGACTTCAGGTAACCCCAAAGCCAATAATCGCACGGACTGAGGTCTGGGGACCTGGGAGGCCAAGCTGAGCACACGTTCATCACCAAACGACGCGCGCAAGAGATCTTTCACGCGTCTAGCTATACTTTGTTTTTTTGTTTTTTTGGTTCTAATAAAACCACATGTCATTCCAAGCATGTGTGTCAATATTTACCTCTATATCTACATTATTCCGTGGTTTATTAAGTTTTCAAATTTATACTGACTTTTTGATCACCCTGTATCTTACATCCCTTTCTTTAATGTTTACACCAAATTTCTGTGCTCATTAGCAGCCTATTCCATGAAGTGGCTGAAGTCAGCAACACTCAGGCTACGTCCTTCAGTACAAGTTGTATCAGCACAGTAATAGGATTGCAAGTGGAAATCAACGCGCTGTTCAGTGTGTTTCGCAACGACTGGACCAAAGGAAAACCCACTATCGTATCCACACTGTGAGCTGCAACTTGCTGATGTAACATTACGCCATACCTGCACCTTCCTCGATAGAGGCCCAGTTCTCTATGTAGTGACCAGCCTTCAAAAAGTGTTAGCGGCCGTGTACTTTTCTTCCGCGTTAGCAAGGGAGTTCAATGACACTGAAATATGCTGCAGTAGTTGTCATCCACCCTTACAAGCCCACCTTGGCCGTTCATATATCCCCAGCCAGCCGAGCAGGTCATCGCCATGGCAGGGCTATGCTTCAACGCCAGCCGTGTGTTAGTCTCCGTGGCACGATTGACGAAGTGATACTGACGCATCTATCTACGTCGCAGCTGGGCTGTAACCCAATGTCTGCTGCCTGACAGTTTAGCCACTAGACTGCGGAGACGCTGCCGTCGTCTCGACCGCCTGTCGGTTCCAACTGCGGTCTCATGGTCCGGGGCACAAACAGCGATCCTCTCACCTCCAAGTCGTGGGGGTCCGAAGCCGCCAGCTGCCGCTCTCCTTCCAACGGCTCATCAGACTGGGCGACACCGCCGTCGTCCACTGGGCTAGCCGTAGCCCCGCTTCAGTCCGGTTAACCGAGCCTGGACGGCCATATCAATGACGCCACTTTTCCGAGAAAAGCCTGCAACGCCGCGTCCATATCGGCACACCTGGTTCCAGGTTCCAACGTTCTTCGCCTGCCACACTGCTCTACCTTTGTTTAACATTACAATAAAGATTTTTTTCGACTTTTGGTTGTTCTGTAGAGCTGTAGGATGTTGAATTAGTTGGTCAACGGAGGGCTGCAACGCCAGTGATTCAACAGTAATGGAGTTAAGCACAGGAGTACTAGTGAGTGCTGACTTTAAGTTTTATGGGCTGTAAAAAAGCAGATAAGCAGTTTTCAGCATCTTACTTAGTCAATAAATGGACATCATTTTGTTCCGATTGACGGATGTAGAGGAATAATGTGCAGAGTTTAAATTGACTGTGTATGGCGCACTGGAGAAATATGTGCCGACCGAGTAAGTGGGTTATAGACGAAAAACCCATCGTGGTTTAATAACAAGTTCGAAAACTGCTGAGGATGTGCTTCCTCAGCATTTTGTGGTTAGAAAAAGAATGCGGAATTGTCGACAGGCAGAAATTAACAGAAATTTGTAAATCTATAAAAATATCGATGGGTGAGGGTTACAACGACCTCCACCACCGTACCTTAGTGAGAGATCTTGCCGAGAACACGAGAAAATTCTGGTCCTACGTAAAACCAGCAAACGGGTGAAAGGTCACTCGTCGACCAGGCTGGTAAGGCAATAGAAGAAAACAAGAGGAAAGTTGAAGTTTGAAATTTCGCGTTTAAAAAATCCTTCACGTAGAGAAGCAGCTGTAAGAGTTGAATACAAATAAGTTATCAGGTCTGAATTGAATCCCTTTTCGGTTCACCTAAATTTACATTCATACTCCTCAAGCCATCATATGGTGCATGGCAGAGGGCACCTGATACCACTACTAGTCCTCTTCTTTCCTGTTCCACTGAGAGACTAAGCGAGTGGAAAGTGACTGTCTGCGTCCGTACTAGTGACAGTTTCTCTTATCTTCGTGGTCCTTACACGAGATGTATGTTGGCGGTAGTAGAATCGTTCTGCAGTCAGCTTCAGTTGTCGCTTGTCCAAATCTTCTCGAGAATGTTTAGTGAAAATAGACTTCTCTCCAGGGATTCTCACTTACATTCAAGAATCATCTACGCAATACGTATTGATCGAACCTAGTAGTAATAAATGTAGCAGCACCCATCTGAATTGTTTCGATGTCTTTCTTTGATCGTATACACCTGAATAATAATCGAGAATGAGCAGCAGTAGTGTTGTCTGCGCGTTGTCCTTTATGGACGAGCTAATCTTCTCTAATTCAAACCGAAGTCGATAATACTCGTTCCATTTAATATCGCCTTGCAGCGTGACAACTAGATATTTAATCGACGTGAGCAAATGATTCAAATGGCTCTGACCACTATGGGACTTAACATCTGAGGTCATCAGTCCCCTAGACTTAGAACTACTTAAACCTAACTAACCTAAGGACATCACACACATCCATGCCCGAGGCAGAATTCGAACCTGCGACCGTAGCAGCAGCACGGTCCCGGACTGTAGCGCCTAGAACCGCTCGGCCACAGTGGCCGGCTCGACGTGACGGGAGCTCACCACTAATACTGTATTCCAATATTACAAGTATTTTTTCTACATTTAAAAGAAGCTTTCATTCATCTCACCAACTAAATATTTGTCATCTCATATCCTCCTGTAGTCACTCAATGACGGCACCAGTACAGCACAGCTTACCAGCAAACAGTTGCAGACTGCTTCTTACCCTATCCTTCAGATCATTCATGTACATATACACTCCTGGAAATTGAAATACTGTAAGGACACCGTGAATTCATTGTCCAGGAAGGGGAAACTTTATTGACACATTCCTGGGGTCAGATACATCACATGATCACACTGACAGAACCACAGGCACATAGACACAGGCAACAGAGCATGCACAATGTCGGCACTAGTACAGTGTATATCCACCTTTCGCAGCAATGCAGGCTGCTATTCTCCCATGGAGACGATCGTAGAGATGCTGGATGTAGTCCTGTGGAACGGCTTGCCATGCCGTTTCCACCTGGCGCCTCAGTTGGACCAGCGTTCGTGCTGGACGTGCAGACCGCGTGAGACGACACTTCATCCAGTCCCAAACATGCTCAATGGGGGACAGATCCGGAGATCTTGCTGGCCAGGGTAGTTGACTTACACCTTCTAGAGCACGTTGGGTGGCATGGGATACATGCGGACGTGCATTGTCCTGTTGGAACAGCAAGTTCCCTTGCCGGTCTAGGAATGGTAGAACGATGGGTTCGATGACGGTTTGGATGTACCGTGCACTATTCAGTGTCCCCTCGACGATCACCAGTGGTGTACGGCCAGTGTAGGAGATCGCTCCCCACACCATGATGCTGGGTGTTGGCCCTGTGTGCCTCGGTCGTATGCAGTCCTGATTGTGGCGCTCACCTGCACGGCGCCAAACACGCATACGACCATCATTGGCACCAAGGCAGAAGCGACTCTCATTGTTGAAGACGACACGTCTCCATTCGTCCCTCCATTCACGCCTGTCGCGACACCACTGGAGGCGGGCTGCACGATGTTGGGGCGTGAGCGGAAGACGGCCTAACGGTGTGCGGGACCGTAGCCCAGCTTCATGGAGACGGTTGCGAATGGTCCTCGCCGATACCCCAGGAGCAACAGTGTCCCTAATTTGCTGGGAAGTGGCGGTGCGGTCCCCTACGGCACTGCGTAGGATCCTACGGTCTTGGCGTGCATCCGTGCGTCGCTGCGGTCCGGTCCCAGGTCGACGGGCACGTGCACCTTCCGCCGACCACTGGCGACAACATCGATGTACTGTGGAGACCTCACGCCTCACGTGTTGAGCAATTCGGCGGTACGTCCACCCGGCCTCCCGCATGCCCAGTATACGCCCTCGCTCAAAGTCCGTCAACTGCACATACGGATCACGTCCACGCTGTCGCGGCATGCTACCAGTGTTAAAGACTGCGATGGAGCTCCGTATGCTACGGCAAACTGGCTGACACTGACGGCGGCGGTGCACAAATGCTGCGCAGCTAGCGCCATTCGACGGCCAACACCGCGGTTCCTGGTGTGTCCGCTGTGCCGTGCGTGTGATCATTGCTTGTACAGCCCTCTCGCAGTGTCCGGAACAAGTATGGTGGGTCTGACACACCGGTGTCAATGTGTTCTTTTTTCCATTTCCAGGAGTGTAGAACAAGAGCGGTTCTATCAGAGTTCCCTGGGGTACACCTGATAACACCGTTATGTCTGATGAGTACTCACCTGCAAGACAACTTACTGGCTTCTATTACTTAAGGAGTCTTCGAGCCATTCAAATATCTGGGATACTAATCCGTATCCTCACACCTTCGTTAATAGTCTGCAGTGAGGCACTGTGTCAAAAGATTTTTGAGTATCTAGAAATAAGGAATTAGTCTGTTGCCCTTCATCCATGGTTCGCAAGATATTATGTGAGAAAAGAGCAAGATGAATTTCGAATGATGACGCTTTCTAAGTCCTTGCTGATTTAAGGACGGAAGCTTCTCAGACTCAAGGAAACGTACTATATTCATCCTCAAAAATGTTCAAGAATTTTGTGTAAACGAGGATCGAGAATGTTGGTGTGTAATTTTGCCACCTGAGATTTCTTCTAGTCGCGTGGGACTTGGCGCTGGGCTTGAGATTCGCGATAAACTCGAGCTAAGTAAGTGGGCAAAGTTATACAATACCCTCAGTGAAACCGAATTGGGGTATCATCTGGACATATGATTTCAACACTTTCAGTTGTTTCTCTACGCCAGGGACGCTTAACTTCTATGTCTTCTATAATGGAGTCTGTGCGATGGTTAAACGAATATATATTTGAAGGATCCGCCTGCATGAAAGATTTCTTATAAGTGAAATTTGAAGTTCCTGCTTTCCAGTTGCAGTCATCTATTCCCACATTAGACTTGAGTAACTGAATAGAAGAAATTTAACCTAGGACCAAGATTTTCTCGGATTTTCGGCAAGATTTATCGCTAAAGTCTGACGGTGAAAGTTGTTGTATAATTCGCGCATCGAACTTTTTACAGTTTCTAACAACCACAACAAAGGTCAAAATTTAATAATGATTGTGGTGTTGCTCACGCTGCTAAATACTGCATTTTCGGGCAACAACAAAGTTATTATGTGGCAGGTGTCATTAGAGCACAGTTAATAAAGTCATTTCATGTAATAATGAATAAACTAGGCACTCATCTTTTCGTGTTTCACATGCTTGTCTCGTTGTAAAATCATGGCTCAATCGTCGAAAATCTATGTGGTGATGATTCCAAGCTCCGATGCAAAGAGGCCTAGGTTTTATTCTGCTATATTCAAAAGTTTTATAGATGTATTTCACAAACCATTCTTGAAGATTACACTTTTGCAGGACAATGGTGATGTACAAAAAGTAATCAGCACTCCGAATTTAAGTTACACTTCTTTTTTATCGCATTTGTTGCAATGGCACGTAACACACAAAACATCACTTCACAATACAAAACATACTTGAAAACATCTTCCTCACTGTTAAAGTTCACATTTTATAAGCTGACTTCAATATACGTCCATCGAACATGACGTCCAAGACTTGAGTCTCTCAGTCTCTAACTACTAACTAACAATCGCTTACGCGCCCAAAAATCAGAGTTACAAGTACGACAAAGATCATAGTGACAAAAGAAAGAATATACATAAGAATAATATCATTGCAATACAAACATATCGATGTATCAAAGTACCTCTACATTAATGAAATCAAATCTAAATGTTGTCTCAGAAATATGTTAACTACTTTACAGAAACACAGTAGAATATTGCTGGTATCGAGAGGTTCAGGTGAGCTGCCGTAAGGGTTACGTAATTCAAGTACCATTACAAGTTGCACAAATTTCTACCAACCGTTGCCTGTTGTCATTTGCGTGTTCTTTTTTGAAGGGGGAGTATAGTCTCTGCTTCCTCCACGTTTTACGAATTTTGTTATTAAACCATGGTGGGTCCATTCTGTTCTTAATTCATTTACTAGGCACATACTTCTCTACAGAGCTATTTTCAGTCAGTTTAAACTTTGTCTATTATTCCTCCATGTCCATCATATTGTGACTTTTAGGTGTCCAACCATTATCTAAGTGGATGCTATCAACTGTTTTTCGGCTCTTCCTAGCGATGATATTCTCCTAGCTTTCTTGGTGGGTTTATCAACTTTATTAACCATCGTCGCTATGATACATCATGATCACAAGAGCCCGGATTTTATGTATCATCAAATTAAGAAATATGTACATAAATATGTAATAAAAATTGGTGAATATGTAAATAAATATGTAATGAAGCGATTATACGTAAACTCCAAAATTTTATTTATTTTCTAGAAATGACAAGTTCACAGGAAGGATAGTCAAATATCAATGTTAATTCACAATCAGTTCATTTCTGCTACAAAGTTGTGAAGTCCAAGCAATTTAGTCACCCCTGGACGGGATGCACAGTTAGTTGTAATATATTTTCCTAAGTGTTCTGATGCCATGCACAGTCTGCTGGCTGACAATATGTTTTCATAAACAGAGAAAGATCGCTCAGCTTCGCAAGAAGTGAACAGTGCATATTTATACAGAGAGATTGTGCTAGGGATAATATTCTCATGGGGTTCTACAATTTCATAATTAAATAAGCGAGACAATATAACAAGATGTTAATATCCATGGTTCTTATTCAGCCCAGACAGCATTTTACTGGAAAGCGCACCACCCTCTTCACTTGGTACAACACTCACCTTCCGAATTCCATCTTCCATTATTCCCACAGCCTCTTGGAGAGGCATACTTGAAGTCTCCAGTTTCTTAATACTGTCGGGAAGCTAGGTGAAGTGACTTGCGATGTATGGAACTGATTTGAGCACTTTAGAACTGTTGAATGCGGACACTGCAGAATCAGAAGAAAAGTTCTGCGTCACTGTCTTCACTGCTTAAAAGTTCTTACCGTAGAAAATCACAGTCCAGTCCTTGTTGTCCATCTTATTACCACTGGCTCCGGAGGCAGAGATACATCAGATAGCTGCTTCTTGTAGTGTTGTACACGATGAAGACATTTCAAGGAAATCCGCACTAGTTGCAATGCATGGGCCGTACATGTAACAAAGACTAAATTCGGATAAAGTACATTAAGTTTTTCCCCTCTTTCAACATGTATGGAGCTGCGTCTGCCTAAATCATTAGGACCCTCTGTTCTTTTACGCCATCTGGCTGTAGTATATTAAGTACATCATTAATGAATCTACCAATTGTTGAACAAGTTTTGGCTTCCAAAAATTTAAAATAAGTTAAAAAAGTGTTTAGATGCAGCCTCAGAGTCCAACTTGTACACAATTAGCTTAGCTATGAAATGGCCTACAGCAAACGTTGTTTCGTCAGCAGAAATCCATAGAGGTTATCTGCCAATATCAACCCTGATTTTTTTCTAAAATGTCAGCATAGCAAGAACCCAAGTAATTCTTGCTGAGAGTGGACTCGTAGCGAACGCTGCGGTTGTAGGATTTCTATAAGAAATGTTTAACTTAAGGTGCCTGAAGTTTGTTCCAAGGTATGTTCCTTTCAACCAAAGTAGAACACAGTTTTTGTAAAAGTTCCTATTAGATTATTAGCCTGTCCCTGCTAGTGTGTAAGTAGACCATGTTTCTTCGAAGAATCCTATTGTTTATTCCTAATATGTAGATTGCTTCGTAAATGTTGTTCAGGTTGAGATGTAATCGTACATCCTATACGCGTATCACAAGTTTGGCAGACGACATTTTACCACCAGTTGTTAAAGCATTGTTTATAGAAATCCATGTTTTAGCTTTGATGACAACGAAGACACAACCGTTGCCATGATTAACTGACAGTTACACATTGTGAAGCGCTTTGGAACAAGAAATGAAAGCGTTTAAAACGACTCATTGTTGTCCGCATCGAACCTGTGCATCTCACCTTTGACTGTATGAGACACACAGTAATAAAACTTGATTTTTTTCCTTTCTTCCTGTGTAACGAATATGTACTGGACTTACGAAAACGTATAATAATTCCGTTATAGTATTAAAATATGTAAAATTGTCTAGTATAGCGCGAAGTATGTATTATACCTCAATGTATGTGAAAATATGTAATTTAAAACTTTGAAATAACGGTATTTTACAGTGTAATTCGTCGACATTTTAGCTTTTCTTAACTATGTATAAAGGAACAATATGTAATTACATAAAATCCGGGCTCTAATGGACAGTAATTCCTGTTTCCATACTGACGCTTTCGATAACGATTTGTAGCTACAAGGTCAAAAGTATTTCCATTGTGTGTAGGACGTCGAAATAGCTTCTGGAGACAGTTTTCGGACAGCTGTGTTCAAAACTGACATGTTGAGATGTCGGCTGTTCCGACAGATACCAATGTCGTTCTTGCACAATGTTAGGACAACGTGACACGTTATAAGGAATATTTTGCATAAACGACGCTGATACGCAGCAAAATATCAGACTCCTCAAGAAGTCTTCAGATAGTTAGGAAAGCTTGATACAAAATAAACTCATGAAATATCTCACATACGCTCTCAGAAAATGAAAATTTCAGCTTGAGAGACAATATTTTTTACTTTGAAGTTTATACGTTGAAGAATTTGAGTATAATTACTATGTGATTCGATATCAGAGAAGGATCGTATTGTTATGGTTATCTATACATGAAGATATACTTCAAAATTGTAAAGAAATGTTAAGAGTTGAATATAATTTAACTTCTACTTGGTTTAATATAATACTATTTTTATAGGACTCTTTTTCATATTAGTTTATGGTCACAGTGAAGAACAACTTATGTAATATGTAAGAAAACCTTTATGGAGTTCTAGAGCCAGAAGAATTTTGGTGCCTGTAAGTGTAATAAAATATTACGTTTCTGTAATTAAGTTTTGTAAATGTTATCTAAATATAACCAGCTAATATCAACTTTATCTCCCTCCTGTTTTAAAACCTTGTCTATATGAAACACATCCACGTATTCTACTTCCTGTAACTACTGTTAAGAAAATGTACCTTCTGTATCTTATCAGTTGATATGGTATTGGAATGAAAAACACAAGTCTCATATTGAAATATTCTTTTCGTTTTACTAATTCTTGCTTTAATGCCTACTTCATAATCTGAATTTTCATGGGATGCAATTTCATCATAGCTAACACTTGGTTTAAGAATCATGAGAGAAGATTGTATATGTGTAAGAGACCTGGAGATATCAGAAGGTTTCAGATTGATTATATAATGCTAAGACAGAGATTTGGGAACCATATTTTAAATTGTAAGACATTTCCAGGGGCAGATGTGGACTCTGGTCACAATCTATTGGTTATGAACTGTAGATTAAAACTGAAGAAACTGCAAGAAGGTGGGAATTTAAGGAGATGGGACCTGGATAAAATGACTAAACCAGAGGTTGTACAGAGTTTCAGAGAGAGCATAAGGGAACAATTGACAAGAATGAGGGAAAGAAATACAGTAGAAGAAGAATGGGTAGCTCTGAGGGATGGAGTAGTGAAGGCAGCAGAGGATCAAGTAGGTAAAAAGACGAGGGCTAGTAGAAATCCTTGGGTAACAGAAGAAATATTGAATTTAATTGATGAAAGGAGAAAATATAAAAACGCAGTAAATGAAGCAGGCAAAAGGGAATACAAACGTCTCAAAAATAAGATCGACATGAAGTGCAAAATGGCTAAGCAGGGATGGCTAGAGGACAAATGTATGGATGTAGAGGCTTACCTCACTACGGGTAAGATAGATACTGCCTACAGGAAAATTAAAGAGAACATTGGAGAAAAGAGAGCCACTTGTATGAATATCAAGAGCTCAGATGGAAACCCAGTTCTAAGCAAAGAAGGGAAAGCAGAAAGGTGGAAGGAGTATATAAAGGGGCTATACAAGGGCGATGTACTTGAGGACAATATTATGGAAATGGAAGAGGATGTAGATGAAGATGAAATGGGAGATACGGCAGTGCGTGAAGAGTTTGACAGAGCACTGAAAGACCTGAGTCCAAACAAGGCCCCGGGAGTAGACAACATTCCACTGGAACTACTGACGGCCTTGGGAGAGCCAGTCCTGACAAAACTCTACCATCTGGTGAACAAGATGTATGAGACAGGGGAAACACCCTCAGACTTCAAGAAGAATATAATAATTCCAATTCCAAAGAAAGCCGGTGTTGACAGATGTGAAAATTACCGAACTATCAGTTTAATAAGTCACAGCTGCAAAATACTAACGCGAATTCTTTACAGACGAATGGAAAAACTGGTAGAAGCCGACCTCGGTGAAGATCAGTTTGGATTCCACAGAAATGTTGGAACACGTGAGGCAATACTGACCCTACGACTTATCTTAGAAAATAGATTAAGGAAAGGCAAACCTACATTTCTAGCATTTGTAGACCTAGAGAAAGCTTTTGACAATGTTGACTGGAATACTCTCTTTCAAATTCTAAAGGTGGCAGGGGTAAAATACAGGGAGCGAAAGCCTATTTACAATTTGTACCGAAACCAGATGGCAGCTGTAAGAGTCGAGGAGCACGAAAGGGAAGCAGTGGTTGAGAAGAGAGTGCGACATGGTTGTAGCCTGTCCCCGATGTTATTCAATCTGTATATTGAGCTAGCAGTGAATGAAACAAAAGAAAATTTTGGAGTAGGAATTAAAGTGCAGGGAGCAGAAACTTAAGCTCTGAGGTTTGCCGATGACATTGTAATTTTGTCAGACACAGCAAAGGACAGGAAGAGCAGTTGAATGGAATGGACAGTGTCGTGAGAGGAGGATATAAGTTGAACATCAGCAACATCAAAACCAGTATAATGGATGTAGTCGAATTAAATCAGGTGATGCTAAGGTAGTTGTATTAGGCAATGAGATACTTAAGGTAGTAAATGAGTTTTACCGCTTGGGAAGTAAAATAACTGATCATGGTCGAAGAAAGGAGGATATAAAATGTGGACTGGCAATGGCAAGGAAAGCCTTTCGGAAGAAGAGAAATTTGTTGACGTCGAGTATAGATTTTAATGTCAGAAAGTGTTTCCTGATAGTATTTGTGTGGAGCGTAGCCATGTATGGATGTGAAACATGGACGGTAAACAGTTTAGACAAGAAGAGAATATAAGCTTTTGAAATGTGATGCTACAGAATAATACTGAAGATCAGATGGGTGGATCACTTGTCTAATGAGGCGGTACTGAATAGAATTGGGGAGAAGAGAAATTTGTGGTACAACCTGACTAAAAGAAGAAATCTGTTGGTTGGACACGTTCTGAGGCATCAAGGGATCACCAGTTTAGTACTGGGGGGTAAAAATCGTAGAGGGAGACGAAGAGATGAGTGCAGTAAGCAGATTCAGAGGCATGTAGGTTGCATTAGTTATTCGGAGATGAAGAGGCTTGCATATAGTAGAGTAGCATGGAGAGCTGCATCAAACAAGTGTTTGGACTGAAGACCACTACAACATAACCACAAAAGAGATAGTTCTGGAATATTCTGTTCAACAGGAATTCTACAGCTCTATTTAATATTCTATCTTCTTTGAAATTAATCTCTGGATTCTTTGAGTATGCATGATGAGACTTTTTCAGTTAATCTGATCTTGAATTATAGTTGATCCTCCTTCACAGTGAAACTAGTAGTTATTCTAAAAATCATTTAGCGTTACAAATATTAAACGAAAATCAAATTATGACATTTCTTAAAATTCTTCCACGTTAGTAAAATTTAATCATTTATGTGGTTTCAAGTGTAAGTGGGCTGTTTAGGTTTTTACGTAGGTAACGCGACGTAGCGCTCAGTATGAAAATCATTGACTGTGCTGTGTGCAGTCTGTGGCTGGTTGGCATTGTTGGAATATTCACTATTGCAGTGTTGGGCAGCTGGATAGGAACAGCGCGTAGCAGTGGTGGATGTGGGGAGAGCGATGGCAGAGTTTTGAGAGCGGACGATCTGGACGTGTGCCCGTCAGAAAAAGGAAATTTGTAAAACTGGATGTCATGAACTGATATATATATATATATATATATATATATATATATATATATATATATATAATGACTTTTGAACACTATTAAGATACAGACACTACTGGCCATTAAAGTTGCTACACCACGAAGATGACGTGCTACAGACGCGAAATTTAACCGACAGGAAGAAGATGCTGTGGTATGCAAATAATAGCTTTTCAGAGCATTCACACAAGGTTGGTGCCGGTGGCGACACCTACTACGTGCTGACATGAGGAAAGTTTCCAACCGATTTCTCATACACAAACAGCAGTTGACCGGCGTTGCCTAGTGAAACGTTGTGATGCCTCGTGTAAGGAGGAGAAATGCGTATCATCACGTTTCCGACTTTGATAAAGGTCGGATTGTAGCCTGTCGCGATTGCGGTTTATCGCATCGCGACATTGCTGCTCGCGTTGGTCAAGTGACAATGACTGTTAGCAGAATATGGAATCGGTGGGTTGAAGAGGGTAATACGGAACGTTGTGCTGGATTCCATCGGCCTCGTATCACTAGCAGTCGAGATGACAGGCATCTTATCCGCATGGCTGTAACGGATCGTGCAGCCACGTCTCGATCCCTGAGTCAGCAGATGGGGACGTTTGCAAGATGAACAACCATCTGCACGAACGGTTCGACGACGTTTGCAGCAGCATGGACTATCAGTTCGGAGACCATGGCTGCGGTTACCCTTGATGCTGTATCACAGACAGGAGCGCCTGCGATGGTGTACTCAATGACGAACCTGGGTGCACGAATTGCAAAACGTCATTTTTTCGGATGAATCCAGGTTCTGTTTACAGCATCATGATGGTCGCACCCGGCGTGATGGTATGGGGTGCCATTGGTTACACGTCTCGGTCACGTCTTGTTCGCACTGACGGCACTTTGAATAGTGGACGCTACATTTCAGATGTGTTACGACCCGTGGCTCTACCCTTCATTCGATCCCTGCGAAACGCTACATTTCAGCATGATAATGCACGACCGCATGTTGTAGGTCCTGTACGGGCCTTTCTGGATATAGAAAATGTTCGGCTGCTGCCTTGGCCAGCACATTCTCCAGATCTTTCATCAACTGAAAACGTCTGGTCAATGGTGGCCGAGCAACTGGCTCGTCACAGTACGCCAGTCACTACTCTTGATGAACTGTGGTATCGTGTTGAAGCTGCGTGGGCAGCTGTACCTGTACACGTCATCCAAACTCTGTTTGACTCAATGCCCAGGCGTATCAAGGCCGTTATTAGGGCCAGAGGTGGTTGTTCTGGGTACTGATTTCTCAGGATCTATGCACCTAAATTGCATGAAAATATAATCACATGTCAGTTCTAGTATAATATATTTGTTGAATGAATACCCGTTTATCATCTGCATTTCTTCTTGGTGTAGCAATTTTGATGACCAGTAGTGTACATTGTTTGTTCTCTATCAAAATCTTTCATTTGCTAACTATGCCTATCAGTAGTTAATGCCTTCAATAGTTAGTATCTTTCATTTAGATGGCAGTATTGGCGCTCGCTGTATTGCAGTAGTTCAAGTAACGAAGATTTTTGTGAGATAAGTGATTCATGAAAGATAAAGATTATTGTTAGTCAGGGCCATTCTTTTGTAGGGATTATTGAAAGTCAGATTGCGTTGCGCGAAGAAAAATGTTGTGTGTCAGTTTAGTGATGATGAGAATAAGTAAAGAGAGAAATGTCTGAGTACGTTCAGTTTTGCTCACCTGTTTGAAAATAAAATAACGTAAGAGGTTTACCAGGACAGTAATTCATAATTTTCCAAAGGGGAGGTTTCACAAGACTTATCTCTCACCTGAAATAATGCTCTCGTTTACTTACTTAGTATGCACCCCAAAAATTTTGAGTTACGAGTAAAACTTAGATTAAAGCAAAATTAAGTACAAAAGTGGAAAATTGTCTCCAAATTTACTAATTCACGAAAATATGGACCCAGCTGTAATAAAAGGCAATTCTGTAGCAGCCTCTGTATGGTTATGCTCTAATAAAACTACACCTCTTAATGTACTTGCTAAAGGTCTGCCAAAATATCAAAAAATTAAACTAAAATACACAATAGTGAAGGGAGATTTTGAAATATGAAGATTACGAAAATTTGATAAATGTAAGGAATTAATATGACATCCATTTGTTAGTAATGTTTTCCATATTATTTAACACCATGTGTGTTGCAAGAATATCTATTGTTTTCGTCTAGTAGGGGAATAACTTCTCCGAAGCATATCTGAATTCTGTGCTTTGAAGGCAGAAGCCTGGAAACCAATCAGGTGGTTAGACAGTTACGATAAGAGTTCGCATGTCCATGTGCATGTGGAAGTACACACTTCGTCTTTCCCTGAATATGACGCTGCTAACTTGTTCTATCTGTCATATTCAGACGTTAAAATCTTATGTATTATCGAGATGAACACTTCTGAATTGCATTATTCAGCATGTACGGTGAGAGTGTTGCTTACAAGCGCTGCATTGGCATAATTCTAATAATACGTAATTTTCAGCTTTGCAGGTGTATTTTCAATGTACATGAAATTAGATATCTTGGTTCCAGACGAGTCTTTATTCACAGCACCAGGATCAATATCGGTTCCTGATTAAGTCATCCATGAGAGTGGAGTGTGTATCATGTTACTTTCCCACTCATTTAATATTACAGGGAACAAGGTATGTTGGGTTCTTTTTCTGTTTTTGCCAATATGTGGTGTTGTATTTCCACATAGTTTGATGTTTGTGAATTTTCGTGTTTATTTCTTGAATAATAGCGTTAATTATACTTCTTGAATAATAGTACAAGTGAATTCTAAATCTATCTCCTATTGTATTTCATCCTATTGGCATTTCTGTACTTTGCAACGCCTACACTCAGTTTATACATCTAGCCTTCCTTGGCCCGTGTTTGTAGTTAATGCAAGCATGGCTCTCTGAGAACAATCTACCTTCCATGGAATTTATATGAGGTACTGCCCTTCTTTACAAGCAACTTTCAGCCACTATGAGGTAGGTTATTTCGTCAATAGAAATCAGATCGTGTAGCTGCTCATTATGGGTCAAAATTTTGTAAAATAAGAGGAATATTTTCAGGGCATAGGTATTGAAGGCATAATAGTTATGCTCTCAGGTTAGAGGCTAACAGCTAGTATCAGCTTTCAAATATTTTGGTCTTGTAATGAGTGTCATAATTATTGAAATAAGGTTGGAACTTTATAAAAATATGCATCGTAATTCTTAATGTTTAATATTAATATTTGGAATTGATATGTAACTTTCAAATGTTTAAAGTGAAACTGCAAATATAATTTATTAAATACCTGCTTATAAAATATATAAAAGCTAATATAAAGGAAAGAAATATACAGTGAAGAATTTGCGAAGCGAAGGGAAAAGTAAAAAACTTGAATGAACTTATTTTTTAAACAATTTACAAATTGAAGACGAAGTAATGTAACAGATGAATATTATGTAGGACAGAGGAGAAACAAATACAGGTCCATAGCTAACTGTAGCGCAGGAAACTAAGAAGTTCCATTATATATTCTTTTGCCACCATCAAAAAGAGATATGAAAGGACTTTAAAAGTTTGTCAGATAAGAAGAAACTAGCACACTAAAAAAGAAATTGGTTATGCTTCAGCAGTATCAAATGATCTGAAATTATATCGTTAATAAGTTGGAATTAAGATACGTAAGAGGACTTCTTTATACTGCTTATACAGGAGTAATAGCCAGAGATAATTTAATAACAGTTGAAGATAAAACTTGCACACCTTCACAAGTGAACAAACCTTTCAGTCGAATGTCAGCTTGACAAGACAGTTTCACTGCAAAAGGTAAGCTAAGCTATATAGAAATATCATTACAAGAATATTTAATGCATCATTGTTAAGATCCTATAAGATATGTCTATCTGTCTGGTTCTTTGGTGGCCTTTAATGGACGGTAAACAATGAAGAAAACAGGACAAATATAAAACGGAAATAATTTCTGAAGCTGTTAAAGCGAATGAATGATAAACAAAGAGAAATTCGCAAAAGATAGCTCGAGGATTAATTTAAAAATACACTGAAAAACATAATCTCAAGAACAATAGCTCCTGCTTCAGTGGAAAGTCCTGTATGCATCAATGATACAGATAACTGTAGTGTAGCTGGAGGGGTATTTGTGAGGAATCCCGACTCACATATGCTTTCTCATTGGGGCAGTTGCATTTTCAGTAGTTGCAGAGACAGTAATGTAGATAATTGATCGGTATGACCTTGTAACATTAGTCGACATGGGTTTTCTGTGTCAGTATTGTAACACACTTGAAAGCAAAAAGAGAAGGTGTAGTATAAACCCTAGTATAAGACATGAGATACTGAATTTAATCAGTGAAAGGACAGTTTATAAAACATGCAAGAAATGAACAAAGCAGAAGGAATACAAACGTCTAACATCGAAACTGGCAATAACTACAAAATGGAAAAGCAGGAATGGGTAGAGGAGAAGTGCAAAGCTGTAGTAATGTACATAACTATAAATGTGGCAGATACCATATACAGGAAAATTAAAAAAAAACTGTGATGACAAAAGAAGTAAATAGATGAATCTCAAGTGCTTCGATGGTCAGCCACTACTAAGCCAAGAGGGACATTTAAAAGTACAAGGAATATGTAGAAGAGCCGTATAAAGGAAATAAACTTGAAACAAGTATTAACTAAAAGGATGAGGAGAAAAATTAATATGAGATGGGAAGTAGGTACTGAAAGAACAGTTTAACAGAACACTGAAAGACCTATGTTGAACAAAACATGTCGAGTAGACAGCTCTCTGTCGGAGTGATTAAAGATCTTCAAAGGAACGAACCACGACATCTGGAATGTAAAATATATGAGACTTGCGAAATACACTCAGACTAAGAATATTTTACTAACACCATTTCCAAAGAATGCAGATTCAGACAGGTGTAAATCATACCAAACCAGCGGTTTGATTAGCCATGGTTACAACATATTACTATCAATTTTTTTCACAGATAAGTATATACATTGGTAGAGACTGACCTGGCAAAGGCCAATTTCAATTCTAGAGGAATGAAGGAACAGTCAGGCAACACTTAGAGTGAAAGACAGATTAATAAAACGAAAACTTACAGTTCATAGTTTTGTGGATTTAGAGAAAGTTTTGGACGACACTGACTGGAATACTCTTTAAAGTTACGCAGATAGTAGGAGTAAAATACAGGGAGCCAACGGTTACATTTTATTTTTACATGAAAAACATTTGAACAATAGGAATGGAAGGCAGTGGTTGAGAGGTCATATGATAGGATTTTAGCTTATCCCCCATACCATCAAGTCTGTAGAATGAGTAAGAAACAGAGAAAAGTAAAATAGAAATTTGGTAATGGATTAGAATACTCCTAGAAGAAGTAAAGAGACAGAAAAGGATGTGGAAGTTTTGTTGAACACAATGGATAGTGGATTGAAAAGAGGTGATATGATGAACATAAAAAATAAAATAAATATAATGAAAAGTGGTTGAATCAAAGCAGGTGATGTTAAGGGAATCAGGTTACGAAATGAGCTGCCGAAAGTAGTAAATGTCCCTTTTCAATGTTGAGACCATAACAACTGACCATGGCTGGAGTGCTAACAAGTCATATCTGACAGTGATATCTGGAATGTCACATTGTAGAGGAGAAAAGCATTGACAATACAGTAAAGTCAAGAAAATAACAGAAGATATTAAAATTAGATGCTACTGAAAATTGTGAAGATTATGTGACTGTGCTGGAGAAACAATGAACAGGTACCGAACTGAAATGCACGGGAAAGAAAGTCATTGTACTACTTGATTAAAAGAAGGGAATAGTTGATAAGACAGATTCTGAGATAGCAAAATTGTGCATTTGGTAACAAGGGAAATATGTGTGATAAAAATTGAAGACACTTGCACAAGATTAGCATGAAGAGCTGTTTGAAACCAGTACCTGATCCAAAGGCTGTAGATATCAACTAAGAAACTGATGGAATTTGTTTTAAAGAATGATATTAGAAATTTAATCATACACTAACAGTTATTCATGGGTATAAATTACAAGAATAAATTATTCGCAGACTGAAAATATTGAAACAGCCAAAATGTTGACAAGTAAGTTTAATCATTTTATATTCAGTTATCGTAAAGATTTAAGTATGGCAAGGAAAGCACTGGCAGAATGTAAATATTTCACCGATGAAGGAGACCATTCGCCAATAGCAGTAGTATTGAGTTGCTAAGGACACAAAAAAGAGTGAAATCTTGCTAGTTTTTACAAAGTTCTGTAACGAGCTAGAGTATCCTCACACACACACACACACACACACACACCTGGGTAACTGCAGAGGTGTGTGTGTGTGTGTGTGTGTGTGTGTGTGTGTGTGTGTGTGCGGGAGCGCCCATAAGAGAGGGGGGGGGGGGTGCGTGCATGCTCGCGCCTTTGTGTTCGACACACATATCTTAATAATGTTTTGAATAATATTCCGCAGTAAATCTGGGAAAGTGAGAAATAGGAAAAAGAATTGGCTATTAATAATGTTCCTCTTAAAATGTATACTGGTTACTATAATTATAGTGAACTTTATGTGTAACTAGAAGAAAATTTATCTAGCTCTGCCAAGGAACCACTTTGTTAGATGAAGTTTATTAACATACTATACAGGGTGGTCCATTGATAGTGACCGGGCCAAATATCTCACGAAATAAGCGTCAAACGAAAAAACTACAAAGAAAGAAACTCGTCTAGCTTGAAGGGGGAAACCAGATGGCGCTATGGTTGACCCGCTAGATGGCGCTGCCATAGGTCAAACGGACATCAACTGCGTTTTTTAAAATGGGAACCCCCATTTTTTATTACATATTCGCGTAGTAAGTAAAGAAATATGAATGTTTTAGTTGGACCACTTTTTTCGCTTTGTGATAGATGGGGCTTTAATAGTCACAAACGTATAAGTACGTGATATCACATAACATTCCGTCAGTGCGGACGGTATTTGCTTCGTGATACATTACCCGTGTTAAAATGGACCGTTTACCAATTACGGGAAAGGTCGATATCATGTTGATGTATGGCTATTGTGATCAAAATGCCCAACGGGCGTCTGCTATGTATACTGCTCGGTATCCTGGACGACATCATCCAAGTGTCCCGACCGTTCGCCGGATAGATACGTTATTTAAGGAAACAGGAAATGCTCAGCCACACGTGAAACGTAAACCACGACCTGCAATAAATGCCCAAGTACGTGTTTTAGCTGCTGTCGCGGCTAATCCGCACATCAGTAGCAGACAAATTGCGCGATAATCGGGAATCTCAAAGACGTCGATGTTGATAACACTACATCAACATCGATTGCACCCGTACCATATTTGTATGCGCCAGGAATTGCATGGTGACGACTTTAAACGTCATGTACAGTTCTGCCACTGGGCACAAGAGAAATTACGGGAAGATGACAGATTTTTTGCACGCGTTATATTTAGCGACGAAGCGTCATTCACCAACAGCGGTAACGTAAACCGGCATAATATGCACTATTGGGTAGCGGAAAATCTACGATGGCTGAGACAAGTGGAACATCAGCGACCTTGGTGGGTTAATGTACGGTGCGGCATTATGAGAGGAAGGATAATTGGCCCCCATTTTATCGATGGCAATCTAAATGGTGCAATGTATGCTGATTTCCTACGTAATGTTCTACCGATGTTACTACGAGATGTTTCACTGCCTCTCAGAATGGCGATTTACTTTCAACGTGATGGATGTCCGGCACATACCTCGTGTGCGGTTGAAGCAGTATTGAATAGCATATTTCATGACAGGTGGATTTGTCGTCGAAGCACCATACCATGGCCCGCACATTCACCGGATCTGACGTCCCCGGATTTCTTTCTGTGGGGAAACTTGAAGGATATTTGCTATCGTGATCCACCAACAACGCCTGACAACATGCGTCAGCGCATTGTCAATGCATGTGCGAACATTACGGAAGGCGAACTACTCGCTGTTGAGAGGAATGTCGTTACACGTACTACCAAATGCATTGAGGTTGATGGACATCATTTTGAGCATTTATTGCATTAATGTGGTATTTACAGGTGATCACGCTGTAACATCATGCGTTCTCAGAAATGATAAGTTCACAAAGGTACATGTATCACATTGGAACAACCGAAATAAAATGTTCAAACGTGCCTACGTTCTGTATTTTAATTTAAAAAAACCTACCTGTTACCAACAGTTCGTCTAAAATTGTGAGCCATATGTTTGTGACTATTACAGCGCCATCTGCCACAAAGCGAAAAATGTGGTGCAACTAAATCGTTCATATTTCTTTACGTACTACTCGAATATGTAATAAAAATGGAGTTCCTATTGTAAAAAAAGCAGTTGATATCCGTCTGTCCAATGGCAGCGCCATCTAGCGGGCTAACCATAGCGTCATCTGGTTTGCCCCTTCAAGCTAGACAAGTTTCGTTCTTTGTAGTTTTTTTCGTTTGACGCTTATTTCTTGAGATATTTGGCCCGGTCACGATCAATCGTCCACCATGTATACAAAGAGACTAACACAGAACTAAATAATAAATACACAAATATTGTATTGTTCGTGAAAGGATAATAGTAACAGTACTACCTATGGGATAATAAAACTTATATGGACAATGAAGGATGTGGGCTGTAAGAATTTTTCTGCAGAATGGAAAAATATCTAAACGTTTTCAGAAACAACTTCAATCGGTCGCCTTTTGTCATGGTTTTATTTTTATTTTTCTTTGGTGGTTGCAAGCCTCCTACTGAATAGTCATCAGATAGTACATAGCTTTGTTGTTTGTAGCACTGTGGGGATCAATGTGCAGCGTCAATCAGCATCCATGGTATTAATTCTGGTACACAAGTTATTTTGATATACATAAATTATGTTTTCTATTTATGTTGATTACACAGCAGCACTACACAAACTTTGGCATAGTCAAATTCCCACGTACTTTACAGGATGTGAACGTAATTCAGCTTATATACGATTGTCAGTTCTACTGGAAACGTTAAGTCACGCTCTGACAAAGTTCAAATATGAACGACTTTATTGTTTCTTGAAAAATGTTGTATGAATGCGAAAAGTGTTGTTTTTATCATTGACATTAACTTCCATGATCTGAAAAATATTGTAAAATGTATTCCAGAAAACGGAAAAAGGAAGTGGAACAGCAACACGTGAAGGTTAATTTTCCCACTAGTTGCATAAATAGCAGTTATTTTATGCAGTATCGGTAGTTTAGCAGAAGCAGTAAAACCTATACACACTTGGACATAAGTACAATGGAGAGTAGCGGGCAGAGGTCCCTTGCATTGTTCGAATATTAGCACACCTTCCTTGCTGGTTTACGGAAACACAATTTCAGTGCTGATCCCGTGTTCCCTGAGTACTTCGCTTGTGTGAACTGTGACAGTTTTTGCAAATGGAAGGGAAGCTTTCCCTTTAGTGGTTCTTTTTCATTTTAGGGAGTGCTGCCCTATTGAACTCTATGACAGAACAGTGGTTTCTTCTGAAGAAAACAGAAAACATGGTATTGATACAGTGTTTAAACAAGGAAGAAAGGTGCGCGAATATTTGAACACTGCAAGGGATCTACACCCGCTGCTTGCCAGAGCTCCTGTATGTAAACAACCATGCACTTGCAGCCAAATGTCCAGAGTTACAACTGAAAAAAGTATGAACACCACCCTTGAATAACACGAGAGCAAATGACGCATGGGCAAAACAGTTAAATCTGCAATAGCAGATAATGCACTATGACCCAGAAACAACTGAATTCGTTTCTCTGACACGCAAGTTTTACCAAAAACTAATAATTACCACTCTAGGATGCACAGGCAGACCACAGAGATTAAAAATCAGGAAAACAATTATAGCAGAAAAGAATAAGGATTTAAATAAGACAAGTTGGTGGTGTGAGTGCTAAATAAAACAAACGGTGCCGACTTTTCCTAACTACTACAAGCTCCATAGCATACATTGTGTTACTCCTCGATCTTACGCAGCGATCTGGTGACATCGAGAACTGGCGTTGCCAGGATGCATATAATCGTTCGACTTTCGGATCTAGTTCTGATCTGTAACTGCTTTCTGAATCTTTTAAGCCTCTGACGATATCTGACGATGTCTCCAGCATTGGAAAACGCAGTATCAGACAGAGAATTATGCCTTCGGCCACGGCCCTATGCCTATAAACAACTATCAGTGAGTATATAAATGTCATTCGTGAAAGACTCTGTCCTATTCTCTGATGGTTTCGAACTGAGTGACATTTAATAAACAATATTTTTAAATTTTTTTGAAATTTTATAAGGAAGTTTGAGGCAATAGATGTACTTGTTAAGATTCAATTTTCTTATGAATGGTAAAGGCACAGTTAAGAAATGTTGGAACAGTCATAGGATTAAATATATGGTTTAGAAGAAAGACTTACAGTATTTTATTGCAATGGTAAAATAAAAGACATTCTGACAAAGAAAAGAATAACAAATATAATATAGAATTTTGTGACAAGTGGAAAGTTAGTATAAAATTCACAAAGAATTTTTAAACATCTTTGATATTAGTTAAAATATGGGTAATGAGTGGGGATAAATTGACAACAGTAGTGGAGAAAGTCTAAATAATTGTATTTAAGTACAGTTAGATGGAAGTTGAAAAACTTATTTCAGTATTGTGGAGACCCATGGAGCTATAGTCTCTATGTGCGCAGGATGCCGAACTTGGAATGCGAGAGTATCGTCTGGCGATGCATCTGAGGGTGTCAGTGAGACAGTGTTGGCTGCGAATACCTTTATTGTCAGAATTTTAACTATTCAAACAGCTTCTCCATGATGTAGCCCAGCGGCAGACAGAGCAGCACGCGTAGTTTGGAGTTGTCTACTTGCCTGGCTCAATGGGCATCTACGTTATACGGCTAAGTCAGAAACCGCACCCTCAGCAAAGGCGGAGTCAAGCAGGATGCCGATATAGCTGTATTCAGGTCCCACCCATTGAGTCAAGCTGCCAACAGCTTGGAGAGCTGTTCCACAGTGGTGCTCTCGTGAAAATCTTTGTTCGTGCCCTAGTCAGTGACAATCCACTCTGCATCGGATTATGGTAGCTGCGTAGATATCTACCCTTGCCTCCCAATAACTGAGAGCCAACACGTCAGTAGCTGCTCATAGGATACAATCAGGGCAGTGCAAAAGCACCTCTCCTGGAAGACGTGAGGTCGGCAACTTGCAGGTCCTCGTAGATTGCCCGCCAGTGTGTTGTACATCAAAGATACCCAAGTCTTCACATCAGTGGCAGCACAGCCAGGGAGGCAGCAGTGGCATTCCACAACTATGAAATACACCATGCTGGCTGGCTGGTGTCTTGTTTGAAGTTATTAGACATCATGGGACGGCTCTGATGTGGTTTCACTTTAATGTACAAGACTATCATGCGGCAGGTAAACACATGATTACTGACGATTGCAAGAATGAGCTTAAGAGATCCTAGTACACACATCAAAAAAATTTTGCATCACCCCAGTTCCCGGAACTACTGAAGACAGACGTTGACTGTGGATATCGTATCACAGACACAGTCCCTTTGACTGTTAAGAGATGTCACTAAACCCACCCAAAGATGTAAACAACCATGAATGAGCAGCGACTATTAGACGGAGGGGGTACGAAAGCCGATCATTTCCAGTCATTCCACCAGGAAAGAGGTACACAGCTCGTGTTGTCTGTAGTTCAGCCATTCCTAGATGGTCAATACCGCGGTTCGACCGCTTCCGCATTGTTGCTTTGTGCCAGGAAGGGCTCTCAACAAGGGAAGTGTCCAGGCGTCTCGGAGTGAACCAAAGTGATGTTGTTTGGACATTGAGGAGATACAGAGAGATAGGAACTATCGATGACATGCCTTGCTCAGGCCGCCCAAGAGCTACTACTGCGGTGTATGACCGCTACCTACGGATTATGGCTCGGAGGAACTCTGACAGCAACGCCATGTTGAATAATGCTTTTCGTGCAGCCACAGGCCGTCCTGTTACGACGCAAAATGTGCGCAATAGGCCGTATTATGCGCAACTTCACTCCCGACGTCCATGGTGAGGTCCATCTTTGCAACCACGACACCATGGAGCGCGGTACAGATGTACCCAATAACATGCCGGATGGAGCTTTCAGGACTGGCATCACGTTCTCTTCACTGATGAGTGTGGCATATGTCTTCAATCAGACAATCGTCGGAGACGTGTCTGGAGGCAACCCGATCAGGCTGAATGCCTTACACACACCGTCCAGCGAGCGCAGCAAGGCTGAGGTTCCCTGCTGTTTTGGAGTGGCATTCTGTGGGGCCGACGTACGCCGCTGATGAAGATGAAAGGCGCCGCAACGGCTGTACGATACGTGAATGCCATCCTCCGACCGTTAGTGGAACCATATTGGCAGCATATTGGCGAGGCATTCGTCTTCATGGACGACAAATGGATCTGTCACTATAAAACCAGACGACTTTGAGACTTCGGTATTACTTTGTTACAACAGTGTACTCTAGCTTTTTATTCCTACAAAATGGAACTCGATCAAACTTCCAACATATGCCTCTCCTACAGTGTGTTCTTACATAGTGTTGCTATTAGTAACAGAAACTATTAGTACATGCTTTACATTAGAGCTGGTCAAAAGTAAAACGTGGAAAAACGTTTTTGTAGATTTTTTTGAAATTTTCTGCTACTGCTGATAAATTTAAAGAACTGCAATAATTTGATATAAATAAGATATAAGAGGTCATTCCACTAAACTTCTAAGTGTCTAAGAGTTTGAACTAATTCCAATGTTCAGAGGATGTTATTGTGAATTTAAGCATTTCCCCATGTGCTTCCACTGAAGAGATACGTACATAAATTTGTAAAAAAGTTTGTTTAATTACCTTTCTGAATGCGATTTAGTTTCACATTTTTATTTTGTTTCAATTAAGATGGCCAATAATTATTTGGATTCTTAGAATCTGATAAAAATAAAAGCCCACCAAATTGGCAAACTGTGTGGAATGTATTTTTGTCTACTGGTAAACCAGAACTCATAAAACTGTCTTTCAGATAGACCAGAATGATAATAATTTAAACAAACCATCACTATTAGACCACATAACACTGCAAAATACTCAAATCAAGAACAGACTAAACAAAGTATTTGCTAGAAAAATGTGGAACTTGAGTCCAAGAAATAGGTTTATAACAGCTAATGAGTTTCTTTCTAATCTAAACAGGATTTTAACATATCGCTATTCTTGTTCATGTGGAATAAAAAGATTTATGTGATGAACATTAGATGTAGATTGCATATGGTATCTTCACAAGCTTTACAAGGCAATTATATGCTTATTTGTAAAAAGTATCTGCCCCAAAAATTGCTGTTATATATTATAAGCAAGAAGTACACGTCATGGTAAGTGCCTTTGGGTTGTATGATACCTGTAGATCCGTTGAAAAATGTACTAATGGTGAAAACATTTCATTTTTCTCAATGTTTACAGTTCATTAGGAAATTTTGTCTAGACCCTCTTCTTGCAAAGTTAACACTATGAATTTCATTAGCTAAAAATCAGAATAATATACACAAGAAATATTCTGCTATTACAAGAAACTTATAAAAATATACAAGTTAACATAAAGAATGATGTAAAAATATAAAAAAATTGTTAAAATTTCCTTTCTAAAATAAATTAGTAAGACAATTTATGAAAATGAACTACTTATTTAAGAATATAGTACGGATGAGAAGCAAGTTAAACAATGGAATTTGATTTTGTAATAAGCTTTTTATTAACATTATACGGACATAATCAATTCATGGTGGTCTTGTTTGTACTTCCTCATTTTTTCTTCAGCTTATAAACTTTGAGTTGTAATATCATTGAATATCTTGTAAAACTTCTAAGGAAAAAGAACTTCCCATTGTTAGCCAACAAAACCATGTATGAGGTGCATTCAAGTTCTAAATCCTCCGATTTTTTTTCTAATTAATTACTCACCCGAAATCGATGAAACTGGCGTTACTTCTCGACGTAATCGCCCTGCAGACGTACACATTTTTCACAACGCTGACGCCATGATTCCATGGCAGCGGCGAAGGCTTCTTTAGGAGTCTGTTTTGATCACTGAAAAATCGCTAAGGCAATAGCAGCACCACTGGTGAATGTGCGGCCACAGAGAGTGTCTTTCATTGTTGGAAAAAGCCAAAAGTCACTAGGAGCCAGGTCAGGTGAGTAGGGAGCACGAGGAATCACTTCAAAGTTGTTATCACGAAGAAACTGTTGCGTAACGTTAGCTCGATGTGCGGGTGTGTTGTCTTGGTGAAACAGCACACGCACAGCCCTTCCCGGACGTTTTTGTTGCAGTGCAGGAAGGAATTTGTTCTTCAAAACATTTTCGTAGCATGCACCTGTTGCGGTAGTGCCCTTTGGAACACAATGGGTAAGGATTACGCCCTCGCTCTCCCAGAACATGGACACCATCATTTTTTCAGCACTGGCGGTTACCCGAAATGTTTTTGGTGGCGGTGAATCTGTGTGCTTCCATTGAGCTGACTGGCGCTTTGTTTCTGGATTGAAAAATGGCATCCACGTCTCATCCATTGTCACAACCGACGAAAAGAAAGTCCCATTCATGCTGTCGTTGCGCATCAACATTGCTTGGCAACATGCCACACGGGCAGCCATGTGGTCATCCATCAGCATTCGTGGCACCACCTGGATGACAATTTTCGCATTTTCAGGTCGTCATGCAGGATTCTGTGCACAGAACCCACAGAAATGCCAACTCTGGAGGTGATCTGTTCAACAGTCATTCGGCGATCCCCCAAAACAATTCTCTCCACTTTCTCGATCATGTCGTCAGACCGGCTTGTGCGAGCCCGAAGTTGTTTCGGTTTGTTGTCACACAATGTTCTGCCTTCATTAAACTGTCGCACCCACAAACGCACTTTCGACACATCCATAACTCCATCACCACATGTCTCCTTCAACTGTCGATGAATTTCAATTAGTTGCACACCACGAAAATTCAGAAAACGAATGATTGCACGCTGTTCAAGTAAGGAAAACGTCGGCATTTTAAGTATTTAAAACAGTTCTCATTCTCGCCGCTGGCGGTAGAATTCCATCTGCTGTACGGTGCTGCCATCTCTGGGACGTATTAACAATGAACGCGGCCTCATTTTAAAACAATGCGCATGTTTCTATCTCTTTCCAGTCCGAAGAAAAAAAATCGGAGGCCTTAGAACTTGAATGCACCTCGTACAGTACTTCGATAGACATATTTCCCCTTCTGCTGACACAAGAGGGCAGTATTATTTGAATCTAAATCTAAATGATTAAGAGAAAATTTTCACCAAATAAAATCATTCGAATGGAACCGAATTTTTCCGCTTTACCACAGACAGCTTCTAACTTACTCACAGTTTTTTCATTTGCCTTCTGATTGCTCCAAAGCAATTATGGCAGTGGGAATAAACCCAAAAACTTGATTTTATTTACGAAAGTTTACCTTATTTCAGCATTAGACTATTCTATTAGAAGTGGCTTCAGTGGCTTCACTGCCTTCAAATTACTCAATGATGTTTTGCACAACATTGAAATTTTGCTACTAATAATTGCAGGCATTAATTCAGATACCCTACCTCGTTAAACTGGGAGGTGATGGTAAGAAAATGTCTGAGGTTATCAACTGAAACACAGCAAGACATGAATTGGGTTTCAGGAATATCTTTTTGACACGCCCAATAAATTTCTCATCACTAAATTTGCTATGAATCCCTTCTTCACCTCTGTGGAAGAAGTGAGCTGAACATGTCACATTCACCATTTTGTTGTATAAAGCTTTTAGTTAATCAGTAAGTTTCACCACATATGGTGCTGTAAGCATTATGAGGGCTATACATCATAAGGGTTAATGCCTTTGGGCCACATGGCACTCATTGATTGCTCAGGTGAACAATGCTCTAACGGTGAAAACATTTTGTTTTTCTAAATGTTCACAGTTTATTAGAAACTTTTCACCTGGGCCATTCTTACAGTGGTTTCAGCAATCGCTGACCATACTTTTTAATTTGCAAACCTTGTGTGATGTGTTGTATTGTTTTTTCATAGCTCTGGATGACGTAGTCGTTTCTTAATGTGGGATAATTAGGAAGAGAACCACCTGCCTGTTTTTCTAAGAATTCACGAAATTATGGAGTTCAGTTTACATTAGGAACTGTCAGCAGTATGGAAAGCTGTACAGAATGGTGCATAAGGTTTGGAAAGTTACCCCTAGGAGAATTTGCTATATTGTTTTTCCATTTTCTCTCTGTTGTACTCCAGGTTCTGTTTTTCTGCTGATGGTTAAATGAATTGACTGCAGTTAACAAACTTCACTTATGATTTAAAACACTGATCTATAAAAGAAGTTTTCCAAGAAAAAAATATGTTAGCTGCAAAAACGTTACAAGTTTCTACTATGGTGATCTTCCATCTTTACAATGCAACAGCTGTGTAACGATTTGTGCAAATATCGTTCTTTTAGTCTTTTGGGAGAGCAGTGGAGAAACTGCGGTCAGTGACGAGTTCATGGTCACTTACAGCTGCGACAAAAGAAGCAATGGAATAATGATACATAAATTGATTCCGTGATGATGCCACATACTTTCAAGGATGATGGAGAAGGGTACATTCATCAGTTTGATGTAGGGGGCTCTAGCCTGGAAAAGGGCTGAGTCGAAATTTAGAAGCGAAAATCGATCTGATACTTCTGCCAGTGGAATAATGTAATGCGACAATATTTCTTGGGTAGCTTCATGCCTCACTTATTGTAATAACAGTACATGGGAAACTTACAGGTACCATGTCTTAGTATGCGTTTTGTCAAATAAATGTGTTCTTCTTCCTTTGTACTATCATTACCTAACAAATCCTTTCAATTTGAGTTACTGACCGAAAAATAAGAAGTTGAAAATAACTCCTTATCATAAATATTCCCCTTCTAGGAACAGACCCGTTGTATTGCTAATACACATTCGACAGTTTCCCACTTAATGATGCCTTCAAATCATCGCCAAGTCAGCCATACTAAATGAAAACAATAACGTGATTTACACTTAATGGACCTCTACTGATTTTAGTCAGATTGCTCTAGATACACAAACCATATATACTATGACAGACTAGTAATTGTGGAATGAAAACTTCTACAGGCCTTAATCCAGTATAGGTTTACCTCTGAGGATTGGAAAAAGAAACCGTTTATGGAGTGGGCATTCCACAGCAGAAATGCTTACTCATGGAAATGTGTAACAGTTTCCAGTATTATGACAGATGAAATTTTCCTTTTGCTGACAATTACAACAAATAATGTGAAAGTACATACCCGATAAACAATAAAAAAAATAGAAAATAAAAGTCCGCCCCCGTTGCCTGAGTAGTCAGCACTGCGGACTGCCACTCCAAGGGCCCGGGTTCGATTCCCGGCTGGAGCAGATTTTCTCCGCTCAGGGACTGGGTGTTGAGTTGTCCTCATCATCATTTCATCACCATCTCCGACGCGCAAGTTGTCCAATGTGGCGTCGAATCAAATAAGTACTTGCCCTCGGCGGCCGAACTTTCCCGAATGAAGGACTCCCGGCCCACAATGCCGTACGCTCATTTCCATTTCCTTTCTGAAAATAAAACAGTTTTGGACATTCCTGTACCTAATACTTCACTTTTTGTGTGAAAATCCCATTCCCACAGTTCATCCAAGTGAATATTATATACCATCTATGTTGGACCGAGACACAAATCCGTATTTTTGCTTTCAGAGGGTGTTGCTTTACTAACTGAGTAAGCCAAGCACCTTTGCGAAACGTATGGTTCTTTTCTTTGTGAAGCAACACAGGCCATAGGTTTAATCTGCGAAACAATCTAATTAATATTACAATTCCTGTCTATGTAATTGTAGGGAATGGCAATCAGTGTTTCTTTAACAACATGACTACTTACCGCATATGCCGGACATTGAAGCTGTACTGAAAATATTATAATGCCTCTGACGAATAGTTAAAACATCAACGTTATGGCCTGGACTAGCCACAACCTTGGGCTGCCAAAATCGATACTGGCATTTAGCAATGAAATATCATTTCTTCTACCAGGAGATAGATTAGATTAGATTGGCACTTGTTCCATAGATCATGAATACGACACTTCGTAATGATGTAGAACGTTTTAGGTTAATAAAAGGTGTCTATACAAGATATCACATTACACAAAATATTACATGACAATATTTTTTTGGGGGTGGAGGGGTGGAAATTACCCACTTACTATATCCAAAAATTCATCTAATGAGAAGAAGGAGTTGCCATTCAGAAATTATTTTAATTTCCTTTTAAATGCTATATGGCTATGTGTAAGACTTTTGATGCTAGTAGGTAAATGACCAAATACTTTTGTGGCAGCATATTTTACCCCCTTCTGAGCCAAAGTTAGATTTAACCGTAAGTAGTGAAGATCATCCTTTCTCCTAGTGTTGTAGCCATGTACACTACTATTACTTTTGAATTCGTTCGGATTGTTAATAACAAATTTCATAAGTCAATATATATATTGTGAGGCTACAGTGAAGATCCCCAGCTCTTTAAATAAGTGTCTGCAGGATGATCTTGGATGAGCTTCAGTAATTATTCTGATTACACGCTTTTGCGCAATGAACACTCTTTTACTCTATGATGAGTTACCCGAGAATATGATGCCATACGA
This sequence comes from Schistocerca piceifrons, assembly GCF_021461385.2. NCBI lineage: Eukaryota > Metazoa > Arthropoda > Insecta > Orthoptera > Acrididae > Schistocerca > Schistocerca piceifrons. Next base: position 672,784,339 of record NC_060149.1, read on the forward strand.
AAGCAGAGAATGAAAATAGGCGTGGTAAGCTAATTTACTGAGATGTATATCGTCAAAATTTGCAATGACACTGATAGCATAAGTAGCTGAACTCAAACGTTTCAGCAGATGTTCAGTGTGTTTTTTCCAGTTCAACCCCTCATCAATGCATACACCTAGAAATTTTGAATATTCTACCTTAGCTACCGATTTCTGATCGAAGTCTGCATTTATGAATGGTGTCATTCCACTTACTGTGTGGAACTGTATATACTCTATTTTGTCAAAGTTTAATGAGAGCCAATTTGCAGAAAACCACTTAATGATTTTGTGAAAAACATCGTTTACAATTTCATCAGTTAATTCTTGTCTGTTGGGTGTGATAGCTATACTTGTGTCATCGGCAAAAAGTACCAGCTTTGCATCTTCTTGAATATAGAATGGCAAGTCATTAATATATATTAAGAACAGCAGAGGACCCAAGACCCAACCTTGCGGCACACCATTCTCGATTTTTCCCCAGTTTGAGAAATCACCTGTTTTTTGCATATTATGTGAACTGCTTATTTCAACTTTCTGCACTCTTCCAGTTAGGTATGATTTAAACGATTTGAGCGCTGTCCCATTCATACCACAGTACTTGAGTTTCTCTAGAAGTATTCCATGATTTACACAATCAAAAGCCTTTGAGAGATCACAAAAAATCCCAACAGGTGACTTCCAGTTACTCAGAGCATTTAATATTTCATTAGTGAAAGTATATATAGCATTTTCCGTTGGAAAACCTTTCTGACAACCAAACTGACATTTTTTTAGAACTTTATTTTTACAAAGGTATGAAGCTACTGTACAATACATTACTTTTTCAAGAATTTTGGATAAGGCAGTCAGAAGAGAGATTGGGCGGTAGTTGTTGACATCAGACGTATCCCCTTTTTTATGCAGTGGTTGAACAATGCCATACTTCAGTATATCTGGGAAAATACCCTGCTACGGAGAGCTATTACAAATGTGGCTAAGAATCCCACTTATCTCTTGGGAACAAGCTTTCATTATCCTGCTGGAAATGTCATCAATTCCATGTGAGCTTTTATTCTTGTGAGGGTTTATTATCTTCCTGATTTCAGAAGGAGAGGAGAGTGGAATTTCAATTGTATCAAATTGTGTGAGTAAGGCCTCTTCCATTAACTGCCTTGCTTCTTCTAATGAACATTTAGATCCTATTTTCTCTACAACATTCAAAAAATGATTATTCAAAATGTTTTCGACTTCTGGCTTGTTGTTTGTCAAGTTTCCATTCACTTTGATGGTAGTGCCATCATCCTGTACTCTTGGTTGCCCTGTCTCCCTTGTAATAATATTCCAAATTGTTTTGATTTTGTTATCAGAGGTATTAATCTCAGACATGATGCACATGCTTCTGGACTTTTTAATAAACTTTCTTAATGTAGCACAGTAGTTTTTATAATATTTGGCTGTTTATGGGTCATTACTCTTTCTTGTTCTTAGATACAGTTCCCTTTTGTGGTTACAAGATACTTTTATTGCTTTTGTAAGCCAAGGTATTTTGCATGGTTTCTTATAATTAGATTTAACTACTTTGTTGGGGAACCAGTTTTCAAATTCTCTTACAAGTATATCATGAAATAAGTTATATTTTAAATTATCATCGAGTTATTTGTACACCTCATCCCAGTCTAACTACTGAAAATTTTCCCTGAAATATCTAATTGTTGAGTCATTAATCGAATGCACAACTTTGGAGGTTAGTTTTGAGTTACTGAAAGGAGCTATGTCATATACTGTAACTAGCTGAGCACCATGATCAAAAAAGCCATTCTCAACAGGACAAGAATTTATATTTTTAAACTTATCTTTGTCTATAAAAGTGTTATCCATCAATGTTCTGCTGTCCTTTACTACCTGAGTAGAAAAATTAATGACAGATGTCAAATTGAAAGAACCGAACAAGACTTCCAGGTCATTCTTCCTATTACACTCTTTCCGTAAATCAACATTGAAGTCCCCACAAATGATAATTTGCTTTCCCCTATCTGGCAAATAGCACAACAAGGCATCCAAGTTTTCCAGGAATAAATGAAAGTTTCCTGAAGAGGACATATATACTGTTACAATTATAAAAGAGCCCTCTTTCAGTTTAAGTTGACAGGCACATGCTTCTATATGTTGCTCTAGACAAAACTTTTTTGTATCTGAGCTTTTTACACAGTGATAACTTTTGACATATATGGCAACTCCTCGTCTCACCTTATTCTCTCTACTCATAAATGTGATTCTCAGGCAGGCATAGTATATCTATTACATTATGATTCACTGCCATCTAAACAAACCAGGAGTTCATCTACTTTATTCTTCAATCTCGGAATATTTTGGTGAAAACTGCTAACATTATTTTTTACTTTACTTTTGTGAGAATCTACTTTTTTCTTTAATCCACCAATATTTTGGTTAAATATGTAACATTATTATTTATTCTCCTGTTGTGAGCGTCTTGTGAGTTTTGGACCTCTTTAGCACCTGCCTGCCTGAACTTCTCATTGGACACTGATATTAGTCCAAAAAGAGGTACATCCATGAGTACTAGTGTCTCCCCTTATGGATTTCGCTAACAACCCTGCGAGTTACCCTTCTCTTTCCTATTGAGGTGTAGGCCATGCCTTGTGAAATCCCCCATATCAATAGCCTCGACAGGAACCAATCCAATGTCTGACAGAGTGGCCGTCCTACGCAACTGATCCTACTCCTTATTTATCCTTCTGACAGAGTGGTTCAACTGGGGCTGATCATGATGCACGAAAGCAGGCACCATCCCAACATTGGTATGGGTCGTTGCAGAGGCTATTTTCACCAGCTCACCCTCAATACTGTAGCACTGATCCCTATCAATACTGTTTCCCACTCCACCCACTATCATCACATGATCCTGCTTTGTTTATCCCTTGCACAAGGAACCTATATCCTCTACCACCTGGCTAAGAAATCCACTTGGCTTGAAAAAGTTTGTGACCTGGTACCTATCACCTAATTTTTCTCGCAAAATCTGGCTCAAACCTCTTCCATGGCTGCTACCTAGCAACAGAACTTTCCTCTTACATTCTACTTTTTTTCAAACAGTCGGTTTACTAGTGAGATTATGTTGCATCTTAACTACATCTAGTTGTACCGGAGCCTCTTGCTTACTTAACTGTGGTAGCAAGGAAAATCAATTGGTTGTGTCAACTGGGAAACTGTCAGACGCTGATCTCTTTCTGTGGCCCCTGTTACCAGCTACCACTTCCCACCACTGTTTAACCTCCTCCCCCCTTAACCTCTTCAGTTCCTCCCTCGCTCTGTCCAAATCAGCCTGAAGGGCTCTAATGTTCTGCACCTGTTCAGCTATAATCCTATCTCTTGAGCAAATCCTGCAAAAGAATGGAAGTGTCTCGTTTCCTTCCCCAATTCCCACGCCGCTACAATTTCCCCAATGAAACCACCTGTCACAACAGCTGCTCAAAACCCCTGAACTAACTTTCCTACTGCAGCTCACACACTTAGTATCCATGGTAGTTTGGAAATTAGTTAAGATACACTCCTGGAAATTGAAATAAGAACACCGTGAATTCATTGTCCCAGGAAGGGGAAACTTTATTGACACATTCCTGGGGTCAGATACATCACATGATCACACTGACAGAACCACAGGCACATAGACACAGGCAACAGAGCATGCACAATGTCGGCACTAGTACAGTGTATATCCACCTTTCGCAGCAATGTAGGCTGCTATTCTCCCATGGAGACGATTGTAGAGATGCTGGATGTAGTCCTGTGGAATGGCTTACCATGCCATTTCCACCTGGAGCCTCAGTTGGACCAGCGTTCGTGCTGGACGTGCAGACCGCGTGAGACGACGCTTCATCCAGTCCCAAACATGCTCAATGGGGGACAGATCCGGAGATCTTGCTGGCCAGGGTAGTTGACTTACACCTTCTAGAGCACGTTGGGTGGCACGGGATACATGCGGACGTGCATTGTCCTGTTGGAATAGCAAGTTCCCTTGCCGGTCTAGGAATGGTAGAACGATGGGTTCGATGATGGTTTGGATGTACCGTGCACTATTCAGTGTCCCCTCGACGATCACCAGTGGTGTACGGCCAGTGTAGGAGATCGCTCCCCACACCATGATGCCGGGTGTTGGCCCTGTGTGCCTCGGTCGTATGCAGTCCTGATTGTGGCGCTCACCTGCACGGCGCCAAACACGCATACGACCATCATTGGCACCAAGGCAGAAGCGACTCTCATCGCTGAAGACGACACGTCTCCATTCGTCCTTCCATTCACGCCTGTCGCGACACCACTGGAGGCGGGCTGCACGATGTTGGGGCGTGAGCGGAAGACGGTCTAACGGTGTGCGGGACCGTAGCCCAGCTTCATGGAGACGGTTGCGAATGGTCCTCGCCGATACCCCAGGAGCAACAGTGTCCCTAATTTGCTGGGAAGTGGCGGTGCGGTCCCCTACGGCACTGCGTAGGATCCTACGGTCTTGGCGTGCATCCGTGCGTCGCTGCGGTCCGGTCCCAGGTCGACGGGCACGTGCACCTTCCGCCGACCACTGGCGACAACATCGATGTACTGTGGAGACCTCACGCCCCACGTGTTGAGCAATTCGGCGGTACGTCCACCCGGCCTCCTGCATGCCCACTATACGCCCTCGCTCAAAGTCCGTCAACTGCACATACGGTTCACGTCCACGCTGTCGCGGCATGCTACCAGTGTTAAAGACTGCGATGGAGCTCCGTATGCCACGGCAAACTGGCTGACACTGACGGCGGCGGTGCACAAATGCTGCGCGGCTAGCGCCATTCGACGGCCAACACCGCGGTTCCTGGTGTGTCCGCTGTGCCATGCGTGTGATCATTGCTTGTACAGCCCTCTCGCAGTGTCCGGAGCAAGTATGGTGGGTCTGACACACCGGTGTCAATGTGTTCTTTTTTCCATTTCCAGGAGTGTATTTACTAAGTGATAATGATAATATATTAAATACAGATGTAAAAGGACACTAAATGTGTTTTGGAAACTAATATGTAAGTAAACTATTAGCAAATGCAGTTAAATTTGTGGTATAACGCTAAATATGCACGTTCACAAATTAGGCCTAAACAGCCGAATGTAACCAAACCGAACTTTTTGCGATTACTGGAAGAATACGCAAATAAAAGAAAAACCTTTAAAGGCAAGTTTGAAGAGCACATTAATGAACGTATTTAATCAGTTAATCTATAGCAAATGCACTTAAGATTGCGGTATAACGCTAAGTATGCACACTCGTAAAGTAAGGCAAAGCCGCGAAATGTAAACAAAACGAACTTTTCGCGATTACTGGAACAATATGCAAATAAAAGAAAAACCTTTAATGGTGAGCTTGAAAAGCACCATAATGAACGTATTTAATCAGTTAAACTATAGCAAATGCATTTACAATTGCGTTATAACGCTAAATATGCGCACTCGAAAAATTAGGCCTAAGCAGCAGTAAGTAAACAAACGAACTTTTCGCTATTATTGGAACACTACGCAAATAAAAGAAAAACTTTTAATGGTGAGCTTGAAGAGTATACTAAAAAACGTATTTAATTAGTTAAAAGTGTTCAACTACAATTAATTACAACCTAAATTACTTATCTTTCACGAGAGCTCTGTCTCCGTACTATCCCTCACATGTTGGATAGTTGGTGAGCTCTTCTCAAGTGACAGTACCACTATGGTGGCCAGGACCAGGCACAACTCGCTTCTGAATGCCTCCGGGTTATGGCTGGTCCGGGCTCGCACATTGGTGCTGCTGTTCTCCTCAGCTTTGGGGAATCTCGGGGACTGCTCGAACATCCACACGAAATGCTGGGGTTAGGTGTTCCATATAGAGTCGTTACAGTACTGATACAGCGACCGGGACGAACCACAACCCACTTCTTAATTTCTGAGAGCTGTGGAAGATCCAGGCTGCCACATCAGTACTGATGCTTCTGTTGCATTTCAGCAGCCATCAACAGTTACTTGCTTTCTTGGTAAACTATATATGTTGTTTCAATTTTTGATGTCTTATCAACAGTTCCTGTGCTCATTACAGGAATTGTAAACGGTCAGCATCATTTCCTTCTGTGCTGATGGACTGTTAGGTTGCTGCCTTAGTAATATCAGATTCTGTCCATTCATCTCCACTTGCTTCTGGTGCTAAATCAAGATTTCCATACAAGAAACTCTGTACTCCAAGGTTATCTCTAATTAAATCTACTCAGGAGCTATTTTAAAATGGATACTTACTTTGAGTATTTACAAGCTAATGAAAAATTCCTAAATTGTCAACAGTTTCATGAAGAAAAATCGCACAAATGCTTTTTTTCATCTTTGTATACTTATGTAGATCTTGAAATACAAATATTTATTCAGATTCTTAAAATTTTTCTGACACCACTATTACAGATCGTGAAATCTGTATGTGCATAAAACTGATAATGAGAGGAGAAAAGCATCTCATATCTCACTTCTACATAAATATGATTTAAATAATTAAAACAGTTTAAATCCATCTAAAATTTCTTGAAGAATTAAATATGTATATCCCTACTAAATTTCAAAAGTTACATCTTTCAGCTATTGAATTTTTTCGATATCTTGCATAATTCCATTAAAAATCGATTATATGTTGTTTAAAAAGGTACCATATGTTATTTTTCACTACACCATAGTTGATTTATCAGTTCTCAAGCCTACGCATTTATTTAACTGGTATATTTTAAATGACTATTCTATTCTATTGTTACTTTCCTTCGCTGTTCGTTTCTGAAATTTCATCAATATGTACAGAATTTACTTTAAAATATCCAAACTCTAGTAAAAAAACTGATCGTTCTCTTATGAAAAAAAACATTTTCAGAATATTAAACTAATGGTAACTGTGCACATTTATACAGAGAAAATCGAGTCCAAAATTTATTAACAAAAAAAATCGATAAAAATCTGTGTTTTATGCTGAAACTTGAAATACATGAAGAAAAACAATTACAGATTACATCAAAGGAGTGAATAAATTCCAAATTAGCTATTTGAAAAATAATTAAAAACTGCAGGTGATCACACTGAAATAGTAAGCGAAATTTTTACAGAATACATCTCACACTCTCTTTTTAGAAAATGAAAATTTCGGCTTGAGGAACAATATTTATTGTTATATTGTTATAAACGGCGCACGAGCGATGGGACACAGCGATGGGAGATAGCGATGAAGTGGGAATTTTCCTGCACTATCATTTCACGAGTGAATTGCGAATATCAGGAATCCGGTAAAAACTCAACTTTCGGACATCGCTGCGGCCGGAAAAAGATTCTGCACGAACGGGACCAACGATGACTGAAGAGAATCATTCAATGTGACAGAAGCACAATCCTTCCGCAACTTGCTGCAGATTTCAATGCTGGGCCATCAACAAGTGTCAGCATGCGAACCATTCAACGAGACATCATCGATATGGGCTTTCGGAGCCTAAGGTCAATTTGTGTGCACTTGATGAGTGAACGACACCAAGCTTTACGCCTCGCCTGGGCATTCCGACGGACTTGGGCAATTCCAGCAAGACTATGCGACACCCCACACGTCCACAATTGCTACAGAGTGGTTCCAGGAACCCTCTTCTGAGTTTAAATACTTCCGCTCGCCACCATACTCCCCAGACATGAACATTATTGAGCATACCTGGGATGCTTTGCAACATGCTGTTCAGAAGAAATCTCCACCACCTCGTACCCTTAGCGATTTATGGTCAGCCCTGCAGGAGTCATGATGTCAGTTCCCTCTAACACTACTTCAGACATTATTCGAGTCCATACCACATCATGTTGCGTTGCTTCTGCGTGTTCACGGGGCCCCTATACGGTATAAGGCCGGTATACCACTTTCTTTGGGTCTTCAGTGTATACCGTAACTTCTGTTACTCTATGTAATATAATACACTCCTGGAAATGGAAAAAAGAACACATTGACACCGGTGTGTCAGACCCACCATACTTGCTCCGGACACTGCGAGAGGGCTGTACAAGCAATGATCACACGCACGGCACAGCGGACACACCAGGAACTGCGGTGTTGGCCGTCGAATGGCGCTAGCTGCGCAGCATTTGTGCACCGCCGCCGTCAGTGTCAGCCAGTTTGCCGTGGCATACGGAGCTCCATCGCAGTCTTTAACACTGGTAGCATGCCGCGACAGCGTGGACGTGAACTGTATGTGCAGTTGATCGACTTTGAGCGAGGGCGTATAGTGGGCATGCGGGAGGCCGGGTGGACGTACCGCCGAATTGCTCAACACGTGGGGCGTGAGGTCTCCACAGTACATCGATGTTGTCGCCAGTGGTCGGCGGAAGGTGCACATGCCCGTCGACCTGGGACCGGACCGCAGCGACGCACGGATGCACGCCAAGACCGTAGGATCCTACGCAGTGCCGTAGGGGACCGCACCGCCACTTCCCAGCAAATTAGGGACACTGTTGCTCCTGGGGTATCGGCGAGGACCATTCGCAACCGTCTCCATGAAGCTGGGCTACGGTCCCGCACACCGTTAGGCCGTCTTCCGCTCACGCCCCAACATCGTGCAGCCCGCCTCCAGTGGTGTCGCGACAGGCGTGAATGGAGGGACGAATGGAGACGTGTCGTCTTCAACAATGAGAGTCGCTTCTGCCTTGGTGCCAATGATGGTCGTAAGCGTGTTTGGCGCCGTGCAGGTGAGCGCCACAATCAGGACTGCATACGACCGAGGCACACAGGGCCAACACCCGGCATCATGGTGTGGGGAGCGATCTCCTACACTGGCCGTACACCACTGGTGATCGTCGAGGGGACACTGAATAGTGCACGGTACATCCAAACCGTCATCGAACCCATCGTTCTACCATTCCTAGACCGGCAAGGGAACTTGCTGTTCCAACAGGACAATGCACGTCCGCATGTATCCCGTGCCACCCAGCGTGCTCTAGAAGGTGTAAGTCAACTACCCTGGCCAGCAAGATCTCCGGATCTGTCCCCCATTGAGCATATTTGGGACTGGATGAAGCGTCGTCTCACGCGGTCTGCACGTCCATCACGAACGCTGGTCCAACTGAGGCGCCAGGTGGAAATGGCATGGCAAGCCGTTCCACAGGACTACATCCAGCATCTCTACGATCGTCTCCATGGGAGAATAGCAGCCTGCATTGCTGCGAAAGGTGGATATACACTGTACTAGTGCCGACATTGTGCATGCTCTGTTGCCTGTGTCTATGTGCCTGTGGTTCTGTCAGTGTGATCATGTGATGTATCTGACCCCAGGAATGTGTCAATAAAGTTTCCCCTTCCTGGGACAATGAATTCACGGTGTTCTTATTTCAATTTCCAGGAGTGTAGTATTTTTATAGGCTTTATTTGATATTAAAGTAGTTTACGGAATAGTGAAGAACAACTCATGCAGTATGTAAGAAATCCTTTATGGAGCTGCAGTCATAACTGTTTTGGTGCTTCTGATAGTAGTGTAGTTTTATTAAATATTAAATTCAATTAATTAAAAATTAAAATGCTTTTCCTGTTAAGGGAAAAAGCCATGGAACAGAGAGGTGTTGCATATTGCCCATGCCCAGGGCACTGACCATCTGGACTCAATGTATCAAAAAACGACGTCACATGAAGACAGGAACAGTCATTTTGGTGACTACACCCAGTTGAGCAACAATGCATAAGTTGGCTGCAAGGTAAACTATTCATTACAGTGCCGGCCGGTGTGGTCGTCCGGTTCTAGGCGCTTCAGTCTGGAACCGCGTGACCGCTACGATCGCAGGTTCCAATCCTGCCTCGGGCATGAATATGTGTGATGTCCTTAGGTTAGTTAGGTTTAAGTAGTTCTAAGTTCTAGGGGACTGATGACCACAGATGTTAAGTCCCATAGTGCTCAGAGCCATTTGAACCATTTTTTTTATTCATTACAGTGATGCTGCAGAGTACACCAGCCAGAGCGCCTGAAATGTGAAATTGGATCATTACAGAGCGTTATGGAAGTTGACCTGAAGGATAAGCAGGCCAAGAAATGTCGCTGCTCATTTCCTGCGGAATTATCTCAGTCTGCAGCTGATCAGCTTGGAACAGGGAGCTACGTCTATCTGCCATCTACTCATATCACTGCTTATGAGCGTCTATGGGACCACAAACCTATCCCTGGGGGCTTCGATGTTGTTATCTGCAGCACTGTCATCCATATGGAGTCATTAAAATGGGCGAGCCATCTCCGCTGCCTACTTCCTGCTCTTGAGGACAGAATCTGCTACTAGTGACTGCCTTTCTTGTGTTTAGTCTATAGTGTGATCATGTACGGCCTGCTGACCTACTTCTGAAGCTACTTTCCGCCTTGGACAGTCCAGAAGGCATTGTGTTCTGACTGCATGGGACAGACGTCCTAGTGACGACTCTGGAACTGATACTGCAGCCATGGCAGCAAGCCAAATCTTGGTCCTCATAAACCAGGCCGACGTTCCCAACTGATTCACCCATCAGTGCTAGGTGTCTTGGTCCTAGATGTTTCAACAATTGCATTATATGAACAATAATTGTTTGGCGTTTTATATTGTTTCACTAGCGGCCCACACTGTCCAGTAGGCGTTAAATAACTCCACACGTACCACTGCAGCCCGCAACAGGAGAAACCACAATCTGCAAATCATTTTAACAAGAAAGAAGAACGTCTGAAGATAAATAGAGCCTGAATCCCTAGACAGCAGTAGAAAATCATTACCGGTAACAAGTGGATAACTACTACGAAAACGACCGGGGAAAAATCCACAGACATTGGCACAACAACTAGCCAAAGGTTATCCTCTGGCTTCAGGTTCGGCTACTGTTTGCCATCACGATGATAGCTTCTCATAGTGATAAACATTAGACAAACCACTAAACGTTTGTCAGAGGAAGATGCTCAGACACATATGAACAGACAACAAGTCATATGAGATTCTTTTTTATTATATGAGGTGTTGAGTTATTATATTCACCTACTATTTTGAAACAAAATGTCTGTATATACTTACCATGAATCACAGTTTCTCACAGCTTTTGTCCTTACGTGTAATTGAGTAGTGTATCAGTTATTTAGTTAGTAAGTTCAATATTGTACAAATCATTTGAGCGATTATTTTATCGAAATGATGTGGACTGAACCAGTTTATAGGATATGGATGCAGTATTAGTGTTGACAGTATTGAACATATTATGTGCATTGTGCAACTACACTTAAAACCCAGTTTTTTGTGACTAAAAATTGCACTGTTTAATGTGTTAATGTATAAGTACATTACTGGCCATTAAAATTGCTACACCAAGAAGAAATGCAGATGATAAACGGGTATTCATTGGACAAATATATTATACTAGAACTGACATGTGATTACATTTTCATGCAATTTGGGTGCATAGATCCTGAGAAATCAGTACCCAGAACAACCACCTCTGACCCTAGTAACGGCCTTAATACGCCTGGGCATTGAGTCAAACAGAACTTGGATGGCGTGTACAGGTACAGCTACCCATGCAGCTTCAACACGATACCACAGTTCATCAAGAGAAGTGACTGGCGTATTGTGACGAACCAATTGCTCGGCCACCATTGACCAGACGTTTTCAATTGGTGAGAGATCTGGCGAATGTGCTGGTCAGGGCAGCAGTCGAACATTTTCTGTATCCAGAAAGACACGTACAGGACCTGCAACATGCGGTCGTGCATTATCCTGCTGAAATGTAGGGTTTCGCAGGGATCGAATGAAGGATAGAACCACGGGTCGTAACACACCTGCAGAGTAAAGCACACTGTTCAAAGTGCCGTCAATGCGATAAAGAGGAGACCGAGAGGTGTAACCAATGGCACCCCATACCATCACGCTGGGTGATACGCCAGTATAACGATGACGAATACACGCTTCCAGTGTGCGTTCGCCGCGATGTCACCAAACACGGATGCGACCATCATTATGCTGTAAACAGAACCTGGATTCATACGCAAAAATGACGTTTTGCCATTCGTGTACCAAAGTTTGTCGTTGAGTACACCATCGCAAACGCTCCTATCTGTGATGCAGCGTCAAGGGTTACCGCAGCCATGGTCTCCGAGCTGATAGTCCGTGCTGCTGCAAACGTCGTCGAACTGCTCGTGCAGATGGTTGTTGTCTTGCAAACGTCCCCATCTGTTGACTCAGAGATCGCGACGTGGCTGCACGATCCGTTACAGCCATGCGGAAAAGATGCCTGTCATTTCGACTGCTAGTGATACGAGGCCGTTGGGATCCAGCAAGGCGTTCCGTATTACCCTCTTGAACCCACTGATTTCATATTCTGCTAACAGTCATTGGATCTCGAGCAACACGAGCAGCAATGTCGCGATACGATAAACCGCAATCGCAGTAGGCTACAATCCGACCTTTATCAAAGTCGGAAACGTGATGGTTGTTGTTGTTGTGGTCTTCAGTCCTGAGACTGGTTTGATGCAGCTCTCAATGCTACTCTATCCTGTGCAAGCTTTTTCATCTCCCAGTACCTACTGCAACCTACATCCTTCTGAATCTGCTTAGCGTATTCATCTCTTGGTCTCCCTCTACGATTTTTACCCTCCACGCTGCCCTCCAATACTAAATTGGTGATCCCTTGATGCCTCAGAACATGTCCTACCAACCGATCCCTTCTTCTGGTCAAGTTGTGCCACAAACTTCTCTTCTCCCCAATCCTATTCAATACTTCCTCATTAGTTATGTGATCTACCCATCTAATCTTCAGCATTCTTCTGTAGCACCACATTTCGAAAGCTTCTATTCTCTTCTTGTCCAAACTATTTATCGTCCATGTTTCACTTCCATACATGGCTACACTCCATACGAATACTTTCAGAAATGACTTCCTGACACTTAAATCAATACTGGATGTTAACAAATTTCTCTTCTTCAGAAACGCTTTCCTTGCCATTGCCAGCCTACATTTTATATCCTCTCTACTTCGACCATCATCAGTTATTTTGCTCCCCAAATAGCAAAACTCCTTTACTACTTTAAGTGCCTCATTTCCTAATCTAATTCCCTCAGCATCACCCGACTTCATTAGACTACATTCCATTATCCTTGTTTTGCTTTTGTTGATGTTCATCTTATATCCTCCTTTCAAGACACTGTCCATTCCATTCAACTGCTCTTGCAAGTCCTTTGCTGTCTCTGACAGAATTACAATGTCATCGGCGAACCTCAAAGTTTTTATTTCTTCTCCATGAATTTTAATACCTACTCCGAATTTTTCTTTTGTTTCCTTTACTGCTTGCTCAATATACAGATTGAACAACATCGGGGAGAGGCTACAACCCTGTCCTACTCCCTTCCCAACCACTGCTTCCCTTTCATGTCCCTCGACTCTTATAACTGCCATCTGGTTTCTGTACAAATTGTAAATAGCCTTTCGCTCCCTGTATTTTACCCCTGCCACCTTTAGAATTTGAAAGAGAGTATTCCAGTCAACATTGTCAAAAGCTTTCTCTAAGTCTACAAATGCTAGAAACGTAGGTTTGCCTTTCCTTAATCTTTCTTCTAAGATAAGTCGTAAGGTCAGGATTGCCTCACGTGTTCCAGTGTTTCTACGGAATCCAAACTGATCTTCCCCGAGGTTGGCTTCTACTAGTTTTTCCATTCGTCTGTAAAGAATTCGTGTTAGTATTTTGCAGCTGTGACTTGTTAAGCTGATAGTTCGGTAATTTTCACATCTGTCAACACCTGCTTTCTTTGGGATTGGAATTATTATATTCTTCTTGAAGTCTGAGGGTATTTCGCCTGTTTCATACATCTTGCTCACCAGATGGTAGAGTTTTGTCAGGACTGGCTCTCCCACGGCCGTCAGTAGTTCCAATGGAATATTGTCTACTCCGGGGGCCTTGTTTCGACTCAGGTCTTTCAGTGCTCTGTCAAACTCTTCACGCAGTATCATATCTCCCATTTCATCTTCATCTACATCCTCTTCCATTTCCATAATATTGTCCTCAAGTACATCGCCCTTGTACAGACCCTCTATATACTCCTTCCACCTTTCTGCTTTCCCTTCTTTGCTTAGAACTGGGTTTCCATCTGAGCTCTTGATATTCATACAAGTCGTTCTCTTATCTCCAAAGGTCTCTTTAATTTTCCTGTAGGCGGTATCTATCTTACCCCTAGTGAGATAGGCCTCTACATCCTTACATTTGTCCTCTAGCCATCCCTGCTTAGCCATTTTGCACTTCCTGTCGATCTCATTTTTGAGACGTTTGTATTCCTTTTTGCCTGTTTCACTTACTGCATTTTTATATTTTCTCCTTTCATCAATTAAATTCAATATATCTTCTGTTACCCAAGGATTTCTACTAGCCCTCGTCTTTTTACCTACTTGATCCTCTGCTGTCTTCACTACTTCATCCCTCAAAGCTACCCATTCTTCTTCCACTGTATTTATTTCCCCCTTATGCTCTCCCTGAATCTCTGTACAACCTCTGGTTCTTTTAGTTTATCCAGGTCCCATCTCCTTAAATTCCCACCTTTTTGCAGTTTCTTCAGTTTTAATCTACAGGTCATAACCAATAGATTGTGGTCAGAGTCCACATCTGCCCCTGGAAATGTCTTACAATTTAAAACCTGGTTCCTAAATCTCTGTCTTACCATTATATAATCTATCTGAAACCTTTTAGTATCTCCAGGGTTCTTCCATGTATACAACCTTCTTTCATGATTCTTAAACCAAGTGTTAGTTATGATTATGTTGTGCTCTGTGCAAAATTCGACCAGGCGGCTTCCTCTTTCATTTCTGTCCCCCAATCCATATTCACCTACTATGTTTCCTTCTCTCCCTTTTCCTACACTCGAATTCCAGTCACCCATGACTATTAAATTTTCGTCTCCCTTCACAATCTGAATAATTTCTTTTATTTCATCATACATTTCTTCAATTTCTTCGTCATCTGCAGAGCTAGTTGGCATATAAACTTGTACTACTGTAGTAGGCGTGGGCTTCGTATCTATCTTGGCCACAATAATGCGTTCACTATGCTGTTTGTAGTAGCTTACCCGCATTCCTATTTTCCTATTCATTATTAAACCTACTCCTGCATTACCCCTATTTGATTTTGTGTTTATAACCCTGTAGTCACCTGACCAGAAGTCTTGTTCCTCCTGCCACCGAACTTCACTAATTCTCACTATATCTAACTTCAATCTATCCATTTCCCTTTTTAAATTTTCTAACCTACCTGCCCGATTAAGGGATCTGACATTCCACGCTCCGATCCGTAGAACGCCAGTTTTCTTTCTCCTGATAACGACATCCTCTTGAGTAGTCCCCGCCCGGAGATCCGAATGGGGGACTATTTTACCTCCGGAATATTTTACCCAAGAGGACGCCATCATCATGTAATCATACAGTAAAGCTGCATGCCCTCGGGAAAAATCACGGCTGTAGTTTCCCCTTGCTTTCAGCCGTTCGCAGTACCAGCACAGCAAGGCCGTTTTGGTTATTGTTACAAGGCCAGATCAGTCAATCATCCAGACTGTTGCCCTTGCAACTACTGAAAAGGCTGCTGCCCCTGTTCAGGAACCACACGTTTGTCTGGCCTCTCAACAGATACCCCTCCGTTGTGGTTGCACCTACGGTACGGCTATCTGTATCGCTGAGGCACGCAAGCCTCCCCACCAACGGCAAGGTCCATGGTTCATGGGGGGTGATGGTGGTGGTATGCATTTCCCCTCCTTACACGAGGCATCACAACAACGTTTCACCAGGCAACGACGGTCAACTGCTGTTTGTGTATGAGAAATTGGTTGGAAACTTTCCTCATGTCAGCACGTTGTAGGTGTCGCCACCGGCGCCAACCTTGTGTGAATGCTCTGAAAATCTAATCGTTTGTATATCACAGCATCTTCTTCCCGTCGGTTAAATTTCGCGTCTGTAGCACGTCATCTTCGTGGTGCAGAAATTTTAATGGCCAGTAGTGTAGCTTTTTTAGTTGAGCCACCATTCTGGAGTGCTAACTGTGATATGTTAATTAAATTGTTTCCATGTAAGTATGAGGCTACTTTTGAGTACATTACTTTTTCGAACATTTTGGAAAAAAAGTTCAGCAAAGAAATCAAATGATAATTTTTAAGTCTTAGTTGTCACCTTTCTTCTCAAGACGTTTAACAATTGGATATTTAAACCTGTCTGGAAAAATTCCCTGTGCCAGGGATGCATTCCATATACCACTAATGAATTCTGTTTGAAATTCCATCAACACCACATGAGCTTTTCTGTTTAGAATATTTATAATTCTGTTAATCTCAGTGAAGGGTATTGGCGTTATTTCTAGTTGCTTGAAGTTTTGTGGAATGACATTTTAAATATATTCTCTTACTTCTTCAACTGAATCATTTAATCGTAGTTTTGGTGCAACATTTAGAAAGTAATGCCTGTCATATTCAGTAACGTTTGGGATGTATCACATTCACTCGACCCTATACTGTCTGTGTGAAGTTCTTCTCCCACGACTGGTATATGTCATTCATGCACTGCGTTACTGTATTTAATTGTTTATCTGTTAGTCATTTTCAGTGAGCCACTCTTGTGTTTTTTGTAGCCTTTTCATATTTTCTTATGATGACTGTAATCAAAACGTGTCAGTAAACGACTCACTTCACATCCAGTGACTTACAATTTTTTTTATTTACCATTTATTTCAGCACTGTTTCTCCATTTTTATTCATGAAATGGGTGCATGCCTCGGATGTGGCTATATGTCACACCTTGAATCCATTATATTCTCCTATTTTCATGTTAACTGTACATGATGCAACTCTGTAATCCCTGGTATTTAACTTCACCATCCAAGACGTAACGTGCTGTTCAGAGAGGCACAGAACATCTATCACTTCCGAATTTTCCAGAACTTCTGGGCATAGAAGAATCTTATGTATCTTGTTTTCCAACACTTTAACGTTCTGATGTAACAACTTAATTTTCGTTTTTCTGGAAACTGTTACATGTGTTATGGTTCAGTTCTGCTCTAATTTCTTTTAATACTGTTTGCATGTAACCTGACTCTAACCTACAAAATGTGCCTATTTCACTCCAGTAGTCACAGCGATTTCGTCTTGTGTCTTGTGGCCCCCTTACACTTTCTGAAAAATGCTCAGCTAATCTTTCCTTGGCCTTTCTATTCAGGAGAAGGCCATGATTAGCGTGTCCTCATCTCCCACCCACAAAAACAGGGCTAGCACAGCCATGAAATTGTAACAGTAAAAGCAAATTCTCTCAACTCTTTGTTCACAGGGCTAACAGCCATGTAAACCCAGCACTGGGCACATGGGCACATGAGCAGAAAATGTGCTGACATCAGTATCACCATCACCTCGTCATTCCCAGAATTTTGTCATCTCTGCATCCAGCCATATGAACTAAGGCCATTCTGGGAGTCCTCACAACATCGCTCCATTGCACTGTGAAGGCCACCTGTCACCACCACCCACCTGTGTCACCACACCCTGTGCCAGCCTCCCTCAGCGCCCATTTCCCCCTCACCACCACTCGTCGACATCATCACCAGTAGTGTGCAAGTTCAGTTTGATGTAAAGTTTTCCCGCCTCTGTATTGTACAGAAGCTGTGATCTGGTGAGGCCTGCGACTGTGACATTATGAGAATAACTCGATATGTAGAATGTAAAATGCTGACATAAGCACTATCATTTCTTCGCTGTCTGTAAATACATCTAGGTCTAATGTGTTCAGTTGATGAGACGCTTGCGTAGAACTAACAAGAATTAAAAAAAGTCTCTTTGTTGGAAACATACATCAGAGAAATGTAATCACATCTTTCTCCATCAAGGATGGAAAAGTATGACAACGAGGGAGTGTATGTCTGTTGACAGAAAGAATATTGTTTAACAAATAAGCCCGACGTTGTGGCCGAGCTGTTCTAGGGGCTTCAGACCGGAACCGTGCTGCTTTTACAGTCGCAGGTTCGAATCCTGCCTCGGGCATGGATGTGTGTGGTGTCCTTAGGTTAGTTAGGTTTAAGTAGTTCTAAGTCTAGGGGACTGATTACCTCAAATGTTAAGTCCCATAGTGCTTAGAGCCATTTGAACCATTTTCAACAAACAGTGGTGAGGCAGCAGAGCAGCAAGAAGATTCGTTACACGACTGGCTCTACTGACACAGAGTGGTTCATATGGTGGAATTGTTTATCCCTTTCAAAAATACGTATCTAGCCACCCATGTTTTTATTACTGTTGCTATTATTATTAATTATTATGTCTGTATGACCTTATATTTGTGGCTAATGTGCCAGCAGAGCTACTAGTAGACTAGGAAATGAAGTTGTTCACAGCAGCAGCAACAGTCTGCAGTCAGGAGGAATAATGTAAAAATATGTAAGTAAATGTATCCTAATTTTTTTTTCGTTTCAACCCAATCAGACATACACACTTGCAGTTTGTAGAGAGCCTTGCTAACAAACACTTTAATGTAGGGTGTGTTCACTGTTAGACTCTGCTTGTCGTGGCGTGACAATGACTTTAAATGCACTTCTTTGAGAAGAATGCACTGTGTGTATGGGTCTCCTCTGACTATGAGGCACGTTTAAGCCCTTCCTCTGTGACTGCCTGCATCTTGCAGGCTAAGAGGTTTCCTCTGGAACAGTGCAAGTGAATACATCTGGCTGTGGGACAGTGTCAGCCACAGACATCACCTGGGACCTGTTTGTCAGACTAACCTTGGTGGCCTTACGTGGGACCCCCTGGGAATTCTTTCGCTGGCTGCCACGCCCTTAGGCGACCTCCCATTCGACCACAGGTGAAGGGTGAACCTCAGTTCGAGCAGTAACCGGGTTGGCCACTGTTGCTGACAGAGCGGCGGACACAGACGTGTTGGACGTCCACTGGATCCCCACAGCTGGTCCACAACATTGATACCCATCCACCACAGCTTCAATCCATGTAACGGAAGCCATCACAGCCTGGAGCTGAGAACAAAGTGTTGCACACTCGGCTCGAATCTGCACGCAACAGTCACAGTCCCTTCCATACTAAAGACTTTGGAAAACTACGCTACACAGACAAACAAGGACTATCGACACATACTACGAAACTCTACTGTAGATGCGGAGGAAAACGCAAGAGCTGTGTCTAATAAATGAAATTAACACACAGAGATTTAAACACTGAACTACTGAAGCACTCAGGTGAGACTAAAAAATTTACTCCTGATTATGCACTTTTAATATCCCCCGAAATCAGTTTACTTTCGACACAAACGAAAGCATGATAACTGTGTCTATTAATATTAAATTAACATGCAGAAATTCAAGAAACTAAATTACCAAAGCACACAAATGAAACTATACAATTTGCTCTTTGTTAGGAACTCCTAAAAGTCACAAAATCGATTACTTCCCTGTTGCTGCTTGTGTCTTGGCTGGCTGCTGCTGCACTTGTTTGTGTGCAATAGCTACATTTATACGAATTTTTTGAAGGAGCAAGTTGCAATATGGGTTTAATTACATTATGCATATTGTTATTACGCTTCCCAGGGAGAAGATGTTAGTTAACAGAACACAGTACCATACTTTTTAGTCAGAAAGGTGTGTATGAGGGTATTTTTTGCTTTTGTTTTATAAGCTAAATATCTAAACTCCAATCTCCCCTATGTCCAAAGTATAATGTAAACTAGTGTGCCTATTGACATGTCAGAGTTCCAGCACAACACTTAGAATCAGATGTAGGAAACCTGCTGAAGAGCACCCACATACACTATACTTGCGATTGCATGCATACTGTCACTCCCTACCCCAGCGGTGCCATATGTATTTTTTTATCTGTTGCTGTAGAACATTTGAGCTACAGCTATAATGGTACCTGTATGTGTTTTTCTTTTTTCCATACTCGACATCTCTAACAGAAAGTGGTTTAAGTCTGTTCTACACAGTGGTTCTGTTTCCTAAGACCAACGAAATAACATTGCTGTTCTCATTGATTGTTTTGTGGTGAAAAAATACGTCTCCCTGCCTTAACATAACATTTCCTTATCGCTAGCACTTAATAAATACAGCAACCTTTCACAAGGTAAACCTTGAACAGTCCATTCCGTAGTTAAAAATCAAAGCTTAAAACCATGTTCTTTTTAGTGGAAGAGGATGTTTCTTCCAGACGTTAGGTATTGATAGATATCCACTATGTTAAAAAAATATCGCGTTTTACCGAATTCATAAGCTAATAGTCACCTACACTCCAAGCCACTGCAGTAATCCACGCTGCTTGTCCACTTTTTAAATGTCAGCAATTCTTCATTATACTGCGTTCACCCCAATTATTTTTCTAATATGCCTGTTGATGCCATAGTATTACTTGCGTCTATGGGAAACGGTATGATGTCTCTAGACCGTCGAGTCTTCCCCCTCCTAAAGTACTGAAATGTGACGTCATCCTTGTGGCCTACAACTAATGCTTGCATTAAAAAACCCTGCACTTTCTGTTGTCGATTCTGATTACATCCGCTGTGTAATACTTTTTACTAAAGTAATTTGATCTATGATGGTAGACAGCTCTCTATAATTTATATGTTATGAATAGTTTTGTGTGGTGACGTAATCTTATTTTTTATCTGTGCAGTATGCCCCAACACAGAAGCTAGTCACTATTAGCTTAGTGGAATGTGCATGTCGTAAAGCACTTGTTTGTGCATCATATGGAACTGTGTAGTCCAGGTCTTAGTGACAGTAATCTGTCAGGGACAAGGTGATACGAGGTGCATTCAAGTTCTAAGGCCTCCGATTTTTTTTCTCCGGACTGGAAAGAGATAGAAACATGCGCATTGTTTTAAAATGAGGCCGCGTTCATCGTCAATACGTCCCAGAGATGGCAGCACCGTACGGCTGATGGAATTTTACCGCCAGCGGCGAGAATAAGAACTGTTTTAAATACTTAAAATGCCGACGTTTTCCTTACTTGATCAGCGTGCAATCATTCGTTTTCTGAATTTCCGTGATGTGAAACCAATTGATATTCATCGACAGTTGAAGGAGACATGTGGTGATAGAGTTATGGATGTGTCGAAAGTGCGTTCGCTGGTGCGACAGTTTAATGAAGGCAGAACATCGTGTGACAACAAACCGAAACAACCTCGGGCTCGCACAAGCCGGTCTGATGACATGATCGAGAAAGTGGAGAGAATTGTTTTGGGGGATCGCCGAATGACTGTTGAACAGATCGCCTCCAGAGTTGGCATTTCTGTGGGTTCTGTGCACACAATCCTGCATGACGACCTGAAAATGCGAAAAGTGTCATCCAGGTGGGTGCCACAAATGCTGACGGACGACCACATGGCTGCCCGTGTGGCATGTTGCCAAGCAATGTTGACGTGCAACGACAGCATGAATGGGACTTTCTTTTCGTCGGTTGTGGCAATGGATGAGACGTGGATGCCATTTTTCAATCCAGAAACAAAGCGCCAGTCAGCTCAATGGAAGCACACAGATTCACCGCCACCAAAAACATTTCGGGTAACCGCCAGTGCTGAAAAAATGATGGTGTCCATGTTCTGGGACAGCGAGGGCGTAATCCTTACCCATTGCGTTCCAAAGGGCACTACGGTAACAGGTGCATCCTACGAAAATGTTTTGAAGAACAAATTCCTTCCTGCACTGCAACAAAAACGTCCGGGAAGGGCTGCGCGTGTGCTGTTTCACCAAGACAACGCACCCGCACATCGAGCTAACGTTACGCAACAGTTTCTTCGTGATAACAACTTTGAAGTGATTCCTCATGCTCCCTACTCACCTGACCTGGCTCCTAGTGACTTTTGGCTTTTACCAACAATGAAAGACACTCTCCGTGGCCGCACATTCACCAGCCGTGCTGCTATTGCCTCAGCGAATTTCCAGTGGTCAAAACAGACTCCTAAAGAAGCCTTCGCCGCTGTCATGGAATCATGGCGTCAGCGTTGTGAAAAATGTGTACGTCTGCAGGGCGATTACGTCGAGAAGTAACGCCAGTTTCATCGATATCGGGTGAGTAGTTAATTAGAAAAAAAATCAGAGGCCTTAGAACTTGAATGCACCTCGTATTTCTAACCCGTTGGAAGAATGCATACATTGACAGAAGGGTGGTATTGTCTGTCAGTTCTATGTTTCGGCACTAAGAAATTGCGATTCATTAACGCAGTTCGGGATGTATTAATATCACAATATAGTCATATACATCATATTAAGAACATATGTAAGTGTAACTGATGTAGGAAAAAAGGAAAGAATGCATTTTAATGACAGTGATTTATTTTTCACATTGTACATTAATAATGTATGAAAAATATATTAGAAAATAATAGAATTCCCTACAAAATTGCTGTTTTCAGCGCAAATACTTTTATGTTGCTGAAACAGGTTTCTGACACACAGCACATGAGGAAAGGGGAGGTCCTCGTTTAACACAAACAACAATATGTCGGCATGGAAGGGTTAGTACTCCCACTGCTTCCTCGAAGCAGATTTTGCACAGGCGAGTGTTGTCGGGAGCCCTCATAGTCAAAAAGTGTTCTGATACTTCATTCAGAAGATTTGATGCACGCTTGCACCTCTATTCAGATAAATATTATCCACAAAAATCATCATCCTTTACAAGAAGCACAAACAAGCGCTAGAAAAACAACACACCATGTTCAATCCGTTAGTTGTGCGTTTCATCCCAATATTTCAATCCTTCACGATAGCGGGAATTTAGTGTTTCACCTTCGTTACCAGTACACAGGGTGAATCACCTAAAACTTGTACCGGAAATATTGCGGAAATGGAAAGTGCTATTGATGTGCGGTTTTCACAAAATGGATAGGTAGTCAGGTGGTCGTATTGTTAGCCAACAAACAGATTGTTATAATACTCAGAAAGTGTATTTTTTGTGCAGACATACACTTTTTCAAATGGGACAATGCCTATTGGCATTAACAAATTAAAATTAGGGTAAATTACAATGTCATTGATGTTTGTTACAGGATTGTAGTGCGAATTGTTTGCAATATATTGTATTTTCAATAGTTCCCGCACTGACACTTGTACAATACCTGTGATAGCACACACTGAAGTACAAGGCAAGTCATTCTCTGCTTAGTGGATTCTAACCAGTAATGAAACAATTGAGCAAGCCGCGGTGGCCGAGAGGTTCTAGGCGCTTCAGTCCAGAACCGCACGACTGTTACGGTCGCAGGTTCGAATCCTGCCTCGGGTGTGGATGTGTGTGATGTTCTTAGGTTGGTTAGCTTTAAGTAGTTCCAACTTCTAGGCGTCTGATGACCTCAGATGTTAAGTCCCATAGTGCTCAGAGCCATTTGAACCATTTTTAAAACAATTGACCATCACAGGTTGTGTTCAAAATGAGCACGGGCAGTGCTTACAGCAGGGCTTCACAACATATGTGCTCGCGGAGCAAGCTGTGAGCAGCAAGGCGCGAGCACGGAGCAGCGCGAGCACGCTACCCCCACTACCGGACCGGAGAGTGGGGAGAGTCACGTGGGGCACACAACAGCTGCCGCCAGTCAATGTAAATCCGCGGCCACCTGCTGGGATATCACTAACGAATTATTACTGTGACAAATGAAACAAATAAAGGAGAATGTACACATGCCACATGATTTTATTAGCTTAGTATATGCCTCTACATTCGTATTAATTTGTGAACTGTTAGACAACAAAAGGTGTCACTGAAGTGTGGGATTCTCTGTTATCTTGTACTTTTTGCCCTTTGCAATTGCGTCTATGTTCGGAGTAATTGTTCTTGTGCATCGTAGGCGCAGCGTGCAGTTTAAATTTCGATCAGACAATGTGTTTCTCAGGCGCGTCTTGTTACATTTCATTGCAGAGAACAGTTATTCACAAACATACATGGAACCGAACATTGATATTATTGTAGCCGCCAGTTTGTGCAAATGAGGAAATCTATCCTGAGGGAAGTGTCTGTAAAATTCCAAAATGTTTTTCTTGTTCTGAAATTTGTCTCTGTATTCTCTGTCACACTGCAGGTCAATAATTTCTAGTTGCAGCTCAGGACGAATCTCTTCAATATTCGCTGAATATGGAGAGGAGAACAGATCAGAATCACTGTCTAGTGCTGTCAGATCCAGAAAGCGTTGATCAAATTCTTCCTTAAGGGCAACTAAACTATGTGAATAACGTTCACAGTCTTTGTGAACATCTTGCATGGATGATAATTTAGGAAAATGAGCTAGATTTCCTGTTTCCAGCTGACTCACCCAAAGTGTCCATTTCATTTTAAAAGCTCGTATTCGATCTATGAAATGAGTAATTAGCAGATCTTTACCTTGTAGTGAAATGTTCAAAGCATTCAGATGGCTAGTTAAATCTGCTAAGAACGCGAGATCACATTTCCATGAAGGCTCTCTCAATTCAGGAACACACATGTTATTTATTTCCATGAACATATTTACTTCTTCTAATAGGCAAAAATTCGATTTAATAATTCTTCACGACTAAGCCAGCGGACCTCGCTGTAAAAAGGCAGGCTACCATACTGGCTTTCTACATCCTCAAAAAGCTTTTAAATTGTCTGTGTTGTAGCCCATGCTTTCTTATATAATTGGTTGTACGAACAACACTCATCACATTTTTTAGGATGATACTCTTTGCACATAAGTTTTCCTGGTGGATCATACAGTGAACGCCCCTTATTTCATTCGGCACGGTCAGTTTTTGCATTTTCTCCTTCAACAGCGCAACGAAACCTAATTTTTTCCCTGTCATCGCTGGTACACCGTCTGTAGACACTGAAACTAAAGAATTCCGCGACAAGCCTATATTTTCAACTCTTTCTTCAACACTACTTAAAATATCACCTCCGGTTGTAGTGTTCTTCATGGCTACTACATCGAGGAGCTCCTTCCTCACCTGAAGATCTCTATTAACACCTCTAATAAATATGGAAAGCTGCGCTGTTCCAGTGATATCAACACTTTCGTCCAGAGCTAGTGAATACGCCATAAAATCTTTATAGATATTTGCAAGCTGGCTCTGGACGTCGTCTGCCATGTCCTGTATGCGACGCATAATGGTCATGTCAGATAATGGCACAATCCGAAACTGTTCAACTTGAGATGGACACAAATGTTCCGCTGCAACTACCAAACATCTTTTATTAAATCGCCATCAGTGAAAGGGCGCAGGGATTTTGCTCAAAACAAAGCAATTTTGTAGCTCGCTCTAAGAGCTGCCTCAGTTGATTTTTCTTCGTCATCCAGATCTTCTTCGGATAGCTTCCTTTTAAGTTTAATAACTTCCTGTGCACGATATGGTCCATCACATTTTCCACTTCCGTAGTCTTTCGCGTGGTACGACATATAATGTAGCTGCAAATTAAATTTCCTAAAAGAATTCAGCTTTTTGTGACATACTAAACATTTTGCAACACCATCTTTTTCTGTAAACAGATACAATTCCTCCCAATGGGGGTTGAACTGCGAAAGCATGGTTGGGGTTACACAACGGCGACTTGACATGATTCTTAACCAGCGAAGTGACTGTTAGAGCTGATCGTAGTACTTTTAACGTTACACTGTCGGCGCGAATTCAATAGGCACGCTGCGGTCCTATTCATAAGTGCGCGCGCATTTCCCCTCCCTCCCTACTCCACGACCTTGCACCTGCTCGCGAGCACGTGCCTGAGCAGACGCGAGTACTCGCGCTCAAAACCGGCCAGTTGTTAAGCCCTGGCTTACAGCCTGGTATTCGACTGTGGCACATGTGCTAGCATTTCAGAGGAGATGTCAGAGCAACCTACACTAGTACGTCGTTGCATATCATTGGGTGTAGTTGGTGTGTCCTTGTAGACAGAGTCCTTCAGCAGTCGCTGCAGAAGAAAGTCTACAGGCATCTAATCCACGGAACAGGCCAGCCAAGGTACAGGTCATCTGCGTCCAATCCAACGTTTTGGAAGTAATTCGTGAAGACACGATGCAGTACTTCGTGTACAATGGGCTGTACAGCCATTATGTTTGTACCACAGGTTCCTCCTAGTCTGCAGAGGAATGTCTTCCAACATCCGAGGAAGGTGGTCTGTTAGGAGGCTTTAATACTTGTGTATATTCAGTGTTCCATTTATGAAACACGGGCCTATGAGCTGATGGTTCACTCCGCCACACCATACGTTTACACTCCATGGACACTGATGATCCACCTGCTGAAGCCAACGTGGATTGTCAACAGACCAGTAGTGAATGTCCCAGCAGTTTACCTGGCCATAATTGGTAAATGTCCGCCCCTCGTAGCTGAGTGGTCAGCGCGACGGAATGTCATACCTAACGGCCTGGGCTGGATTCCCGGCTGGGTCGGAGATTTTCTCCGCTCAGGGACTGGGTGTTGTTGTGTTGTCCTTATCACCATCATTTCATCCTCATCGACACGCAAGTCGCCGAAGTGGCGTCAACTCGAAAGACTTGCACCAGAGGAACGATCTACCCAACGGGAGGCCCTAGCCACACGGTATTTCAAAAATGGCTCTGAGCACTATGGGACTTAACTTCTGAGGTCATCACTCCCCTAGAACTTAGAACTACTTAAACCTAACTAACCTAAGAACACCACACACATCCATGCCCGAGGCAGGATTCGAACCTGCGACCGTAGCGGTCGCGTGGTTCCAAACTGTAGCGCCTAGAACCGCTCGGCCACCCCGGCCGGCCACACGGTATTTCCGTTTCGATTGGTAAATGTTGCATCATCAGTAAACAAGATAAATAATACAACTAGAGTATCATGTCTTAATGCCCATGAACAGAAGTTAACACAATTCTCATAATCGTTTGCATGCAGGTGTTGATGGAGAGAGATGTGATGGGGATGAAACTTACGCCTGTAGAGAATGTGTAGGACACTTATCTGACTTTGCCACTTCCTCATATAATTGCAGGGGAGTTCGGATCAACTGTAACAGCTGCAACAACAGTAATTTCCCCCTCTTCTGTCGTCACTTGTTTCCTTCTGTTACTTTGTTAAACTACCACTTTCACGTAACTGGTTGAAGAGGTTGATAAATAATAACTGCCGAGGTGGTTGATGACTATTGGGTAGCTTGTCGCATACACAACATAAGAACGAACTGCATTCTTCCTACATTCTCCATACACCTTGAGCATGTCGGCTTTTTCTGCATTTGTAAATCCCATCGTCCCCTCACCAACTTCAACTTGGACTGTCACACACTAACTGACTAACAAGTTGTAATGGACTCAAAGAACGTACAAGCACAATGTAAGCAAACAGAACACCATCGTACCTAGCTACTACGCAGGTTGAATGGCGCAAATAAATGTCAGCGTGGAACTTTTCAAAATACGATATCTCGTGAACGATTTGCTCTAGAATCCTGCAACAAACACCACTGACATTCTAGTTTACCCAGTTTTTAGTTTGTTAACGTCAATATGAATTTTTCCATTTAAAAATGTCTATGTTTCCACAAAAAGTGCCCTTTCTACGAAAATGGCACATCAATAGCAGTTTCCATTTCCGCAATATCTGCAGTGCTAGTTCTAGATGCTTCAAACTGTCTAAGATTCCAGCATTACTTATTTGTATTGTATGTTAACTGGAGGCCTAGAAACGACGAAGAGGCTCCGTCCCCGTCGCAGCCGCAGTGGTCCACAACCCCACGACGACTGTCGCAGTCCACTTCACCTCTCCGCAGCCCCACACCGAACCAATCTTTCTGGGTTATTGTGCGGTTCGGCGCCCGGTGGAATCCCCCCCTCCCCCCCCCCCCCCCCCAAGGAACGTCTCACACCAGACGAGTGTAACCCCTATGTTTGCGTTGTAGAGTAATGGTGGGGTGCACGAACGTGGAGAACTTGTTTGCACAGCAATTGCCGACATAGTGTAGCTGAGGCGGAATAAGGGGAACCAGCCCGAATTCACCGAGGCAGATGGAAAACCACCTAAAAACCATCCACAGACTGGCCGGCTCACTGGATCTAGACACAAGTCCGCCGGGCAGATTCGTGCCGGAGACCAGGAGCTCCTTCCCAATCTGGAAAGCCGTGCGTTAGACCGCACGGCTAACCGGGCAGGCCAGCTTCACTTATTTTGTCAGGACGTTGCTTAATAGCTAACGACCAACCACTGAAGGATGACGGACTCGCATCATATGTTCTAGATATAGAGTGAGCTAATCAAATTTCCTGCACATTAGACACTGAACTGCTCAACGACGCTCATTCAGGAGTTGAATATGGACATATTTGCATTCTGCAAAGTTACGAGTATCAAAGCCGTGTTGTCGTTGCAACATACAACGCAGACTCCTTTGTGTTGGTCGCTGCAAGGGAGTTTCTACTGCTGCACACATGTCCAAGACATAGTGTATGTTAACCGACAGTCACCTTTCCGCATCAGTGGAGTATGGCTTGGGTTTCACGTCGGATGTACTCCCCACCATACACTTTAAGGTTAATTATGCTAGTGTTATGCATCCTGATATAGATGTCCTTGTATTACCTGTGAATGTTCTAAGAACTGAAAGGTGGACTTATGTGTAGCACTCAAATGGCTACAAATGCCATTCGCATCTTAGATGAAGACTGTAACACTACAGATTAGATCAAAGTGTAGTTGCAGGCTTGAACCCTGAATCTTCCCTACTCTCACAACACCTTCAACTATGTGTTGTTGTAGCTGATCTGCAAAGCTGCTGCACCAATGTAAATATGATCCAATGGATAGTGCTGGAAGCTCTGTGACACTTTCAGGTTCGTATTATCTAGGTACATCCCGTTTGAAAAAATAAAAAGACAGTGTATTTCCCGTGAAACGCTATTGGCTAATTTAAAAGGAGAATAACACTCAGATACCACTATGCAACCACTACTGTATATATGGTGTAGCATATCCAGTGTATTGATAATTCAAATATCGTAAAGGAACTTAGGACATGTACAGAGACACATATAGACAACCATTTGAGAGCAGTAAATTGCAGGTTTCGTGCGTCTGATCTTCTCAATGCATTCCTCGCATATTAAAGGTGCATAAGCAAATCTTCTTTGGTAAATTCTCTGATTGAAGCTATCTCCCTATGTTCTCACCAATAAAAAACTATGTGGTGTAGCAATCACAAAGCAGAGTGGGCTATATAAGGGGTATATAGACGATCATTTTTTATGTGGTCAACAAGTGAGTGTGGGAAGAAAGTGTGACTGATAATGCTGGTGCAACGCACCCTCGGTGATTGGTGGTGTAGAGGGCCTGAACGCAAGTAAATATAACTGTTGCACATAAAGAAGACCAGAAATCCTCTACATTATCGCTGGAAACATTAACTATAATAAAATACACATCAGTGAGTATCTGTAACGAGCTAAAGTAATATGCGTACGTCAGGGACAGATTAATTTGAGGGGATCTTAAGGGAAGTAATCCAGACACTAAAAACGGACAGGTTGCCTTGTGTGTTGGAGGCGAGCAGTCACAAATCCCGTCCGCAAGTCACCTACGGACTCTACACTACAATTAGGACTT
Source organism: Schistocerca piceifrons (assembly GCF_021461385.2). Taxonomy (NCBI): domain Eukaryota; kingdom Metazoa; phylum Arthropoda; class Insecta; order Orthoptera; family Acrididae; genus Schistocerca; species Schistocerca piceifrons. The sequence goes on from NC_060149.1 coordinate 672,813,909, forward strand.
CAGTGTAAGTACTAGTGGGTTTGTTTCTAAGAACAAATACCATTACAGATATGCTCACTGTGCATGTGGGAAAAGGAAAGCTAGCGGGAACATGAGAGCATGGTCACTCTATTCTGGAACAGCACAGGAGTTGGGGAGTGTGGGGGATGAACAGTGCTGTGTTTATAGCTGAAAACTTTTCATTTTGAAAACGTTCTCACCCTTGAACAGAGGTGATCTCTTCACCACTTCTTGTAAGTGTTGCGAGCAAAAACGTTAATTCCACGAACATACATGTCGCGAAACGACTTGCAACGAGAAAAGTGACAATAATAAGGTTTACCAAGATACATTATTTCCACACACCATACGGCGACATGTTGAAGGAGCGTTCTGCACGTGGCTGCGTTTGGTTTATCGAGAGGTATGTAAGTTTGAAGCACATAGTCAATATCACGATCTCCAAAGTCACAACGAACTTACTTTTCAAGTGCTTTTTTTTCTTTATTGCATTTCGATTCCTCCCGCCCTAGAGGGGGATGGGGGCGGGGGGGAGGGGGGGGCGGCTGGCAGCAGCGTAATATGCTGCTCTACAACCTACAGAAAAGTTAAAAAACATAATGAGAATATAAACAAACAAGAAAAACAGACGATAAAACGGTGACATTGCAAAAAAAACTGTAAAATGGCGGAAAGTTGTGTAATTTAAAACATGAAAACACTGCAGTGGACGATGCGGATGAAGATACACAATAAGTAGACATGCACAAAAAAAAAAAAAAAAAAAAAAAAAAAAAAAAAAAAAAAAAAAAAGAAAAAAACGGCGACCGTCTGGTTTCTGTTGAGGACGCACAACACTGAACACTCACGGAAAACAGCACTGTAGAGGCGACACGGTGGCGGATGGGGAAGGGGGGAGGACCGGGACCTATGAGGGGGAAAAGGGAGGGAGTTCAAAATGGCTCTGAGCACTATGGGACAACTTCTTTGGTCATCAGCCCCTAAAACTTAGAACTACTTAAACCCAACTAACCTAAGGACATCACACACATCCATGCCCGAGGCAGGATTCGAACCTGCGACCGTAGCGGTCACGCGGTTCCAGACTGTAGCGCCTAGAACCGCTCGGCCAATCCAGCCCGCCTAAGTTAATGCATTTTGTTTTCTTGTCTCGTGAATTTTCGTTTTCAAAATGAGTGTTGTCAAGGACTAAGCTCTGATAGTTAAAGACAAAGCTTCGACAGAACCGGAAATGCAAGGTGGGCCAGAACTGAAAGCAGTACACATAATGTTAGAAAGTGTAGAACAATTAAAAGCAGATAACACGGAACTGGGTGGGTTGACAGAATCGCGATTGTCACAACGAGGTGTAGATTAGTCAGTCGCAAGTTAAATTGCTCCTTCTATTGGTAAGGCAACCGAGGATGTGCAGGCCTTCGCAGGAGACATTGGAAATCTAATTGAGATGGAAGGTTGATCTGATAAGGAATTATTGAGTGTAGCAAAACTGAGACTAAGAGGGTAAGCTAGAACTTATGTAGGGTAAACAGAAGTTCTTGAAGAAGCCAAAACATTGGAAGAGTTTAGGAAGGGTTAATTCGGAGATATACGAAACGAAATAGTGCCAAACACTATAGGGAACAACTAGGGATAATAGCTAAGACGAAAATGGAAACTGTGAAACGATTTGCGGATAGAATAAGGAAAATTAATTGATGTGTCTATGAATTAGAACAGGATGCTACCGTAAATGAAATTATTTTGCAAGGAACTGAGCAAAAGGCACTCGATGCTTTTGTAAGAGGGTTGCATTCGGAAATGTCAAGACGTGTATGAACATGGGGTCAGACGGATTAGCACAAAGCAGTGCGGTTAACTATAGATGTGAGGACATCGATTTGTCTACTAGAATGCAGGGTAAACGGACGGTGTTAGCAGCTAGTATGTTTCAGGTGTGGACGAACGGGACATGTAAGGAGACAGTGCCGCCAGCCTCAGGGCGATGAGAATACAGTAAGAGGAAGTAATAGTTTTAGAAATAGCGGACCGTGGAAGAATAAGGTGTTAAACGCCAACAGGATCCCATGGTCCACCTGCAGTCATTCTCAGTAAGATTGGATGCTACGAAATCGTATGCGGAGGTGGATTGTGCGATAAGAGGAATAGTAGGAAAAAAGGGTTGCAGGATGTTATTGGAAACAGGGGGATATGTTTCGGTCGCCAGTAGTGATCTGGTGAAACGTAAGCACTAGGACCTACCACGGTACAGATCGCGTGGAGTGGGGGATAAAGCTGTGTCCCAAGCACCGATAGACATAGACTTTTGACTGCATACTGTTCAATTTAAACAATGTGTGGAGATTGTGCCGCACGTGAATGAGAACTGCGACATGATTCTAGGATTAGATTTCTTATAACAGTATTGTGCCATAATCGATCTTTGGAAACACAGGGTGGAACTTGTCTGAAAAATGTTTCAGCTAGGTAAAGCCGTTGTCAGTGTAGCGATGCCGCGAAAGACGAACCGATTAACTCTCAAATGATCACACTAACATTTGATTCACACGACTGTGTACCTAAGGGTACTGGGAAATCACTTTGCGTCAGTGTGGTGGAACCGTTAAAAGTAAATGACGTATTAGATCAGATGGGTTGCTTACTTAAAAGAGGTACTGTACGCGCACAAGAAATAAAGTATGAAAATAAGTTACCTGTTTCTATAGATAATTTTAGTGCAGAGAACATAGAATTAACAAAGGGGTTGTTAATCGCTAATATGTATATCCTGGAGTAAGAATAATGGGACACAAGGGGTGTCAGCCACGGACAACCGCCGGACTATTGAAACTGCATTATGAGGAAATATGAAGCACCTAGAGGAAAGCAATAGGAAACGGATGGAAAAATTTCTTTTGGAATTTAAGGATTTATTTTTTTCCAAATGGGCCGTTACCAACTACGCATATTACATTGCACCACGATAAATGAATCATCAGTCAACCGCAAACTATACAAAATACCTAGCTTCTCAGAGCCAGTTTTGGAGGAATTTGTCGATCAACAGCTGAAAGATGGAATAATTGAAGACATTAATAGTGCATGGGGGGCGGGAATAGTCGACGTGGTAGAAAAATCGGTGGATAGAACACGAAAATATAGGTTTTATTGTGATCTAAATGCGAAAACCGTAATGGATGCCTACCTTTATCCAAACATCACAGGAACTTGGATCATTTAAGAAAATGAATTTGAAGAGTGGTTACCACAAGATAGAGGTTGCGCCGCTGGATTGACACAAAAACAGCGTTTTCGGCACCCTGGGGACAGAAGCAATTCACAAGAATGCCATTCGGGTTAAAAAATGCACCTGTTACGTTTCCGAGATCGTTAGACAGAGTACGCACAGGTTTACAACCACGGCAATGCATAATGTATCTCAGTGACACAATCGCCTATGTGAGTGACATGGAACAGTATACACAGCGAATAAGGGTAGTATTTCCAAGGTTAAAAGCAGCGACGTTAACAATGAGTACAGAAAAGTGTAATTCCATACCTAGATCATATCATAAATAAAGATGAGGTTAAGACAGATCCAAGATTAATTACAGCCGTATGTGAATTTCCTGTACCAGAATCTGTAAAGAGTTGCAATCGCTCTTAGGAGTTACGAATTATTACCGGTTCGTAAAAGGATTTGCGAATATTACCAGACCATTGACACAATTGTTAAGGAAGGGTACTAAATTTTTGTTGACAGAAGAGTGTCAACATGATTTTCAGTAGATAAATGGAGTCTTAACATCGAGTCCGAGAGTGGTATTTCTGGATTTTAATAGAGAACTCGTTTTATTATGTGATGCGTCAAACCGTGCACTTGGCTGTTTGTTGCCACAAGAGATAGAAGGCGTAGGACATGGTAGCTTACGCATCAAGACAACTAAATTCTGGAGAAAGAAATTATTCCATAACGGAGAAAGAGATGTTAAACCTTATTAATGGGATCACATATTTCAAACTTTATCTGCACTGTAAAAGGTTTACAGTAATAACAGATCACGCGGCATTAAAATGTTGTTGGCTCTAAAGGATCCTTCTAATAGGTTGACATGATGGGCAGTAAGGCTAAGTGAATTTGATTTCGAAATCACGCAGAAGCCTGGGAAGATACACGGTTATGCGAATGGCTTAAGTAGAAAAGTAGCAGTGTTACGTATTGGTGGTAATGTATATAAGGGATGGCAAACTGCACTCGGTGCGAATGACGAATGTAAGCAGTATTTTAGGCAGTCACAGTTTTGAATGGAGGACGGGTTGCTCTGCAGAAAAATCAAGTTGGGACCGTAGGCGGTGGTACCCGTGAAGCTAAGGAATAGAGTGCTACAAGAATTTAATGACCACATATTAGCGGGTCGCGGAAGTTGCAGCTCTACCAACAAAAGAGTAGCAGAAAAGTACTGGTGGAGGCTTAGGCAGACGGACGCAAACCAATGTGTGCGGGATTCCATAAAATTCGCATAGAGACCGGATTTGTGTCGAACGAGAGTACCGTTGCAGAGGCCAGCACCATTCGAATTTCTGGGGACTGATGTTTTAGTTCCATCTGCAAGGAATAAATATGTGCTCACAATCACAGATAATTTTCCAAGATATATAGAAATAGTCATGATGCCAAATCAGCATGCAGCAACAGTGGCACAAGCACTTGTAAACAATTGGATACTGAGCTTTGGAGTGCCTGAAACAATTTTAACAGACGAGGGAACGAACTTCATGTAAGATCTATTCAACGAATTGTGGAAGTTATTGAGTATGAAGAAGAAGGACAAGTCCTCTCCATCCACAAGCCAACGGCAGAACTGACAGAATGCGTAGGTCAACCGGGAAGATGCTTGGATACTACGTTGACTCACAATTCACCAATTGGGATGTCTGTTTGAAGTACGTCGTCTCTGTCTACAACTCAAAACAGCATACGAATGCAGGATTATCGCCATATGAAGTAGTGTATGGTCGTAAAATGCCGTCTCCGTTCGACATATGGAAAACGAAGAAAGGGAAGACTGGAGAGTCTGTTAAGCAATTTGCCAGAGGGATTAGGGAAATTGGGAATAGAGTACGGAGGGAAAATACACGAGCACTCGAGAAACAGGAAGAAGCAGTGGGCCGTACGACAAGAATTCCACAATATAGGGTTAGTCAGTGGGTGAAGTTATCAACTTCGTATACGCCGAAGGCGAAGACAATGACGTTTTTTGCAACGAATCACGGGCCAGTCCATGTGGTAGAGGCTACATCATCAGTAAATATCAAAATTCAATTAGTGACGACAACGACAACTCTGGATGTAGGGCGGTTGAAACCTTTTCAAGTGAGTCTGGAATTTATTCCAGGGATAGGAGACGCGTATCGGAAAGGAAAGTGCGGAGAAAGGTAATGGAAGATAAACAAGAGGTTGTGAATCAGACGTTAGCAAGGAATCCGTATGGATTAAGGCCTAGGAGAGAGTCATCTAATATTTTATTTAGGTTAGGTATAGATTTAGTGTAATTAATATAAGCAGGTGTGGAGCAACAATAAATTTACGGTGGAGGAAAACAATATGTATTATTGCCAGCAGGTGAGATGCAGAGAAGGCGAGAAGATGCGGTTCGTAGCTAGACTACTGATCTTCATCGGCATGGAAGCGTTACGGAACCAGCACCAGGAAGGGGGAGTGCTGTTCGCCGGACAGGAAGGCGTACTCATCACCAGTCATCTCTGGGTGATTCAGGTGGTACTAATTCTGTCGCGGAACGGGAAGGCACGGAATACTCAAGTGATGGCACTTTCGGCTCTGCTCCTTGCGCTGTCAGCGGTGCTACATGTCTATTGTTTCGCATGAGAAGCAACTGGACGCCTCCACCAAGCTGTTCCTGACGTACTACGGTCGAGCCGCGGAATAAAGAAGTTAATTAAACGAATCTGCTATCGTCCCGACGTCTCATTTCACTCTTTACGGGTGACAACCAAAGAGTTGTCTAACAAATAGCTGTTACAATATCGTTGCCAATAATGTCACCACCATTAACTGAACAATGGAAGTAAATATTTCGATATGAGTTTTACCTAAGAGATTTCTATAACATTCCTACGGCAATGACTGATGTCAATTACGATATTCTTTTGTAAATAGCTGTGACACGATTCTCCTTCTGTCTTTTGTTTATTCTCTTCTGCCCTCTCCTCTGCAGAAGCACATCATGTGGGCATCCTTGTAATAACACCTACGAGTGAGAAGTTCGGTAACAATAATAATAATAATAATATAATCACAAATTTTGTCCATGTATCATCTGTAGGTCATTTCTGTTACTTTTGTCGCTAATGATATGAAAAGTTGCTATGGTTCTCAGTAAATGAAGTTGGCACGAGATCAGTTTCGTGACGTGTCGATTTGTGCACCAACCACGCGCCCATAATGAGCAGATAGGCACACTACAGAAAAGTCAAACCTCTGCAATCTACAGTTATTACGGGAACTCCGATTCATGTTATTTAACGTGAGGCAGAATTATTTGTTGGATTTTATTTGACTCTAACACGCCGGCCATCACCAAACTTACCTGCACGCCAACAAAGATTCAGAGCCTGACAAACAGTAAAACAGGTAACCAAATTAACTATAATTAGCTGTAGCTGACCATTCGCAATCAAAGTTGTCATACATCGGTATTACTTCCTTCGCTTACGATTCTCATGTTTAATTAATGCGGTGGTCACTGTGACTCATCCCGAGTTTCAAGAGATAGCGTTCGGAAGAATTTCCATCAGCAATTCTCCCAATTCATTGGAAAGGTTAAATAAAGCATTTTCTTTCGCTCTTTTGCTAGTCGGGTGAATTCCAATAGTATCAATTATTTACAGAAAAATTGATAGTTTCGTAGAGGCCGACCTGGCAAATGCCAGTTTAGCTTCTGGAGGAATGTAGGAATATATCAGGGCAACACTTACCACGGACGACAGAGTAAAAAAAGGAAAAGTACATTTTGTAACATTTGTAGATTCAGAGGAAGATTAAGACAACACTGACTGTAACAATCGCTAAAATTTTGAAGCCAGCAGGGACAAAATACAGGGTACAACAGGTTATCTACAGCTTTTATATTCAATCTGTACAGTGAGTAAGTGGCAAAGGAAAGCAAACGGAAATTCGAAAATGGCATAAAAATTCACTCAGAAAAAGTAAAAAACTTTAATGTTTTTTGTGTGACTTTGTAATTCTGTTAGAGACAGAAAAGGATATGGAAGATCAGTTGAACAGAATTGACAGTACATTGAAACAAGGCAATAAGATGAGTACAAAACGAGTAAAACAAGGATGATGGAATGTAGCTGACTCAAAAAAGATGATGTTAAGAGAATTATACTAGGAAACGAGATGCTGAAAGTAGTAGACGTGTCCCGAAATTTGAAGAGCAAAACGACTGACAAAGGCTGGAGAGTTAAGAAGTGTTTTCTGAAAGTGTTTACTGGAGTGTCACGTTGTGTAGGAGTGACACATTGACACTAAACAGCACAGTTAAGAAAAGAAGAGAAAACCTTGAAATGTGGTGCAACTGAGGAATGCTGAAAAATGCATTGCTGGAATGGGTGAGTAATGAAGAGGTAACGAACCGAATTATACGGAAAAGAATTTGTTGCATAAATTGAGTAAAATAATGGATCACATGGTAATAGACATGCAGAGGCAGCAAAAAATCACCCATCTGGTAACAGGGAAAAGTATGTGGGGTAACAGTTGGAGAGTCTTATCCAATGTTAGCATCGGCATCTGCATTAAACCATTATTTGGAACGAAAATTGTAACAAGAAAATAAAAAACCTATAGAACATATTTTAATGAATGATATTAGTAACTGGACTCATACAATAACAGTTATTCAGGGAGGAAAGTTAGCAGAATAAATTATTCTCGAAATGAAAATGTTGAATGAGAATGTGGATGGAGAGTATACTTTCAAAAACTGTGTCAAAATTAGGAAAACAATTTCGTGGTAGGTATACTAAAGGATACGTAATTAATTCTATCTTTAATGTGCAGTTAAAAACTTACGATGGTAATGACATAAACAGTGTTTTCTAGAATGGAGTGTATAATGACTTCAATAGAAATGAAAGGTAATGACTCCAAAGACAAATTTATAGCTTACATAGGAAGAATTCTGGTCTGAGCTGCTGGAGATTGCGATCATGTGTGTGTGACGTGTGCTTGCTTGTCTGAATGTGTCTGTGTGTTGTTTGGCCGAAACGTAAAGGTGTCTTTCCGTTTCGCCTGCCTGTAGCTTAACGTAACGTGAGTAGCAGTCTATATCTTTTCCTAATATTGTTGATTTTCCAACCTGGAGTTTACATTACATGACTTTGATTAACGTCTTTTCTTCCATCCCACAACCCTATGATGTTTTCCTTCATAAATTCGATTGTGTATCATTTCTCTAATGTTAAAGCGTGTATAAACTTACAGGTGACATATCATAATACGAGTATTATCAAATAAATGTGTAGTTCTTCTTATTGTACTGGCATTGTCTAACAAACACGTGAATTTGTCTTACTGGCCGGAAGAAGATATATGAAACTAAATCCGTAGTATAAAAATGACTTGTAATATTCGCCTACTAGGAATAGCCCCACATTGTAGCGAACTCATATTCAACAGTGTCTCAATGAATGAAGTATTCAGCAAGGGAAGGGGTGTCAAGAGTGTACGAGGATCGCTAATCATCGCCAGGTCTATTGTAAGAACTGGAAACAATCTCGTGGTACATACTTAAGGGACTGGTGCACATTTTAGTCAAATTGATCAAGATTCACGAGACGATGTTTAAGCTGACACACGAGTAATGAGAAGATGCGAGCTTGCGAGGACACTTTCTCATGGAAATGTGTGAAAGCTTTAAGTACTGTGACGGAGGGAACTTTCTATGCGCTTCAACTACAATAAGTACTGTGCAAATGAGCATGTTATGAAGTACGTCACCTTCTTGGTGTCAGAACCCTGTTCCCACAGGACATACAAGTAGTTATTATACATAGCTTATGTTATGTCGAAAACACGAATCTGTGTTTTTGTCTGCGGGGGGTACTGCTATACCAACTCAGAAATCCAAGCTCTTCTGCGAAACGTATCGTTCTTTTCTTCGTGAAGTGACCCCTCACTTAGGTTTAATCTATGAAACGATTCACTTAATAAGACAGTTCCTAATTACGTAATTACAGGGAATGGCAAACAGTGCTTTTTATAACAACACGGCTACTTACCGTGTATGCTGGACGTTGAAGCTGTACTGAAAATGTAATCCATCTGACGAATACTTACAGCATCGACGTTATTGTGCCGACCAGTCACAACTCCAGGCAGACAAACTGATACTTTCATTTAAGGATGACTTACCATTTCTTCTTCCAGGAGTTGCTGGGATAGTTGTTGAGCTCTTCACAAGTGACAATACCAATATGGTGGCCCGGACCAGGCACAACTCGCTTCTGAATGCATCCGGGTTGTGGCTGGCCCGGGTCTCCACAGTGGTACTGCTGTTCTTCTTAGCTCTGGCAGGCGTTGGTGGTAGCTCAAGTAGCTGATCGTTCCGCATGCTATGTGGGTATTAGCTGTTTCAGTTAGAGCCCTTACAGTACCAACACTGCGACCTGAACCAACAACAATCCGCTTTTTGATTTCAGGGAGTTGATGACAGTTCAAGACTACAGCAGCGATACTGATACTCTTTTTGCGTTTCAGTATATTGATGCTATTTGTCACATTAAAATTTTTATTTCTTAGGCAGCTATCATGTAGAAAAGTTACTCTACGTAAAATAATTTAGTTTGTAATCTAACACTCTGTCAGACATAACAACTGTTACTTCACAAGTTGGCAGTCGTTCAACATAGCGGAAGGTACTTCGTAAACATATTCATTGTTGGTAACATTACGAAACACCTATTTGATGCTATATGCCAAATAGATTTAGGCCAATTCCTATGACTCGTATAGTAACCAATTTGGGCGTGTATAAGGCATTCTCGTAGTGACGTCAAGGCATACACAGCAGAGTGTAATTTGAGTAGGAGTTTACAAATGATTTGCAAGAGCAACCAAATGTAAAGTTCTGCCAGGAAGATCACATTTGAGACGCCTGAATAACATGTTTGTAGACTTCATATATTACTGGCGGAGCTGGTTAGCTGTAAATGATTGACTAAATGTGGTCCTGGTTCAGACATGACATGCTGCTAGATAATGAATGATACACAGGGGATGTAGACCAGAAATGGCGTACATTGTCTAAGTGGTTTAGTGTGTCGGAATGTTACATGTGAATAACGTGCTAGAAATTAATAACGGAGACTACTGCAGAAGTTTTCTGACAGGGGAACCCTATAAGTCTTCACCAGACATTGCATAAAATCGGAACACTTAAGTAAATTACACAGTGGATGGTTTTACTGACATGCATCAGATTTTTGAAAGTGACTGCACTGCGTGGTATTGTGGTTGTTGATGTGTATCTTCACTTTCCTTAGGTAGGTCTCACACACATATTGTATGGTAATCCAGTAGCAATATCACTGTTTGAAATTTGAAGATTGCAGATATTCTAACATAACTGATATTAAACCTAACGTGACAGCATCATTTTTATGTCATCATTCGTGTTTTTTCCAAAATTAATATTGTGTTCGACTCTCAATCTGCAGACGATCCTATAAGAACACATGTAACCTTCTCACATCAAAATTACCAGCTACGCAAGACTGTGTCAAAGAGTCTCTCGTCACGAATGACTCTAATTTACTCCTTTAATCCAAAATTCAATGCAGCTTAAGCACAATATTCTGATTATCTGATCGAAGAAACCTTAAAATACATCTCAGAAGAAATACAGTCGGAGGTATTTTTTACAAGACCTTGCTGCTCTGAGTGATCCGGGTGTGCGGTCGCGCTGCATCTCACACAATATCTTTGTGACGGCGTCCTTTTAATATCGTATCGCAGGCACACAACGTGATACAGCTGCACGGAAACTTCACAGAAAACAGACACAGATTGATTGTCGTAATATGAAGAATTGTTTTATTACTGGTGTGACATGGCGAGGCATTTTGTAATGTGTCGCCATCATTCTTTAAAAATGGAGTCTACACTGTTTTTAGTAGCAGAGAAGTACACAGTATAGTGTCTGTGCCCTGAATGCATGTCTAGATCAAGTATCACATCGTTAATTTTACAGACATTTAGTATTCACTTTTATTATTTCTTCTATTAAAACCATTTAGATGATATTGGTCATTTAGTTCTAAGCCCTTTACTTTATGTCTATTTCCAGATTAAGGTTACATGATTTTGGTATTGGACATTAGTATATGCGAAAACTATTTTATATAAAGCAATGTTCATGATTGCTCAAGGAAACTCTGTAATTACTGTAGTGAAATCCTTCCACAGCTGATGTATTTCTTAGCACTAGCATTTCAACTCTGCGTTTTACTTTGTTTTTAAGTTTTCAAGACAACACCTTTGTTTCTGAATAAGTATTTCATATCCACAGTGAACAATTGTTAGAGATACAAATGTAAAAATGAGCTAAAATTAAGCTGAGTGATGTGATAATGTACGCCGAAGGGGAAGAGAATGAAGCATTTGCAACGAATTAGGTGCCAAACCATGTGGTAGAGACTACATCGTCAGTAAATATCAAAATTCAATTGGTGACGTCAACGACAACTGTGGATGTAGGGCGGTTGAAGCCTTTTCAAGTGAGTCCGGAATTTATTTCAGGGATAGGAGATGCGGACTGGAAAGGAAAGTGCGGAGAAAGGTAATTGAATATAAACAAGAGGTTGTGAACGAATCGATAAGGAGGAATCCGTGTGGATTAAAGCCTAATAGATAGTCATATAGATTTAGTGTAATTAATATAAGCAGCTATGGAGCAACAATGAATTTAAGGGGAAGGAAAACAATAGGTATTACTGCCAGCAGGTGAGATGCAGAGAAGGCGAGAAGATGCGGTTCATAGCGAGACTACTCATCTTCATCGGGTGGAAGCGTTTCGGAACCAGCACCAGGAAGGGGGAGTGCTGTTCGCCAGGCAGGAAGACGCACTGAGCACTATTCTTCTCTGGGTGATTCAGGTGATACTAATTCCGTCACGGAACGGCAAGATACTGAAGTGATTCCATTCTCGGTCTCACTCTTTGCGCTGTCAGGAATGCCAGATGTTATTGTTTCGTATGAGAAGCAACTGGTCGCCTCCACCAAGCTGTTCCTAATGTACTACGGCCGAGCTGCGGAATAAAGAAGTTAATTAAACAAATATGCTATCGTCCCGATGTCTCATTTCACTCTTTACGGCTTACAATCGAAGAGTGGTCTAACAAATGGCTGTTACAATATCGTTGCCAGTTATGTGACCACCATTAAAGGGAGCAATGGAAGTAAATATTTCGATATCAGTTTTACCTTGGAGATTTCTATAACATTCCTACGGCAATGACTGATGTGAATTACGATATTCTTTTGTAAATAACTGTGCCACGATCCTCCTTCTATCTTTACTTTATTCTCTTCTGGCTCTCTCCCTTGCAGAAGCAAAGCATGTGAGCATCCCGGTAATAACACTAGCGCATAAAAAGTTTGGTAATAATAATAACAATAATAATAATAATAATATGAAGAACAAGAATATAGTCACAATTTTGCTCTTGTATCATTTACAGGTCACTTCTGTTACTTTTTGTCACGAATGATATACAAAATTGCAATGTTTCACAATGACTGAAGTTGGCTCGAGATCAGTTTGGTGACATGTCGATTTGTACGTCAACCACGCGCCCGTAATGAACAGATTGGCACACTACAGTAAGTCGAACCTCTGCAATCTAAATTTATTACGCCAAGTCCGATTTAACGTAATGCAGAACTCTTTGTTGCATTTTATTTGACTCTAACACCATCACCAGACTTACCCGCTCGCCATCAACGATCCAGAGCTTGACAAACAGTAAAGCAGGTAACCAAATTAACTTAATTAATAATAACTGACCATTTTCAGTCGAAGTTGTCATACTTCAATATAACCCTGTTCAGTTATGATTCTCATGACAAAACTTATCCCAAGCTTCCAGATATAACGTTCCGATGGACTTCCACCAGCAATTTACTCAATTCATTAAAAAAAATTAATAATTTATTTTCTCTCCCTCTTTCTCTAACCCGTTGAATTATAATACTATCAATTATTTACAGAAAAATGGGTAGTTTGATAGAGGCTGACTCAGCAAAGGGCAGTTTAGGTTCTGCAGTAATGTATGAACACGTCAGGTAACACTTACCATGGAAGACGGAATAAAAAAAAGGAAACGTACATTTTATAGCATTTGTAGATTCAGAGGAAGCTTAAGACAACACGACTATAACACTCACTAAAATTGTGAAGCCAGCAGCGGTGAAATACAGGCTGCAAATGTATATCTACAGCTTTTGTATCAATCTGTACAGTGAGTAATCGGCAAAGGAAAGCAAACAGAAATTCGAAAATGGCATAAAAATTCAGTGAGAAAAAATAAAAAACTTCAACGTTTTTTGTGTGACTTTGTAATTCTGTTAGAGACAGCAAAGGATTTGGAAGATAAGTTGAACAGGATTGGCAGTATATTGAAACGAGGCAATGAGATGAGTACAAAATGAGTAAAACAAGGATGATGGAACGTAGCTGACTCAAAAAAGGTGATGTTAAGATAATTATATTACGAAATGAGATGCTGAAAGTAGTAGACGTGTCCTGCAATTTGGTGAGCAAAACAACTGGCAAAGGCTGGAGTGTTAACAAAGGTTATCTCAAAGTGGTTACTGGAGTGTCACGTTGTGTAGGAGTGAATCTTGACACTAAACAGCACAGTCAAGGAAAGAAGAGAAAGTTTTGAAATCTGGTGCAGCTGAGGAATGCTGAAAAATGCATGGTTGGAATGGACAAGTAATAAAGAAGTACCGAACTGAGTTATACAGAAAATAATTTGTGGCATAAAATGCGTGAATTAATGGATCACATGGTAATAGACATGCAGAGGCAGCAAAGAATAGCACATCTGGTAACAGGGCAAACTATGTGGGCTAAAAATTGGGGAGACTTGTTGTCCAATATTAGCATCGGCATCTGCATTAAACCATTACTTGGACCGAAAACTGTAACAAAAAAATAAAAAAAACAGAACATATTTTAGTGAATGATATTAGTAACTTCAGTCACACAATAACAGTTATTCACGGAGGAAAGTTAGCACAATAAATTATTTACAATTTCAAAATGTTGAATGAAAATGAGGCTGGAGACTATATATTCAAGAACTGTGGCAAAGTTAGGAAAATAATTTCGTGGTAGGTATGCTAAAGGATACATACGTAACTAATTCTATATTTGGTGTGCATTAAAAACTTATAATGGTAAAGACATAAATATGTTCTCTAGAAAGGAGTGTATAATGACTTCAATAGAAATAAAGTATAATGACCTAAAAGAGAGATTTATAGCTTAAATTGGAAGAATTCTGGTCTGAGTTGCTGGAGATTGCGATCATGTGAGTGTGAAGTGTGCTTGCTTGTCTGAATGTGTCTGTGTGTTGTTTGGCCGAAACGTAAAGGTGTCTTTCCGTTTCGCCTGTCTGTAGCTTAACCTAAGGTGAGTAGCAATCTATCCTTTTCCTAATAATGTTGATTTTCCAACCTGGAGTTTACATTACTTAACTTTGATTAACGTCTTTTCTTCCATCCCACAACCCTATGATGTTTTCCTTAATAAATTCAGTTGTGTGTCATTTCTCTAATGTCAAAGCGCGTATAAACCTACAGGTGGCATATCATAGTACGTGTATTGTGAAGTAAATGTGTAGTTCTTCATATTGTACTAGCATTGTCTAACAAACACGTGAATTTGTCTTACTGGCCGAAAGAAGATATATGACACTAAATCCGTAGTACAAAAATGACTTGTAATATTCGCCTACTAGAAATAGTTCCACAGTGTAGCGAACCCATATTCAAGTGTCTCAATGAATGCAGTATTCAGCAAAGGATGGGGTGTCAAGTGTGTACGAGGATCGCAAATCATCTCCAGGTCTGTTCTAAGAACTGGAAACAATCTCGTGGTTTATACTTAAGGGACTGGTGTACATTTTAGTCAAATTGATCAAGATTCACGAGACGATGTTTAAGCTGACACACGAGTAATGCGAGGATGCGAGCTTGCGAGGATGCTTTCTCATGGAAAAGTGTGAAAACTTTGAGTACTGCGACGGAGGGAACTTTCTATGCGCTGCAACTACAATAAGTTCTGTGCATTTGTGCATGTAATTAAGTACGTCACCTTTTTGGTGTCGGAACCCTGTTCCCACAGGACATCCGAGTAGTTATTATATATAGCTTATGTTATGCCGAAAACACGAATCTGTATTTTTGTCTGCGGAGGGTATTGCTATACCAACTCAGAAATCCAAGCACTTCTGCGAAACGTATCGTTCTTTTCTTAGTGAAGTGATCCCTTACATAGGTTTAATCTATGAAACGATTCACTTAATAAGACAGTTCCTAATTACGTAATTACAGGGAATGGCAAACAGTGTTTTTTATAACAACACGGCTACTTACCGTGTATGCTGGACGTTGAAGTTGTATTGAAAATGCAATCCATCTGACGAATACTTACAGCATCGACGTTATTGTGCGGACCAGCCACAACTCCAGGTGGACAAATCGATACTTTCATTTAGGGATGACTTACCATTTCTTCTTCCAGGAGTTGCTGGGGTAGTTGTTGAGCTCTTCACAAGTGACAATACCAATATGGTGGCCCGGACCAGACACAACTCGCTTCTGAATGCGTCTGAGTTGTGGCTGGCCCGGGTCTCCACAGTGGTACTGCTGTTCTTCTTAGCTCTGAGAGGCGTTGGTGGTAGCTCAAGTAGCTGATCGTTCCGCATGCTATGTGGGTATTAGCTGTTTCAGTTAGAGCCCTTACAGTACCGACACTGCGACCTGAACCAACAACAATCCGCTCTTTGATTTCAGGGAGTTGATGACAGTTCAAGACTACAGCAACGATACTGATACTCTTTTTGCGTTTCAGTATATTGATGCTATTTGTCACATTAAAATTTTTATTTCTTAGGCAGCTATCATGTAGAAAAGTTACTCTACGTAAAATAATTTAGTTTGTAATCTAACACTCTGTCAGACATAACAACTGTTACTTCACAAGTTGGCAGTCGTTCAACACAGCGGAAGGTACTTCGTAAACATATTCATTGTTGGTAACATTACGAAACACCTATTTGATGCTATATGCCAAATAGACTTAGGCCAATCCCTATGACTAGAATAGTAACCAATTTGTGCTTTGACTTAAGTGACACTTTCGCAGACGGGAGTCTGACAGAGCTCGTACTGCTCTAGCGACACTTGAGAAATAGGTAAGGTTGATTTTCGTTAATTATTAACGTTTAGCACTTTAAACCTAATGGACGTGTATAAGGCATTCTCGTAGTGACGACAAAGCATACACAGCAGAGTGTAATTTGAGTAGCAGTTTACAAATTATTTGCAAGAGCAATCAAATGTAAAGTTCTGCCAGGAAGATCGCATTTGAGACGCCTGAATAACATGTTTGTAGTCTTAATATAATATTGGCGGAGCTGGTTAGCTGTAAATGATTGGCTAAATGTGGTCCGGGTTCAGACATGACATGCTGCTAGGTAATGAATGATACACAGGGGATGTAGACCAGAAATAGCGTGCATTGTCTAAGTGGTTTAGTGTGTCGGTATGTTACATGTGAATAACGTGCTAGAAATTAATAACGGAGACTACTTCAAAAGTTTTCTGACAGAGGAACCCTATAAGTCTTCACCAGACATTGCATAAAATCGGAACACCTAAGTAAATTACACAGTGGATGGTTTTGCTGACATGCATCAGATTTTTGAAAGTGACTGCACAGCGTGGTATTGTCGTTGTTGATATGTATCTTCACTTTCCTTAGGTAGGTCTCACACACATATTGTATGGTAATCCAGTAACAATATCACTGTTTGAAATTTGAAGATTGCTGCTGTTCCAACATAACTGATATTAAACCTAACGTGACAGCATCACTTTTATGTCATCATTCGTGTTTTTTCCAAAATTAATACTGTGTTCGACTCTCAATCTGCAGACGATCCTATAAGAACACATGTAACGTTGCAGAGAGTACACAGACCACATTCATTGTTGAATTATGCAATGCTAGTGGTGTAGATGTTAAGGACAGTGGAAACTCAAAGTCTGAAAACAATTGTGTTTGTCCTGCTCCAGTGTATCGTAGAGCTTTGATGGAAATAGTTGTATGTGCTCCTCCATATATACATGCCGATATATATCTACATACACCACAAATAATATCAAATACGGCTAGTACCTTCTCACATCAAAATTACCAGCTACGCAAGACTGTGCCAAAGAGTCTCTCGTCTCGGATAAGTTTAATTTGCCCCATTAATCCAATATTCAATGCAGCTTAAGCACAATATTCAGATGACTGATTATCTGATCGAAGGAACCTTAAAATGCATCTCAGAAAAAATACAGTCGGCGGCATTTTTTACACGAACTTGCTGCTCTGAGTGATCCGGGTGTGCGGTCGCCCTGCATGTCACACAATATCTTTGTGACAGGCGTCCTTTTAATATCGTATCCGAGGCACATAACGTGACACAGCTGCGTGGAAGGATCAATTAATGCACAGTATGCATAGGAAACAGACTCAGATTGATTGTCACAATATGACGAACTGTTTTATTACTGACTGGTGTGAGATTTTGGGGATGATTAGAGATTTCTATAACATTCCTACAGCATTGACTGATGTGAATAACGATATTCTTTTGGAAATAACTGTGCCACGATCCTCCTTCTATTTTTAGTTGCTTATCTTCTGGCTCTCTTCTTTGCAGAAGCACAGCATGTGAGCATCCTGGTAGTAACACCAACGCATAAAAAGTTTGGTAATAATAATAAGAGTAAGAACAGGAATAAGAATATAATCACAACTTTTGCCCATATATCATTTGTAGGTCTTTTCTATTACTTTTTGTCACTAATGATATAAAAAGTTGCTATGTTTCTCAGTAACTGAAGTTGGCACGAGATCAGTTTGGTGACGTGTCGATTTGTGCGTCAACCACTCGCCCATAATGAGCAGATTGGCACACTACAGTAAAGTCGAACCTCTACAATCTAAATTTATTACGCCAAGCCCGACTTAACGTAATGCAGAATTGTTTGTTGTATTTTATTTGACTCTAACACGATCGACCATCACCAAACTTATCCGCTCGCCAACAACGATTCAGGGCCTGACAAGCAGGAAAGTAGGTAACCAAAATAACTATAATTAATTATGACTGACCATTTTCAGTCGAAGTTGTCATACATCGATATAACCCTGTTCAGATATGCTTCTCATGGCAAAATTCATCCCGAGTTTCCAGAGATAACGTTCGGAAGGACTTCCATCAGCAATTTTCTGAATTCATTAAAAAAAAGTAATAATTTATTTTCTCTCCCTCTTTCTCTAGTGCGGTGAATTATAATACTATCAATTATTTACAGAAAAATAGGCAGTTTGGTAGACGCCAACCTAGCAAAGGGCAGTTTAAGTTCTGAAGTAATGTATGAACATATCAGGCAACATTTACCATCGAAGACGGGATAAAAAAAGGGAAACGTACATTTTGTAGCATTTGTAGATTCAGAGGAAGCTTAAGACAACATAACTGAAACAATCGATAAAATTTTCAAGCGAGCAAGAATGAAATACAGGGTGCAAATGGTTATCTACAGCTTTTATATTCAATCTGTACAGTGAGTGAGCGGCAAAGGATAGCAAACAGAAATTCGAAAATGGTATAAAAATTCATCCAGGAAAAGTAAAAAACTTTAGTTTTTGTGTGACTTTGTAATTCTGTTAGACAACAAAGAATTAAGAAGATCAGTTGAACAGAATTGACAGTATATGGAAAAGAGGCAATAAGATGAGTACAAAATGAGTAAAACTTGGATGACGGAACGCAGCTGACTCAAAAAAGATGATGTTAAGAGAATTATACTACGAAATGAGACACTGAAAGTAGTAGACGTGTCCTGCAATTTGGAGACCCAAACAAGTAACAAAGGCTGGAGTGTTAACAAAAGTTTTCTGAAAGTGTTTACTGGAGTGTCACGTTGTGTAGGAATGAAACATTGACACTAAACAGCATAGTCAAGAAAAGAAGAGAAAGTTTTGAAATCTGGTGCAACTGAAGATGCTGAAAAATGCATTGTTGGAATGGATCAGTATAGAAGAGGTACCGAACTGAATCATACAGAAAATAATTTGTGGCACAAATTGCGTAAAATATGGGATCACATGGTAACAGAAATGCAGAGGCAGCAAAGAATAGCACATGTGGTAACAGGGCAAAGTATGTGGGGTAAAAACTCGAGAGACTTGTTGTCCAATATTAGCATCAGCATCTGCATTAAACCATTATTTGGACCGAAAATTGTAACAAGAAAATAAAAAAAAAGCTATCGAACCTATTTAAATGAATGATATTAGTACTTTCACTCACATAATAACAGTTATTCAATAGAATAAATTATTCACAAAATGAAAATGTTGAATGAAAACGTGGCTGGAGAGTATACATTCAGGAACTGTGTCAAACTTAGGAAAACAATTTCGTGGTAGGTATGCTAAAATATACGTAATTAACTCTATCTTTAGTGTGCAATTAAAAACTTATGATGGTAAAGACATAAATAGTGGTCTCTAGAATGGAGTGTATAATGACTTCAATAGAAGTGAAATATAATGACTCAAAAGAGAAATTTATAGCTTAAATTGGAAGAATTTTGGTCTGAGCTGCTGGAGATTGCGATCATGTGTGTGTGAAGTGTGCTTGCTTGTCTGAATGTGTCTGTGTGTTGTTTGGCCGAAACGTAAAGGTGTCTTTCCGTTTCGCCTGCCTGTAGCTTAACGTAACGTGAGTAGCAGTCTATATTCTTTTCCTAATATTGTTGATTTTCCAACCTGGAGTTTACATTACATGACTTTGATTAAAGTCTTTTCTTCCATCCCACAACCCCGTCATGTTTTCCTTCATAAATTCGATTGTGTGTCATTTCTCTAATGTTAAAGCTTGTATAAACTTACAGGTGACATATCATAGTACGTGTTTTGTCAAATAAATGTATAGTTCTTCATATTGTACTAGCATTGTCTAACAAACACGTGAAGTTTCTTACTGGCCGAAAGAAGATACATGACACTAAATCCGTAGTATAAAAATGACTTGTAATATTCGCCTACTAGGAATAGACCCACAGCTTAGCGAACCCATATTCAATACTGTCTCAATGAATGCAGTATTCAGCAAAGGATGGGGTGTCAAGAGTGTACGAGGATCGTAAATCATCGCCAGGTCTGTCCTAAGAACTGAAAACAAACACGTGGTTTATACTTAAGGGACTGGTGCACATCTGAGTCAAACTGATCAAGATTCACAAGACGATGTTTAAGGTGACACACGAGTAATGCGAGGATGTGAGCCTGCGAAGATGCTTCGTCATGGAAATGTGTGAAAGCTTTGAGTATTGTGACGGAGGGAACTTTGTATACGCTGCAACTACAATAAGTACTGTGCATTTGTGCATATAATTAAGTACGTCACTTCTTTGGAGTCAGAATGCTGTTACCACAGTACATGCAAGTAATTATTATTTGAAGATTCAGAGGAAGCTTAAGACAACATGACTGTAACAATCGATAACATTTTCAAGCGAGCAAGAATGAAATACAGGGTGCAAATGGTTATCTACAGCTTTTACATTCAATCTGTACAGTGAGTAAGCGGCAAAGGATAGCAAACAGAAATTCGAAAATGGCATAAAAATTCATCCAGGAAAAGTAAAAAACTTTATGTCGAAAACACGAATCTGTATTTTTGCCTGCGAAGGGTATTGCTATACCAACTGAGAAATCCAAGCACTTCTGCGAAACGTATCGTTCTTTTCTTCATGAAGTGACCCCTCACATAGGTTTTATCTGTGAAACAGTTCACTTAATAAGACATATCGTATCTACGTAATTACAGGGAATGGCAAACTGTTTTTTTTTATAATAACACGGCTACTTACCGCTTATGCTGGACGTTGAAGCTGTATTGAAAATGTAATCCATCTGACGAATACTTACAGCATCGACTCTAGGGAGTCTAATCGATACTTACATTTAGGCATGGCATACCATTTCTTCTACCAGGAAATGCTCACTGCTGGTATAGTTGTTGAGCTCTTCGCAAGTGACAATACCAATATGGTGGCCCGGACCAGGCACAACTCGCTTCTGAATGCGTCCGGGTTGTGGCTGGCCTGTTTCTCCACAGTGGTACTGCTGTTCTTCTTAGCTTTGGTCTGGCGTTGGTGATTGCTCAAATAGCTGATGCGTATCAGTTAACGTCGTTACAGTGCCGACACTGCGACCAGAACCAACAACAATCCGCTTCTTAATTTCAGTGGGTTGCTGACAGTTCAAGACCACAGCAGCGATACTGATACTCTTTTGCGTTTTAGCATATTAATACTATTTGTCACATTAAAATTTTTATTTGTTAGGCAGCTATCATGTAGAAGAGTTACTCTAAGTAAAATAATTTAGTTTGTAATATAAAACTCTGTCAGACATAACAACTGTTACCTCACAAGTTGGCAGTCGTTCAACACAGCGAAAGGTACTTCGTAAACATATTCATTGTTGGTAACATTACGAAACACCTATTTGATGCTATGTGCCAAACAGACTTAGGCCAATTCCTATGACTCGTATAGTAACCGATTTGTGCTTTTACTTAAGTGACACTTTCACAGTCGGGACTCTGACAGAGCTCGCACAGCTCTAGCGATACTTGAGAAACAGGAAAGGATGATTTTCGTTAATTATTAACGTTTAGCACTTTAAACCTGATGGACGTGTCTAAGGTAGTCCTATAGTGACGTTAAAGCATACACAGAAGAATATAACTTGAGTAGGAGTTTACAAATGAATTTCAAGAGCAATCAAACCTAAAGTTCTGACAGTAAGATCACATTTGAGACGATTGAATAATAGGTTTTTAGACTTAATGTAGTATTGGCGGAGCTGGTTAGGTGTAAATAATTGACGAAATGTGCTTCTGGTTCAGACGTGAACATGCTGCTAGGTAATGAATGATACACGGGGGATGTAGACCAGAAATAGCGTGCATTGTCTAAGTGGTTTAGTGTGTCGGAATGTTACATGTGAGTAACGTGCTAGAAATTAATAACGGAGACTAATTCAGAAGTTTTCTGGCAGGTGATCCCTATAAGTCTTCACCAGACATTGCATAAAACCGGAACACTTAAGTAAATTACACAGTGGATGGATTTGCTGACATGCATCAGGTTTATTAAAGTGACTGCACTGCGTTGTATTATCGTTGTTGGTGTGTAGCTTCGGTTTTCTTAGGTAGGTCTCACACGCATGTTGTTGTTGTGGTCTTCAGTCCTGAGACTGGTTTGATGCAGCTCTCCATGCTACTCTATCCTGTGCAAGCTTTTTCATCTCCCAGTACCTACTGCAACCTACATCCTTCTGAATCTGCTTAGCGTATTCATCTCTTGGTCTCCCTCTACGATTTTTACCCTCCACGCTGCCCTCCAATACTAAATTGGTGATCCCTTGATGCCTCAGAACATGTCCTACCAACCGATCCCTTCTTCTGGTCAAGTTGTGCCACAAACTTCTCTTCTCCCCAATCCTATTCAATACTTCCTCATTAGTTATGTGATCTACCCATCTAATCTTCAGCATTCTTCTGTAGCACCACATTTCGAAAGCTTCTATTCTCTTCTTGTCCAAACTATTTATCGTCCATGTTTCACTTCCATACATGGCTACACTCCATACGAATACTTTCAGAAATGACTTCCTGACACTTAAATCAATACTGGATGTTAACAAATTTCTCTTCTTCAGAAACGCTTTCCTTGCCATTGCCAGCCTACATTTTATATCCTCTCTACTTCGACCATCATCAGTTAATTTGCTCCCCAAATAGCAAAACTCCTTTACTACTTTAAGTGCCTCATTTCCTAATCTAATTCCCTCAGCATCACCCGACTTAATTAGACTACATTCCATTATCCTTGTTTTGCTTTTGTTGATATTCATCTTATATCCTCCTTTCAAGACACTGTCCATTCCATTCAACTGCTCTTGCAAGTCCTTTGCTGTCTCTGACAGAATTACAATGTCATCGGCGAACCTCAAAGTTTTTATTTCTTCTCCATGAATTTTAATACCTACTCCGAATTTTTCTTTTGTTTCCTTTACTGCTTGCTCAATATACAGATTGAACAACATCGGGGAGAGGCTACAACCCTGTCTTACTCCCTTCCCAACCACTGCTTCCCTTTCATGTCCCTCGACTCTTATAACTGCCATCTGGTTTCTGTACAAATTGTAAATAGCCTTTCGCTCCCTGTATTTTACCCCTGCCACCTTTAGAATGTGAAAGAGAGTATTCCAGTCAACATTGTCAAAAGCTTTCTCTAAGTCTACAAATGCTAGAAACGTAGGTTTGCCTTTCCTTAATCTTTCTTCTAAGATAAGTCGTAAGGTCAGTATTGCCTCACGTGTTCCAGTGTTTCTACGGAATCCAAACTGATCTTCCCCGAGGTTGGCTTCTACTAGTTTTTCCATTCGTCTGTAAAGAATTCGTGTTAGTATTTTGCAGCTGTGACTTGTTAAGCTGATAGTTCGGTAATTTTCACATCTGTCAACACCTGCTTTCTTTGGGATTGGAATTATAATATTCTTCTTGAAGACTGAGGGTATTTCGCCTGTTTCATACATCTTGCTCACCAGATGGTAGAGTTTTGTCAGGACTGGCTCTCCCACGGCCATCAGTAGTTCCAATGGAATATTGTCTACTCCGGGGGCGTTGTTTCGACTCAGGTCTTTCAGTGCTCTGTCAAACTCTTCACGCAGTATCATATCTCCCATTTCATCTTCATCTACATCCTCTTCCATTTCCATAATATTGTCCTCAAGTACATCGCCCTTGTATAGACCCTCTATATACTCCTTCCACCTTTCTGCTTTCCCTTCTATGCTTAGAACTGGGTTTCCATCTGAGCTCTTGATATTCATACAAGTTGTTCTCTTATCTCCAAAGGTCTCTTTAATTTTCCTGTAGGCGGTATCTATCTTACCCCTAGTGAGATAGGCCTCTACATCCTTACATTTGTCCTCTAGCCATCCCTGCTTAGCCATTTTGCACTTCCTGTCGATCTCATTTTTGAGACGTTTGTATTCCTTTTTGCCTGTTTCACTTACTGCATTTTTATATTTTCTCCTTTCATCAATTAAATTCAATATATCTTCTGTTACCCAAGGATTTCTACTAGCCCTCGTCTTTTTACCTACTTGATCCTCTGCTGTCTTCACTACTTCATCCCTCAAAGCTACCCATTCTTCTTCCACTGTATTTATTTCCCCCTTATGCTCTCCCTGAATCTCTGTACAACCTCTGGTTCTTTTAGTTTATCCAGGTCCCATCTCCTTAAATTCCCACCTTTTTGCAGTTTCTTCAGTTTTAATCTACAGGTCATAACCAATAGATTGTGGTCAGAGTCCACATCTGCCCCTGGAAATGTCTTACAATTTAAAACCTGGTTCCTAAATCTCTGTCTTACCATTATATAATCTATCTGAAACCTTTTAGTATCTCCAGGGTTCTTCCATGTATACAACCTTCTTTCATGATTCTTAAACCAAGTGTTAGTTATGATTATGTTGTGCTCTGTGCAAAATTCGACCAGGCGGCTTCCTCTTTCATTTCTGTCCCCCAATCCATATTCACCTACTATGTTTCCTTCTCTCCCTTTTCCTACACTCGAATTCCAGTCACCCATGACTATTAAATTTTCGTCTCCCTTCACAATCTGAATAATTTCTTTTATTTCATCATACATTTCTTCAATTTCTTCGTCATCTGCAGAGCTAGTTGGCATATAAACTTGTACTACTGTAGTAGGCGTGGGCTTCGTATCTATCTTGGCCACAATAATGCGTTCACTATGCTGTTTGTAGTAGCTTACCCGCATTCCTATTTTCCTATTCATTATTAAACCTACTCCTGCATTACCCCTATTTGATTTTGTGTTTATAACCCTGTAGTCACCTGACCAGAAGTCTTGTTCCTCCTGCCACCGAACTTCACTAATTCTCACTATATCTAACTTCAACCTATCCATTTCCCTTTTTAAATTTTCTAACCTACCTGCCCGATTAAGGGATCTGACATTCCACGCTCCGATCCGTAGAACGCCAGTTTTCTTTCTCCTGATAACGACATCCTCTTGAGTAGTCCCCGCCCGGAGATCCGAATGGGGGACTATTTTACCTCCGGAATATTTTACCCAAGAGGACGCCATCATCATGTAATCATACAGTAAAGCTGCATGCCCTCGGGAAATATTACGGCTGTAGTTTCCCCTTGCTTTCAGCCGTTCGCAGTACCAGCAGAGCAAGGCCGTTTTGGTTATTGTTACAAGACCAGATCAGTCAATCATCCAGACTGTTGCCCTTGCAACTACTGAAAAGGCTGCTGCCCCTGTTCAGGAACCACACGTTTGTCTGGCCTCTCAACAGATACCCCTCCGTTGTGGTTGCACCTACGGTACGGCTATCTGTATCGCTGAGGCACGCAAGCCTCCCCACCAACGGCAAGGTCCATGGTTCATGGGGGGGGGGGGGGGGGGGGGGCTCACACGCATATTTTATGGTAATCCAGTAACAGTATCAGTGTTTGAGATTTGAAGATTGCAGCTATTTTTGCTGAATTCTAACGTGATTGATATCAAACGTAACGTGACTGCATCACTTTGATGTCAGCAATTCGTGTATTTTCAAAAAATAATATTATGTTGATCTCTCGATCTGATGATGACCCTATAACAACACATTTAACGTTGCAGAGAGTACACACACCACATTGATTGGTGAATTAAGCATTGCTAGTGGTGTAGATGTTAAGGACAGTGGAAACTCAAAGTCTGAAAATAATTCTGTTTGTCCTTCTCCTGTGTATCATATAGCTTTGCTGGAAATAGTTGTGTGTGCTGCTGCATAGTTACACACCGGTATATGTCTACATACGCCACAAATAATATCAAATACGGCGAGTATCTTCTCACTTCAAAATTATCAGCTACGCAAGACTGTGCCATAGAGTCTCTCGTCTCGAAAGAGTCTAATTTGCTCAGTTAATCCAAAATTCAATGCAGCTTATGCACAATAATCAGACTACTGGTTATCTGATCGAAGAAACCTTAAAATGCATCTCAGAAAAAATACAGACGGAGGCATTTTTTACAAGACCTTGCTGCTCTGTGTGCTCCGGGTGTGCGGTCGCGCTGCATGCCCCACAATATCTCTGTGATAGGCGTCCTTTTAATATCGTAGCCCAGGCACA
The DNA here is from genome assembly GCF_021461385.2 of Schistocerca piceifrons. Lineage (NCBI taxonomy): Eukaryota > Metazoa > Arthropoda > Insecta > Orthoptera > Acrididae > Schistocerca > Schistocerca piceifrons. The sequence continues at coordinate 672,840,501 of NC_060149.1, forward strand.
TAACGTGACACAGATGCGTGGAGACTTCAGTTCATACACAGTATGCATACAAAATAGACACAGATTGATTGTTATAATATGACGAATTGTTTTATTACTGGTGTGCCATCATTCTTTAAATATGGACTCTACACTGGTTTTAAGAGCCGATAAATACACAGTATAGTGTCAGTGCCCTGTATGCATGTCTTCAATTACTATTATATCACTAATTTTACAGACATTTCATTTTCACATTTATTATTTCTTCTATTAAAATCATATATTGGATATTGGTCATTTATTTGAAATCCTTGTACTTTATTCCTATTTCCAGATTGAGGTTACATGATTGTTTTTGGTTATTAGGCTATAGTATATGCGAAAACTATTTTATACAAAGGAATGTTTATGAGTGCTCAAAGAAACTATGTAATTACTGTAGTGAAATCCTTCCACAGCTGATGTATTTCTTAGCACTAGCATTTCAGCTGTGCATTTTACTTTATTTTTAAGTTTTCAAGGCAACACCTTTCTTTCTGAATAAGAAATTCATATCTATAATGAACAATTGTTGAAGTTACAAACTTAAAAATGAGCTGAAATTAAGCTGAGTGATGTAATAATTTTCGAAACCTTTAAAGTAGATTATGATCATTCCAATGCAAATTGGTTCTGCTTCCGTTTTCTTCTGCTGATGTATCAAGCTTTACATATAAACTTTGTACTCTAAGGTCATATTGAATCAGTTCTGCACAGGATGTATTGTAAAATGGTTACATAATTGGAGTATTCACAGCTGAATGAGCTATTTACTAAATTGTGAACAATTTCCTGAAGTAAAATTGTGCAAACATTCATCTTCATCTTTGATCTACCTGAGCAGATCTTTACTACAAATCGTTATTTAAATCCATTCACTTACACTCATTAATGATTATAATTTGGAAAATTTGCATGTGTGTAAAACTTTTACTGACAAATGCAGTAATCACGTTTTCTTTTCCATATGAATATATTTTAACTAATAAAAGATTATAAACCTCTTTATGATTTCTTGACGTATGAAGTGCATATATCCTTGCCCAATTTTAAAAATAATGTATGTTAATTATTGAATTTTTTTCGACATCTTTCACAATGCCTATAAAAATTCATTATATTTTATGTAAAAAGATCCATAGGTTGTTTCTCACCAATCTGCGTGTGCATAAAATTGGTATGGGGAAAACTGCTACTCTCATATCACTTTTCTATGTAAACATATTTTAACTAATAAAACTATATAAATTTTTTTATGGTTTGGTGAAGTATGAAATGTGTATATCCTTTCTCAACTTTAAAAATTATCTAGGCAAATTCTCTAGTTTTTTTCAATATATTTCATAGTGCCATTGAAAAAGTTATGTACATTGATTTTGACCACAGTGTACTTTATTCACCAATTCTGAAGCTTCTGTATTTAACTGACCCTTACGTTTCAAACGATACCTTGGTTGGAGTTTTACTTTCTTTGAATGCTCTTTTCTAGAATTGTATCAATATTTACAAAATTTGGTTGAAAGTTCCTAGAACCTTGTAAAATTGATTACTCTCTCATTATCAAGGAAAAAATATTGATAATACTAACCTAAGAGTAACTTTACACATTTATTCGAAAAAATTGTGTCTAAGCTTTTTTATGCCAAGTTTCGATAAAAATATGTAACTGCTTACAGAAAATTGGGTCCTATGCCGAAACTGAAGTTTTACAGCAAACATTTATGGGCTGTAGGATATTCATTGCATAAAAGTCTATAAATTAATATATTACAATTATGTTGAGGTCTTATCTCATTTTTCTATATACAAAAAGGGATAACTTTCGACACACTGAACAACAAAATCTCATATGGTGTGTTATGATTAAGAAAATCAACTTTCCTAACATTTTATTATAGGTCTGTCCTCTATAAGTCATTTAGGACAACGTAAGATACAAGTTCAGTGAATCAGTGGGTGGTTCCAAACTAACATACAAAATACATATACAAGAAACTAACAAATTTATTAATAGTGTCACTTTAAAGATCCAGACTAGTCTAATTCTGAAGCCTAACCACCACCCCACACTCCATACGCCATAGCTCACATAATATACCGGTAATTAGTCAGGAAATCGAAAATGTATTTCGCTGCATATTTCTAATTTTCGCTATATGAGGTAGTTATACCATCAATTAAAGTACATGAAGAAAGAGATATGAAAATGACTTGAAAGAAACGCATAAAATCCAAATAAATTGTTTGTAAAATAACTATAAACTAATGACGATCACACAAATGTTAACAAAAATTGTTAAAGAAACCATTGACATTACTAATGATACTAAGAAAATTAGACAATTATCTCACATTCTCTTCCAGAAAATAAAAATTTCGGCTTGAGAAACAATACTTGTTAGTTTGAAGTAATCTGATGAAGAATTTGATTATAATTACTGCTTGATTTGATGTCAAAGAGGAAGTGTTTGGTAACAGTCATTCAAACATGATGTTGTACATGCAAATTGCGAAGTAGTATTAGGATTTGAATACAATTTAACTTTTGTTACTTTATCTAACATAGTATTATTCTTATTCGATTTATTTCAAATCAGTTAAGTGATATAGTGGACAACAACTCAAGCAGTATGTAAGGAATCCTATATGGAGCTTCACAGTCAGAATTACTTTAGCGCTTGCAAGTATAATAAAATACACTCCTGGAAATGGAAAAAAGAACACATTGACACCGATGTGTCAGACCCACCATACTTGCTCCGGACACTGCGACAGGGCTGTACAAGCAATGATCACACGCACAGCACAGCGGACACACCAGGAACCGCGGTGTTGGCCGTCGAATGGCGCTAGCTGCGCAGCATTTGTGCACCGCCGCCGTCAGTGTCAGCCAGTTTGCCGTGGCATACGGAGCTCCATCGCAGTCTTTAACACTGGTAGCATGCCGCGACAGCGTGGACGTGAACCGTATGTGCAGTTGACGGACTTTGAGCGAGGGCGTATAGTGGGCATGCGGGAGGCCGGGTGGACGTACCGCCGAATTGCTCAACACGTGGGGCGTGAGGTCTCCACAGTACATCGATGTTGTCGCCAGTGATCGGCGGAAGGCGCACGTGCCCGCCGACCTGGGACCGGACCGCAGCGACGCACGGATGCACGCCAAGACCGTAGGATCCTACGCAGTGCCGTAGGGGACCGCACCGCCACTTCCCAGCAAATTAGGGACACTGTTGCTCCTGGGGTATCGGCGAGGACTATTCGCAACCGTCTCCATGAAGCTGGGCTACGGTCCCGCACACCGTTAGGCCGTCTTCCGCTCACGCCCCAACATCGTGCAGCCCGCCTCCAGTGGTGTCGTGACAGGCGTGAATGGAGGGACGAATGGAGACGTGTCGTCTTCAGCGATGAGAGTCGCTTCTGCCTTGGTGCCAATGATGGTCGAATGCGTGTTTGGCGCCGTGCAGGTGAGCGCCACAATCAGGACTGCATACGACCGAGGCACACAGGGCCAACACCCGGCATCATGGTGTGGGGAGCGATCTCCTACACTGGCCGTACACCACTGGTGATCGTCGAGGGGACACTGAATAGTGCACGGTACATCCAAACCGTCATCGAACCCATCGTTCTACCATTCCTAGACCGGCAAGGGAACTTGCTGTTCCAACAGGACAGTGCACGTCCGCATGTATCCCGTGCCACCCAACGTGCTCTAGAAGGTGTAAGTCAACTACCCTGGCCAGCAAGATCTCCGGATCTGTCCCCCATTGAGCATGTTTGGGACTGGATGAAGCGTCGTCTCACGCGGTCTGCACGTCCAGCACGAACGCTGGTCCAACTGAGGCGCCAGGTGGAAATGGCATGGCAAGCCGTTCCACAGGACTACATCCAGCATCTCTACGATCGTCTCCATGGGAGAATAGCAGCCTGCACTGCTGCGAAAGGTGGATATACACTGTACTAGTGCCGACATTGTGCATGCTCTGTTGCCTGTGTCTATGTGCCTGTGGTTCTGTCAGTGTGATCATGTGATGTATCTGACCCCAGGAATGTGTCAATAAAGTTTCCCCTTCCTGGGACAATGAATTCACGGTGTTCTTATTTCAATTTCCAGGAGTGTATTATGTTTCTTCACACAACTTTTGTGAGCATTGTCTAAATGTAGGCAACTAATATCAGCTTTATCCCTCTTCCGTTTTAAAGGCTTTTCTATAAGAAACACATAAAGATACACTTGGTAAAGTGACTTGGCAGAAGAGCTTCCAGGCACAGCATTTCTGCCACACACTGTCAGAGAACAACTATATGATAACAATCACCGATACACCGGGTGTTGGTGTGCACAACAACTTAGATCACCATTCGTTTAAGGAATCCATTAAATGTTATCCACCTGTATACCCATAGACTATTTGAACATTCTATGTTTTAGAGGACGCTCAAGTATTACAAGCTACGAAAGTTTAAAAGTACTACAGTAAGTTGCATTACTTAATAATATAATAGAGCAGGTAAGTAAAAGTAAAATGTCTTCGCTGGTAAAGCGTGAAGCTGTGGAACGGAGGAGTGTTAAGCAACACCCATATAAGTGCACTAAACCACCTGGAATCAATGCAGAAAAATGACATCATACAAAGAGAGGTTCCATAATTTCTGTGACTACACATGATTCAGTAAGAACGCATAAGTCGGGCACAAGAGTAACGGTCCATTACACTGACAATGCAGAACACACCAGCCACAGCGCCTGAAATATGTAAGGCGGAACATAATGGAGCATTGAGGAAAACTGACCAGCTGGAAAAGCAGGCTAACCAATGCCACTATTGCCTCATGGTAGCAGGACAAACCTGCGCCAGTCTTGCGTAAAGCTAGCTGATTTCCAGCGGAATTACTTCAGTCTACAGCAAACCAGCTTGGAGGAGGGACTTATGTCTGTTTGTCATCTGCTCATCTAGCTACATACGAGATTCAGTGGAACCGCAAGTCCTTCAACTGGCAGGCTGCTGGAAGTATATCCTAAAACTGCTATCGCCTTCCACCTTGAGGGCCTCCAGATCCAATCTGGGTATGTGCAGCAGCTCATTTGTCATCATGAAGAGTGGGCCATGTTAGCTGCCTACCTCCTACCCCTGAGGGCAGACTGCAGTTGGTGGCTGCCTTTGTTGTGTGTAGTCTCTAGTGTGATCGTGGTGATCCACTTCTGAAGGTACTTCCATCTCGACAGCGCTGACGACAATGTGTGCTCGCTGCATGGGATAGATGGCCTGCTGCTGTCGTTGGAACTGATCCGGCAGCTGTGGCTGCCTGACACACCTTGATCGGCACATACGAGGCAGACATATCCTGCTGGTGCAGCTATCAGTGATAGCTGCCTAGCACCTCGATATTTCACTGCTGCAGTATATGAACAACAAATGTTTGGCATTTCAATACTGTTGCACTAGCATTCCACACTGGGCTTCCAACTACAGTCAGCCCACTGCTTACAGTACCACAGCAACCCACAATAGCTGAGGTCACAACCAGCAAACAGTTTCAACAATAAAGAGGAACATCTCAAGATAAATAGAGCCTGAATCAATACACTGCAGAGGAGAAATGTTGTGGATAACAAGTGGATAAGTACAATAGTAATGACCAGGGAAAATCCCACAGACACTGGCACAACAAGTGCATATAACTTATGGCTGTGAGTTTGATTGCTATCTGTCATCAGCGATGCTAGCAATTCATACTGGAAAAATCTTAAGAAAAACCACAAAACCTTTGTTGGCAAAAGATCCTGAGAAACATACAAACAGCTAAACCGTAGCATAGGATTCATTTTTATTGTATGAGCTGATGAATTATTATACTCATTTACTACATTTGGAACAAGATACACATTTATAATGTGAATGAGTGCAGTTATCAACATCGTATATCCCGAAGGGGAAGACAATGAAGTTTTTGCAACGAATTAGGGGCCAAACCATGTGGTAGAGACTATATCATCAGTAAATACCAAAATTCAATTTGTGACAACGACAACTGTGGATGTAGGGCGGTTGAATCCTTTTCAAGTGAGTCCGGAATTTATTGCAGGCATAGGAGATGTGTACCGGAAAGGAAAGTGCGGAGAAAGGTAGAGGAAGATAAACAGGAGGTTGTGAATCAAACGTTAACACGGAATCCGTACGGATTAAGGCCCAGGCGATAGTCATTTAATATTTTATTTAGGTTAGGTATAGATTTAGTGTAATTAATATAAGCAGGTGTGGAGCAACAATGAATTTAAGGAGAAGGAAAACAATAGGTATTACTGCCAGCAGGTGAGATGCAGAGAAGGCGAGAAGATGCGGTTCATAGCGACATTACTGATCTTCATCGGGGTGGAAGCGTTACGGAACCAGCACCAGGAAGGGGGAGTGCTGTTCGCCAGGCAGGAAGACGTACTGAGCACCAGTCTTATCTGGGTGATTCAGGTGATACTAATTCCATCACGGAACGGGAAGGAACGGGATACTCAAGTGATGCCACTCTCGGCCCCGCTCTTTGCGCTGTCAGCAATGCCACATGTCTATTGTTTCGCATGAGAAGCAACTGGACGCTGCCACTAAGCAGTTCCTGATGTACTACGGCCATGGTGCGGAATAAAGAAGTTAATTAAACGAATCTGCTATCATCCCGATGTCTCATTTCACTCTTTACGGGCGACAACCAAAGAGTAGTCTAACAAGTGGCTGTTACAATATCCTTGCCAATAATGTCACCACTGTTAAAAGGAGCAATGCAAGTAAATATTTCGATATCAGTTTTACCTTAGAGATTTCTATAACATTCATACAGCTATGGCTGATGTGAATTATGATGCTCTTTTGTAAATAACTGTGCCACGATCCTTCCTTCTACCTTTGTTTATTCTCTTCTGGCTCTCTCTTGCAGAAGCACAGCATGTGAGCATCCTGGTATAACACCAACGCATAAAAAGTTTGGTAATAATAATAAGAGTAAGAATAAGAATAAGAATAATATAACAACTTTTGCCCATGTATCATTTGTAGGTCATTTCTGTTACTTTTTGTCACTAATCATGTAAAAAGTTGCTATGTTTCTCAGTAACTGAAGTTGGCACGAGATCAGTTTGGTGACGTGTCGATTTGTGCGTCAACCACGCGCCCATAATGAGTAGGTTGGCACACTACAGTAAAGTCGAACCTCTGCAATCTAAATGTATTAGGCCAAGTCTGATTTAACGTAATGCAGAATTATTTGTTGCATTTTATTTGACTCTAGCACGATCGACCATCAGCAAACTTACCCGCTCGCCAACAACGATTCAGAGACTGACGAACAGTAAGGCAGGTGACCAAATTAACTATAATTAATTATAACTGACCATTTACAGTCTAAGTTTTCATACATCGATATAACCCTGTTCAGATATGCTTCTCATGGCAAAACTCATCCCGAGTTTCCAGAGACAACGTTCGGAAGGACTTCCATCAGCAATTTTCTCAATTCATTAAAAAATTAATAATTTATTTTCTTTCGCTTTTTCTGTAGTCGGGCGAATTACAATCCTATCGATTATTTACAGAAAGATAGGTATCTTTGTAGAGGCCGACCTAGCAAAGGGCAGTTTAAGTTTGAAGTAATATATGAATATATCAGGCAACACTTACCATGGGAGACGGAATAATTAAAATAAAACGTACATTTTATAGCATTTGTAGATGCAGAGGAAGCTTAAGCCAGCAGGGATGAAATACAGGGTGCAAAAGGTTATCTACAGCTTTTATATTCAATCTGTACAGTGAGTAATCGGCAAAGGAAAGCAAACAGAAATTCGAAAATGGCATAAAAACCCATCCAGAAAAGGTAAAAAACTGTAATGTTTTTTGTGTGACTTTGTAATTCTGTTAGAGAAAGAAAAGGATTTGGAAGATCAGTTGAACAGAACTGACAGTACATTGAAACGAGGCAATAAGATGAGTACAAAACGAGTAAAACGAGAATGATGGAATGTAGCTGACTCAAAAAAGGTGATGTTAAGAGAATTATACTAGGAAATGAGATGCTGAAAGTAGTAGACGTGTCCTGCAATTTGGAGAACAAAACAACTGACAAAGGCTGGAGTGTTAAGAAGTGTTTTCTGAAAGTGTTTATTGGCGTGTCACGTCGTGTTGGAGTAACACATTGACACTAAACAACACTGTCAAGAAAAGAAGAGAAAATTTTGAAATCTGGCGCAACTGAGGAATGTATAGTTGGGATGGATAAGTAATGAAGAAGTACCGAACTGAATTATACAGAAAATAATTTGTGGCATAAATTGAGTAATATAAGAGATCACATGGTAATAGACATGCAGAGGCAACAAAGAATAGCCCATCTGGTAACAGGGCAAAGTATGTGGGGTAAAAATTTGAGAGATTTGTCCAATATTAGCAACGGCATCTCCATTACAACATTATTTGGACCGAAAACTGTAACAAGAAAATAAAAAAAAGCTATAGAACATATTTCAATGAATGATATTAGTAACTGAACTCATACAATAACAGTTATTCACGGAGGAAAGTTAGTAGAATAAATTATTCTCGAAATGAAAATGTTGAATGAGAATGTGGCTGGAGAGTATACTTTCAAAAACTTTGTCAAAATTAGGAAAACAATTTCGTGGTAGGTATACTAAAGGATACGTAATTAATTCTATCTTTAATGTGCAGTTAAAAACTTACGATGGTAATGACATAAACAGTGTTTTCTAGAATGGAGTGTATAATGACTTCAATAGAAATGAAAGGTAATGACTCCAAAGACAAATTTATAGCTTACATAGGAAGAATTCTGGTCTGAGCTGCTGGAGATTGCGATCATGTGTGTGTGAAGTGTGCTTGCTTGTCTGAATGTGTCTGTGTGTTCTTTGGCCGAAACGTAAATGTGTCTTTCCGTTTCGCCTGCCTGTAGCTTAACGTAAGGTGAGTAGCAATCTATCCTTTTCCTAATATTGTTGATTTTCCAACCTGGAGTTTACATTACTTGACTTTGATTAACGTCTTTTCTTCCATCCGCAACCCTATGATGTTTTCCTTCATAAATTCAATTGTGTGTCATTTCTGTAATGTTAAAGCATGTGTAAACTTACAGGTGGCATATCATAGTACGTGTTTTGTCTAATAAATGTGTAGTTCTTCATTTTGTATTAGCATTGTCTAACAAACACGTGAATTTGTCTTACTGGCCGAAAGAAGATACATGACACTAAATCCGTAGTATAAAAATGAATTGTACTTTTCGCCTACTAGGAATAGATCCACAGTGTAGTGAACCCATATTCAACAGTGTCTCAGTGAACGAAGTATTCAGCATGGGATGGGGTGTCAACAGCGTACGAGGTTCGCAAATCATCGCCAGGTCTGTCCTAACAACTGAAAACAATCTTAAGGGACTGGTGCACATTTTAGTCAAATTGATCAAGATTCACAAGACGATCTTTAAAGTGACACACGAGTAATGCGAGGATGCGAGCCTGCGAGGATGCTTCGTCATGGAAAAGTGTGAAAGCTTTGAGTACTGTGACGAAGGGAACTTTCTATGCGCAGTTCCTAATTACGTAATTACAGGGAATGGCAAACAGTGCTTTTTATAACAACACGGCTACTTACCGTGTATGCTGGACGTTGAAGCTGTACTGAAAATGTAATCCATCTGACGAATACTTACAGCATCGACGTTATTGTGCTGACCAGTCACAACTCCAGGCAGACAAACTGATACTTTCATTTAAGGATGACTTACCATTTCTTCTTCCAGGAGTTGCTGGGATAGTTGTCGAGCTCTTCACAAGTGACAATACCAATATGGTGGCCCGGACCAGGCACAACTCGCTTCTGAATGCGTCCGGGTTGTGGCTGGCCCGGGTCTCCACAGTGGTACTGCTGTTCTTCTTAGCTCTGGCAGGCGTTAATGATTGCTCAAGTAGCTGATCGTTCCGCTTCTTATGTAGGTATTAGCTGTTTCAGTTAGAGCCCTTACAGTACCGACACTGCGACCTGAACCAACAACAATCCGCTCTTTGATTTCAGGGAGTTGATGACAGTTCAAGACTACAGCAGCGATACTGATACTCTTTTTGCGTTTCAGTATATTGATACTATTTGTCACATTAAATTTTTTATTTCTTAGGCAGCTATCATGTAGAAAAGTTACTCTACGTAAAATAATTTAGTTTGTAATCTAACACTCTGTCAGACATAACAACTGTTACTTCACAAGTTGGCAGTCGTTCAACATAGCGGAAGGTACTTCGTAAACATATTCATTGTTGGTAACATTACGAAACACCTATTTGATGCTATATGCCAAATAGACTTAGGCCAATTCCTATGACTCGTATAGTAACCAATTTGTGCTTTGACTTAAGTGACACTTTCGCAGACGGGACTCTGACAGAGCTCGTACTGCTCTAGCGACACTTGAGAAACAGGTAAGGTTGATTTTCGTTAATTATTAACGTTTAGCACTTTAAACCTGATGGACGTGTATAAGGCATTCTAGTAGTGACGACAAAGCATACACTGTAGATTGTAATTTGAGTAGGAGTTTACAAATGAATTGCAAGAACAATCAAATGTAAAGTTCTGACAGAAAGATCACATTTGAGACGTTTGAATAACATGTTTTGTAGACGTAATATAGTATTGACGCAGCTAGTTAGCTGTAAATTATTGACGAAATGTGCTTCTGGTTCAGACATGAACATGCTGCTAGGTAATGAATGATACACGGGGGATGTAGATCAGAAATAGCGTGCATTGTGTAAGTGGTTTACTGTGTAGGAATGTTGCATGTGAATATCGTGCTAGAAATTAATAACGGAGACTACTTCAGAAGTTTTCTGGCAGGTGATCCCTATAAGTCTTCACCAGACATTGCATAGAAATGATGTGGGTAACACCCTAGCATTTTCTTTAGCTGGATGTGGGAGACCCCTTAAAAATCATGTCCAATCTGGCTGGCTCACCGGCCCTAGTGGTTTATCTATGAGGTTGATTTGATTTGGAAGAGGTTCGTCACCCTGGATCACAGAATATCGCTTACAGTTTGAACAAAGTTATCATTATCAATTAATATATGAGCGAAAATTAAATCAACAGTTCGTAAATTCTGTCAGTTTATGGTTTTGATCAGCAATATTAGTTGCGCATTTGTGCAATTTCTAAGGAACATGAAAACATTTTATGAATAATTGCTTCTCCAAGTACGATATCTGTTTCAAAAGTTGCTGAAGCGTAATGGGCAATCCAATGAAAACTAGACAGACTGAGAAAAAGTAAGGAAATTGTTTATTATCTCAAAAGTAATCGCCATAACTGCTAATACATTTATCCCACTCTCAGACAAGACGTTTGTAAGTGTCTACAGAACTATGATTATACCGAGGTAGGCATCTCTTCATCCGAAGAAAATCGAAGGTCACGATATCTTTCTTTAGAACTCCATAGATATGTGAATCGCATGGGGAGAGACTGGGACTTCTTCAATGTAATCGAAACAACCTTGGCAACATGTGGGCAGCCCTTATCCTGCAGCAGAATGATGACATCTGTCAACATTCCTGGGGCGACTGGACTTGATTACGCTCTTTAATTGTTGCAAGGGTGTCGCGTGCCCTGTGCGTTAATTATGGCGCCGTGTTACAGTAAGTTAACGAGCAGCGGAACCTAACGGTGAAATTTAAAGGTCATCATGAATTGCCCAGAGCTGGCATACGTGGCTCTGGATGTTTTCGTTTGGGATGAATCCATGTCCTTCCATTGTTTGCTCTGAAGCTTGCTCTCAGGCTAAAAATGATGATACTAGGTTTTATCACCCGCGATAATTCGGAACAGGAAGCAGTATTCCTCATGCTGATACTGTTCCAGGTTTTAAAGTGAACACCACAGTCTGTTCAACTGCTGCTCCCCCTTCCGGTTGTGGGGAGCTCACTGCACATAGATTTTCTGAAGCTTTAGATGTTCTGTCATGACAGCGTAAGTGGTACCGTGACTCACTTCTGGCATCAGCATCCACCGCAGCTCTGACAGTAGGGGTAATGGCACGAGGAGTCTGGCCTGGTGACGCTATCTTTCAGTGACACAAAACCTTCTCAGAATCACTTTATCCGCACAAACACACGCATACACAGCTGTCAATCAGGAATGATTTCATTTGCTAACATTCCTTCTGCACCACACGTCGCTGTTTTTCTTTCCCCGTCTCTATAGTGAGACGGAAGCACACACAACAAGCTGATTTCACGTCGAGCACATATAATAGACAAATGTTACAACAATGAATGTTCGTGCTATACTTCCTGATCTCCAATAGAGGTTGCTTCTGTACACATACCTACCTGCGTTACCAATGTTCGAACGGGGATCATTTTATAGCTCGCCTAGTTCTCATACGACTGCACCTTATACTTTGATATGATCACCATTTTTCCAGGAACACTAAAACTCTTTCTTCATTAAAATTAATCAATGAATTCTTTGAATAAACTTGATAAGATTTGTTAAATTATTCTCACCTACAATTCTACTTTTCCTCCTTCAAAGTGAAATTAATTGTTATTTCCAAAATGATTTAGCGTTACAAGTAATACATAAAAACCATTTAATGGAACTTTTAATAATCTTCCACTTTAGTAAAATGTAATCACTTTTGTGATTTCGAGGCTTGTCGCTTCCTTGCAATAAATTTCTCATTAACTTACTACATACTGCAAAAATTATGATCTGGAATGAAAAATTAGATTCAAGGAAAACTTTAGTGACAAACATGGAAATTTGTTATCTAGTTCATTAAGATACGCAAATATTGGTCCACAGCAAGTATGGGGAAGAATCTTTAACCCTAACAATACCGACAGGTTTTCCATAACGCACTTTACAAGGGGAGGGGTACCTTACGCCCAGCATAAAAAATTTAAAAAAAGAAAAAATTAAAAAAAAAATTTAAAAATTGTCGTTAATTGTTGTTGACAACATATGTTTAAGGATATTTAAATGTGTAAATATTTTCCTGAACTTGAATATATTGGATATGACTTACATGGGGAAAGTGAAACATATATGAAGGCAGAAAACTCACGAACGATCAGGTCGCTAGACAGTTAGAATATGAGTTTGCATGGACCACTTGGATCGGGAAGAACGCACTTTCTCTTTCAATGAGTCTGGCGATGGACACTAACACTTCCTGTTACTGGTGCTAACTTGTTCTACCTATTACACTGTGACGTTATAACCTTTTGTATTAGTGAGATGGTCACTTATGAGTTGTAGTACTCAGGATGTCTGGTGAGCGCGTTGCTTTCTAGCGTAACATTGGCATAATTCTATAGCACAAGATTTTTTGTTCATACTGCACACAAAACTGGATCTCTTCGTTCCAGTTGAGACTCTGTCCACAGTACCAGGATCTATAGCGGTTTTTCATTAAGTCATCCATGAATATAAATCCTGTTTCACTTTCCCACACTTTTCACAATATTACAGGGAACTGAGAGTGCATAGGGTTCGTTTTCTGTTTTTACAAATATTATTCTTCAATAATAACGTGAATTAATTTCAAGATTATCTCATATTATTTTCCCTCCAATCAACATTTCTAAACTTCCCGACATATATGCTCAATTTATGTGTGTCTATTTATAGTCTATTTATCGTTGATAGTTGTTAGTCGTTAATGCAAGCACGGCTCAGTGAGAAACAATCTGCCTTCTACGGAATTAATATAATGATAACCTACTTTTCTTGCATGCAACATTTAACTAGCGTAATGTAGTTTTGAACAGCAGAGAACGTCGACTCACGTGCTGCAGTCCTTAACACATTGAGAAATGGTTATTTTGAGATTCACATTTCTGTCTATCAGGTGGTAGGCAATACGTGGTGCAGTTTATACATGTATGGCAAGCATTTTTTCTATAGGAGATAGCGCACCTAAGCTTATAGACTGCGCTAGAGCGATTGAATATCTTGATAAAGATGTTGCATTAGTTGAACACATGTTAAGGACCCCCCCCCCCCCCCCCCTTGCTCGCAGGTACAACAAGTTGGCAGCACAATTGTGCCTCTCAGCAAATACAGGGTGGCGCACGAAATGTGTTACGATTTTGTTTTTGAATATAAACTTTATTGTCAATACAATCTGAAAGGAACATACACTACAATGAAGAGCCGTCCATGGAGATTTGTTCTAACTCAGCACATGCTCAATATGTCCACCATTTCGTTACCTAACTTCCTTCAAACGAACACTGAAGTTAGTGATTACCCTACGGCACATGTCTTCCGTAATTTCACTGCAAGCTTGAAGAATAAGTCTTCTGAGCTCCATTAAATCACGTGGACATTTCGGGACAACTTTTTCCTTTAGGTACACCCCCCCCAAAAAAAAAGTCATTTGGATTGAGGTCTGGACTATTGGGGGGCCAATTTTGTCCGTCATTGAAGCGACCTGGAAACCTGAGTGAAATGATCCGTATGTCGAAATGCTCGTGTAAAAACTCCATCTCGCATGAACTACTGCGTGTTCAAGGGCAAGGCAGTAGCAAGAAGCTGTGGTATGAAGCTATTGCGAAGCATGCTCAAATAACGGTCGCTGTTCAGAGTTTCTTCAAAGAAAAAGGGTCCAATAAGTCCGTGACTGGAAATTGCTGCCAACACTGTAATCCTCGGAGCATAATGTTGTCGTTCATGAAGCACTTGTGGGTTTTCAGTGGCCCAAAAGTGTACATTTTGTTTGTTAACCACACCGTCTAAATGAAAATGAGCCTCGTCTGAGAACCAAACGTTGTTGAGAGTTTCTTCCCTATCCTCCTCCCACTGAGCAAACAGTAGTCTCTGTTGCTTGTGTTCTTCAATGAACTTCTGTGCACAGGTCATCTTGTATAGGTACATATGGATGTCACTTTTAAGAATGCGTTGAACGGAGCGTCTGGATATTCCCAGTTGCACTGCTCCCTTTCTACACGATTTCCCGGGACTTCTCTGTACAGCAACTCGTGTTGTTGTTGTTGTGGTCTTCAGTCCTGAGACTGGTTTGATGCAGCTCTCCATGCTACTCTATCCTGTGCAAGCTTTTTCATCTCCCAGTACCTACTGCAGCCTACATCCTTCCGAATCTGCTTAGTGTATTCATCTCTTGGTCTCCCTCTACGATTTTTACCCTCCACGCTGCCCTCCAATACTAAATTGGTGATCCCTTGATGCCTCAGAACATGTCCTACCAACCGATCCCTTCTTCTGCTCAAGTTGTGCCGCAAACTTCTCTTCTCCCCAATCCTATTCAATACTTCCTCATTAGTTATGTGATCTACCCACCTTATCTTCAGCATTCTTCTGTAGCACCACATTTCGAAAGCTTCTATTCTCTTCTTGTCCAAACTATTTATCGTCCATGTTTCACTTCCATACATGGCTACATTCCATACAAATACTTTCAGAAATGACTTCCTGACACTTAAATCAAAACTGGATGTTAACAAATTTCTCTTCTTCAGAAACGCTTTCCTTGCCATTACCAGCCTACATTTTATATCCTCTCTACTTCGACCATCATCAGTTATTTTGCTCCCCAAATAGCAAAACTCCTTTACTACTTTAAGTGCCTTATTTCCTAATCTAATTCCCTCAGCATCACCCGACTTAATTAGACTACATTCCATTATCCTTGTTTTGCTTTTGTTGATGTTCATCTTATATCCTCCTTTCAAGACACTGTCCATTCCCTTCAACTGCTCTTCC
Source organism: Schistocerca piceifrons (assembly GCF_021461385.2). NCBI lineage: Eukaryota > Metazoa > Arthropoda > Insecta > Orthoptera > Acrididae > Schistocerca > Schistocerca piceifrons. Next base: position 672,856,304 of record NC_060149.1, read on the forward strand.
AAGTCCTTTGCTGTCTCTGACAGAATTACAATGTCATCGGCGAACCTCAAAGTTTTTATTTCTTCTCCATGAATTTTAATACCTACTCCGAATTTTTCTTTTGTTTCCTTTACAGCAACTCGTACCGCTTCAATATCCTCCGGCGAACAAACAGGCTTAGGCCGAGGTCGCTTCGCTTCCAATACTGTTCCTTCCTGTACAGATTTATCTTACAACCTATGGATGGTCTTCTTGCAAGGGACCCATCGTGTGTTAAACTGTTGTCGAAAACGCCTCTGAGTCACAACAAGGTTTTTCGTTTCATGAAAAAGTGACACAATTGCCGATCGTTGCTGTGTCGTCAGTCTTCCATTGCCAGCCATTGCTGCTCACCAGTCTCCTAGCGGCAGTATCGTGAATTACACGTCATTTCGTAACTCATTTGTTTTTCCAAGCTCTGCTGGTACTGCTGTAGAGATCCCAGAGGGATATCTAATGTGCGTCGTAAATTGTGAAAGAAACAATTAGTAACACATTTTGTGCACCACCCAGTGTATGAGGTTTTAGTTCACAGGCCACCATAGACAGACCGCAAGTGGGTTGCTGGTTGAAGGGGCCCAAGCCCAAGTCATCACATCAGTGACAACAAGGCAGGCAGTAGCGGCATTCCACAGCAGTGTAGTGCATCGCGTAAACTGGCTGGTGTCTCGTAGCTGAAGTCATTAGACAAACAACAGGTGGCACATCGTGGAACAGTTCCGATGGTGATTCACTGTATTTTACAAGACTGACATACTTACTAACGACTCATGATTGAGTATTGACGCATGCGCTGGCGATTGCAACAGCATTGGACCGTTCACACAGCAAATGCCACGGTAAGAGGAGAAGGCGTACCCGCCTTACAGTGTATAAAGCATTAGACAATATTGCTATTAATACCGAGAACTATGTTAGTGCACAAGTTATCTTGCATGGTCCATCAGCGTTCTGTGGTGGAGCTCTTAACTTTACCCTTAGCAGCAATGATAACAATCAGCACGGTTATGGCTGGGTCACCATTGCTCAAGTACCTTGACCGAAAGACGATAAAGTTGCAGGTCTAGAATGTTTTAACAGCTGCGACGTCATTGCTTATCGGACATTTCAGATCGCAGAGGTTTACAATAGAGATATGGGTAAATCGTATTACCTTTCTTCGATGCCCTTGGTTCTCAGGACCAGGAATCATCGTAAAATAAATGAATCCGAAACTGTGTCATTGTGGGTGAAAGGTGTTGACAACTGTTAAAAAATTAAAATCGTGGATGATATCACGCATTATTATAGAAATTAAATATATTGTTTCCTTTCCTTTACCCTTGCCAATAAAAACTACACATCGATCTTGAAATAAGCCGAGAAGCGATTCTTGTTGGTGTTGCACCTCTGGATTGCCACATTTCGCTTTCGCCAGCGCAGGCGTCAGTAATCAATCACGAGTCGTCAGTCAGTATGACAGTCTTGTAAAATACAGTGAATCACTATCGAAACTGTCGCACGATGCCGTCAGGAGTGGCCGAGCGGTTCTAGGCGCTACAGTCTGGAACCGCGCGGCCGCTACGGTCGCAGGTTCGAATCCTGCCTCGGGCATGGATGTGTGTGATGTCCTTAGGTTAGTTAGGTTTAAGTAGTTCTAAGTTCTAGGGGACTGATGACCTCAGAAGTTAAGTCCCATAGTGCTCAGAGCCATTTGAACCATTTTTGTCCCACGATGTGCCGCCTGTTGTTTGTCTGATGACTTCAGCTACGGGACGAGGGAACAAACTTCATGTAAGAGCTATTCAACGAATTGTGGAAGTTGTTGAATATGAAGAAGAAGGACGAGTCCTCTCCATCCACAAGCCAACGGGAGAACTGACAGAGTGCGTAGGACAACCGGGAAGATGCTTGGATACTACGTTGACTCACATCACACCAACTGGGATGTCTGTTTGAAGTACGTCGCCCCTGTCTACAACTCAAAACAGCATACGAATGCAGGATTATCGCCATATGAAGTAGTATATGGTCGTAAAACGCCGTCACTATTCGACATATGGAAAACGAAGAAAGGGAAGACTAGAGAGTCTGTTAAGGAATTTGCCAGAGGGATTAGGGAAATTTGGAATAGAGTACGGAGGGCAAATACACGAGCAGTCGAGAAACAAGAAGAAGCAGTGGGCCGTACGGCAATAACGACACAGTATAGGGTTGGTTAGTGGGTGAAGTTATCAACTTCGTATACGCCGAAGGGGAAGACAATGAGGTTTTTTTGCAACGAATCAGAGGCCAAACCATGTGGTAGAGACTACATCGTCAGTAAATATCAAGATTCGATTGGTGACGACAAAAACAACTGTGGAGTCCCATAATGCTCAGAGCCATTTGATGCTTTGTCATGGAAATGTGTGAAAGCTTTGAGTACTGTGACGGGGGGAACTATATCTGCGCTGCAACTACAATAAGTATTACCATTTGTGCGTCACTTGTTTGGTCTCAGAATCCTGTTCCCACAACATCCAAGTAATTATTACACATAGCTTATGCTATATCGAAAACACGAATCTGTATTTTTGCCTGCGGAGGGTATTGCTTTACGAACAAAGAAATCCAAGCACTTCTGCGAAAAGTATTGTTCTTTTCTTCGTGAAATGACCCCTCACACAGGTTAGGTCTGTGAAACAATTCACTTAATGAGACAGTTCCTATCTATGTAATTACAGGGAATGGCAAACAGTGTACTTTTTTAACAACACGGCTACTTACCGCGTATGCTGGACGTTGAAGCTGTATTGAAAATGTAATCCATTTGACGAATAGTTACAGCATCGACGTTATTGCGAGGACCAGCTACAAGTCTAGGCAGCCAAATCGATACTTTCATTAGGGATGACATACCATTTTTTCTTCCAGGAGATGCTCACTGCTGGGATAGTTGTTGAGCTCTTCACAAGTGACAATACCAATATGGTGGCCCGGACCAGGCACAACTCGCTTCTGAATGCGTCCGGGTTGTGGCTGGCCCGGGTCTCCACAGTGGTACTGCTGTTCTTCTTAGCTCTGGCAGTCGTTGGTGGTAGCTCAAGTAGCTGATCATACCGCATGTTATGTAGGTATTAGCTGTTTCAGTTAGAGCCGTTACAGTGCCGACACTGCTACCAGAACCAACAACAATCCGCTTCCTAATTGCAGTGGGTTGCTGACAGTTCAAGACCACAGCAGCGATACTGATACCCTTTTTGCGTTTTAGCATATTAATACTATTTGTCACATTAAAATTGTTATTTATTAGGCAGCTATTATGTAGAAAAGTTACTCTACGTCAAATAATTTTGTTTGTAATCTAACACTCTGTCAGGCATAATAACTGTTACATCACAAGTTGACAGTCGTTCAACATATCGGAAGGTATGATGATGTGTATCTATAATTTTCTTAAGTAGGTTTCACACACATATTGTATGGTAATCCAGTAACAGTATCAGTGTTTGAAATTGAAAGATTGCAGTTATTTTTGGTGAATTCTAACTTACTTGATATCAGTAACGTAATGTCATCATTTTTGTGTCAGCAATTGGTGTATTATCCAAAATTAATATTCTGTTGAACTCTCGATCTGATGACGATCCTATAACAACACTTTTAGCGACCTTCCCTTCACCATACCATTCAATATAGGAGAAGACGCAAGAGGCAGCTCATTACGGATGTCGAGACGGAGATGGACGACGAGCTGAAACGCAGTCATATACGCTGCAACACAGTCATATACGCTTCTCTACGAGCGAGAGTACAACATGGATGTAGGAGTCAGGTAAGTCCTATCCGACTTAACCGTCTCTCACTACCCGCAAGATGATGATACGCTCTTGTCGGAGGTGACTTTGGAAGAACTACGAGAGGCTGTACTGTGCGATGCTCCCAACAAAACGCCAGGCCCCGGCGGACTCCCTCATATACGCTGCAACACAGTCATATACGCTTCTCTACGAGCGAGAGTACAACATGGATGTAGGAGTCAGGTAAGTCCTATCCGACCTAACCGTCTCTCGCTACCCACAAGATGATGATACGCTCTTGTCGGAGGTGACTTTGGAAGAACTACGAGAGGCTGTACTGTGCGATGCTCCCAACAAAACGCCAGGCCCTGGCGGACTCCCTCATATATGCTGCAACACAGTCATATACGCTTCTCTACGAGCGAGAGTACAACATGGATGTAGGAGTCAGGTAAGTCCTATCCGACCTAACCGTCTCTCGCTACCCGCAAGATGATGATACGCTCTTGTCGGAGGTGACTTTGGAAGAACTACGAGAGGCTGTACTGTGCGATGCTCCCAACAAAACGCCAGGCCCTGGTGGACTCTCTCATATATGCTGCAACACAGTCATATACGCTTCTCTACGAGCGAGAGTACAACATGGATGTAGGAGTCAGGTAAGTCCTATCCGACCTAACCGTCTCTCGCTACCCACAAGATGATGATACGCTCTTGTCGGAGGTGACTTTGGAAGAACTACGAGAGGCTGTACTGTGCGATGCTCCCAACAAAACGCCAGGCCCTGGCGGACTCTCTCATATACGCTGCAACACAGTCATATACGCTTCTCTACGAGCGAGAGTACAACATGGATGTAGGAGTCAGGTAAGTCCTATCCGACCTAACCGTCTCTCGCTACCCGCAAGATGATGATACGCTCTTGTCGGAGGTGACTTTGGAAGAACTACGAGAGGCTGTACTGTGCGATGCTCCCAACAAAACGCCAGGCCTTGGCGGACTCTCTCATATACGCTGCAACACAGTCATATACGCTTCTCTACGAGCGAGAGTACAACATGGATGTAGGAGTCAGGTAAGTCCTATCCGACCTAACCGTCTCTCGCTACCCGCAAGATGATGATACGCTCTTGTCGGAGGTGACTTTGGAAGAACTACGAGAGGCTGTACTGTGCGATGCTCCCAACAAAACGCCAGGCCCTGGTGGACTCTCTCATATACGCTGCAACACAGCCATATACGCTTCTCTACGAGCGAGAGAACAACATGGATGTAGGAGTCAGGTAAGTCCTATCCGACCTAACCGTCTCTCGCTACCCACAAGATGATGATACGCTCTTGTCGGAGGTGACTTTGGAAGAACTACGAGAGGCTGTACTGTGCGATGCTCCCAACAAAACGCCAGGCCCTGGCGGACTCTCTCATATACGCTGCAACACAGTCATATACGCTTCTCTACGAGCGAGAGTACAACATGGATGTAGGAGTCAGGTAAGTCCTATCCGACCTAACCGTCTCTCGCTACCCGCAAGATGATGATACGCTCTTGTCGGAGGTGACTTTGCAAGAACTACGAGAGGCTGTACTGTGCGATGCTCCCAACAAAACGCCAGGCCCTGGCGGACTCCCTCATATACGCTGCAACACAGTCATATACGCTTCTCTACGAGCGAGAGTACAACATGGATGTAGGAGTCAGGTAAGTCCTATCCGACCTAACCGTCTCTCGCTACCCGCAAGATGATGATACGCTCTTGTCGGAGGTGACTTTGGAAGAACTACGAGAGGCTGTACTGTGCGATGCTCCCAACATAACGCCAGGCCCTGGCGGACTCTCTCATATACGCTGCAACACAGTCATATACGCTTCTCTACGAGCGAGAGTACAACATGGATGTAGGAGTCAGGTAAGTCCTATCCGACCTAACCGTCTCTCACTACCCGCAAGATGATGATACGCTCTTGTCGGAGGTGACTTTGGAAGAACTACGAGAGGCTGTACTGTGCGATGCTCCCAACAAAACGCCAGGCCCTGGCGGACTCTCTCATATACGCTGCAACACAGTCATATACGCTTCTCTACGAGCGAGAGTACAACATGGATGTAGGAGTCAGGTAAGTCCTATCCGACCTAACCGTCTCTCGCTACCCGCAAGATGATGATACGCTCTTGTCGGAGGTGACTTTGGAAGAACTACGAGAGGCTGTACTGTGCGATGCTCCCAACAAAACGCCAGGCCCTGGTGGACTCTCTCATATACGCTGCAACACAGCCATATACGCTTCTCTACGAGCGAGAGTACAACATGGATGTAGGAGTCAGGTAAGTCCTATCTGACCTAACCGTCTCTCGCTACCCACAAGATGATGATAAGCTCTTGTCGGAGGTGACTTTGGAAGAACTACGAGAGGCTGTACTGTGCGATGCTCCCAACAAAACGCCAGGCCCTGGCGGACTCCCTCATATACGCTGCAACACAGTCATATACGCTTCTCTACGAGCGAGAGTACAACATGGATGTAGGAGTCAGGTAAGTCCTATCCGACCTAACCGTCTCTCGCTACCCACAAGATGATGATACGCTCTTGTCGGAGGTGACTTTGGAAGAACTACGAGAGGCTGTACTGTGCGATGCTCCCAACAAAACGCCAGGCCCTGGCGGACTCTCTCATATACGCTGCAACACAGTCATATACGCTTCTCTACGAGCGAGAGTACAACATGGATGTAGGAGTCAGGTAAGTCCTATCCGACCTAACCGTCTCTCGCTACCCGCAAGATGATGATACGCTCTTGTCGGAGGTGACTTTGGAAGAACTACGAGAGGCTGTACTGTGCGATGCTCCCAACATAACGCCAGGCCCTGGCGGACTCTCTCATATACGCTGCAACACAGTCATATACGCTTCTCTACGAGCGAGAGTACAACATGGATGTAGGAGTCAGGTAAGTCCTATCCGACCTAACCGTCTCTCGCTACCCGCAAGATGATGATACGCTCTTGTCGGAGGTGACTTTGGAAGAACTACGAGAGGCTGTACTGTGCGATGCTCCCAACAAAACGCCAGGCCCTGGCGGACTCTCTCATATACGCTGCAACACAGTCATATACGCTTCTCTACGAGCGAGAGTACAACATGGATGTAGGAGTCAGGTAAGTCCTATCCGACCTAACCGTCTCTCGCTACCCGCAAGATGATGATACGCTCTTGTCGGAGGTGACTTTGGAAGAACTACGAGAGGCTGTACTGTGCGATGCTCCCAACAAAACGCCAGGCCCTGGTGGACTCTCTCATATACGCTGCAACACAGCCATATACGCTTCTCTACGAGCGAGAGTACAACATGGATGTAGGAGTCAGGTAAGTCCTATCCGACCTAACCGTCTCTCGCTACCCGCAAGATGATGATACGCTCTTGTCGGAGGTGACTTTGGAAGAACTACGAGAGGCTGTACTGTGCGATGCTCCCAACAAAACGCCAGGCCCTGGTGGACTCTCTCATATACGCTGCAACACAGCCATATACGCTTCTCTACGAGCGAGAGTACAACATGGATGTAGGAGTCAGGTAAGTCCTATCCGACCTAACCGTCTCTCGCTACCCACAAGATGATGATACGCTCTTGTCGGAGGTGACTTTGGAAGAACTACGAGAGGCTGTACTGTGCGATGCTCCCAACAAAACGCCAGGCCCTGGCGGACTCTCTCATATACGCTGCAACACAGTCATATACGCTTCTCTACGAGCGAGAGTACAACATGGATGTAGGAGTCAGGTAAGTCCTATCCGACCTAACCGTCTCTCGCTACCCGCAAGATGATGATACGCTCTTGTCGGAGGTGACTTTGCAAGAACTACGAGAGGCTGTACTGTGCGATGCTCCCAACAAAACGCCAGGCCCTGGCGGACTCCCTCATATACGCTGCAACACAGTCATATACGCTTCTCTACGAGCGAGAGTACAACATGGATGTAGGAGTCAGGTAAGTCCTATCCGACCTAACCGTCTCTCGCTACCCGCAAGATGATGATACGCTCTTGTCGGAGGTGACTTTCGAAGAACTACGAGAGGCTGTACTGTGCGATGCTCCCAACATAACGCCAGGCCCTGGCGGACTCTCTCATATACGCTGCAACACAGTCATATACGCTTCTCTACGAGCGAGAGTACAACATGGATGTAGGAGTCAGGTAAGTCCTATCCGACCTAACCGTCTCTCGCTACCCGCAAGATGATGATACGCTCTTGTCGGAGGTGACTTTGGAAGAACTACGAGAGGCTGTACTGTGCGATGCTCCCAACAAAACACCAGGCCCTGGCGGACTCCCTCATATACGCTGCAACACAGTCATATACGCTTCTCTACGAGCGAGAGTACAACATGGATGTAGGAGTCAGGTAAGTCCTATCCGACCTAACCGTCTCTCGCTACCCACAAGATGATGATACGCTCTTGTCGGAGGTGACTTTGGAAGAACTACGAGAGGCTGTACTGTGCGATGCTCCCAACAAAACGCCAGGCCCTGGCGGACTCTCTCATATACGCTGCAACACAGTCATATACGCTTCTCTACGAGCGAGAGTACAACATGGATGTAGGAGTCAGGTAAGTCCTATCCGACCTAACCGTCTCTCGCTACCCGCAAGATGATGATACGCTCTTGTCGGAGGTGACTTTGCAAGAACTACGAGAGGCTGTACTGTGCGATGCTCCCAACAAAACGCCAGGCCCTGGCGGACTCCCTCATATACGCTGCAACACAGTCATATACGCTTCTCTACGAGCGAGAGTACAACATGGATGTAGGAGTCAGGTAAGTCCTATCCGACCTAACCGTCTCTCGCTACCCGCAAGATGATGATACGCTCTTGTCGGAGGTGACTTTGGAAGAACTACGAGAGGCTGTACTGTGCGATGCTCCCAACAAAACGCCAGGCCCTGGCGGACTCCCTCATATACGCTGCAACACAGTCATATACGCTTCTCTACGAGCGAGAGTACAACATGGATGTAGGAGTCAGGTAAGTCCTATCCGACCTAACCGTCTCTCGCTACCCACAAGATGATGATACGCTCTTGTCGGAGGTGACTTTGGAAGAACTACGAGAGGCTGTACTGTGCGATGCTCCCAACAAAACGCCAGGCCCTGGCGGACTCTCTCATATACGCTGCAACACAGTCATATACGCTTCTCTACGAGCGAGAGTACAACATGGATGTAGGAGTCAGGTAAGTCCTATCCGACCTAACCGTCTCTCGCTACCCGCAAGATGATGATACGCTCTTGTCGGAGGTGACTTTGGAAGAACTACGAGAGGCTGTACTGTGCGATGCTCCCAACAAAACGCCAGGCCCTGGCGGACTCTCTCATATACGCTGCAACACAGTCATATACGCTTCTCTACGAGCGAGAGTACAACATGGATGTAGGAGTCAGGTAAGTCCTATCCGACCTAACCGTCTCTCGCTACCCGCAAGATGATGATACGCTCTTGTCGGAGGTGACTTTGGAAGAACTACGAGAGGCTGTACTGTGCGATGCTCCCAACAAAACGCCAGGTCCTGGAGGACTCCCTCTTGGATTTTACAAAAGGTGTTTTGATCTCATGGGCCCAATGTGGGTCAGGATCTACAGAGAACTCCTGAACCCCGAGTTGCAAGTACCCTCTGTAATCACGGAGGGCCTCTTGATTCCGGTGTCCAAACCCGGAGGAGGCTGTCGTCCACTTGATTTTCGACCACTGAGAATGCTAAACACTGACTACAAACTGACACACATCCTCCGTGACAGGCTGAGTTTTACGGCAATGGCGGCCATTCACACTGATCACACCTGCTTCGGAGGCGACACTAATGCATTTACGATTTTGAGCACGTATAGAGACGTGTTGGCGTTGATGTAAACATGCCGTCTCCGCGGCGCTCTTGTTGCGCTGGATTTTGACCACGCTTTCGATCGCGTCGAACATGGTTTTCTGCTTGCAGTTATGGAACATGTCGGTATCCCACGCATGACAACATCTGTTGTGCTTCGTTTGATCCATGGGGCGGTCACGAGAACTATGGTAAAAGGCTATTTGTCCGCCCCCGTCCGTATCAACAGGTCCGTCAGACAGGCTTCCCTCTTGAAACGTCCCCTTAAAAAAATTTAAAAATGACAGTGGAGGAAAACCTCTTACGTTATTTGAATTTCAAACAGCTGAGCAAAACTGAACGTACTCAGACATTTCGCTCTTTACTTATACTGATAATCACTAAACTGACACACAATATTTTTAGCACAACGCAATCTGACTTACAATAATCCCTACAAAAGAATGGCCCTGACTAACAATAACCTATACCTTTCATGAATCACTTACCTCACAAAAATCTTCGTTACTCAACTACTGCAATACAGCGAGCGCCAATACTGCCAGCTAAATAAAAGATTCTAACTATTGAAGGCACTAACTACTGATAGGCATAGATAGCAAATGAAAGATTTTGATAAAGAACAAACAATGTATTTACTTTAATAGTGTTCAAAAGTCATCATATATGTATCTATAATTCATGGCATCCATCCTTACAAATTTCCTTCTTCTGGCGGACACACGTCCTGATCGCCCGTTCTCAATACTCTGGCATCTCTCCCCCCACATCCACCACTGCTGGCAGCTCACCTCCAACTGCACAACGTTACGCGCTGTTCACATCCGACTGCCTAACACTACAATAGCGAAATTCCAACAATGCCAACCAGCCACAGATTGCACACAGCACAGTCAGTGATTTTCATACAGAGCGCTACGTGGCGTTACCAACATAAAAACCTAAACAGCCTACTTACACTCTTTCTGCCATGATATTCGCCCTTGCCCTCGAACCAGATCTTCACGGACTGCGGAGACGCTTGGAAGGCCTTAGCCTCCGCTCTGTAACCTTTCGATGTGGCGCATACGCCGATGATGTGATGTTCTTAGCACGGACTGATGACGAAATACGAATGGCGCTCTCCTGACTCCAACAGTATGGGACGGTGGCTGGCAGTGTGATCAACCTACGGAAATCACACTACATGGAGGTGGGACAAGGCAAGCCTGCAGAAATGGATGTACCCCTGACTAAATTCTCAATGCTCGAATGTTTAGCGATATCGCTCCATCGACAAATAAACATAGGGCGGCCTTTACGTATCGTAAGGTCTTACGACGACTCCCCATAGAGGCTAGCCTCAACAAATTTAGATAGTTGGACATATCGCAACGCGCTCAGTATGTCACTTTGTACACAGCTTCTCACCTTAACCATTACGCCCACGTTTTACCGATGACAGGCACGATGACATCCAGGATTCAGGCACTGTTCGGACACGTGGTGAACGCCGGTGCACTTTATCGGATCCGTTTTGTTACTCTTACTTTACCCTTCCACTAAGGAGGTGTCGGTCTCACTCATGTCAAGTATAGAGCCTTGGCGCTGTACCTTCGTTCAATGCGGCAACTCTGGCTTCCACTAACGGACAATATTCCTGGCATCCCGATAGCAGATGTGGCCCTGTGCCCACCGGTTCCCGTTGGACATTTATCGCCGTCGCTATCTCAGATTACTACGTTTTTCGTGGAGCACAGCTATATGTTGGAGGTTATACCAGAGACACGGAATCCGACAGCAAAGATTTATTATAGTGTTCTTCGACGCTGGAACTCGGCTAACGACATTGTACGACGCCGCCCCACGGTCGACTGGACGCGGGTCTGGCAAACCATCCCTGCGCCATGTCTGTCCACTTTAGTGCGGTCGACGTGGTATGTGGTCACTAACGAGAAATTTCCGACCCGACGAAGGCTGCATGCCATTCACCTAACTGGTGACCCGAAGTGTCCCCGTTGCGCGACGGTAGATACAGACGAACACAGACTGAACTGTGGCCCCGCACGTGAGTGCTGGCAACTGATCCGCCAGATACTGGCTTTCCTGCTTCACCGGCCGGCCGAAGTGGCCGTGCGGTTCTAGGCGCTGCAGTCTGGAACCGCGAGACCGCTACGGTCGCAGGTTCGAATCCTGCCTCGGGCATGGATGTGTGTGATGTCCTTCGGTTAGTTAGGTTTAACTAGTTTTAAGTTCTAGGGGCCTAATGACCTCAGAAGTTGGGTCCCATAGCGCTCAGAGCCGTTTGAACCTGCTACTCCGCCCCTATGTTTCGCCCCTACGTTTCATTTTGGGAACACAGCCTACGACCAGTTTAGAGACAGAAGTGATGACACTTTCTGCAGGACCTGACCACCATTTTGAGGGACAATGCTCAAGCACGTTCAGCGCAAGCTGTTACTGATTTGTTTGACTGATGGGGCTCCTAAGTGCTATACCACCTACTGCACTCCCGTGACTTCAGCCCTCGTGAGTTCAACTCGATTTCTAAACTGAAGGAAACACTTCACGGCATTCGCTTCAGAAATGGTACAAATTCGTTGGGCAATAGACCGCGCCGCTCGATCTGTCAACACGGGGTCCGGGGTTCGATTCCCGGCGGGGTCAGGAATTTTCACCTGCCTCGAGATGACTGGCTGTTTGTGTTGTCCTCATCATTTCATCATTATTTATGAAAGTGGCGAGATTGGACTGAGTAAAGGTTGGGAAGTTGTACGGGCGCTGATAACCGCGCAGTTGAGCGCCCCACAAACCAAACATCATCATCATCGAACTGTCAACACAACTGGCATTGATAAGTGTATCCTACGACTTTCACATCGGTGGCAACGGGTTATACACAATGCTGGTGAGTACTTTGAAGGTCAGTAAAACTTTGAAACACGTATCTATTTTCTGCGAGCTGTAAATAAATAGTTGCCACTATTAAAGTTCCATCCCTCTTATAATGTATGGAAGAATCAGCTTCTTTTGGGATTTAAAACACCGAATATTAGCAGACATTTTCCGAGGGGTAAATATGTTACCTGCAAAAGTGTTCCAGGCTGCTACGGTGCCGATCTTCTATAATTCTAATGCAGCTGCTGTATAGTGGCCTCTGCTAACATCGTTCTTCTCGGCTTTTGTAGAGAGCAGTAGAGAAATTGTGGTCATCGGCTAGTTCATAGATGCCTACATCTGCGTCGTGCTTACTAGTTTTTTGGTCTCGTCAAACAGCCTCCTCTATCCTCCTTGGTCCTTGCAGTCTTCTCCAGCTAGCCCCATCATACGCATATCCTCTCTGATCCTGTCAGTGCATCTCAGCCGTGGTCTTCCCCTTGGTCTTTTGCCTCAGATGTATTCTTCCACCACCTGCCTCGTGGTCTGGCCTTCTAGATGCATTAAATTCCCGTACCACCTCAGTCTCCTCTCTCTAATCACAGTCCCAATGCCCAGCTCCTGCAGTCGGCTGTAATATCAGAAGAGCATTCTCAAATGCCGGGAGTTTTTTTTTATATATATACTCCGCAAGCCACCTGACGGTGTGTGGCGGAGGGTACCTTGAGTACCTCTATCGGTTATCCATTCTATTCCAGTCTCGTATTGTTCGTGGAAAGAAAGATTGTCAGTATGCCTCTGTGTGGGCTCTAATATCTCTGATTTTATCCTCATGGTCTCTTCGCGAGATATACGTAGGAGAGAGAAATACACTGCTTGACTCCTCGGTGAAGGTATGTTCTCGAAACTTCAACAAAAGCCCGTACCGAGCTACTGAGCGTCTCCCTTGCATCTTTTGTGTCATGTCCAGGTCTCTGCTCTGTATAGGACGACAGGTTGTGTCAGTGTTCTGTACGTTCTGATCTTCATGGATCTCGACAGAAACTGGGACTTTAGCAGATTTCCGAGTGCAAACCTTGGCCTGTTTTCTGTCCGATTCTGGCCATTATTTCCTGGTCTATCTCATTACTTTCACTGAGTACTACCCCAAACTATTTGAACTCTTTTTATCCTTTCAAAGATTAGGGTATGGTGTATTTTTAATATTTAAAAGACGAATTTTAAATCAAACAATGAATATTTTTATATTAATTTCGAGTGTGAGACGGACCTGAATTTTGGAGGCAATTTTTCGAAGAAAAGAGTGCGTCTTATAGTCCATAGAGAGGTAGTTTTTCTGTTTATTACCTAACAAACACGTTAATTTGTCTTATAAAAGTGAATTGTAATATTTGCCTATTAGAATCAAACCCACTGTATTGCGCACACGTGCTCGATGATGATGATGATGTTTGGTTTGTGGGGCGCTCAACTGCGCGGTTATCAGCGCCCGTACAAATTGCCAACCTCTGCTCAGTCCAATCTCGCCACTTTTATGAATGATGATGAAATGATGAGGGCAACACAAACACGTACTCGACAGTTCATCCCTTGATGCAGGTGATGTGGTATCAAGAGCGTTGAAGAATCGCAGATCATCACCAATTTTGTTCTAAGAACTGAAAACAATCATGCGATTTGTAATTAATGGTCTGGTGTATATTTTAGTGAGAATGCTCAAGATGCACAAGACGATGTCTACTGTGACAGACAGGTAGTTATGGGATGAAAATTTTTACAGGCCTTAATCAATTGGATGCTTTCCTGTGAGGACGGCGAAACGAAATAATTAGTGTAAAGATGCTTTGTCATGGAAATGTGTGAAATTTTTCAGTATTATGATGGAGTAAATTTTCTTTGAGCTGCAATTACAATAGGTAATGTGCACTTACGTATGTAATTATGTACAAAAAGTAAATGCAAAATGAAACATATCTGGACATTTGTGTACCTAATACTGCACTTTCTTGGTGTTAGGATACGATTTTTACAGTACATCCAAGCAATTGCTATACATGCATATATACACGGATTTGCCAAAACGTTGTGACCACTTGCTTAATAGCTTGTTTGTCCGTCTTTGGAACAAAATACGTCACTGATTCTGCGTATCTGGGATCTGACAGTTTGTTGGTAGGTTTGTAGAGGTATATCTGTCCACAAGTCATGCAATTCGTGGAAGTGAGAGGGCGCTGATTTGCGTACGCGGTGATGGCGCCCGATAGCGACCGAGATGGATTCCATAGGATTTACATCAGGAGAATTTAGTCGCCGTTACTCAAACTACTGCAGCACGATTCTGGTTCCAAGACACCGACAATCATACTGCTGAAAGATACATCGCCGTCGGGAAAGGCATCACGCATGAAGGGACGGACGCGATTCGCAACTGTCAGCGTGTTTTCGATCACTACCACAGTTCCCATGCCAGCGCAGGAGGATGCGTCTCCATAGCATAATACGCTCCCACCAGCCTGCATCTGTGGCGTACTGCACGTTTCGAGCCGCCTTTCACTTCGATGATGGCGTTTGTGGAGACGACCATCGACCTAAAACAGCAAAAATGTGATTCATCCGAAGAGCCGACACCTTTCCATTGATCGACGTCGAATCCCGATGGTCCAATACCCACTGCTATCGTAACTGACGATGTCGTTGGGTCAACATGTAACCGGCCGCGGTGGCCGTGCGGTTCTAGGCGCTGCAGTCCGGAACCGCGGGACTGCTACGGTCGCAGGTTCGAATCCTGCCTCGGGCATGGATATGTGTGATGCCCTTGGGTTAGTTAGGTTTAAGTAGTTCTATGTTCTAGGGGACTGATGACCTAAGATGTTAAGTCCCATGGTGCTCAGAGCCATTTTGGTCAACATGTGATCACGTAGGAGTGGTCCATTGCGAAGCTCCATGTTCAACGATGTACGATGAACGGTGTGCTCCGAAACACTTGTGCGTGCACCAGCATTGTGCTCATTCAGCAGAGATGTAACAGATCACTATCTATCCTACTTTACAGGGCGGACAAGCCTCCGAACCTCACCTTCTATGAAGAGTCGTGGACGTACTATTATTTAGCGCCTAGTGGTAGTTCCACTACTCTTCTACCTTTTTCCGCAGATGCTCACAACAGTAGCACGTGAACATTCGACCAGTTACGCCGTTTTAAAGATACTCTTTGATAGGCTCTGCGTAATAATAACCTACTCATGGTGAAAGTCGCTTATCTCAATGGGTTTCCCCATTTGCAGCCCATATTTTCGCTAAGGTGATACCCCGTCCGTGTCTGCTCCGCTTACATACTTTTGTTACCGCTTCACGAGGCAGCGACGTCACCAGGCGGAATCCAACATTGCGGTGATAGAGGTCACAATATTTTGGCTATCAGTGTAGTTTATGTTGGGCGAGACACGAATCAGCATTTTTGCCTGCGGAGGGTATTGCTTTACAAGCTGAGCAATCCAAGCACGTCTGCGAAACGTGTGGTTCTTTTCTTCGTGAAGTGGCTTTGTACATAGTTTTAATCTGTGCAACAATCCGATTAATGAGACAGGTCCTATTTATGTAATTACAGGGTATGGCAACCAGCGTTTTTTTAACAACACGACTACTTACCACATAGCTGGACGTTGAAGCTGTACTGAAAAATTGTAATTCAGCTGACGAATGGTTACAGTGTCGACGTTACGGCCAGGACCAGCCAGAACTCTGGGCATCCTAAATCGATACTGTCATTTAGGGATGACATACCATTTCTTCTTCCAGGAGATGCTCACTGCTGGGATAGTTGCTGAGCTCTTCACATGTGACAGTACCACTATGGTGACCCGGACCAGATACAACTCGTTTCTGAATTCCTCCTGCTTATGGCAAGTTCGGACTCCCACAGTGATACTGCTGTTCTTCTTAGCTGTGGCAGGCGTTGGTGATTGCTCAAGTAGCTGATCGTTCCGCATGTTATGTCGATATTAGCTGTTTCAGTTAGAGCCGTTACAGTATCGACACTGAGGCCTGAACCAACAACAATCCGCTTCTTAATTTCAGGGAGTTGCTGACAGTTCAAGACCACAGCAGCGATACCGATACTGGTAAGCTTCGACCATTGCTCAAATGGCTGATTGTAAGGCATGTTACTTCGGTGTTAGCTGTTTTACTTAGAGAAGCTACAGTACCGATATTGTGTCGTGTTCTGACATATGTGGGAGAGGAAAAAAGGGGTTACTGGTCAGTCTGCGCTCCCGAGCGGTACAGAGCAGAAGGCAGAAGAACAATTCACAGTGAAGGCATTTGATTGTTTCCTTCTATCGGAGCCAACACTGGTACAGGCATTTACTAGAAATGCAGGTGGTGAGACTAGGTAGGGAACTCGTTGTGGAGACTCGTGGATAAACAGGGTTTTGAAATAGTTGTTTATTCCAGACTGGAGGCTAGTTCTAGGGTCAGAAAAAGCATAAATAATACTGTTACAACAGAAGCCAGTGCAGAAGTCCCAGGAGTGGATGCTAACCACAGCAGCAAACACTAGCAGCATCTTAAGGCAACAACTTAGTTGCAAAACAAAACATACTGAATGTGACACTGTTCACTGAGGCACTCCAAGTGAGAGAGTAGACTTACGCGGAGCTGGACCTAGGCTGGAATCGACGGACGCGGATTCGGCGCCCAGATCGTCTGACTGAGAACTCTGCCAAAATGCGGAATCTAGAGGTTTTAAAGAGTCGCGTGGGGGCAGTGTTTTTCCCACATAAAGCCACCCAGCCAATACCGTAGGTCTCTTGCAGGTGCCTGCCAATCACGGTTTAGTTAGGTACCCTCTACTGCTCCTAAGGCGGGGATGTTAATGCAGTTGCACTAACAAGTCCGTATTTGGTATCAACATTGTTCAGCTGAAAGCTAAACGTAACTGCTCTACCAAATAAGGCTTGCAACGTTATTGATATACGTCATTTAGCCCCGCCCCTCGGGCTCCCCGGAGTAGGGACTGCTAGGTCAACAGTTTTTGGCGTTTTCGCTCTCATTCTAACCCTTGTGAGCCTACTGACGTTGCTGTTCTCAGGGCTGGTACAAGCTGGCTTTATACGCTACTACGTGCGTGTTGGTTACAAAGTTCTACGGTGGCAACCTACCACAGCGTCTCGACAACATATGAAGTTACATGTTAATTCCATGAAGAGCAACTAACGGCCTGGGACCGCGTCTGGGGGCGTCTGCACTTTTACAAGGCTCTCCCCTTACGGTTTACTTCATGTAACAATATCTCTCCTAGTTTCGTCTGCCCTTAGCATCGTTTCTGCTTCGCGCCTTGGAACTCCTGTCCTCCTTCCTCACAGCTTCAAGATAACACTACAGTAGCAAGGAATAATCAATATATTACAATTGCGACCTGGACCTACCACAAACCGCTTCTTAATTTTTGAGAGTTCATGTCAGCTTCAGATCGCCGCATCGATACTGATGCTTCTTTAACACTTCAGCATCCATCTATGGTTTCTTGCTTTTCTTGTAAACTATGTACTTTCTTCCAACAGTCAACATGAAATTTCTGAGCTATTAACAACAGTTACTGAACTCATCGTAGGTCTTTTAAAAGGTACGGTTGGAGTCATTTCCTCTTGTGGTGATGGAGTATTAGACATCGCCTTGGTAATTCTAACCGTTTTTGAAATTCAACCACATGTATAGGCTCATTAATTAGTCTTTGAATAATATCAGATTTTGTGCTGTATGTAGGTTGATGATTTCGGCACATTTGAATAAGAGCCGAAATGGTAGCTCGATCTTGTGAAGTCTACTTTCTCTGAGAAACGAAGAAAATGAAGCATGAATGTAACTTAACAACTGTAAGGAGTGATTGAAGAATACATTCGAAAGGTCATTTGTGTTAAAAATTTTATATAGTGTTTAATTCGTAATTTGTATAAACTGATATGCTAATTTCACGGCAACTTAAAGGATTAGTTATCAACTAGCCATATCAATACGCTTCTTAGTGACGGGAGAACTATATTGCGAGGTCCCATACATTTATAATTTTGCTTTAATGTATTGAAGATACTAACTAAGACAGTGAGTTCATTTCAAAAGCCTAGTCTCTCTCGATCATGCTATGGCACTCCGAAACCACCGTTGCCCCGAGGAATCACGTGGAATACTTCCGTTAAAAAGAAGGTTCATAAGGCCGTTCGACGAAAACACCTCCGTGACCGCTCGGTCTACTTTAGTGGCCATCGACTTCTTAAAGCAGACGGGTAATAGTTGCTCCTATTGAAGGGAAAACAAGGGTGCCATTTCCTGCTATTCGGAAGCTTTGTTGGCGTCGGCGTCTGGTACATAGCAGGACAATTTACGTCACTCCTCCTGGACCGAGATAGCAAAAGGATGAATATGATCTGGTTAGCTCTCATATACACTCCTGGAAATTGAAATAAGAACACCGTGAATTCATTGTCCCAGGAAGGGGAAACTTTATTGACACATTCCTGGGGTCAGATACATCACATGATCAGACTGACAGAACCACAGGCACATAGACACAGGCAACAGAGCATGCACAATGTCGGCACTAGTACAGCGTATATCCACCTTTCGCAGCAATGCAGGCTGCTATTCTCCCATGGAGACGATCGTAGAGATGCTGGATGTAGTCCTGTGGAACGGCTTGCCATGCCATTTCCACCTGGCGCCTCAGTTGGACCAGCGTTCGTGCTGGACGTGCAGACCGCGTGAGACGACGCTTCATCCAGTCCCAAACATGCTCAATGGGGGACAGATCCGGAGATCTTGCTGGCCAGGGTAGTTGACTTACACCTTCTAGAGCACGTTGGGAGGCACGGGA
Source organism: Schistocerca piceifrons (assembly GCF_021461385.2). Classification (NCBI taxonomy): domain Eukaryota; kingdom Metazoa; phylum Arthropoda; class Insecta; order Orthoptera; family Acrididae; genus Schistocerca; species Schistocerca piceifrons. The sequence continues at coordinate 672,875,687 of NC_060149.1, forward strand.
TACATGCGGACGTGCATTGTCCTGTTGGAACAGCAAGTTCCCTTGCCGGTCTAGGAATGGTAGAACGATGGGTTCGATGACGGTTTGGATGTACCGTGCACTATTCAGTGTCCCCTCGACGATCACCAGTGGTGTACGGCCAGTGTAGGAGATCGCTCCCCACACCATGATGCCGGGTGTTGGCCCTGTGTGCCTCGGTCGTATGCAGTCCTGATTGTGGCGCTCACCTGCACGGCGCCAAACACGCATACGACCATCATTGGCACCAAGGCAGAAGCGACTCTCATCGCTGAAGACGACACGTCTCCATTCGTCCCTCCATTCACGCCTGTCGCGACACCACTGGAGGCGGGCTGCACGATGTTGGGGCGTGAGCGGAAGACGGCCTAACGGTGTGCGGGACCGTAGCCCAGCTTCATGGAGACGGTTGCGAATGGTCCTCGCCGATACCCCAGGAGCAACAGTGTCCCTAATTTTCTGGGAAGTGGCGGTGCGGTCCCCTACAGCACTGCGTAGGATCCTACGGTCTTGGCGTGCATCCGTGCGTCGCTGCGGTCCGGTCCCAGGTCGACGGGCACGTGCACCTTCCGCCGACCACTGGCGAGAGCATCGATGTACTGTGGAGACCTCACGCCCCACGTGTTGAGCAATTCGGCGGTACGTCCACCCGGCCTCCCGCATGCCCATTATACGCCCTCGCTCAAAGTCCGTCAACTGTACATACGGTTCACGTCCAGGCTGTCGCGGCATGCTACCAGTGTTAAAGACTGTGATGGAGCTCCGTATGCCACGGCAAACTGGCTGACACTGACGGCGGCGGTGCACAAATGCTGCGCAGCTAGCGCCATTCGACGGCCAACACCGCGGTTCCTGGTGTGTCCGCTGTGCTGTGCGTGTGATCATTGCTTGTACAGCCCTGTCGCAGTGTCCGGAGCAAGTATGGAGGGTCTGACACACCGGTGTCAATGTGTTCTTTTTTCCATTTCCAGGAGTGTAGTTCAGATTCGTCACGAGTCTCTTGTGGTGCGAATAACGCACGTTCTGTACACGTTGTTTCATGTCAGTACAAGATTGTGCACCAACATCAACATCTACATCTACATCTACATTTATACTCCGCAAGCCACCCAACGGTGTGTGGCGGAGGGCACTTTACGTGCCACTGTCATTACCTCCCTTTCCTATTCCAGTCGCGTATGGTTCGCGGGAAGAACGACTGCCGGAAAGCCTCCGTGCGCGCTCGAATCTCTCTAATTTTACATTCGTGATCTCCTCGGGAGATATAAGTAGGGGGAAGCAATATATTCGATACCTCATCCAGAAACGCACCCTCCCGAAACCTGGACAGCAAGCTACACCGCGATGCAGAGCGCCTCTCTTGCAGAGTCTGCCACTTGAGTTTGCTAAACATCTCCGTAACGCTATCACGCTTACCAAATAAACCTGTGACGAAACGCGCCCCTCTTATTTGGATCTTCTCTATCTCCTCCGTCAACCCGATCTGGTACGGGTCCCACACTGATGAGCAATACTCAAGTATAGGTCGAACGAGTGTTTTGTAAGCCACCTCCTTTGTTGATGGACTACATTTTCTAAGGACTCTCCCAATGAATCTAAACCTGGTACCCGCCTTATCAACAATCAATTTTATATGATCGTTCCACTTCAAATCGTTCCGCACGCATACTCCCAGATATTTTACAGAAGTAACTGCTACCAGTGTTTGCTCCGCTATCATATAGTCATACAATAAAGGATCCTTCTTTCTATGTATTCGCAATACATTACATTTGTCTATGTTAAGGGTCAGTAGCCACTCCCTGCACCAAGTGTCTATCCGCTGCAGATCTTCCTGCATTTCGCTACAATTTTCTAATGCTGCAACTTCTCTGTATACTACAGCATCATCCGCGAAAAGCCGCATGGGACTTCCGACACTATCTACTAGGTCATTTATATATATTGTGAAAAGCAATGGTACCATAACACTCCCCTGTGGCACGCCAGAGGTTACTTTAACGTCTGTAGACGTCTCTCCATTGATAACAACATGCTGTGTTCTGTTTGCTGAAAACTCTTCAATCCAGCCACACAGCTGGTCTGATATTCCGTAGGCTCTTACTTTGTTTATCAGGTGACAGTGCGGAACTGTATCGAACGCCTTCCGGAAGTCAAGGAAAATAGCATCTACCTGGGAGCCTGTATCTAATATTTTCTGGGTCTCATGAACAAATAAAGCGAGTTGGGTCTCACACGATCGCTGTTTCCGGAATCCATGTTGAGTCCTACATAGTAGATTCTGGGTTTCCAAAAACGACATGATACTCGAGCAAAAAACATGTTCTAAAATTCTACAACAGATCGACGTCAGAGATATAGGTCTATAGTTTTGCGCATCTGCTCGACGACCCTTCTTGAAGACTGGGACTACCTGTGCTCTTTTCCAATCATTTGGAACCTTCCGTTCCTCTAGAGACTTGCGGTACACGGCTGTTAGAAGGGGGGAAGTTCTTTCGCGTACTCTGTGTAGAATCGAATTGGTATCCCGTCAGGTCCAGTGGACTTTCCTCTGTTGAGTGATTCGAGTTGCTTTTCTATTCCTTGGACACTTATTTCGATGTCAGCCATTTTTTCGTTTGTGCGAGGATTTAGAGAAGGAACTGCAGTGCGGTCTTCCTCTGTGAAACAGCTTTGGAAAAAGGTGTTTAGTATTTCAGCTTAACGCGTGTCATCCTCTGTTTCAATGCCATCATCATCCTGGAGTGTCTGGATATGCTGTTTCGAGCCACTTACTGATTTAACGTAAGACCAGAACTTCATAGGATTTTCTGTCAAGTCGGTACATAGAATTTTACTTTCGAATTCACTGAACGCTTCACGCATAGCCCTCCTTACGCTAACCTTGACATCGTTTAGCTTCTGTTTGTCTGAGAGGTTTTGGCTGCGTTTAAACTTGGAGTGGAGCTCTCTTTGCTTTCGCAGTAGTTTCCTAACTTTGTTGTTGTACCACGGTGGGTTTTTCCCGTCCCTCACAGTTTTACTCGGCACGTACCTGTCTAAAACGCATTTTACGATTGCCTTGAACTTTTTCCATAAACACTCAACATTGTCAGTGTCGGAACAGAAATTTTCGTTTTGATCTGTTAGGTAGTCTGAAATCTGCCTTCTATTACTCTTGCTAAACAGATAAACCTTCCTTCCTTTTTTTATATTCCTACTAACTTACATATTCAGGGATGCTGCAATGGCCTTATGATCACTGATTCCCTGTTCTGTACATACAGAGTCGAAAAGTTCGGGTCTGTTTGTTATCAGTAGGTCCAAGATGTTATCTCCACGAGTCGGTTCTCTGTTTAATTGCTCGAGGTAATTTTCGGATAGTGCTCTCAGTATAATGTCACTCGATGCTCTGTCCCTACCACCCGTCCTAAACATCTGAGTGTCCCAGTCTATATCTGGTAAATTGAAATCTCCACCTAAGACTATAACATGCTGAGAAAATTTATGTGAAATGTATTCCAAATTTTCTCTCGGTTGTTCTGCCACTAATGCTGCTGAGTCGGGAGGTCGGTAAAAGGAGCCAATTATTAACCTAGCCCGGTTGTTGAGGGTAACCTCCACCCATAATAATTCACAGGAACTATCCACTTCTATTTCACTACAGGATAAACTACTACTAACAGCGACGAACACTCCACCACCAGTTGCATGCAATCTATCCTTTCTAAACACCGTCTGTACCTTTGTAAAAATTTTGGCAGAATTTATCTCTGGCTTCAACCAGCTTTCTGTACCTATAACGATTTCGGCTTCGGTGCTTTCTATCAGCGCTTGAAGTTCCGGTACTTTACCAACGCAGCTTCGACAGTTTACAATTACAATACCGATTGCTGCTTGGTCCCCGCATGTCCTGACTTTGCCCTGCACCCGTTGTGGCTGTTGCCGTTTCCGTACTTGCCCAAGGCCATCTAACCTAAAAAACCGCCCAGCCCACGCCACACAACCCCTGCTACCCGTGTAGCCCCTTGTTGCGTGTAGTTTGTTATCAGTAGGTCGAAGATGTTATCTCCACGAGTCGGTTCTCTGTTTAATTGCTCGAGGTAATTTTCGGATAGTGCACTCAGTATAATGTCACTCGATGCTCTGTCCCTACCACCCGTCCTAAACATCTGAGTGTCCCAGTCTTTCCAACCCTTCGTCTTCTAAAACGGAAGGAGTGTGTGAAAGCGTATTAACTACTGGGCCGCAGCTGAGGAGGGGGGACCGGGGGGGGGGGGGGGGGGAGGAGGTGTGAAACGAGATGTGATGGGACACTTGCTCTTCCTGGAATCTGGGGTAGACCTTTCATTAACTTAAAAATTCTCTCGTATTTCTAGGAGTGATTCCACTCAACCACAAATTTAGTACAGACAAATGCAAGGGGGCACACTGTGCCCTTTGCCGGCCGGAGTGGCCGAGCGGTTCTAGGCGCTACAGTCTGGAACCGCACGATAGCTACGGTCACACGTTCAAATCCTGCCTCGGGCATGGATGTGTGTGATGTCCTTAGGTTAGTTAGGTTTAAGTAGATCTAAGGTCTAGGGGACTGATGACCTCAGAAGTTAAGTCCCATAGTGCTCAGAGCCATTTGAACCATTTTGAACATTGTGCCTTTAGTAAACACTACGTAGTTTGGTTGTCAGATTTTTCACGTGAAACTATACTGTTTTCGTGTCGTAGCGGCGATTTTGGAGTTGTTTTGCAATCTTGGGGGATGTGAAACTTTACAGAACATTGCTGATCTTTCCTCTGCCGCTATCTAGTACAGCTCTTAAAGAGCTGCAGAAAGAGGCTGTTCCAAACACCCAGCAGAGTACTGCACATCTTAATCTCAACATTATATTTGCATTTGTCCCGTCAAGGCTTGCTGAGACTTACTCAGTTTTACACCGTAGAGCGACTGTAGCAGAGTATGAGTGACACGGTCCATGCTATATTGTAGGTGTATTCATCTACACTATATCTCTGCACGCAAATTCAGAAGGAACGCCAGTTTTTGCGCACGAAGAGAGGAAAGAAAGGTGAAATATCAAGATCGAAAAGGTATTTGACACTTCTTGAAGTATATGGTTCTTAAACTAAATGGGGTGCAACTCAATGTGATATCCAAATAGAGTTGTGAGTTCCATTGTAAAACTGCTACGGATACGCAACAACGTGCCAAAACAGGGAGACGAGGACCATATTCGTTCAGTTCTAGGCTGTTAAAAGTTGCTTCTACCGCCAAATTCAGTGGTTCTTTCCGAAGAATGCCTCCATCCGTATTCACATTAATAATATGAAAAGAGTGTAACAGTATTCTACATTCAAAAAAATATTGGCTAGATAACTTAATTGTTTAAGAAAAAATAAGCTTAGTGTAGTTCCTGGCAAATTTAATTCTTCGGGTGCTACGCGTTTTCAAACTCAACTGATCTGTTACATGAAAAATGGCTATTTTGAAGACTTGCCCTTCTTGGATAAATTTCTGTGGACGTTTCATGAGGTAATATGATCGCCGATTACCAGTTTCCTTTCCCTTGTAATTCTGTCTCTTCAAGCTTTAAACAAAGATAAGGATGCTAATCAAAGTTTTTAAGACACTTGGTTTAACTGTTAAGCATAAGTACTTATTCTTTCCAAATTAATCACTATTCATGGGAGTCCGTAGAAATTTGTGCAAAAGAGAGCAAGGTTCTAAAACGGTAAATTTTGATATAACTGATTCGGTGAGTCTGAGAACGTATAGAAACTCAAAAGCTAAATTTACACAAAACTTGTTGTATCTCAGCCAATTGGCAGGTATCCCCTGGATCCTTTCTTTCTTTTTCCTTTTTTTTTCTGGTAGATTACTTTGATACCAAAATGGTAAATATATTTCGACGGTATACTCTAACACATATTTTTATGTTATTAACATGAATTTGAATGCCACCATATAGATTCAACTCCGAGCGAGGTGGCGCAGTGGTTGGCATACTGAACTAGCATTCGGGAGGTCGACGGTTCAAACCCGCTTCCGGCCATCCAGATTTAGGTTTTCCGTGATTTCCCTAAATCGCTCCAGGCAAATGCCGGGAAGTTCCTTTGAAACTTCACGGCCTGTTTCCTTCCCTATCTTTGAGGAAATCCGAGTTTGTGCTCCGTCTCTAATGACCTCGACGTCGACGGGACGTTAAACCCACTCTTCTTTTCTTCCTTCATTGATTCAACGATCACTCGGCAATGCTAAATCCGCGATTTAGTACAGTTGTAGAAAATCGTTGCTACCAATGGGCGAACAATTCGTAAGTGGTATGAAGTCTATACCAAGAGATTTCAGAAGCGGGCAAGTGCCTCCTCTTGACCACGCTTGCCAATGCCTTTGTCACTATTCTGTATTGACGTCTAATGTAATACGTTTACAAGTCAAATATTTTTCTTAATTCCTAAATAGATTAAGTGAGAGGTAGTAACTGACCTGCATTTTTTAATGTTTCTGTAAATTATGCAGAAATATAAAAACAAGTTGTTAGATATTTGATTGTGAAAGTGTGTTTATCTTTCTTGTCAATTGTACCCATACGCTGTGTCAGTTTTGCTGAAGCACTTTACTCGTTGCGCACCCTCAGCACGGTGACCAGCTGATTCGAATATATATTCCCATTGAATTAAATTCGGCGTTAACTTATAGGATTAATCTGATAACGTCTCCTTTCTCTAGCATTAAAAATTGATAAGAGGAGGGTGAAGTAGGTTCTTTGGACCCCGCGACAGAGGAAGCTACGAACAACAGAAACGGCATCCCCTAAATTCAATATGACACGTACAGTCTGGAACCGCGTGACCGCTACGGTCGCAGGTTCGAATCCTGCCTGGGGCATGGATGTGTGTGATGTCCTTAGGTTTGTTAAGTTTAAGTAGTTCTAATTTCTAGGGGACTGATGACCTCAGAAGTTAAGTCCCATAGTGCTCAGAGCAATTTGAACCATCTTAAGCAGCATATTTGTGCTTCATCCGCTTCCGCGGGTTTCAACGCCAGTCGCTCTATAATATCACAGACATTTAATATAATATTACTCACACGATGCCCTACACAATTCGACTGGAAGGTTGACAGGTCGATTGCTTTCCGGTGGCCCAGCACAGCAGCAACTCTCAAAGTCTCCTATTCCATTCAGGAATGGTACAGGGGAATAACGACTTTCGATAAATCTCTGTGTAGGCTACAATCTGTAATTTTTTCGTCTAGGTCATTAGACGAGATGTCTGCGGAAAGAAGCAGTGCGTTGTTCGACGGTTCTCGAAACGTCCCCCTTCCCCCCCCCCCCCCCCTCCTCTCCAGAAATTGAACAGTTAACGTCTCGGAGATGCAAAACGCCTCTCGTGGTGTCTGATACTGGAGTTCGTTAACACGCCCATGAGGCTCTCGTGCCGAATAAACGATCCCGTGACGAAACACACCGATCTATGTTGTACCTGCTCAATTGCTTTTGTCAATCCAACTTATTAAAAGCCCAAACTGATGAACTCTCCTAAAGTATATGTACAAAAAGCGTTTCCAAACGACCTCTTTCGTGGATAAATTACATTCCCTTAAAATTGTGCCAATGTATCTCAGCATGGCATTTGCATTTTCCACTACTTCTTTTATGTACACTATTGGCCATTAAAATTGCTACACCAAAAAGAAATGCAGATGATAAACGGGTATTCATTGGACAAATATATTATATTCGAACTGACATGTGATTACATTTTCACGCAATTTGGGTGCATAGATCATGAGAAATCAGTTCCCAGAACAACCACCTCTGGCCGTAATAACGGCCTTGATACGCCTGGGCATTGAGTCAAACAGAGCTTGGATGGCGTGTACAGGTACGACTGCCCACGCAGCTTCAACACGATACCACAGTTCATCACAATTAGTGTCTGGCGTAATGTGACGAGCCAGTTGCGCGCCCACCATTGACCAGACGCTTTCAGTTGGTGAGAGATCTGGAGAATGTGCTGGCCAGGGAAGCAGTCGAACATTTTCTGTATCCACAAAGGCCCGTACAGGACCTGCAACATGTGGTAGTGCATTATCCTGCTGAAATGTGGGGTTTCGCAGGGATCGAATGAAGGATAGAGCTACGGGTCGTAACTCATCTGAAATGTAACGTCCACTGTTCGAAGTGCCGTCAATGCGAACAAGAGGTGACCGAGATGTGTAACCAATGGCACCCCAGACCATCACGCCGGGTAATACGCCAGAATGGCGATGACGAATACACGCTTGCAATGTGTGTTCACCGCGATGTCGCCAAACACGGATGCGACCATCATGATGCTGTAAACAGAGCCTGGATTCATCCGAAAAAATGACGTTTTGCCATTCGTGCACCCAGGTTCGTCGTTGAGTACACCATCACAGGCGGTCCTGTCTGTGATGCAGAGTCAAGGGTAACCGCAGCCATGGTCTCCAAGCTGATAGTCCATGCTGCTGCAAACGTCGTCGAACTGTTCGTGCAGATGGTTGTTGTCTTGCTAACGTCCCCATCTGTTGACTCAGGGATCGAAACGTGGCTCCACGATCCGTTACAGCCGTGCGGATAAGATGCCTGTCATTTCGACTGCTAGTGAAACGAGGCCGTTGGGATCCAGCACGGCGTTCCGTATTACCGTCCTGAACCCACCGATTCCATATTCTGCTAATAGTCATTGGATCTCGACCAACGCGAGCAGCAATGTCGCGATACGATAAACCGCAATCGCGATAGGCTACAATCCAACCTTTATCAAAGTGGGAAACGTGATGGTACGCATTTCTCCTCCTTACACGAGGCATCACAACAACGTTTCACCAGGCAACGACGGTCAACTGCTGTTTGTGTATGAGAAATCAGTTGGAAACTTTCCTCATGTCAGTACGTTGTAGGTGTTGCCACCGGCGCCTAACTTGTGTGAATGCTCTGAAAAGCTAATCATTTGCATATCATAGCATCTTCTTCCCGTGGGTTAAATTTCGCGTCTGTAGCACGTCATCTTCATGGTGTAGCAATTTTAATGGCCAGTAGTGTAGTTATTCGGTTTAGGTGGCTCCGGATGGTTACTGCCAAGTTTTTTGCGGTAGTTACTGTTTTCATTGATTCCTCGTCTATCGTGTAAACGAACTTTATTGCATATCTTAGCCTTTTTATTTATTTTTAGTGTTGTCTGAAAGTCTCTGAAACAATTACGGGCATTCTGCAGGTTTCTAGCATTTCGCATCAGTGTAGCACTTCCTATAGAAAATTGCATCGTCCGCGAGTAGCCTCACTGAACCTGTAGCGTTATCTACTGGATCATTTATATAAATTATAAACCTTAATGGCTCCATAGCAGTCCTTTGGAGTACTCGCGAAATTATCAGTCCATCTGTTGATTTTGTTACATTAAGACGGACCTATTAAGTTGTATATCTACAAGGAAATCTTAATCCAGTCGCAAACTTGGTCCGATATTCGGTAAGCTCTTGTTTTTTTTTTTTCACTAAATGCCAGTGAGGGACAGAGTGAAATGCCTTCCTGAAGTCTAGAAACACGGCATCAACCTGACTGCCGACGCCTGTAGCGCTGTGGATCTCATGCAGGAACAAACTGACCTGAGTTTCGCAAGATCTATGATTGCAGGGTACATGTCGATTTTTATAGCGATTTTCATTTTCCAGAAACGACATAATACATGAGCATAAACCACGTTACATAATCCTACAACAGATTGACATCAACAATACAGTCCTATAATTGTGTGCATCTGTCGTTTTCTCCACCCGCCAGGTAGGGCCTACCTTTCGTTGCTCCAGCGACCTACGACAATCTGCTACTAGAAAGAGGAACAAGTTCTATCGCATTATTTCTGTCGAGTCTTACAGGTATCTGATCCTGTCCTGATGTCTTTGCACTACTAAGCAACAATTTCTAGTTGCTCTTCTGCTCTGCGATCAGTTCTCTCAACATCTGCAATTTCGAAGTTCGTAAGATGATTGACAGGAGTGGCCGTGTTACGATCTTCCACGGTGAAACAGTTTAGGAACACCGAATTTAGTAGTACAATCTTTTCTGTCGTTTTCAATCCGTGTTGCCTTTATGGTCACTGTGTGACTGAATAGATGATTTCTAACAGCTTAATGATTTTACAAAAAACCAAAACTTTTTAGGCTTTTTGCTCAGATGTGTTGACAAAATTTTATTTTCAAAGTCTTCTTACGCTCATTTTGTTTGTCATTTATGTTTTGACTTCTCTTCAATCTGTGTATAAGAGCCCATTTTTTACGCAGTAGCTTGTTAATATGGCTACCGAAACATCCATCGCGAACTTTCACGGCACATACTTCCCTAAGGCATATCGCACAGTGATTTGAAGTTTTATCCATTTCTACTACTGATCTTCGATCTCAAAGCTGAGCATTTGATATCGACTATTTAGATAGCCAGCAGTTTGTACGTATTTCTCTTGCTAACCAAAAATGTTTTCGTAAGTTTCTTTTAACATTACGTATAACTTCCCTAGTCAATAATGCTATCACAGGCTTATGATCACATTTTACCTCCTCGGCATTAACTGGTTAGATTAATTCGGGTCTGTTTGCTACTGGGACGTCTAAGATATTGCCTTCACCCATCGTTTCTCTATCTGCTCAAAGAAATTTTCAGACAGGAGAACGATCTCACTCTAATCGCTGTCTCTGGTACCAGTTTAAACCACATGAAACCCTAATGTGTTAGCTGGCAGTCGAAGTCTCACCCTGTTACAATAGCATAATCAAGAGACTTTCTCGCGATATTCTCCAAGTCGTGTCTTAAATGTTCTCCAAGTTGTCTCTCATGTGTTCTGTTACTACAGCTCCTGCGACAGGAGCAGCCCATTACCATGTTTACTCATTTTTGATGCTCAACTTCACGAAGATTAATTCACGTCCGGAAAATGTAATACCATCACTGAAAACTACAGAGTTCCTTACGGCAACAAACACGCCCGTCATCACTGGTGTCTAGTCCGTCTTTGCAGTATACACAGACGAGCGACAGCCGGCCGCGGTGGTCTAGCGGTTCTAGGCGCTCAGTCCGGAACCGCGCGACTGCTACGGTCGCAGGTTCGAATCCTGCCTCGGGCATGGATGTGTGTGATGTCCTTAGGTTAGTTAGGTTTAAGTAGTTCTAAGTTCTAGGGGACTGATGACCGCAGATGTTAAGTCCCATAGTGCTCAGAGCCATTTGAACCATTTTGACGAGCGACAACATTGTGACCACATGGTCAGTAGCGTGTTGGAACACCTGTAGAACGCAGTACAGCATGGAATCGGCCAGTCCTCGGCAGCTTTCTGGAGTGTGTGGCACCAGTTGTATACGCACGGGTCACTCAGTTCCCGTAAATTAAGACCGGTGGTTTGTGGGCGCGGAGCAGACTCCCGATACTGTCCCAAATGTGTTCCTTTGGGTTCCGACAAGGTGAATGTTTCGGCTAGGACATCAATCCAGGTTCGGTATCATGCTCCTCAAATCATTCTAGCGCGATTCTGGTAGGTATAGCTATCCTGCTGAAATACACACTGGCCATTAAAATGGCTACACCACGAAGATGACGTGCTACAGACGCGAAATTTAACTGACAGGAAGAAGATGCTGTGATATACAAAAGATTAGCTTTTCAGAGCATTCACACAAGGTTGGCGCCGGTGGTGACACCTACAACGTGCTGACATCAGGAAAGTTTCCAATTGATTTCTCATACACAAACAGCAGTTGACGGGCGCTGCAGGGTGAAACTTTGTTGTGATGCCTCGTGTAAGGAAGAGAAATGCGTACCATCACGTTTCCGACTTAGATAAAGGTCGGATTGTAGCCTATCGCGATTGCGGTTTATCGTATCGCGACATTGCTGCTCGCGTTGGTCGAGATCCAATGACTGTTAGCAGAATATGGAATCGGTGGGTTCAGGAGGGTGATACGGAACGCCGTGCTGGAGCCCAACGGCCTCGTATCACTAGCAGTCGAGATGACAGGCATCTTATCCGCACGGCTGTAACGGATCGTGCAGCCACGTCTCGATCCCTGAGTCAACAGATGGGGACGTTAGCAAGACAACAACCATTTGCACAAACAGTTCGACGACGTTTGCAGCGGCATGGAATATCAGCTCGGAGACCATGGCTGTGGTTGCCCTTGATGCTGCATCACAGACAGGAGCGTCTGCGATGGTGTACTCAACGACGAACCTGGGTGCACGAATGGCAAAACGTCATTTTTCCGGATGAATCCAGGCTCTGTTTACAGCATCATGATGGTCACATCCGTGTTTGACGACATCGCGGTGAACGCACATTGGAAGCGTGTATTCGTTAATGCCATTCTGGCGTATCACCCGGAGTGATGGTATGGGGTGCCTTGGTTACACGTCTCGGTCCCCTCTTGTTCGCACTGACGGCACTTTGAACAGTGGACGTTACATTTGAGATGTGTTACGGCCAGTGCCTCTACCCTTTTTGCGATCCCTGCGAAACCCTACATTTCAGGATGATAAAGCACGACCGCATGTTGCAGGTCCTGTACGGGCCTTTGTGGATACAGAAAATGTTCGACTGCTGCCCTGGCCGGCACATTCTCCTGATCTCTCACCAACTGAAAGCGTCTGGTCAATGGTGGGCGAGCAACTGGCTCGTCACAATACGCCAGTCACTACTGTTGATGAACTGTGGTATTGTGTTGAAGCTGCATGGGCAGCTGTACCTGTACACGCTATCCAAGCTCTGTTTGACTCAATGCCCAGGCGTATCAAGGTCGCTATTACGGCCAGAGGTGGTTGTTCTGGGTACTGATTTCTCAGGATCTATGCACCCAAATCGCGTGAAAATGTAATCATATGTCAGTTCGAATATAATATATTTGTCCAATGAATACCCGTTTATCATCTGCATTTCTTCTTGGTGAACCAATTTTAATGGTCAGTAGTGTATGTAATCGCCGTTGAGACGATATAAGACATAAAAGGATGCAGGTGATCCTCAGTAATGTTCACGTACTTCACAGCTGTCATGATGCCTTTCACTACTACCACTGGTGTCTAGCCGCGTGCGTCCGGTGAATGATTTGAACCATCGTTCATCTGCATGACAGCGTATCCGATAGAAGCTATCGACCTGGTGTAACACGAAAGTGATTCACCCGAGTGGCAACACATTTTCATTTATTCATTATCAAATGTCTATGATCCTGTGCCCGCTGCAATCTTAAATTCCCAGGTCATTGGGATAGCACTGCAACACGTAAGGGTCATCTATTGTGGAGCCCTCATGTTCAACAGTATGTGCTGAGCAGTGTGTTCCGAAACACCTGTGTCCGAACGAACATGTGCTCTGTCATCGCGTATATCACAGATCGCCAGCTGTCCTTCTTTATAAAGTGGGCAAGGATCTGATCTCTATGTTCTGTGATGACTCGCTGGCGTCCACTTTCTTGTCGCTTACTCGTGGTTTCACCGTTCTTCAACCACTTTTCATAGATGTTCACGACAGTAGTATGTGAATAGCCAACCAACTTCGACGTTTCATAGATGCTCGTTTCCAAGCCCCGCTCCGTAACAATCTGCCCTAGTCAAAGTCGGCTATGTTAGCGGGTTTTTATATTTGCGGACCATGTCATCCGTAGAATGACTCGTTCATCTCTGGTCCACTTTAATACTTTCCTTATTGCAGTAAATGCCTGTAAGGTCATAAGGCGGTCTTCAATTCCGCAGTATGCAGTGTTCGTAACATGTTCGCTCAAGAGTGTTTCATCGGATCAGAATTGGAAATTTCAGTGATGTTCACATCCGGTGCCAGCCAGATTTTGTCCCTAATACTATGTAGGCATTAATACCTTTTAGTAAGCGATACTAATTCTGAGCGTACGTAGGAGTGTGTCACTGTTTCAAAAGAGCTGACGGTAGTAAATGTGAGATTTATCTTTTTTTATTTTTTCAGGATCCACACTTCTTACGAGCGTTTTACACTAAATAAATTACGGTTTTGATTTTGACTGATAATTTTGAAAAGAAATCCAATTTCGAAGGGGGACGTCAGATATAAATCTCACGTCCTTTTCTTTACTGTGTACACCACATTGCTGTGCTCATCAGTAGCTTAGTTTTCGAACTAGCTGCAGTCAGCAACACTCAGGCTACGTCCTTCAGTACCAACTGCATCAACTCTGATAATAGCATTGCAAGCGGCCATAAAGTCGTTGTTCAATGTGTTTTGTAAGCACATAGGAGACCAGTGTCCTATCCACGGTATGGGCCGCAGTTTGCCGATGCAGCATTATTCCAAACCGGCGCTTCCTCGTTAGCGACCCAGTCCACTGTGCAATGACCAGCCTCCAGGAAGTGTCAGTGACCCTGTGATTTTCTTCCGCGTTAGCAAGGGAGGTCCATGACACTGAAATATGCTGCAGTACTTGTCATCCGCACTTACAAGCCCACTTTGGCCGAGCAGGTCATCGCCATGGCAGAGTTATACTTCAACTCCAGCCGTGTGTTAGTGTCTGTGGCATGACTGACGAAGTGCTACTGACGCATCTATCTACGTCGCAGTTGGGCTGTGAACAAACCGTCTGCTGCCTGACAGCTTAGCAGCCAGATTGCCAATACGCTTCCTCCGGCTCCACGAGACCGCCTGCCGGTTCCAGCCGCAGCTTCATGGCCTGGAGCTGAGATGATCCCACCTCCACGCCGTTGGGATCCGACGCCGCAAGCCGCCGCTCTCCCGTCTACGGTCCAGGTCTCATCACATTGGGCGATACCGCCCACATCCACAGGGCTAGCCACAGCCACGCTTCACTTACGGTGGCCGAGCCAGGACCCTCATATCAAGTACGCTGCCTTTCCAAGGAAGGTCTGCAACGGCGCTTCCATTCCGGTGCGCCCCAGTCCAGGGTCCATTTCTTGTCCCCTGTCATCTGCTTACTACTTCCACGCTTCGCTACATTTGGTTAAGATTAACAACAAATAATTGTGAAAATCACACCACTCCAGCAACCTCTTGAGAAGTACAGGCAGTCTTGGTTGGCCGGCCGCGGTGGTCTAGCGGTTCTAGGCGCTCAGTCCGGAACCGCGCGACTCCTACGGTCACAGGTTCGAATCCTGCCTCGGGCATGGATGTGTATGATGTCCTTAGGTTAGTTAGGTTTAAGTAGTTCTAAGTTCTAGGGGACTGATGACCACAGATATTAAGTCCCATAGTGCTCAGAGCCATTTGAAACATTTTTTAGTCTTGGTTGCAAAATGGTGTTTTATTTATTTAATCTATGACACGTAAAGCGCGTCACAAATTAAATGAATAAGAAACTATTTTGCATCTGAGACCAGCCTATTTCTTCGTAATAAAAAATTGTGGTCAACAGTTGGCTGCCGTCATCGTCTACACCTCTGCCCGCCTCCGGCAGAGAACGACTGATCCACTCAAGTTATCCTCATACCTTTATATGTGGTGTCAGAAGAAGAGTTGTTGAATGTTAAATTGGTTGGTCAACAGAGACCAACAATACCAGTGATTCAGTAGTAATGGAGTTCAGCGCAGGAATACGAGTGTGTCGACCTTAAGTTTTATGGGCCGGAAAGAGCAGATAAGCATTTGTTAGCATCTTTCGCAGGCAATGCATGGGTATGTTTTAGGACCGATACGACGGATGTAGAAGAACTACGTGCAAAGTTTAAACCAACTCTATATGGCACTCCGGAGAAGCATGTGGCGAATAAGTGAATTAACGTCGGAAAAGGCCAGTCTCGGTTTAATAACAAAATTCGCAAAATGCTGTGGATCTGCTTCCTCAACATTCAGTGGTCAGAAAAATAACGCGAAATTGTCGACAAGCGAAAGTTGGTACAAATTTGAAAGGCTATAAAAAGATCGATGGGTGAAGTGTAGATCAACTTACACCGTCGTCGCTTAGCGAAAGACCTTGCCAAGAGCCCGATAAAATTCTGGTCCTAATTAAAACCACTAAATGGGCAAAGGCCACTCGACGACCAGTCTCGCATGGCAATAGAAGACAGCAAAAGGAAAAATGAAGTTTGAAATTTAGAGTTTAAAAAATCATTCACGAAAGAGGATCGTACAGACATACCATCACTTGACCGTCGCACAGACTCCTGTGTGGAAGAAATGGAAATAGGCTACCCTTGAGCTGAATACAAGTAAGTCACCAAGGCCGGATGGAATCCCAAAGCGTTTCATCTACATTTACATACATACTCCGCAAGCCACCGTATGGTGCATAGCGGAGACTACCTGGTACGCTACTTATCATTTCCTTCTTTGTTCCACTCACAAAAAGAGCGAGGGAAAAATGACCGTATATATACGTCCGTACGAGGCACAGTTTCTCTTGTCTTCGTGATCCTTACACGGCTTTAGAACCGTTCTGCAGTCGGCTTCAAATGCCGGTTGTCTAAATATTCGCGACAGTGTTTGACGAAACAAATGTATTCCCTCCAGGGATTCCCATTTGAGTTCACGAATCATCTACCCAATGAGTGATGATCAAACCTACCAGTCAGAAATCTAGCAGCATGACTTTGAATTGCTTCGATATCTTCCTTTAATCCGGTCTGGTGCGGTTGCCAAACACCCAAAGAATACTCAAGAATGGGTCGCAGTAGTACTGCTCTACGCGTTGTCTATTATATATGAGCTAAACTTACCTAAAATCCTGCCAATAAACCAAAGTCGACTATTCACCCTTCCTACTACCATCCTTACATGCTGGTCCCACTTAATATCTCTTTGCAGCGTTACAACTAGGTATTTAATCGACGTGATCGTGTCAAGGGGTACACTACTAATACTTTATTCGAACTTTACAAGACT
The DNA here is from genome assembly GCF_021461385.2 of Schistocerca piceifrons. Classification (NCBI taxonomy): domain Eukaryota; kingdom Metazoa; phylum Arthropoda; class Insecta; order Orthoptera; family Acrididae; genus Schistocerca; species Schistocerca piceifrons. The sequence continues at coordinate 672,892,551 of NC_060149.1, forward strand.
TTTTTCCTATCCATCTGCCTCAACTTATATTTTTATACATTTAGAACAAGTTGCCATTCATAACACCAACTAAAAATTCTCTTTAAGTCATCTCGTATCCTCCTGCAGTCACTCAAAGACGACGTTTTCCAATAAATCACAGCGTCATGAGCAAACAGTCGGAAACTGCTGTTCACCTTACCCGCTCATCCCACTCGTCAGATCATTTACGTATATAGTGAACAAGAGCGCTCCTGTCACAGTTCCGTGGGACACTCCTGACGATATCCTTGTCTCTGACGAACATTCGCCGTCGAGGACAACGAATTGGGTTCTACTACTTAAAGAATCTTCGAGGCACTCAAATATCTACGAGCCTAATCCATATGCCACTGTTTCAAACGCTTTCCGGAAAGTTTTGAATAATGGACTCTGTTTGTTGTACTTCATTCACAGGTCGTATGTGAGATTCGCAGAGCTCCAAAACTTAGTTACAGATCTTGCATCGGAATGTCAGCTGGTTGGCTTGAACATGAAACTTTCCAAAACAAAAGAAATGTCCAACATATGGGTCCCAACTGGAGATGTGAAAGTCAAGGACAGTCTATTAGAAGAGGTCAGTGAATACGTCTACCTTGGCCAGATTATAAATATGAAGGAAGACATAAGGCCAGAAATCTATCGACGCATCAAGCTTGGCTGGCAAGCATTTGGGAAGAATTCAACAGTATCCAGATCAAAAATGCCAGTAAATCTGAAGAAAGCAGTATTTGATCAATGCGAGACATGGACACTGAACTCATTTACGAAAGTGAAACTTAGGACAACACAGAGAGCCATGGAGAGATCAATGCTGGGCTATACAAGAAAGGATAGGAAAAGGGCAGATGACATCCGGTTTGTGACGAAGGTTAATGACATCTTAGAGACAGTAGGTTTCTTGAAATGGGAATGGGCTGGCCACGTTGCAAGAAGAAAAGACAACAGATGGACGAAGCTAGTACTGGAGTGGAGTCCGAGAGAGCACCGGAGGCCTAGAGGAAGACCACCAGACAGATGGGACAAAGACATCAAGAAGATCGCTGGTAACACCTGGCAGAGAACTGCCCAAGACCGTCCCATTTGGAGAAGACTGCTGAAAGCCTACCTGAATCCACGACTCGAAGAGGCCACATTATTTAATGATTGAATTGGCTGATAATGATGATGATAATGATGATGGTGTGAGAAAAGGGGAAGATGAGTTTCGAATGAGCGATGATTTCTAAATTAGTGCTCCTTTGTGGACAGAAGCCCTTCAGTCTCAAGGAAATTTATTATACTCGAATTTATAGTATGTTGAATTCCGCCCAGTGTCAAGGATACTGGTCTGTAATTTTGTCACCTGAGCTTTTTTCCAGTCACCTGAGACTTGTTGCTGGGCGAGAGATTCGCAACAAATGCAAGTTACGTAAGGGGCCAGTGCCATAGAGTACTCTCTGAAAGCCGAATAAGGATCCCATCCTGACCTGATGATTGATTTCTTTTCAACTATTTCAGTTGCTTCTCTACGTCGGGGACGCCTATTACTATGACCTCCACACGGCAGTCTGTGCGATGGTCAAACAACGGTGTGTTTGTACAATCCGACTGCGGGGAATGTCTTCTTATACGCGAGATTTAGAGTTGTAGCTTTCCTTTAGCAGTCTTCTATTGCCACATCAGATCGGTTAATGAGTGACGGAATAGAAGCCTTTTACCCGCTTGGTAATTTAGGTAGGACCAAGGTTTTCTCGGAGTTTCGGCAAGATCTTTCGCTAAAGTGTGACGGTGAAAGTAGTTGTATGCTTCGTAGATGGATCTTTACATAAACGCACGAATTTCTACCAACTTTTGCCTGTCCCCATTTGCGTATTCTTTTTTTCAACCGAGGGTGTAACAGTCTGTGCTTCTCCAGCATTTTACGAATTTCTTTTACTAAATCACGCCTGGTCTTTTCCGTTCTTCATCTAGTTAGTATGCACATACTTTTGCAGAGCACGACTGACAGTCAGTTTTAAACTTTGTCCATTATTTCTCTATGTCCATCATGTTGTAACTAAATGGTGTACAACATTGTGTGAGTGGATGCTAACAACTACCTATCCGATCTTTCTAACAAATATACTCTCCAAGCTTTCTTGGACGTCGCTATGATGACAGCATGATCACTTGCGACCGGATGTTATGTAATACCAGATTAAGAAGTATGTACATAAATTTGTAACAAAAATTGATGAAATATGTAATGAAGTATTATACACATATCAAAAAAAGTTTTGCATCACCACGGTTCCCAGAATTCCTGAAGATAGATGTTGACTGTGGATATTGTATCACAGACACAGTCCCTTTGACTGTTCAGGGATGTCACTAAACCCGCCCAAAGAAGTAAAAAACCATGCATGAGTAACGCCTATTACGCGGAGGGGGTCCAAGAGCCGATCAGTTCCAATCATTCCACCAGGGAGGAGGTACACGGCTCGTTCTGTCTGTAGCTCAACCATGCCTAGACGGTCAATACCGCGGTTCGATCGCGTCAACATTGTTACTTCGTGCCAGGAAGGGCTCTCAACAAAGGAAGTGTCCAGGCGTCTCGGAGTGAACCAAAGCGATGTTATTCGGACATGGAGGAGATACAGAGAGATAGGAACTGTCGATGACATGGCTCGCTCAGGCCGCTCAAGGGTTACTACTGCAGTGGATGACCGCTACGTACGGATTATGGCTCGGAGGACCCCTGACAGCAACCCCAGCATGTTGAACAATGCTTTTCGTGCAGCCACAGGACGTCGTGTTACGACTCAAACTGTGAGCAATAGGCTGCATGATGCGCAACTTCACTCCTGACGTCCACGGCGAGGTCCATTTTTGCAACCACCACACTATGCAGCGCGGTAAAGATTGGCCCAACAACATGCCGAATGGACCGCTCAGGATTGGAATCACGTTCACTTCACGGATGAATGTCGCATATGCCTTCAACCAGGCAATCGTCAGAGATGTGTTTGGAGGCAACCCGGTCAGGCTGAACGCCTTAGACACACTGTCCAGAGAGTGCAGCAAGGTGTAGGTTCCCTGATGTTTTGGGGTGGCATTATGTGGGGCCGACGTTTGTAGCTGGTGGTTATGGAAGGTGCCGTAACGGCTGTACGATACATGAATGCAATCCTCCGACCGACAGGGCAACCATGTCGGTAGCGTATTTGCGAGGCATTCGTCTTCATAGACGACAATTCGCGACGCCATCGTGCACATCTCGTGAATGACTTCCTTCAGGATAACGACATTGTTCGACTTGAGTGGCCAGCATGTTCTCCTGACATGAACCATATTGAACATGCCTGGAATGGATTGAAAAGCGCTGTTTATGGATGACGTGACCCACCAGCCACTCTGAGGGATCTACGCCGAATCGCCGTTGAGGAGTGGGACAATCTGGACCAACAGTGCCTTGATGAACTTGTGGATAGTATGCCACGACGAATACAGGCATGCATCAATACAAGAGAACGTGCTACTGGGTATTAGAGTTACCGGTGTGTACAGTAATCTGGACCACCACCTCTGAAGGTCTCGCTGTGTGGTGGTACAACATGCAACGTGTGGTTTTCAAGAGCAATAAGAAGGGCGTAAATGGTGTTTAAGTTGATCTCTATTCCAATTTTCTGTACAGATTCTGGAACTCTCGGAACCGAGGTGATGCAAAAATTTTTTTGATGTGCGTATGTAAAATCCAAAGTTTAATTTTTTTGCTACAAAGTATAAGTTCATCGATAGGCTACTCGTGTATCTATGTCAGTTCTTAATCAGTTCACTTCTGCTATAAAGTGGTGAAGTATAAGTGTCTCCTATTCAAACGATAAGTAACACTGGAACGTCAGTGCCAGTTAATTACAGTATACTTTTCCAAATGTTTTGCTGCCATGAACAATCTTCTGTCTGACAATATCTTTAAATAGAGAATGATCGCTCAACTTCGCAAGAACACAATGGAGCGTATTTATACAGAAGGACTGTGCTAGGAATAATATTCTCAGGGGGTTCTACTATTTCATCATCAAATAACCGAAACAAAATAACTAGTCTTGAATATCCAGCTTCACCTTCCGAACTGCATCTTCCATTATTCCCACAGCCTCTTGGAGAGACATTCTTGAAGTCTCCATTTCTTGATACTGTCGGTAAGACAGCTGAAGTGACTTCCGTTGTATGAAACTGACCTGAGCGTTTTAGGACTGTTGAATGCTTTATAAGGATTCTCTCACAGACACCGCAGGTTCAGAAGAAAAGTTTTCATGTACTGACTTCACAGCTTCCGTGTGCTTAATGTAGTAAATCACAGCTTCGTTATTGGTATATATGTATTTTCTTCTGGGAATTGCTGTCTAACTGTCTCCACCACTCGCTGGAATGCATGAGCCGTACGTGTAACATGTACTAAGTTTCGATAAAGCACATTGAGCTGTTTTCCCGATTCCAACATGTATGGAGCTGCATCTGTGTACATCAATAGGACCCTCTCTTCTTTTACGCCATCCGCCCCTACTATCTTAAGTCCATCATTAATGAATCTGGCAATTGTTGAACTATTTGTTGCCTGCGAACGTTTACAATAAATAAAATATGGTTTAGATGCAGTCTCAGCGTTCATCTTTCCCAGAGATGAGCGATGAAACGGCCTACAGCATACGACTACTAATCCATATAGGTGTTTCCCAGCGTCAGTTCTAATTTTTTCCAACATGTCAGCGTAGCAAAGATACAGACAATTCTTCCTGAGAGTGGAATCGTCGGAAATGTTACGGTCGCAATATTTCTGTAAGACATACTTAAATTCAGACGCCTGAACTTTGTTCCAGGGCACGTTCCCTGCAACCAATGAAAAACACAGTTCTTTGTAAAATTCACTTTTAGATGATGTAGACTGTCCCTGTAACTGTGTAAGTAGAACCTGTTTCTTTGAACAAATCCGTAGTTTGTTCCCAATAAGCAGATTGCTTCGTCAATGTTGTTCGGTATGAGATTTCTTCGTACGTCCTATGTGTTTATCACTAGTTCAGCAGACGACTATTTCACCATCAGCGATTAAAGCACTGTCAATAGAAATCCATGTTTTCAGCTTTGATGACAACGAAGACGCATCCGGGGTCATGGTTAAAACTGACTGTTACAAACAGTGGAGCGTTTGAGAAGAAGAAAGGAAAGGGTCTAAAACGTCATTGTTGTCGACATCGAGCTTGTGCAGTTTTTCTTTGAATATAATGGGACTGACGACAGTATGAGATACAAAATAATAAAACTTAATTTTTTCTTGCTACGTAGCGAAAATATACGAGATTTAAGAAAATGTATAATAATTCCGCAATAATATTAAAATATGTAATATTATGTAGGATAGCGTGCAATATGTATCATACTCCAAAGTATGTAGAAAAATGTAATTTAGAACTTGAAATAGGGTCCTTTCAGTGTAATTCGTCGGCATTTTAGTTTTTCTTATAATTGCATATAAAGAAACAAAATATGTAATGACATAAAATCCGGTCTCTAATGATCGCCAATCCCTGTCTCTATACTGACACTGTCGATAAGCTCAGGCCTCTTTGTAGCTGACTGTCTAAAATATTTCCATCGTATATGGGCTGTCGAATTAGCTGCTCAAGATAGTTTTCGGGAAGTTGTGCTCAAAATCGACATGTTGAGGGGTCGGGTATTCTGCCGGATATTAGCGCCGTTCATGCACATATTTCGGCAACGGGCCTCGCTATTACTAAATATATTGCATGAGCTATGCTGATACCGACCAGAATACCATACTCCTCGAGATCTCTTCAATCGTCGAGAAAGCTCGATGAATCACTTGTACAGAACTCCTTCAGAAGACTGTCTGTCGGTATCACCTGCACCGAATCCATAGACGTCCCAGTCTGTACTGCGTAGCTTAAAGTCTCTTTCAAGTAATGCTGCACAATGTGAATATTTCCGTACTACTGACTGTAGATTTTCTTAGAATGATTCTAAATCCGTGGCGGCGGAATCGGGTTGCAGGTAAAAACATTCCATAACTAACTTGAGTTCACTTAGGCTTGTTACTCGCGTCTAGATAACTTCACAGTTAATCTCAGTTTCGACCTCGAAAACCACAAAATTTCTGTCGACTGTAATGAACACTTCCCGTCCTATGACGTATAATCTGTCTTTTCGATGTAAGTTGCATGCCTCGCTAAATACGAGGGTTGCCCAGAAAGTAATGCACCGCAGGTGTGACAGCCGTGTATGGTCAGCCCCCCCTCCCGCTGCAAATCGTGGAGCTCCACCGAACCGCCTTCTGATAACCTCATCTTCCGTGCCCAGCGACTGTCGACAGCAGATTCTCCGTAGACTTTGCACAAGCGTTTGTGAATATTCCCCACAGTTTCTTTCTCTGCAGTGAGAGATTCAATGACAGCACGTTGCTTGTAATGTACATCACCTACAGACGCCATTTTGAAACTGTCCAGTAGCTTCGCTATCTGTCGGAAGCGACGGAAATTTGGCCCGCTCACTCAGGAGACTTCAAATAACACATACGTAACCTTTCCCATTCGTAGCATTGTTTTCAGCTGAGAAAAAAAAATGCGATGCACTACTTTCTGGGCAACCCTCGTATTACGGAGCTTCCAACTTCGGGTTTCCGAGAATAATTTTGAGCGCGAAAACTTTCGTGGAAGGCAGTAAACTCACGATTTTTGTTAAGAGTACTTCGACAACTTACTGTTAAAATTTTGACAGTTGTGTATTTTTAACTCTCCACGTAACGACTCATGTGCATTCATCAGATGACCTCAAACTACCGCCTAGCCCAAAAAAAACCATGCTCGCCCAACAAGTTCTCTGGAATCAGAGCAGCTACTTCCTCTGTGTGGTGCACCCTTGACCTATCAAGACGAGTGCTACAGTTGTCCAGCCGATAACATAGGTCCAGAAATCTGCAGCCCTGACCGTCACAGAATCGATGGAGTGATTGACTGAGACCCTCCACTTGGCTACAAACCAAAGGACCCCCATCGACTCTGGCTACGACGCTGCAAATTGCGATCTCTGCTTGCACCCCGTAAGCGAGGCCAGCAGTCTTCATCACTTTCGCCAGTCGCCCGGACAAACTGACGATAGCATCAGAACACATACTGCAGTCGTAACTGGTGCCGGCGTGAGCCACAAATTGCAGACTGCACCCTGCACCTTCTATAGCCACACGAAGGGCGTTCTCAGCATCTCAGGTGAGGTCCTCCTGCGAACATACCGAGCACAAATGGGACCTCTGGTCAGCCCTGGACGCTATTTTCTACGGGGGCTCCATAACGCGCCCAGCATTGTAGCTCCCAATAACTAGCAAACCCCTTTCCTCACGTGCCTGCTCCGATCCTGCTGGAGGAGCGGCCTTCTGCGCATCACAGGGTGCATGGATAAGGCAAGACGGCCAGCCTCCACAATGAATCTCATCCTGTAGTGAGAGAGGATCCGGGCTGAGAGAGTGGCCTTTTGCCCATTCACAGTGTAGCAGGTCGGGGTTTACTGACACTAGATATTGAGCGTCAGTGACAGAGGCGAGCAAAGGTCGTTATCTTGTCAGCCATGGCGGGAAGGAAAGCGACACTTTGTGGGCGGTGGAATGGGTTCCTTACTTGGCACAGTGGGTAAGGTGTGAGAGAAACATTGAAACATTGGTGGTTCCACTAACAGTAATTTATTGAGACATAAGACCCGTTAAACAAACAGAGTAATTAATTCGCTCAATTCCTCGCGGCAGCGAAGCGTCGGAGTCGTAGCGTGCAGGGTCCGGTGACAGCTGATGCGGCGATTGCTCGTGCTGCAGCGGCGCGCTGGCGGCGTATTCTTGCATTCAGTACCATACCCGTGACTCACTGCGGCGGCGGCGCAGCCTTCTCCTTGTGAATTCGCTCGTTGCCTCATTAACTAGCGGCTACCGCGTGGCGTGGAGTGGTCCGACCCAGAATAGAACCAGCGATCCTCAGGTTCGGCGTCTTCTGGCGGGGATCATCAACCTCTAGGTTCACAGGTGACCCATTTGATGAGGCCGCAGTCCCTTCGTCCTCACCAGCCACCTGGGTAAATACCACACGAACGTCTTTCTGGTATCATCTGGGATGGCATCTTCTGCGTTGACCTATTGGCGCAGTACCGACATCTTCTTCTGTGGAGCAGCATAGCGGCTAAGTCGTTGTAGCGAAGTATGACGTCCGCTGACTAACCATCGGTCCGTCCGTCCAGGTGACAGTTTTTCTTGTCTTCTTCGTGCTCTCAAAGAATCTCCTCAAAGGACCACCTCACGCCCGTTTGTCGTAGAAACTTTTTTTTGCCAATGTCGCGAAGTTTCTAAGGTGGCGACTGACTCTTCGGTCGTTGATCTGTACTTCTCACGTTGGGCAGAAACGTGACCAATGTCGACACACGTGCCGGCTTTCCACCGTTTTACCTCTACGCTGGCGTGGTAAGACATTACCCTGTCGTCCTCCTCCGTATCTCCAGATCCGGCACACACGTGAGTTCAGTATACTGACAGTTCCTGGATCATTGACCATTGATGTGCGAGCAACACTGGTCGTTGTTCTCCTTGGAAGCATTGCCTATCTGCTTGGTCGTTGATCCGTCGAAGTGGTGACTGCTTCTGCGCAAACTCGCTGGTCATCGGCCTTCTCGCGTTGGGAAGAGCCGTGACCAATGTCGACATACGTGCCGGCTTTCCTTCTTCGATTGCTGCCGCTTCTGAATATTCTGGCTTAACGTGTCCAAGTCTCTAAAATGTTCACTTAACCTATAATAAGTCTTTGCGTATTTTTCTGCTTTGAACAACCATAAATAATACAATTATGATACATAATTACTATACACCCTACAACAGAGTGAATAGGCGAGGCAAGACGGCCAGCCTCCACAAAGAATCTTATCCAGTAGTGAGAGTGGATCCCTGCTGAGGGAATGGTCTTCTGTCCGATCACAGGGTGAATGGGCGGGGCAAGATGACCAGCTTCCACAATGAATCTCATCCTGTAGTGATAGCAGATCCCTGGTGTCGGGTAAGGTGCAAGACGCTCCTCCATCAGAGCCTCTGGTCGAAACAAGTGGCGTCTCATGCGATGCGCCAAATTGTTCGCCACTGCTACACCCCAGGGCAGCAGCTTGAAGGCGACTGACCTCAGCCAAATGCTTATTCAGTTGTTTGCGAACTACTACTTTGTCCGCACACAGCATGCACACACCCTCTCGATCCTAGTAGTACTGACTTAAGAATTAGCTGTAAAAACACAGGGAGAATCTCACAGGGGTGAGTCCGCCAGCGCGATGGAGTGCAGTTTCTGTCTTCTAGTATATTTGCCGTTGACGAGGAGGTAAGACGTCGCTGTGGTGTCAGTGGTACGGTAGGGTTGATGGATCGTTTTCCAAACTGTAGGCCATGATACGTGGGGGTGACGTGCTTCAACGGGGTTTCAGGGTGGGTATGGTCAGAGAACGTGGTAGATGTCATGGGAGGTAGCCTTCCTGGTCCTGCAGAGCTCGGTGCATATGTAGCTGTATTCCAAAAAGAAGCATTCGATGTGTGATGTCGGAGGTGGGACATGTGCCAATCGAAACAGGTATGTATTATTCAACATTCCAGTGAAACTAATATCCTGACTTTTTCATAACTGGAGCGTAGTGTTGATGTAACATGCCATGATCACCATCCTGCATTGGTAAGGTGAGGGCATCATCCTAGACTCTGACGATGTGTCCAGAACATATAAAATACTCGAAAGCCACCTGCAGTCTCACCAGCACTGTCGCAGTGATGGGCAGAATCTGCGCAAAGAGGGGCATCCAGGCTGCCAGGTGAATATTGACCTAGGTGACCCTCTGGCACATATTCAATGGGCGTAGTAGGTGGTTCTGTATGTTTGTCCGAACGTATTGCAGTAGCTCCCGAAAACTGATCGCCAAGGTACTGCGAATGTCTCGTGTGTAGACCACTCAGAGACAACTTACAGTGTCCACCAGTTGAAAGGCGCCTATGCTGTCTGCGAGAAGGCCACAGCCAATATTCATGGAGCATGATTTTGCGACGTTCATAGTGTTCCCTGCCCCTGCAGTGTAACTGCTAATCCATTGCATTGTCGGCTGTACTTTTGCTACTGGAAGTACGGTGAGGGCCAAGTACTCTGCGTAGGCATGGCAGCAGAACACGTGCTCCCAGAGCGTAATACCTGTCAAGCGTCGCCGTAATCCACAGTTGAGTAGTTCTGTCGCACTGCATATAGCACAGTTGACAGTGGGCATCCCTGCCGTACTAAGCGTTCGATCCTTATAGGTTCTGTAAGTATTGCATTGATGAAGAGCCTGGACGTTGCCCCTCGAAAGTGCCGCATGTCTCGTGTTGAACACCTGCTTGAACATCGGGGGAGTCGCCATCCGGTCCATATCTGTGTTCAGGACTGCATGATTGACACGGTCATACACTTTGTGGAAGTCGATGGAGATTAAAGCGCCTGGCAGTCTGGAGTAGGTTCTCACAGAGGTCACATCTCGATATTCAGTGAGGGTAATGTGGATGTCATTATCGCCGCCTAAGGATGTTTGTTCATGGGATACAGCTTGTTGAGATGGCTCTGAGCACTATGGGACTTAACATCTATGGTCATCAGTTTCCTAGAACTTACAACTACCTAAACCTAACTAACCTAAGGACAGGACACAACACCCAGTCATCACGAGGCAGAGAAAATCCCTGACCCCGCCGGGAATCGAACCCGGGAACCCGGGCGTGGGAAGCGAGAACGCTACCGCACGACCACGAGCTGCGGACAGGATATAGCTTGTCTTAACACAAGTTTGAGTCACATAACTAGAAGTGTGTGATAATCCTGAAATCGGAATTTAGTAAGATGATCGGCCTATAACTATAAAGCTGTGCTCCTGCTGCTGGTTTCTGAACTGCTATAAGTAAGCCTTCCATGAACGCCGATGGCGGGAATGCTTCGTCAGACAAAAGTTTCCAGTACATGTACCTCCATCATGGCAACGTCAGATCTTGGAAGGTTCTGTAAAACTCGAGCCGTAAGCCGTTCAGGCCGGACATCGATTCGGCTGCATGAACATCGTCTGTGGTCACTTCTGCAGTAAGGATTGTTGCCGCCACAGTCTCCAGTGCACGATGAATCTCTTGGGAAACCTCGCCAATAGCCTCTGCACTGGCCAGTGCTTCTTGATAGAGACGCCTGTAGTGCGTTGTGAAGGCATCCGCGATGGTAGCTTGCTACGTCAGCTGTCGTCAATCAGGTAGGTCTAAAGTTGACATTAAGGCCTGTCGACATCATCGAATATTTTGAACGATATGATGCATAGAAGGTTCTTCGCCGATAATCCCGTCTTGACTACAAGCTCGTGTAACGGCTTTTCCAGACGGCACCTGGTCAAAATTAAAATTTTTGCCTTGATACATCGAGTTTCTTTTTGAGGGTCTGAGGATGGGGAATGGTTCATAAGTTACATAGAGCGCTATAGTAGAAATCTGTTGTATGGTGGTTCTATCTGGCTTTGGCCCTGCCATATTGTGTTAAGGCGCGACGGATGATCGGTTTGACGCACAGTATCCGCCACTGCAGTGTGGTCTCGTAACACATGATGTGCTTAACACAAGCGTGCCATGTGTCTGTCACCAGTTGCCGACATTCAGGGTCTCATAGTAAAACGACGATGAGTTTCCATGGACTTTCACTGCGTCATACAGATTGTCTACGTAGGTAGATGGTAGAGATGTAGATGTCATGATCCGAAAGGGCAGGCGGACAATGTTCAGCGTCAAGAAGATGCTATGTTAGATATACTATCGAGTCGGCTGGCAGACTGATCCGTGATGTGTGTATGCCCCGCGTAGTCACGTGTACCACTCTCCAAGTGTTGACGAGACGAAGGCGGCGGACGAGGAAGCGAAGTTCTAGAGCAGTGATGAAATGTGGGTATTGGTCTGTACACTCGAGAAAACAGTTGAAATCTCCTCCCACGACGAGGTGATCGTATCTGCCGAGAAATAAAAGCGTGATATCTCCTGCGTAGAAGTGGGAGCGATCCCTTCACTTCTGTGTGCCCGATGGGGCATAGAGGTTTACGATTCTGATTCCTTCAACTGACTCCCTCAACTGTCAGGGCCATCCCTCACGCCGTTGGTATCGAAATCGATAGGGACGACTGCTGCACAGAGTCTTTAGGTTGCCGCTATCAAGTATCGGCATTCACATGTGGCGGTCTGTATGTTAATCTGACCTCCAGGCGTCATTTTCTCCAGAGAAAGCATGTGAGGGAGTATCGTTCGGAGATGCATTACCAGTAAGTGGTCAAAGATCTTGTAACTTGCATTGAGGCGCGCGGAGTGACCGCGCGGATAGAGGTGTCACGTCATGGGTTGCGCGGCGCCTCCCGTTGGAGGCTCGAGTCCTCCCTCGGGCATGAGTGTGTGTGTTATTCTTAGGGTAAGTTAATTTAAGTTAGTTTAAGTGGTGTGTAAGTCTAGGGACCGATGACCTCAGCAGCTTGGTCCCTTAGGAATTTACACACACTTGCATTGAGCTGGGTGAGCGGTCGATAGTTTGTGACCGTCCATACTGTAGGATGGTTTGTGGTTCGGAATGATGATGCCCTCAAGAAAGGCGAGCACGACTGCTTGGTGAGACGTCATCAGTTCCTGGAACATACTCGTCCACTGTGATTCCACGAGCTCCTGGAAGGCTCGGTAAAATTCAGTCAGTAAGCCGTCGATATGGGGTGATCTGTCGACTGCATGCCCATCGATTACGTCGTCGATTTCGTCTTGTGTGACCGCCACTGTTTAACTATCCGCCTCTGTGTGAGAGAGGGCGCGTGTTACATATTGCAAGATGGTGTCATTCGCACCGTCGTCGGTACTCTCTTCCCTCTAAGTAGTGTTCGATGAATGCATTATATGATGTTGGACTGATTGGTCACCTGCAGGTCATGTGGCGTTACCAGATTTGTCGATTAGCTGTCGACGACGCCATCGTTCATCGCACACTAAGTGAAGCATGGATGGAATTTCCAGTTCTGCCTTGTGTTGGCGTCGCGTCTGTATCACGACGCCCTGAAATTTGTGGCCTGTCAGCGTCATTATGCTCATCTTTGTCCTGAGACATTCCATTTGGTCGTCTGGGGTTGGCGGCTAGGTGTCCAGATCTCAGAGGATTGCATAGTTCAAGTTGACGGTGTTGTGATGCCATTTGGTCAAGCCCTTTCCGTACCTCGTCAGTGCCCTCCGGATCGCCAGTTTGGCGCAGTCCATCCACAATTTCAGTGTCAAACGGTAGCTGTGAAGGCGTCACTCACAGGCTGCCCATGTCACGGTGACTTGCTGGTGACAAACCAGATCGTGCTGATGAGAAGTATTCAATTTGCAAGCCGCATGGCTGCGCCATCTGAGTGGAAGAAGAACAGTGCAGACGTAAGCGAAATCGTCAGATAAGGCTGACAGCCAGCATTCAGTGTCCAGTATCGCAGATGTAAGATCAACTGGGACATATATCCTATCGAGACAGCTCGCAGAATGGCTTGTAAGATATGTATGGCCAGAATAGTCACCGTGTTGGTCTTCCTCGGTATCATGGAGCAGGAGGTTCTGCACCACTAAATGTCGTTCTTGGCACATAGTATAGTGGAGAGCCTGATCTTTCGGTTGCAGAAGGCACTTAAAAATCACCTCCTAACAAGCAGTGTTCATATCGCCCTAAAATGAGAAGGGCGGTGGGCGATATCTTCACAATAAAACTGGTCTCTTTCATGTCGTTGGGTGGTGCTCTAAGGGGCATTGACATTGATGGTGTGCATCCGCATGGCAGTGAGTGTCATGCCCCTAGCTGATGGAAGGAAGGTGACATCAGACAGGAATTCCTTTGCAGATGTAGATGACCACTCCACAGCCCAAAGTGATCACCTGTGGAGGCGTACGTGATATAGCTGCTTATATCCGGGAGACTGGCCATGTGAACTTTCTACAGGAGGGTCATATTAATATTAGAACCACAGTACATTTCCCACATAAGACGAATTTTTGCCTGTGAACTGATATTGTTGGTGTTGACTGTTGTTATCTGATTGGCGTGGTGGCGGACCACTGGAGCCAGATCTGCTGTGACGTGAGCAGAAGGACACGGGCGTCGTGGTGGAATGTCATCCCACTCGTCCCCAGAGGATTTGGGGAGAGGATGATTAGTGCAGCGGTGCTGAAGACGCAGGGTCCCCTTGCAGGTCCTGTTCCTCGACCTCCTGTTCGTCTCATGCCACGGAGGTGTGCACTGGCGTATTGTCCATATGGTCCTTCAAACACTGAGTAGTGGTTCGTGCTGTGGTATCGGCAGAGCTAAGTCCATTCAATAGTTCGGCGTCCACAGTGTTGTGGGAGGACGGGCGAAGGCACACCGGCGGACATCGCCACGCACACATTGTCTCCTTCGGGAGTGACGGTTTCGTGAGTGTCGTTCAGGTCGACAGCGACATCCTCGTTGGCCTGCAACGTCTCGTCTTGGACGGAGACGGTTCGGCATCTTCTCTTACGACGTTTTGGAGAACATTGTTTGCTCACATGACCTTCCGTGTCCAACGCCGACAGAGAGTAGCGCCACTCTAACAAGAAGACCGCTGTAGGGACGTTGAGTGGGTCGATGGTCATCTTGTTGCCGAGGATTGGATTAGCGGTCGCCAGCGTCGGCACGGTCGGAGAGGGGTCGACGGCCGGCCGAGGCGGTGGGCCGTCCGAGGTGCCCTCCGTAGGGCTACGATCTAGCTCAAATGCGACGTCCAGGCGTCGTTGCGAGGCGGCAGGAGTAGCGGGAGCAGCGTCGTTGGCCACCGGTAGCACTGTTGTTTGGGACGGGAGTGGCACGTCGGCTGCTAGAAGTTTGGTAATGCACCGTTTTAGGCATTCGGATCCAAGGTGGCCTTCTTTGCCATACTCGGAACAATTCAGGGGCTGGCCGTCGATCTGTAGGTAGGATGGGACGTGGCTTCGGAGATCAATGCTGATCTGTCAGACTGAGTTTAAGATAGGATATGTCCGAAACTGAGTCCATTTCCCCGTATTATAGCCGTGGACTGTGCCGTATGGACGGAGTGCCACGACAACTTCCTCTGCTAGAAATTCTAATGGCAATCCAAAAAACGCGTATCATATATATACCTAAGCCTCTGTGGTCGATAGTCACCGCCCCGACATTGCCGTAGGCATAACATAAGCGGAGCCCCTGTTTCGTCTCGCGTAGGATGCATTCGCACACAGCCTCATTCGCGGTTTTAACATAAACCGTGCTGTTCACGATCGTCAAGTGTATTACTATGATGTCAGTCGCTGGGATCTTGGCTTCATCTCTCAGAAAACGCTCCACCTCGAGTGCCTTGGACGTGAAGATCTACGGTAACGGTTCGCCATGTATCGTAGACGCTAAAACTGGCACGTCAGTAACTGCCACAAAATGTAAACAAGGCGAGCTCTCGCTCCCCACACGGAAACACAGCAGCGCGTCCCCACAGGTGCCCTGCCAAAGGCAGACTCAACTGAGCTACCCAAGGACGACCCAGGACCTGTTCTCACAGCTGCACTTCCGCCAGTACCTCATCTCCTACATTCCAGACTTCACATACGGTCTCCTGCGAAACTAGCAAACTAGTACTCGTGGAAGAAAGGATACTGAGGAAACGTTTCTTAGGCACAGCCTGGTAAATGTTTCTAGAATGAGATTATCACTCTGTAGCGGGTTGTTCGCTGATATGAAACTTACTGACAGATTAACACTGTGTGCCATATCGAGACTCGAAATTGAGACCTTAGCCTTTCTCGGGCAAGTTCTCTACCAACAGTCTTGCTAGTTCCGCAGGAGAGCTTCTGTGAAGTCTGGAAGGTAGGAGATGCGGTAAGGCCATGACTAGGTGAGTAAAGCTGTGACGACGGGTCGTGCTTCGTGCTTAGGTAACTCACTTGGTGGAGGACTTGCCTGCGAAAGGTAAAATTCCCGAGTTCGAGTCTCGGTCTGGCACACAGTTTTAATCTGCCAGGAAGTTTCACACTCCGCTGCAGAGTGAGAAACCTCTTTTTGGAGTGTCAAAGATGTGAGATATACCGATCTACGGTATCAGCAGATGGAGAGAATGTGGGCTCAAGGTAGAACTCGCACTTTTACTTTAAACGGGACTGAGGGGCGATGTGACCACTGTTCAGTGGGCCGAGTACAGCACGAACACTTGTGTGGAATGAGTAACAGACTTTTGCCTAACCAGCTGTGTCAGAGGAGAAATGTGAATGTTTTTGTTAGATATGTGGTCACCATGCCAAGTCAGGGTGCATTTAGTGCAAAGAAGTGAACCCACTGCATTGTAGGCTAGGTCATGTAGATGTTCCCTCCGTCATTTTGACGCTGTTGGGTTTCTGAGTGAGGAGGGGGTGGGGGGGGGGAGGGGGGTAAGCGTAGAAACTTCTGGGTTCCCATAGAACTTCTGCCTAATTGTGGAATAAGCTACTTGTCACACTTGCGTTAGATTTCCGAACTAAACATAACGTCAAAGTCGATTTACAACAGCGAATAGTGGAACTGATAGGACATCACTGGACTGTGCTCTTCTCGCGAAAAACACTATTGGGGAATGACATTTGTAGCCAGCTCACATCTTGCATAATATAAGAGAAATTAGAAGTCGATACATGCGTTCCTCGCTAGCATCGTTTTGTGATAGGCACAATGCACCATATTCTATGTGTGTGTGTGTGTGTGTGTGTGTGTGTGTGTGATGTTGGAGTGATCTTCTAATAAGTGACCTACAGTTTGGACAAGTATTTAAAAAAATGAACCTGTGTCTAACAGTTCAATTTGAGTTCACAGCCAACACTAGTGTGTTGATTGAAGCTACTTGTATTATGATTTTTTTTTTATTTCTTGTACTTAATACGGTGTCTCCTACAGCAACGAAAGATTCAGTGCTACGAAGTGTGTCCAGCAAGCTTATAAGACAACGTAATGGGATTTACTCCTCAGTCTGAGGCCCATACCAGATTGGCTTCGTAAGTGTGGAATATAATTATCGTGCACCCCACCTTTAACTTATGATCCCTACAAAAATTATCCAGGAGTGTCCTATAAGAGGAATGCATTACATGCCAGGATTATGGGAGCTTTTTTAAACGAGTTGCATTTACTATCTTCAAATATAATTATAAAAAATTAGAAATCTCCTTTCTATAGCTTCTCCTCTGTCAGAAGCAGCAGACAGTGAACTTGGTCCCCATATTACCTGTGTTGCGATTCGCCATTGATGAAAATGTTATAAACTGGATGTTGTCAGAGCTCTAATGATATATGGGAACCTGGTGTTAGGTAGACTCATGGTAAAATCTTAACTTCCAACTCTATTAACCTGATGGCATTATTGTAACCAGTATAATATGAGTGTGTTTCTGCTACTAAATAACGATTTCACTTTGTTAGAAGGACTGTATGGGTAAGTTAACCATCTCTCTGACGTGTAATAAAAATAATATTTGAACATTTCTTTATTAATACAGATTTCCCCGGCCTGCACTGTTATTTTCCATGTGACCTGATGACAGCCTTGTCAAAACGGCCTCTTGTGAATACAGATGAGTCGCTTGGTGTGATCGCTGCTCAGATATCTCTTTGTAATAGCTGTATTTCGGCCTCAGTCCTCTGGACGCCCCAATCCACAGGTGGAGAGAGGAATTTTCTGGCTGTTAACTGGATGGGTACACAGGCTGGTGCTTCCCCAACAATTATTTGCTTGCGTGGGATGATTTTTGCCGTTGGTGCTTGGAGCCAATGAGAACGCTCTTCCTCTAAAATTAGTGGGATTGGGATTGATATCACTGGTGAGTTGTATTCAAGGTCTGACTTCTGCGCGAGACACCATCCATGGCCTTGGGTCAGTGGTATTGACACAGACGCACATCATTAATATAGCGGTGACTGTTTAGTATTAGGCACGTGCACCATGTTTTTCCAGTAGTCATTCCTGCTGTGTTGGTCGTGATTTGAATCACGTTTGTGGTGGGTTAATTGCTCCTTGGAGAATACGCTTATCGACAGACGGTGCTCGTTTTTAAAGGTCACATCTTTTATCATATAATGGGATAGGCATCACGATCTGTATGAATTTATGACTTTGTATGTAGGAAGAGTTTATTTTTGCTGCATTTTGATCATTGCTCAGTCGTATTTGTATGTGGCGAGGACGTATATACTTCGCATTATTTCTGCATCTATTTACGAGTCTCATAGTGATGTGGCATATTAATATTGCGAGAGTTACAGGTTTTTATATTCTACCTGGGAACCCTGGCAGATCTCGTCCACAGTCAGTGTTCTGGCACGATTGTATTTAAGAGTCTTATATCATCACCATACACTGCAGTGTGCTAGTTGTCCAGCGTGTGTCTTTGGTATTCTATTGGTCACTTTAAACTATTTTAATATCAATGAGAAGGAACTGCTTGGCGCTAGAATGTTAGCAACGTTTGTCTGCAGGGCGTCAGAGCATTACAACAGATTTGCAGTGACGGGATGTCCCACTCTTGAATGACTGAGAGCCATTTGTGCCAGCTACTAAGGCGATATCGTCGGAGGAGATTACAGATTCATGTTGTTTAAATAATGGAACTTTCTCTGCCACTCCTGGGAAGTTGATCTGGAGGTCTCCCGTTAGCGACACGGTGGCTGTGACCGCACGAGGGGGTCCATAATCTACCAGCCTCATCCAGCGAATACCGGGGAGGAGTTACTCGTAATCTAGGTGTGTGTTTGTATCAGTCATTGATATATCCACGGACGTGTTAGGATCTGTTTGACATAATTATAGCGGGCGGGAAAACCCTCAACTGGAATTGATACAGCAGCTGTGTCAGCCAACACATCATACGTGATTATAGATATTTTATAATGCAACTTATTTGGCCGTTACTGGGTAGTGTGTCCGCAGCCATCCCCCAGGCATAGGTGTTCGCAGTTGTACATCACACATCTGATTTCGGGAGAGGGGGGGGGGGGTGGATCTACTCTTCACCTAACGTACTTTCCACTGGTGAGCGCTCAAGGTGCGTATTCTGTTGTTCTCTTGCGCTATTAGTTAGAAGCATGATTTTACACAATCTAGTAATGAGTTGGTTGTTTGCCACGAGGTTTATCTATTACGATGTGTGTTGTTTTTTACATAGAGAGTCTTTTGTTAGAAATCAGTTGTGCGTACAGAATTCTCTATGATGTCATTGACATGACGTCACTGTTTCAATCAGTGAGTTCATTTATAACACTATAACATTACACACGCTAGTAATGGAGTGGTGCATTGACAGTGATACATAAATTGGTATCATGCTGCATTGAGACTGGCTGACAACAAAGTGTCACTGACGCTATGAGCCAGGATCCTGTCACGCTGCAACATGAGATCAAGAGCACTGGGTCAGAACTTGTGTGATTGGGTAAAAGGCGTAAAACTGTGGAAAATACGAAAATGTTAAACAAATTTGTCAAGAATAAGTGTACTATCTAGAGCTCCCTGGGTGTGTGATCTGCTGGTGCCTTGTAATATTAAATGGTTTTTAACAAGTAGAAGCCGATTGATGTGACTGAATGTAATTTATAATTGTTAAATAGATACATCCTATAACCTTTCCCCATGCTTCTCAGCTGCAGAGCGATCCCACCCACTCAAGTGACACAGCTATAAAAGATGTAGATGTGGAGGGGGTGCTTGATCTTCATCGGTCCAGCGGTGAGCTGAGGGGAAGGGAGGGGATCGGGAGAGGGGGAGGAGCTGGTGATTCTTCTGGGTGACCTTGATTAATTGCCAGTGGTTCGCAGGGTGAGAGGGAGTGGGGGTCACCTTCAATATAAGTCGCTTAGGTGTGTAACATGATACTGAATGCGACAAAATCGTTATCTTACGGAGAACCTTGCTATCCAACTATTGATGTGGAATATTACTTCTACTAGCAATATAGAGTATACAAACATGTATTAGTAATGTGTGATGTACAGACAATATCGATCATCCTAGCGGCTTCTATGCTATTTCCTTTACAGTGCATGTGACCGCTCCACTTCACATCAGTTAGGAAGACAGAGAAACCATTTTGAAAACATCGAATACAGCGCCAAAATCAATGAAAATCTCTACTTAAAGCAATGTAAAGTGCTTCTATAGGTCTACTCTTATACCTTTAAAATGCAAATTATACCGATGTCAATGGATTTTGCGTTGAAAATAGCGAATACAGTACCGACATCAGTGTATTTTTAACTCATGCAATGACATCTCGGGACCGTATTTAACAACAACAAAAAATCAGGAATGCTAACTCTGTGTCCGGACACATACTTGAGAAATTAATCGAGGAGCAGTTTAAGAAATGTCCATCATAGATTCACTCTCTTCAGTGCGATGCATATTGCATACTAAAAGTCACATAGGTTCACCACTCCTGAACGCTTAAAGTTACTTGACAGAGAACATCTAATGTATACAGGGGCATATTCATTGTCCTATTGTTCCATGTTCAAGTGGAATAGCAAAAGTTACTGACGAACGGTGATAGAAGATATTCTCCACAATGTGTTGTATACAAGCTTGCCGAGTATTCATAATCCTCTTTCTAAGGTACGAGGCTTAGCAGAAACAGCATCAAAATCTTTAACACCACATACAAAACACACCAGAAACGACACGTCACAGACCCAGCAAGCCTTACAAAAGACCCACCACACACACATACTATTGAAACTGAACAGTTCAAATTTCTAGGTGTTCAGATAGATAGAAAACTGTTGTGGAAAGCCCACGTTCAGGATCTTGTTCAAAGACGTAATGTTGCCATTGTTACTATTAGAATAGTATCTGGAGTAAGTGGTCGTTTGACACGAAAATTAGTCCACTTTCCTTATTTTCATTCGCTTATGTCGTATGGCATTATATTTTGGGGGACTCTTCTCATTCTAAAAGGATTTTTTTGGCTCAGAAACGGGCAGTTCGGACTATAAGTGCTGTAAGTTCGCGAACCTCTTGTCGACCCCTGTTCATTACTCGGGGTATTCTGACATTGGCCTCTCCATATATGTTTTCCTTACTGTCGTTTCTTGCTAACAGTAACAGCTTATTCCCAAGAATTAGCACCTTTGACTCAGTTAATCCAATCTGCATTTGGTTTGCACTTCCTTAACTCTTGTGCAGAAAGGTGTGTAGTATACTGCTGCATCCATTTTCAATAAGCTACCACAAGAATTCAAAAATATTAGCCGTAATCCACGTGTTTTCAAATCGAAGCTGAAGAGTTTCCTAATGGGCCACTCATGTAATTTCATGTACTGACACGTTCCATGACCTTGGAGATTTGCTCCTCAATTTGGTCCTACGAAACTAGACGTGTAAATAAATAAATAAAAAATAAACACTACACATCATACCTCTCATTTATGATTAATAAAAATGGTCCCTGTAAAGGAAAATGTGTTACAATAGTTGATACAGATACATGGGTCGCTTTGATTCAGTTGGTATAGTACTTATGGCTGTAGCAGTAGAGGCAGTAGTAGTAGTAGTAGTAGTAGTAGTAGGTTCAATAGATTAAAACGGTAGGCCTCAGGGCGAATTCGGTAAGTTAAATTCACTCTATAGATTGCAGTAGGTTCACAACTAACTGCAGTAGTATATTCATAACCAAGGATTCTCAGCCAGCTGTACCATAGCGACCCACACACACTTTTGATGGGTGATAATATTATTTTTTAACTGAATTCCACTGTAGGTATGCCTTGGTGTGACGGAAATTTTATATTTCTCCAGAGAAATGTTAAACTCCATCCATCATTTTTTAGTGATTCCGCACATAAATTATGAGTGTTTTACGTTGTGCATTGGGTTGGTTGGTTGATTTGGGGGAGGGGACCAAACAGCGAGGTAATTGGTCCCATTGGATTAGGGAAGGATGGGAAGGAATTCGGATATGCCCTTTCAAAGGAACCATCCCGGCATTTGCCTGAAGCGGTTTAGGAAAACCACAGAAAACCTAAATCAGGATTTCCGGACGTAGGTTTTGAATCGTCGTCCTCACGAATGCGAGTCCAGTGTGCTAATCACTGTGCCACTTCGCTCGGTGTGCATTGGTCATTTAACATTTCTAGCAGACGTCTATCCACGACTCCCCTGTAGTGTCAAGGTTTGGTAGTCATCAGGAATGTATTGTCCAGCTGGAACAAACTGATATAAGACTCAATGACACTGATAGAACACACAGACTGACAACTTACACTGTGAAGTATGGAACATTCATGTGCTGGTGAGAACGCTGAGAGTGGTGGTGTTGATGGAAGCTGTAGTTTGGGAAGAATTCTTCTCTAGTTAGATTGTATTTTGTTAGACATTTTGGCACAGTTTGGGGGCATTTTGATACAATGTTTTTTGCTGTAATATGTATGGGGTAAAGTGTTATGAAGTCTCACCTCATCAATTTCTTGCTTCATATGAATTCCTTGAACTCCAGACTTCATCTTACATATTTCAGTTTTATTAAAACACTTCAAAAGAATTCACTGCTGTGAATTTCTAGCATTTCATTCACATGTGACGTTCCAGTGCAGTAAACCACTTAGTAGCGCAATGGTATGATGTCACCTTACAGGTACTAACCAGCATTGTTCTAAATTTAGAATCCAAGATGCTCATCCATGACATCTTTGATGATGTCAGAATCCAAGATGGCTGACCTGGAGATATGGGCACAATCTAAAATAGTTGTTCAAATTTCTGTGGCATTGTGGTCCTTTACACCCACCACTCATCGTCAATGTCCAGGCTTCCTAGCCATCAAGTGGACCCACCACTTCTGCTCTCTACTCAATAGTGAGAGGTTGATCATCGTTATGACCGTGGTCGTCGTCATCAACATCATCATCGAGCGCCATCAGTGGTCTACAACTTCCAGGCATATAAAACTGACTTGTTCACTTGATTTAAACCATTAAACCACTCCTCTTTCTGTGTTTTTTATTCGTCACATGTGTATGTATATGTATGTGTTCTTCATTGTTTTCTTTTATTTCTCCCTCAGTTCAACAGCTCCTTGATATATCTGATATAGTGGCCGATACATCTGAGCACCATTAGCAGCAGTAGCAGAGATATCAAGTCAGCATACTGACATGCTCCCTGATGCAGCTTCTGACATGGTGGAGTGTAAATCAAGACCACAAGCAAAACTGTTATAGCAAATTCTCCCGTACAAGCACTCTTACAATTGATCAGAAATGAGAGCTGTGATTTGCAGTATGTGCGGTGGGTGTTTTGTAAGGTGTGCTTAGCGTGTGATATGTGGTTTTTGGTGTGTGTTGTGTTGAAAACTTTGATGCAGCTACTGTTAAGCCTCAAACCTTAGGAAGAGGACTATGTGTACTCTGTAAGCCTGGATACAACACATTGTGGAGAATATTTTGTGTCCCTTTCTCTATTCCGCGTCCATATGGAGCAATGAGAGAACGAATATGTGCCTCTGTATATTAGATTTCTCTGTCAAGTAACTTTAAGCATTCAAGTTATACGCTGCAATATGGATCACTTTGGAGAGACTACCTATGGTGTAAATATCTCAAACTGCTCATGCTTGATACATGGCTGCATATAAAAAGGATCTGTGTTACCGTTGGTAAATAGCCACCATCCATTCCACACACGATTTTGTGTGGTGAATTTTGCATTGCTTCAGAGCCAGCACACAAGTGGCCCCCATCAGAAGGACGAATGAGCATCTCTTGATTTTTCAATTTCCATGCAGAACATATACGTGTGAGCTATAGGTTATTTTCATCTTAACGTGAATTTTTAATCCACTTCATCTGGGTTAAAGTTCAAGTGCGCTTCCTATATTTTTCATGTTTCCTGTAATTTTAAGTCAGGTCTCGTATGTCCGACGCTGCACAGCGCGCCCGGCGGCTGATGGTTCGGCTCTGCCCAACCTTCCAATTGCGGCAGTGGTGCACGATGACCTGGTTCTTGCAGGGTAGCGCGTTGGTGGACTTCTCAATTGGTCTGGCGATCATGAACTTTGGCGACAAGAATCTCTCCTTGGCAAGGCATTTGTTCAAACAAAGAGGCAATTGTTACTGGTATACAGTACGCAGTTTAGACATTAAAATGGTTCAGATGGCTCTGAGCACTATGGGATTTAACTTCTGAAGTCATCAGTCCCCTAGAACTTAGAACTACTTAAACCTAACTAACCTAAGGACGTCACACACATCCATGCCCGAGGCAGGATTCGAACCTGCGACCATAGTGGTCGCGCGGTTCTAGACTGAAGCTCCTAGAACCGCTCGACCACAGCGGCCGGCGTTTAGACATTAACTTACTATGTTGTATGACATTATATACTGACCAAACATAAATAACGGTTTAAGCAATGGGGAGTTACTTATCTTAGGACACAGTGACCTGATTGCTGTAAGTAGCTCTACAGGTCTGTACAGGCACGTTACTTCCCTTTGTCCTAGCATCTCGGACTCTGACGTCATAGTAGAGCTGGGTCAGTATTCGAGATCTTGGATTATGACGTCACATTAAGGCTGCGTCAGTATCCCAGATCTCAGTTTCTGACACAGAGCTGCACCAGTATGCCCTAGTCGCCATATTGCATTCCAGGTCGGCCATCTTGGATTGTGACGTCATACTAAGGCTGCAGCAATATTCCAGGCCTTGAGACTGGTGTCATAGAGCCACCGCCAGTATTCTGGGTCGTGCCAGTATGCACTGGTTGCCATGTTGGATTACCATTTTGTATTACATGTCTGCCACATTGGATTATGACGTCATAGCGGCATGTTCCAGTATTCCAGTGCATGGATTCTGACGTCATAGATCTAAGTCCAGTATGTCAGATCAGCAACCACAACAATATTCCATCTTGGATTTCCCACCAGTTAATATTTAGAACAGCCCTACTTCCACGGGAGTAGGGGGAAATACACTAGCCCAACCTGGGCTATATTTTTAATTTCCTGCCTTTTTTCTAAATTCCAGCCAAAATTTGAATTTCCCACCATTTTATACGTAGCGCATTTGGCCTTTTTCAGGGTGGGAACGGGTGATGAAATCCCAGGAATCATGGAATACGTCATCGATGACACATTTTGGGCCAGAACTCGCCCAAAATAGCTAGTGATTATGTGTTTGTGTTTAAATTACTCATTAATATGTGGTAAAGATTAACTGATGTCTTGCATGTAAAGGCAAGTGTGTAATTCTGAACTGCATCCATCGAAGAAATGAAGGAAAAAAGAAAAAGCTGGGTGCCATTATTTACTTAACGAATTTATCGAGCTGATTTTCAGAAAATTTCTATTTGCAGTAGTCATGTTTATCCCCACAGATGCGTTTCTCATTCTCCAGAGAGACCTTAATTCGAATGCGTAATATGTACTCTGTGATTCTACAAGAGAGTGTCGTCAGTCATACAGGCCTATAGGTGAGTGTTAGACGACTTTTCTTGAAAAGGAAATCACCTGCGCCTTTTCCAGGAGTTTGGAGCGCTTCGTTTCTCCAGCCACGTACGATAAACAGCTGCTAGAATGGGGACAAGTTCTTTCTCCTAACATATACACAATCATAGAAGTCTCTTGGCCGATACAGTTGTATTTTATTTGCTGAGCGATTCTAGTTAATTTCTGTTTCACAATCAGTTATCTCACTATCTGTCATTTCGGTGTTCACACAGTGATTTAAAAGAGGATACCCGCAGCGAAAATAATTTGTAAAGCTCGCTTGTATTACTTCGGCATTCTCTCTCTCTCACCGTTCCAGTGTCACTATGATTATTAAGAGACTGCATAGATGCTTTTAGTCCATTTACGGATTTTACATCAGACTAAAATAGCTTACAATTTGTCGACAGATCGGTCGACAAAATTTTACTTTGAAATTCATTAAACGCTGTGGAAGGATTCCGCCATCGATGGCTTTATCAGCGATACAGGGAGGAGCTCACTCCCAGATATGTGGTTTCCGTGAAATTCGAGGCATTATGGTGATCGTGGCACTATTATGATTGTCGGTGTTACCGACGTTGTGTTCGTGATACTTTGCTGGGCTACGAATGGAAAATAGTACGATGTTACTTTGGAGAACTTGGCTGGACTGGAGCAGTATCGTTAGTCGTTGCTAGTATGCAGTATTTTTTGGTACGGAAGTACTGAGTAATACAGTTCTGTAAGCATACAGACAGTTCTGTTAATGGTGGGAGGCCCTTTTGCTTTAGGCAACCGTACATTTGATTTGGACAAGAGGTATCCAAACGTTTTCATGCGAAACTAAGCCACATGTAAACTTGTGAACTTGAACTGATCAAATTAACAAGAAAAATGGTTAAAATTATCATGTTTTCCTCATTTCATGTACTTAACGCTCGTATAGGAACGCAGGTTTGACAGCATGGCGCACACTAAGATTGTTTTGCTGCCTATGATCCCAACGCAGTATATCATTCATTCGTCCAACGCTTGATTTTATGGAGTGATTTCTTTTTTCTTAAATACACAAACTTCTGAGGAGAATGTTTTCCATTCGTCAGTTTGTCTTCGTTGAGCTTTTGTTGTCAGTAAAGCTTTGCGTCGTTTCAGTTTGTAAAGGTGTTCTCTTTAGTTTCATGATAACTTTCTGCCGCCACGACTATTGAGTCAGAGCGAGTTCTTGACGCACCCAAGTGATAGCACCTCCTGACCTCGGTATTGGTTCCGCTAGCAACCCTTGGGGGAAAAAAAAACTACTGCTGCATTTTGAGGCGGCTACTCACATCAACTACCGAATTTTTCTATATTTTCTGCTTCTAGGTTTTTGTAACGAGTATGCTGTCTTCCAAGATGACGATAGCCGCGTTCAGAGAGCTGCTCGCATACGTTCTTGTTTTGACAAACACTCAGCCACCCAATCGCATCTTGACTGGTCTGCAGGAACAGGCACTGCTTGACGATCCACAGCAGCTCTTTAAATATTACGAAATTTTATTCACAAATTGGGAATCTAAACTGATTTCATTTGTACTATTTATCGGTGACTCGTCGAAATTTGTGCCGGACAGGACTCGAATCGGTATTTCCTGCTTATCACGAGCGGTCGCATTAAACACATCGGCTATCCACGCATGTCTGCCGGTCCGACCCAAACCTCTATATATCACAAACGAGTACATTTCCTAATGCTCGTACACACATCATGCGTTTCCCGCAACAGGGAGGGTCATTCGTTGCGATCGTCGGTTTAGTCTGTCGAGGCATGTAATACTTCTTATTTTATTGTACACACACTACCGAAAAAAATTGGTACACTCATTTACATGTTTCCAATTCACTCAAGATTTGTTGTTGGAACCGTGCATATGGAGTACATGGAATGGCTACATTTACAGATCAACGGCCCAACCGATTCGGAGGCACCAGATATCGACCCGTGCTGAAACACCCATATTAGTATGTGGTGTAGCCTCCACGGGCGGTAACGCAAGCGCCGACTCTAGCATCCACCCAGACGATCGTACAGATGGCGAATACTGTCATGGGTCACCTTACTCCACTCGACCTGTTCACGTAGTTCTGTAAAAGTTGTTGGTTAACAAGTCGCACGAGTCACTTTTAGTCCCATCGTATCCCACATATGCTCGAGTTGACAAGTCCAGAGATTGCTGGCCAAGGAAGTTGCTGCACGTTTCGCAGAGCACGTTGAGTTTCACAGGCAGTGTGTGGGCAAGCAATATCCTGTTGGAACAACACATTACCTTCTTGATGCAAGTACGGCAGAAGAACGGGTCTAACAACATTCTGCACAGAGTGATGGTCAGCGTACCCTCCAGAAACACCAAAAGTGCATGTGTGTTGTAGCTTATCGCACCCCAGACCATAGGGCCTGGGGTGGAGCCAGCGTGTCTTGGACGAATACATTCTACGAGAGAGCGCTCACCACCTCTATCTCACATGCGCAAACGACCACCACTTCCGTGCAGGTAGTATCTGCTTTCATTGTTGAAGACTACGGCGCGCCATTCCATCTTCCAGGTGATCCTCTGACGGCACCAGGAAGGCCGTGCACATCGAGGCTGTGGCGTGATTGGAATACAAGCTGGAGATGTGCTTGCTCATTGTCCCAATGCTAATAATCGGTTCGCAACAGTTCGTGTAGACACGTGTGGGCGCACAAGCCCTCTTATCTGTGCTGTGGTAGCTGTACGATCTGTCTCTGCTGCCCTTACAATACGACGATCCTGGAGCACGTCCGTGCTGCATGGACCTCCAGAACCTCGTCTTCATGTGTGATTATGTTCACGCGAGCACTGATGCCAGAATTCACCACTCGGAAAGCCACAATCTGACCCCTTTCAAGCTCGCTCAGCTAGCTGTAGGAAGCACGACTGCATCTCCGTGGCGTGGTTACCTGCGTGATTCATACGTTCGCACTACACTGAGCCTTCTGGATGTGACCATTTCCAGCCAAATGATAGATACAGATGGCGCTCTGGAAGCTATGCCACTACGCTAGCAGTCGGCGGACGACGTTGAAACCATTACCAATGCGTCTACTATTCCCCAGCTGGTATATGCCATCATCGGATCAAAATCAACTTCGTCTTTCCAGGTGTACTATTTTTTTCCGGCAGTGTATTATACATATCTGAAAGAACAATGTGTAATGTGAATTATGAATGCAGACGCTGTACAGTAAAGTAGTAGGTATGTACATTCTTCAGCGGGTTAAAATACGATCACAACGAATGTCCCTTCCTGTTGCGGGGATCACATAACGTGTGTGCGAGCATTAGGAAATATCTACAAATGTGACACATGGCGGTTTGTGTCAGTCCAGGACGTGTGCGCAGATAGCCTGAATTGTTAAGATGAAATCCAGGTTCGAGTCCCTGTCCGGTAAAGATTTTCATGTGTTAACAGTAAATAGTACAGCTGAAGCCAATTAAGATTCGAAATTTGCAAATAAAATTTAGTAACATTCCTTCCATTTGGTACCGCTACAGAAACCGATCATCAATGACTTGCTTCAGCTTGATATGGCATACTTGAAGAAACTTGTGGAAAGCCTTTCTCACGGAATTGAGGGCGTTATCAAGTTCAGAGGTCATATTATACGATCTAAGCATGATGTCAGCTCGATATACTCGTAAATTATTTCTTGTCCGATGTTCCTATTTCCTTCAGGTCTGTTATGGATGTAGGGGGCTGAAGAAACTTGTGGAAAGCCTTTCTCACGGAATTGAGGGTGTTATCAAGTTCAGAGGTCATATTATACGATCTAAGCTTGATGTCAGCTCGATATACTCGTTAATTATTTCTCGTCCGATGTTTCTATTTTCTTCAGGTCTGTTATGGATGTAGGAGGCTGAATTATAATAGCATAATTTAAAAAGCTTCCCAGTTACCTGATATCCCCACAATTAGTGGGGTATTCCATTGTGAAGTACCATTCCACTTGCGTCTGATGATGACCTCAGATGCTACAGGACCAATATAGTGGCCTCGACTGGCCACAGCCTGCTGCTGAATGTTCCCCGGCTGCGGCTAGTCGAGACGACTACATTGGTACCGTTTCTCCCAGAGCAGATCAGTAGTCGTTGTTCAGTTCCTGAAAGGACATCACTGAAATAAATATTTCTACTAGCTAATACAATCCTCCATAATGTACCATAAGGTTCATCTTTTAGTGGAGATACGGTGCCTTTATTTAGAATTTCTCAACGGGCCCCCCGTTCAAGGGCTGTGGCAATTTTTGGATGCAACATTCCAATAGATCATCGCCGATTGCATCAAATGATATCAGACGTTCTGATTTATTTACACATATTACGTTACATTTATTTATGTTTAGCGTAAGCTACCAATTTTTGCACCAGGCGCTGACCCCTTGCAAGTTTCTCTGCATCATTGTTCGCCATCCTGTTCGCAGCTGTGTCGTCTTCGAACACTATTTCTTTCTTCTTTCATGTACGATCCTCTATGGAATACGGTCATTTCAACTGTTTATCCTTTCTTTTCTTCCACATTCCTCTCATTTCTTGATATTTCTATCTTTTTCCTTCTGTCCGAGTGGCCCTTTCTTTTTCTTGTGTTGTTCGTGGGAACTTGATTTCCTTCTGTGTTGCAGTCTCTCCTCAATATCTTGTGGGGTAATTTGGAGCTCGTGCGTGTCCCTTAAAACTTATTTGCACAATTATTATCCTTTTTTAATCTACAGAAGTAAGTGAACTGTGTTTGCCAGTCTGTTGGGATTCATCCTCTGGATCTGGGCACAGAAAGTTACTTCCTTTTCCTAGCGATATATGTATTTTATCCAGTATGTGTATAAAGTTCACTGCTATGACGTCTTCTGTTTTGCGTTTGCTCTTTAACTGATTCCCAAATTTTCCTCAGTATTTCTCTTTCTGTGATTTCCATTGCTTCCACCACCGCCATTTTGTTCAGAGTTAAATGTTCTGCTGCATAAAGTGCTTCTAAGTGAGTTACTGTAGAGTAGCGCGTAAGTTTGACGTTGATGGATACTGATTTCTTCTTATATACATCGTTAGTGAGGTAGTGTGATGTTTCCATCTTATTAT
Source organism: Schistocerca piceifrons (assembly GCF_021461385.2). Classification (NCBI taxonomy): domain Eukaryota; kingdom Metazoa; phylum Arthropoda; class Insecta; order Orthoptera; family Acrididae; genus Schistocerca; species Schistocerca piceifrons. The sequence goes on from NC_060149.1 coordinate 672,923,224, forward strand.
CTCTTGCTTTAATGGTTTCTCTCTCAGAATTGTCTTGTCCAGTTACTTCTCCTCGATACCCGCTCTTGTTAGTTCTCTCAATTTCCCATATTTAGATTTCATTATGTTTGGGTGTGCCTTAATATTTGTCATGAATTTCGTTTTCTCAAAGGAGATTTTTAAGTATGTTTTTCCTATTTATTCGTTAAGCAATTCTATTTGTACACTGGGTCATCCACAAATACTAAGCCTTCTGTTTGTAGGTTGTCCCTTTTGTAACCTATTCTAACTCCTTCATTGATTTGGCTTTCTCCTAATGACAATCTCCATTTCTTTATGACCTTTCTATAGCATAATTAAAAAGCAGCCGCGAGAGACAATCTTCCTGTCTCAATCCAGTTTTGATCTCAAAACTTCTAGAAACTTCACCTCTAATTTCATTTCGGAACTGGTGTTTGCTAGTGTTTGCTTCATCAGAGTCCTGGTTTTCCAGTTCATTGAGTATTTCAAACAAAGACTTTCTATCAGCTGAGTCATACGCTTTCCTGATGTCAACAAATGTGATTATGAAATTTTTTACACGCCCTTTTGAGATACATTGTCATTGAGTAAGTTGATAATCTGCTCTTAGCATGATCTATTCTTTCTAAAATCACATTTATATTCACCAGTTTGAGAGTCGAGTTGTTCATCCACCCTAGCTAATAGGCCTAACCCTTTTGATAAAATTTTGCAGGTAACCAGTAGTAGAGAAATGTCCCTGTAGTTATTCTCATCGGTTTTATCACCCGCTGTGTGCAGTGGGTGGATCAAGGCTGTCTTCCAGTCTTCAAAGATCTCTTATTAACCTACTATTTAGGAAGATTTCGGTTATCTTGGGCAAACATTTGATATTTGAATATTTCCAAAATTCTGCAATTATGGAATTCTCCCCAAGTGTGTTATTGTTTCTGAGAGATTTGATGATATCTTTAATTCCCCATTTTGTTGGGTGTTCAGAGTCATGGTATTGACTGATTGCTTGTGTAAAGTTATATCTTTATTTCGGACTTCTAAATTTAGTAAACTTACAAGCAACTTTGCTAAAATGTGGCAGCTTTCATGGTTATCGTGTGTTGTTTTCGCATTTTCGTACTTAAAGCAAAGGGTTGGTGGAGAATATATACTTAATTTTCTTTTGAAAGTCTTCTGTACATTTCTAATATTGTTCAATTTTAAGTCGTTATCTATTTAATGTGACTGGTTTTATCACAGTTTCTCTTGGTATTCCTAATCAGTTTGGGTCTTTTCTTAGAAATTTCAAGGAATCTTGCTCTGTTTCCCGCTTTTTCGTCTTTATTCCATTTTGCCATGCCTTCTGACTTCTTGTGACCGCTTCATCGCATTCCGAATTCCATCACACATGCTTTTCGATTTTGGTGAAGAGAACTGTTTCTTCTGCTGTTTGGACAAGATATGTTTCGCTGTTTCAAATTTTTTGGAATTTTTGGTATTAGTTTATCGCTGCAGTTACTGCCTTGTTTAAGTTTTCCAGTGTCATCGTTCAGACTCATTGTTTTGGCTTGTCTCTTGGTATTTCTTGGTTGTAAGCTGACCTGATTTTAGATAAACAGCATTCAGAATATAACTCAGCATTTGTTATTACCTTACCATTCTCGATTTCTTGGGGGACTCTTTGGATACTGCAGCATCTGAAACGGAAATTCACCTAAATCAGGGTTTGGAGTGATCAATGTTTTCTGTTCTGCGGGGATATGCTTAAAAGCAGTGGATTTCATTATTAGGTTGGTTTCTCTGTAGCGTTCTGTTAGTCTTTAGCCGTTCTTGTTTGTCCTTTTATGAGCTGGGCAGTTCCCAACAATCTGGAAATCTGTTACGAAATCTAAAACTTTGCCGTTGACAATGAAAGCTGCTCGTAAATGTGAGACTTTTTCATAACGCTTGTCCCTACTTTTCCTTTGAAAATTCTGTAGCTCTGCGATTCAAAGGTATGCTTGTCCGCAAATCTTGTTTCTTGTAGTGCTGTAATGAGTGTATTGTATTTAGGAAGAACGTCTGTCTTCTGTTTAATTTTTCCAGCTTTCAGAAGTGAATTTATGATAACTGTCGCAGAGAAATTCTTCTTCTCGTGCTCGATTTTGTTCTCCCTTTTTCAGAAAGCTCCGTCTCTTCCCATTATGTTTGTATAAGTTCTACAGAACCCGATGACTTGGTTTTGCTACCTATGGCAACAATGGATCGGATACGACCTGAAGCAGTTTTTTGCATTTGACTTTCCGTTATGCCTTCTAGTTGAGAAAGGGTCTCGTTGAGAGCATAGCAACGTTACAGAAAATCCAACCTACTTTGAAGATTGTTAGTCCTGGAAGTTTAAACCGTTGGCCTTGATTGGCTCCTCCGCTTTTAAGGACGATTCTCACCCAAGGGATAGGGTGTCCTACATCTCCACCTATTCATCCGCCCCGAAAGGCCTTTGGCAATTGGTAGAGGATGACTTCTTACGCCGCAAGTCACTCGGTCGCCACCGATGTTGGCCGCTAGTACATTGCCCGCTCCCCGCCACTACGAGGTGTGGATTGGGTTGCTCCTTCTATCGAATGTGTGGTCATAAGGCTTTTCTGATTCCCTTCGGTACTTCTGGGGAGCGTTATTTATGATTGTTTCTAGTTATTTGCCTTCATATGAAATATTTACCGCCTAAGGAATATGGCAAACTGTGTTCACCACTAAAAAAAAAAAAAAAAAAAAAAAAAAAAAAAAAAAAAAAAAAAAAAAAAAAAGGAAGTGTAGTATAATTTGAGAATACAGGCTCTGTTGATACACTAATTGTAACTACTTAAACATGTACATTATAAATGCACTACCGGCCTTTGAAACTGCTACACCACGAAGATGACGTACTACGGACGCGAAATTTAACTGACAGGAAGAAGATGCTATGATATGCAAATGATTAGCTTTTCAGAGCATTCACACAAGGTTGGCGCCGGTGGCGACATCTACAACGTGCTGACATGAAGAAAGTTTCCAACCGACTTCTCATACACAAACAGCAGTTGACCGGCGTTGCCTGGTGAAACGTTATTGTGATGATGCCTCGTGTAAGGAGGAGAAATGCGTACCATCACGTTTCCGACTTTGATAAAGGTCGGGTTGTAGCCTGTCGCGATTGCGGTTTTTCGTATCGCTACATTGCTGCTCGCGTTGGTCGAGATCCAATGACTGTTAGCAGAATATGGAATCGGTGGGTTCAGAAGGATAAAACGGAACGCCGTGCTGGATCCCAACGGCCTCGTATCACTAGCAGTCGAGATGACAGGCATCTTATCCGCATGGCTGTAACGGATCGTGGAGCCACGTCTCGATCCCTGAGTCAACAGATGGGGACGTTAGCAAGACAACAACTATTTGCACAAACAGTTCGACGACGTTTGCAGCGGCATGGACTATCAGCTCGGAGACCATGGCTGTGGTTGCCCTTGACGCTGCATCACAGACAGGAGCGCCTGCGATGGCGTACTCAACGACGAACCTGGGTGCACAAATGGCAAAACGTCATTTTTTCTGATGAATCCAGGTTCTGTTTACAACATCATGATGGTCGCATCCGTGTTTGGCGACATCGCGGTGAACGCACGTTGGAAGCGTGTATTCGTCATCGCCATAATGGCGTATCACCCGGTGTGATGGTATGGGGTGCCATTTGTTACACGTCTCGGTCACCTCTTGTTCGCATTGACGGTACTTTGAACAGTGGACGTTACATTTCAGATGTGTCACGACCCGTGGCTCTACCCTTCATTCGATCCCTGCGAAACCCAACATTTCAGCAGGATAATGCACGACCGCATGTTGCACGTCCTGTACGGTCCTTTCTGGAAACAGAAAATGTTCGACTGCTGCCCTGGCCAGCACATTCTCCAGATCTCTCACCAATTGAAAACGTCTGGTCAATGGTGGCCGAGCAACTGGCTCGTCACAATACGCCAGTCACTATTCGCGATGAACTGTGGTATCGTGTTGAAGCTGTACCTGTACACGCCATCCAAGCTCTGTTTGACTCAATGCCCAGGCGCGTCAAGGCCGTTATTATGGCCAGAGGTGGTTGTTCTGGGTACTGATTTCTCAGGATCTATGCGACCAAATTGCATGAAAATGTAATCGCATGTCAGTTGTAGTATAATATATTTGTCCAATGAATACCCGTTTATCATCTGCATTTCTTCTTGGTGTAGCAATTTCAATGGCCAGTAGTGTAATTGCTTATACGGAATTAAATTAAAACTATATCTAATTTTTAATTATTTATTGCATTTCTTACCTTCAATATGTGTAGTGAACTCACTCAGATGGAAACTCGACAATTGCTGTTAGTTTATTGCTGAACTGTTCCACTTAATCACAGCATCTGTCCCTTTGCTTGATGTCAAAATATTCATGAACTACATCGTTTAATTATCTAGTTACTTATAACAATACAATAATCATAAATTTTGTCTCAGTCTGATTTGACCTTTTTTACAGTCTACATATAAACATTATACTAGAACAGTTATTACACTGCTGGAAATCCCGTCACGGTGTAAGCGGAAGAAAAATGTAAACCTAAAGCAACCCTGCAGGGGCACTACGTTCTCATTTCCTGCGTGATGCTTTCTAGATGGCATGTTACATGAAGTTATCTTTTCAAGCGAATTAAACAATTTGCAGCACGTAACATTTCTACATTAATTTCTTGGGACTTGAAAGAATGTCAAGACCAGAGATACATACCCTGTTTATTGATTTCCATAACACTCCTCAACAGATCCCTAATAATCATAAAAATTATTTAGGAAATTAATGTCCTAAAGCTATTGATCATTTTTACGGTGTTCAGTTTATTTGCCGATGAATACGTTTATAGAACATCGATATAATAACTTTCATTTGTTCTGTTCTTCTGACCTTGTTCATTCATTCAGAGAATCCTTCAATGATTATTGTAATTGTTCTCGTCTTTGTATTCTATTGTCTCGTGTTAGCCCTCTCCGTTTATTGATCTTCAGCTTTACTTCTAACTATTCTTATCGGTTCTTCTTTTCTTTTGTTTCCTCTGTTCTTATAGCGACATACTCTGGGTTCCATCTCTTAAATTTGCACGTCTCCTTTACGGACCCTATTCCAACTCGTGTAATTACACCTTCTGAAGTATCTTCTTCAACGCATCACGCAATATTCTATCCCTGAATATGTCGTGTATACCCTTGTCCCTCAACGAGCTCCTTTCTTCCTCTGTTACATGTCTGTGCATTGCATACTCCGATGTAATGTGCTGTGGCGATCCAAGCTAGTCACAGTCACACACATCATTGCTTGACTTTTTTAAAAACCTTTCTTCGGTAGGTTGGATACGATGAACGACTAGATAAAAAGTGGACCAAGCCCAGAGATGGATAGCAATAATTCGTAAACACGTCTTCCAGTACCGCTGCTGCCCCACACTTCCTGCCTTTCTCTCGTTAACTTCTTTCCGTTTTCTCATTTTCTAGAACCGCGTGGGATTATCCGAGCGGTATAAAGCGCTACAGTCATGGACTGTGCGGCTGGTCCCGGCGGAGGTTCGAGTCCTCCCTCCGGCATGGGTGTGTGTGTTTGTTCTTAGGATAATTTAGGTTAAGTAGTGTGTAAGCTTAGAGACTGATAACCTTAGCAGTTAAGTCCCATAAGATTTCACACACACACATTTCATTTTCTTCAGCATAATCGCTCACAGTATAACGAAATTTCTCTCTGTGTGACTGCACAACCAGTATATCGCTCATCTACATCTGACGATTATAGTCATTGGCCCGTCTCCGTAAAATCACCATGAGGGCATCTCGTGGTGTCGTAGGAAGACCCCTCTCTCTGCCAGATGTAACACCCTCGCCACTGTTGCCAGCCTCAGTCTATGAGCCCATATTCCAGCTCCGTATGCCATTATGCAAGCGGGAATGCTCTCGTGATATGTTCCGATTATCTACGGTGATAGTTTCAATATATTTTACATTGTATTTACCAATTACCTTTTCCGAAACCGATGTTGTTTTTAGCTGACTCCTCAGTTCTCTTAGATGTGTTAGTCTCTAGTAAATGAGTCTGTTTTGCACTCTTGGTAAATTATTTAAAAGGCATATATGTCGTTAGTAATTCCCTAGGATCCTTGTCATCCCGTTTCTTAAGAATGATCACCTGTACTAATTCCATGGATTTTGGAGTCTCACTTGCAACAGAAACTCGCTAGACAGAGTTCTCAAGCAAAGCACTATCGTGACTCGTAGCGCATGCAGACTTAAGCCTTTAAGCGATCTGGCCCAGGAGCGTACCTTAGTTCCGATAGTGTTTCCTCATTAAGAACGACTTGTGACTGTGTTTACTAGAAAGTCTTCAGTCAAACCGCATATGCATTCCGGTATTCAGCACGCACGTATTTTGTTTACTAAGAGGCAGTGGAGAGCTATATCGAAGACTTTGTGGAAATAAGTAAACATGTCAACTTGAGCTCTGCTATCTACTGCCTTTTGGACATTATGAACGACAAGAGCAAGCTGAGTTTTATACAATCGAAGCTTACGGAAACCATGTTGATTCCAACACTGGTATTGTCTTGTCACGAGGAAAATCCTATTATGTGAGCACATTAATTTTGTAATGGTCTGCAAAAATGCGTCTCTATTAAGATAGACCATCTACATCTACATTCGTATTCTGCAAACCACTGAAGTGCACAGCAGAGGGTACTTCCCACCGGCTTTTCTCCTTTTCCATTAACAACAGGAGCGAGGGTAGAATGATTGCTTGAACATTTCTGTGCCCTCTATAATTACTTTAATCTTGTCTTAGAAATTCGTACGGCAGCGATATTTAGGTGGTGAGACATTTTCTCTAGACAGTGCCTATTAACGTTAACTGATCAACAGAAAACGATGTTCTTGTTACAATAAGTCTGATACCAATGAAAGGGACCGACATCAAGGAGCAGGTGTACTTGCTTATTCACAACATCTCATTGGGAGCATGCCAGGGTCCATGTATACTCGGCTACGAACTCTTGTACCGTATATTTGGACTATTCACACAATAAATCTAAGAAAAAATTGTTTCCCACGGCGGTAATGTATGTACACAAAGAGAACGCCTAATTAGGAAACACTTAGAGAGCGCAATACGCGATAAATGTATCAAGTCAACAAAGTTATTTTTATATTTTGATTGTAACAGTTTAGTAATTCTTCATTGATCTTTTTGAAAGGGTACGTAAAATATTGGCAGTGTTCATGCATGTCGAAGTAAACACTGTGGACAATGATATTACTGATTTTATTAAGTACCCTTATTTTAATTTCCCCTCTAATAACTTCAGGTTCAACTCTTCGCAGATGTCAGTGTGTAAGTAAGCTGTTCAGGTTTTTATGTTGGCAACGCCACGTAGCTCTCTTATGTAAGTAGGCTGTTTAGGTTTTTATGTTGGTAACGCCACGTAGCGCTCTGTATGAAAATCACTGACTGTGCTGTGCAGTCTGTGGCTGGTTTGCAATGTTGGAATATTTGCTATTGTAGTGTTGGGCAATTGGATGTGAACAGCGCGTAGCGTTGTGCAGTTGGAGGTGAGCCGCCAGCAGTGGTGGATGTGGAGAGAGAGATGCCAGAGTTTTGAGAGCGGACGATCTGGACGTGTGTCCGTCAGAAAAAGGAAATTTGTAAGACTGGATGTCATGAACTGATATATATGACTTTTGAACACTATTAAGGTAAATACATTGTTTGTTCTCTATCAAAATCTTTCATTTGCTAACTATGCCTATCAGTAGTTAGTGCCTTCACTAGTTAGAATCTTTTATTTAGCTGGCAGTATTGGCGCTCGCTGTATTGCAGTAGTTCGAGTAACGAAGATTTTTATGAGGTAAGTGATTCATGAAAGGTATAGGTTATTGTTAGTCAGGGTCATTCTTTTGTAGGGATTATTGAAAGTCAGATTGCGTTGCGCTAAAAATATTGTGTGTCAGTGTAGTGTTCATCAGAATACGTAAAGAGAGAAATGTCTGAGTACGTTCAGTTTTGCTCAGCTGTTTGAAAATCTAATAACGTAAGAGTTTTTCCAGCACAGTCGTTTGTAAATTTTTCTAAGAGGATGTTACAAGTTTATGCAATTCCCTTAGCAGTGTTCGCTAGGAAATCGGCTGACGAGGGTCTGCATTCACTTACAGCCGCAATATCCGCCGGTAAAGATGTTTTTACGATCTCTGTTCTTACGTCTCATTTCATGTCTGCCAGTGTTACAACATTCCTTGAGGATCCGTTTCACTGTTCGCATTGATACATCGACAAATGGGGCAACTTCATATATGGTGTGGTCATCAGCACGTCCAAACATGATAACTCCTTACTGCATTTCTGTCCACGGCGATCCATCTTACTGCGTTGATTCTATACAAGCGACTGGACATAAATACCATTTCACTCCCACGACCTTACAATGATGAGCCAAATCATTACGACCAACCGATTCATAGAGTGTTCATTCACACTTGGAACAAGAAACAGCAGCGATTCCGGATGACATGTTTCACAACTCCTTGGTAGGTTTCTTATGTGGTACCAGATATCTACGTCTACCTCACGAAAATCATGTGAATTACGGGCCGGTAGTTTGCGGGAGCAGAGATGGTGAACGAAAGCGCCTAGATGCGTTCCACCGATTTGAGATCATGCGACTTTGGTGCTCAAGACGGCATAAGTTCACTGTCATGTTTGAGCAAAAATTCTAGCACAATTCTTTCCCTGTGGCACGGACAGCTAGATCGCTGTAATATGCTGTCGTCATTGGCGAAAATATCAAGCGTGAAGGGATGCAGGTCGTCTGCGATACTGACCACGTAACCCACAGTTGTCACGGTGTCTTCGATTACTACCAAAGGAGCCATGGAAGCCCAGTTTAATGTACTCCAAAGCGTAAGAAATCCTCCATCAGCCTGTATGCGTGGCGTGGTGCAAGTTTCGAGTAGTCATTCACCTGGATGTCGGCTTATCCAGACATCATTGGCTTGATGTAACAACAACCGTAATTCATCCGATCAGGAAACACGTTTCCATTGATACACCGCCCAATCTCAATGATTCTGTGCCCACTGGAAATATAATTGACGACGTCGTTGGGTCAACATGGAAACAAGTGAAGATCGTCTGTCTCGGAGCCCATGTTCAACGGTACCTGCACCAACACTGTACTTCGGTTTACACAGAAGAGTATGTTGTGAAACACTTGTGCTACGGCCAGCGTTGTACTCTCTCGTTAGATCTGCCACAGATATCACCGTCTACCCGGTTTTTAGGAGCAGGCAAATCTTCGATCTTTGATAAGATGTGGAAGTCCAACACTTTGTCTCCTACTCGTGATTGCACCGACTTTCAACCATTTTCCATAGATGCCGACATCAATAGCACGTGAACAGGCGACCAGCATCTTCGTGTCCGAGATTCTAATTCTTAGGAATCGGCCCATAACAATCTGGCTTGTGTTAAAGTCACTTATGTCAGTAGATTCCCCTATTTGTGGCTGCATCGTCGCTAGAAGACTCACCATTCGTCTCTGCTCCGCTTGTATACCGGGTGGTTATATTTACACTGTCGGTGTTCCGAGTGCTGCAGTGCCGGCTGTATACATCACAGGACGCTGGAAGGCCACACATCTTGAAATTGCGTAGAGATAATGCGGTTATTCCCGAAAGCTTCTCGAGGCAAATCTTTCACGTGGAAAGTGACACTGGTGCTGCCCCATCTTGCTTGAAAATGGTGTTGTGGACTCAGTTGCATTCTTGCAAAGCTGGACTCACGTACTGTAACTCGCAGATGTCACTCTGTACCCAACAGGCCCGCGAGGTGTCATCTCCTCGAAGAAAAACTGACCGAAAATGTAGGAGCTTGTGAAATCATACTGCACAATCACATAAGCTGCGTGCAGTGGATATTCCTGCACAACATGTGGCGGAGTAGAACCCATATGCGACATTTCTGTGCCTTTACGGTAACGTGCAGAGTAAAATGTACCTTGTCTGTGCGGGGAATAGTCCCTGGCCATGAGATCCATTTCCATGTGTACCAAGATATGAAGGTGAGAGTCACGGCGTTGTAGCCTATCTTGGGGTTTCATTCGGTGCACATTATGAATCTTGTAGATACGCCAGTTAAAAATGCGCCGCAAAATCTCTTGAACAGTTGAGCACGGCAGATAAAGTTCCCGTGACACAGCTCGATTACTGGCTGCAAAAATGTAGGCATGTACTGCACGGTCGGCTAGGGCTACAGAAACCTCACCAACTGCCATGGCAATGGGCTGCCTTCCTCTCCCTGCTGCATCACCTAATTAAGGTGTTTCTTCAAACTTCTTGGCCACGTTATTTAGTCCATTTATTGACATCGGTCCTCTTCGCAGCGGTTTCTGTCGGTGATATTCTAGCACTGAAGCGCTACTATTGCTGCCATACTGATAACATAACATTACCAGCAGTGCACGATCTTTCTTCTCAATAGCCATTGCGTTGAGTATGAAAACCTCCAACCTCCTTCATCGTTTCCACAAACAGTCACTTCACAAAAGAAATCAACACGCGTCAACAAACAGCATACTGACGTCAAAACAGCAAATATTTCACATTCTGGCTTCTTGCAGCCATATTTTCACCTAGTATCAGAAAGTAGAACTATTATCTTTTCAGCATACTCCGCGAGCACACCGACTAATGAACATACCTACAATGTTTCAGCATCCTGCGATGTATACATCCCACACCGCACCACTCGAAACACCGTCCGTTTCATTATAACCACCGAGTACCTCCTTAGAACTTCAAGTACCCCCAATAGAAACAGGCAACATTCAATCTCCCAGTGGACAGTGGTCATAATGTTGTGGCTTATCAGTGTAAGTCATCGGTGGAGTGTCATACGTCTGCCTAGTAGTAATTCTAAACTGTCTACAGCGCTTTGAAGCAGTCTGCATGTTCCTTTATGGAATGACTAATATTTTGTCCCGATAGCCTATAATACATCGGTCATATAAATTAACGTCCATAATGGAATGTTTAAAGTAAAATTCACAGAACAACTATCAAGAACGTAGCTATCAGAAATTACTGCTTGTTCCCAGTTATCTTCAGATGCCCACTGGAGAACGCTATTCGTGAATGATCGAAGACACGAATAACTCTGGATTGAGAATCTGTTACAAAAAGGGGAAGTTAAAAGTTAACTGAGTAGCCTTCTTCGTTAATGATCTCAAACTTTTAACATCCAATGCACAAAAGCTGCCTGGCCAGCTACCCTCACTAAGCATCACAGCAGCTAAAGTTGGGTTAAAAATTGCCATCAAGGAGTTAGCATCTGAAATTTCAGAGATGCACCTGACACTAACCCTCTGGCTAACACATTAATAGAGCTGACTAACTCTTCATCTAATGAATAACGCCGAAAATCAATGAAGACCTGGAAAAGAACAACAAATGCTTCAAACTGTAAGAATATTAACAGGTTTAAAACACTTTCAATCCTCCTAAGACTTCGATACTAAAATATCGCAGTGAAACGTTTAGTCTTGTATGCCTCAGAAAGCCTGAACATAGAAAGAGACACCTCAGGACAATGAAATTAAAGAATAGGAAAGTTTCGAGAAAAAGTGTGCAGCCCTATAAAAGAATATGGGATATACAGAACAAGACACAACAAGAAACTATATAAACACTTTAAGAATGAATCAAAATAGCAGCGAGAAGGGAGAGGCTAATCTTCAGTGGTTACATAGTAGGGATACACAACTGGACAGTCACATCAAGCATCCGAAGCATTATCTCTAGAGTGAAAGCGACTTACGCTAAATGGACAAGACTAGTCAGCAAAGATCTTTAGCAAGTACAGGTTTACTAGAAATACTCTCACGATATACAATGAAGATCCAAAGAAACTGGTACACCCGCCTAATATCGTGTAGGGCTCCCGCGAGCACGCAGAAGTGCCTCAACGCGACGTGGCACGGACACGACTAATGTCTGAAGTAGTGCTGAACCGAACTGGCATAATGAATCCTGCACTGCTGTCCATAAATCTGCAAGAGTACGCGGAGGTGGAGATCTTTTCTGAACAGCACGTTGCAAGGCATCCGAGATATGCTACATAATGTACATGTCTGGGGAGTTTGGTGGCCAGCGGAAGTGTTTAAACTCAGAAGAGTGTTCCAAGATCCACTCTCTAGCAATTCTGGACGTGTTGGGTGTCGCATTGTTCTGCTGGAATTGCCCAAGTCCGTCGGAATGGACCAATGGATGCAGGTGATCAGACAAGATGCTTACGCATGTTTCACCTGTCAGAGACGTATCTTTACGTGTAAGGGGTCCCATATCACACCAACTGCATACGCCCTACAACATTACAGAGTCGCCACCAGCTTGAACAGTCACCTGCCGACATGCAGGGTCCATGGATTTATGAGGTTGTCTCCATACCTGTAAGTAGTATGTCTATCTTCGTTCTGGAACACTTTGAAGACGAATATACGCAACGAGGACGCTTACTACACCGCACTGTACCCATCTGAGTCATCGCGCTCTGGCCATTGTCCAAGGTCGGGCAGCCGTCCAGATGAGTCGGTTACGTACACTCACTCACACACACACACACACACACACACTCACACACACACACACAACAATGCTTACAATTACAGTTTGCTTTGTGATCAAATATACTTTGATTTGTTTCTTTAAAGGTCTTTAAAGGACACACACACACACACACACACACACACACACACACACACACAACTGGCTCTGAGCACTATGGGACATAACATTTGAAGTCATCACTTCCCTAGAACTTAGAATTACTTAAACCTAACTATCCGAAGGACATCACACACATCCATGCCCGAGGCAGGATTCGAGCCTGCGAGCATAGCGGTCGCGCGGTTCCAGACTGTAGCACCCAGAACCGCTCGGTCACTCCGGCCGGCACACACACACACACATACACACACACACACACACACACACACACACACACCTAATGTTTACAATTACAGTTTTCTCTTTGTGTATGTACGAGAGGTTAAAATTTGCATAATTTAGTATGAGATTGTTGTGAACTTCCCTTTCTTACGAATTATCAGTTCAAGTACTAAAAGGGTCGGTTTAGGCCGGTTGAGGTGGAAAAAAACAGCTTGCGTGTGTCGTTTTTCCAGTGTGTTGTGCAAGTGTAGGTTAGTTCGATTTGTGTACCACGGAAATAGGTCGATCGGTCAACTACTAACAAAGTTCGGTTTAAGTACCACGGAGATAGTTCGTTCTGTGTACCACGTCCTGTGTACCACTACCAGAAGCGTGGCGGCGGCAAGGAGAACTGGAGCGAAATGTAGCAGCCAAGATTCCTCACCCCTTGCAGTAATGGGAACTAAACCAAAAAGGTAGCAGGTAAGAGCTCGCATGCGAGCTCGCAAATTTTGGAAATTGAGTCCCGCCACCAATATCTGCATCTGAGAAACTGCACTTTACGTATTCTGAAAATTTCCGTTGACCAGTTTGCAGTGTATCCTTTGTCAAAGACTGTCTTCTGTTTGCTAATACTGACATAATCGCCAATTTTAAGTTTCGAAGGGCGTGGATCGATCATTTTGATTTTATAATACAGCTCTGCTGGCTGCATTTTAATTGTCCTGTGTTTCGTGTAATTATATTGCTACACGAATCCTTGTACAGTATTAATCATTTTGTAGGAGCCCTGAGCAGTAAATTTTCTGAACATAAGACTCTTGAGAGTTCTGCTGAAACGTTCAACTACTGAAGCTTTCAAATTTGAGAAACTGGACTAATGATTAATTCTGAGATGTTGCATTAACTTTTTGAAATTGGTATTGTAGAATTATTTCCCAAGATCAGATTGTAAGTGTACTAGAACCCGCCTGCTTTCTGTGTAAATTTTTTTAAGCGCGTTTGCAACTGCAACACCGCCTTTAGTCTTCAGAGCAGCAACCCATGCGTATTTGGAATAAACATCAACCACTGTTAATAAATATCTATATCCAGAATTCCATTTCGAATATGCAATCATGTCAATTAAGTATGCTTGATGGAGGTTGCCAAATCCTTTTGTCATAACTGCCCACCTAGGATACGTTCAATGGGCAGGATAATGAAGCTCATCAGCAATCGCAACTTGCATCTCTCTTTAATTTGATGTTTACTGAAAACATCTGCCCAAGCCTAGTTCAACGCCGTTGGCTACTCAACAAAATGGGACCACTACTGTTAGTAATAACGTCTCTACTCAGGTACTAGGGGAAATGGAATTAATGATGGACGACAAAATGAAAGAATCTCAAAGGAACCTGTTCGGGAGGAAAACAAAGAAATGTGGTAGGAAAACAAACAAATTCAGGAGAAAATCAAAACTAAATTGAACACGTTCACTGATACTGTCAATTATTTGCGATCCGAGCTTACTGAGATGTTCGATGAGAAACATGATCAGCTCAGAGAGGGATGTAAAGTCAAACGCGAAGAAATCGAAACGGAAACCCAAGAATTTCGGACCCACGTTGACAAAAAAATGGAAGCAAATAATTGGACTGGTTAGTAAAGCTCTTGAGAAAACACAGGCGCAAAATGATGAGATCATTAAAATCAATAATACAAGCAAGGAGGACAAAAATCGATGAGTGTAATGGTTAACGGCGTACGGATCTAGTGCAACGAATTAAACAACGAAGTACACAAAATCCGTAACATAACTACTGGCAGTGACGAAAAGTCAGTCGCATTTAGTAAAGAGAATTTGTGTAACGAAATTAATACTGTGAGTTCAGATCTCACAGAAGTTTCGACTTTAAAACACAAATTTAATTGAAATATCTACAACTAGTGACAGAAGACTACTAGTGCTCCACAGCAATAAGGGCAAACAATACGAAAATTATCAAGAAAAAAATTCGGAATATGATAACGTGCTTATTTTTCGTAAGTCAAGTTAAAGTGCCACCTCCAGCATGTGACCAGATGAGAATAAACGCCGATTCCAAGAACTGTCCCCTTGAAGACGCATTAAAGTAAACTGCAAGACACGTCTACAGCAAATAAAATACACTACAGCAAGAAAAGACAGTTTTTGTTTATAAAACGAATATCTCTTCACAATGTTCGCTCGAAAACTCGTTGAAACGGATCTGCGTTCACTGACAACAGAAATTCCTGTCAATTTTAGAGCTTCGTAGGCACGTTGAAAAGTCCGCGTTGATATACCAACAAATCTATCTTCTATGAAACTGTATCCGTGCATTGAGCTAATAGTATATTTAAAAAAGGAGACATTTTAAAAGGGAATTAAACTTCAAAGAGAAGAAATGAAAACTTTCGAGATAGCAACATTAGCATTTCTCAAAACACAAAATTTGCGTACATCGAATATGAATTAAAGTGCTACGAATTAATTTCACAGTTCAGACAAGGAGAGAATATTTGAACAATAGTGTTACAGAAAGAAGGTTATATACGTGGATGAGACCTGGAGACACTGGAAGGTTTCAGATTGGTTATATAATGGTAAGACAGAGATTTCGGAACCAGGTTTTAAATTGTAAGGCATTTCCAGGGACAGATGTGGACTCTGACCACATTTTATTGGTTATGAACTGGAGATTAAAAGCGAAGAAACTGCAGAAAGGCTGGAATTTAACGAGGTAGGACCTGGATAAACTAAAAGAACCAGAGGTTGTACAGAATTTCAGAAGGAGCATTAGGCAACGACTGACAGGAACAGGGGAAATGAATACAGTAGAAGAAGAATGGGTCGCTTTGAGAGGCGAAATAGTGAAGGCAATGGAGGACCAAGTACGTAAAAAGATGAGGGCTAGTAAAAGTCCATGGCTAATACAAGAGATATTGAATTTAATCGATGAAAGGAGTAAATATAAAAAATGCAATAAATGAGGCAGGTGAAAGGGAATACAAACGTCTAAATGAGATCGACAGCAAATGCAAAATGACTAATCAGGAATGGCTAGAGGACAAATGTAAGGATGTAGAGGCGTATAATACGAGTGGTAAGATAGATGCTGCATAAAGGAAACTTAAAGAGACCTTCGGACGAAAGAATAATTTGGAGTAGTAATTAAAGTTCAGGGAGAAGAAATAAAAACTTTGAGGTTTGCCAGTGACACTGAAATTTTCGCAGAGACAGCAAAGGACTTGCAAGAGCAGTTGAATGGTACGGACAGTGTCTTGAAAGGAGGTTATAGGATGAACATCAACAAAGGCAAAACGAAGATAATGGAATGTAGTCGAATTAAATCAGGTGATGCTGAAGGAATTAGATTAGGAAATGAGGCACTTAAAGTAGCAAACGAGTTTTGCTATTTGGGAAGCAAGATAACTGATGATGGTCGAAGTAGTGAGGATATAAAATGTAGAATGTAGACTGGCAATAGCAAGAAGAGCGTTTCTGAAGAAGAAAAATTTGTTAACATCGAATACAGATTTAAGGCTCGGTAAGTCCTTTCTGAAAGTAATAGTCTGAAGTGTAACCATGTGTGGATGTGGAACGTGGACTATAAACAGTTTAGACAAAAAGGGAATAGATGCTTTTGAGATGTGGTGCTACAGTAGAATGCTGTAGGTTAGATGGGTAGATCATGTAACTAATGAGGAGGTACTGAACAGAATTGGGGAGAAGAGATATTTGTTTGGTTTGGTTTGTGGGGAAGAGGTATTTATGTTACAACCTGACCAAAGAACGGATCGGTTGGTGGGACTCTATTGATTATACAGGTACATTCGGTAACCAACGAAGAGTTTTTAACTTGTATTGCTGAGAAAAGAAAATTACGACATAATTTCGCTGGAAGAAAAAATCAGCTAGTAAGCCCATCCTGAGGCATCACACAAATGTTAATTTGGTAATTATGGTAAGTTTCAGGAGTAAGAATTGAAGAGGGTAACCGAGACTTGCCTACATTAAGCATGTTCAACTGGGTGCAAACTGCATAGTTACAGAGAAGAAGAGGTTCGCACAGGATATACTAGCCTGAACACGTGCGTTTTCATTCCACAGACCAAAATAATGCACTTTCCAGTCACATTAATGTGACCTCCTGTCAAATGCCTGAATAACCACCTTTTGCAGTGCAGGCCATTGCGAGAACATATACAGCAAGAGAGTCAACTAGGTTTTGGAAGGTACTGACAGGGATGTGGAGTCAGGCCGACTCCAGTGCTGTGGTCAGCTGCGCTAGATTTCTCCGTTCAGAATCCATGACACGAACTCCCTGATCAAGGTGGTTCCACAGATTCTCAATCGGGTTTAAAATCTGGGAGTTTGGTGGCCATGGGAGTACGCTAAACAAATCCTGATGCTCTTCAAACCAAGCACGTACACTGTGTGACACGTTGCATTTTCCTGCTCATAGATGTCAACATGCCTAGGAAAAATAGACTGTCTTTAGGAGAGGACATGGTCCCCCAGGGATAGATGCGTACTTTTGTTGATCCATTACGCCATTCAGAATGACGAGATCACCGACGGTATGCCACAAAAACAATCCTCACAGAATAAAGCGCCCTCCTCCAGCCTGAAAGAGTTGCTCTCAGACGTATCTCGCCATACACGCCCACGGCTATCTGTCCAATGGAACATGTTTCATCTGCAAAGGTCATCTATCGCCACTCAGTTCAGAATACTAAATTGTAATTATACTTCGGAAATATAGGGGTAGTGCGACCTCCAGACTAGACGAGAGGAAACGCAGATCACAGCAAACTGTACGTAATTACCTACGAACCTTTTCGGAAATACAAGGATAGTCGACCTCCAGACCATATGAGAGGAAACGCTCTTGGTTGCCGATAAGAATTCCACTATTGTGAGAGATGGAACGTCATACACGTTTCTGTACGTCTTACAGAATAATTACTAATAGAACAGAATAATTACTAATAGAGTTTCAACGGCACCACAAATATTATACATGGCATTGCCCAAAATACATGATCCAGTGACAATAATGTGACCACCGGCTACCTTCGACGTCAACGTGCAATAACCGCTCACAGACAGCAGGTGGGAGCATCAGGATTTGTTCTTCTCTGTAACTATGCAGTTTGTACCCAGATTTAAAACCCGATTGAGAATCTATGGAACCACCTTGATCAGGGAGTTCGCGTCATGGATTCTGAACCGAGAGATCTAGGGCAGCTGACCACAGTATATCCTGTGCGAACCTCTTCTTCTCTGTAACTACGCAGTTTGCACCCAGGTGAACATGCTTAATGTAGGCAAGTTTCAGTTTCCCTCTTCAATTTTTACTCCTGAAACTTACCATAATTACCAAATTGACATTTCTGTGATGCCTCAGGATGGGCTTACCAACTGATTTCTTCTTCCAGCGAAATTATGTCGTAATTTTCTTTTCTCAGCAATACAAGTTAAAAACTCTTCGTTGGTTATCGAATGTACCTGTATATGAGGTGCGGCTAGAAAAAAACCGGTCTGATGCTGGAAAAAACATTTATTTACAATTATTTACAATTTCATGTTATCTCCTTCAATGTACTCTCCTCCTCGGTCTCTACACCGCTCCATACGAGTTTTCCACTGTTCATAGCAATGCTGCAGATCATTTTCGTTAAGTCCATACATTACTTCCGCCGCTTTTTCTTTTACTGCTTCAACAGTCTCAAATCTAGTTCCTTTCAAAGCTGCCTTGACTTAAGGGAAAAGAAAAAAGTCACAGGGGGCCAAATCAGGTGAGTAGGGTGGATGATCTAAGATGGGAATGTTGTGTTTTGCCAAAAACGTCTTCACTGACAACGCACTGTGAGCTGGGGCATTGTCTTGGTGAAGGATCCATGACTTTTTTCTCCACAAATCGTTCCGTTTTCTCCGTACTCGCTCACGTAGGGTAGCCAGGACGATAATGTAGTAATGCTGATTCACTGTTTGTCCCTCTGGTACCCAATCAATGTGCACAATCCCTTTGATGTCAAAAAAAAAAACAATCATCATTGCCTTGAATTTCGATTTTGACATTCGTGCTTTTTTTGTCGTGGAGAACCAGGAGTTTTCCAATGCATCGATTGGCGTTTAGTTTCGGGATCGTAAGTAAAAAACCACGATTCATCGCAAGTAATAACATTTTGTAAGAAGGTGGGATCACTTTCAATGTTTTCCAGGATGTCAGCCCAAATCATTCTTCGGCGTTCCTTCTGTTCAATTGTGAGACACTTTGGAACCATTTTTGAACACACTTTGTTCATGTTGAAACTTTCATGAAGAATCTGCCTAACACTTTCCTTGTCAACTCCTGTTAACTCAGACACTGCTCTGATTGTTAAACGGCGATCTTGTCGAACAAGTTTACCGATTTTTTCAATGTTTGCATCAGTTTTTGCTGACAATGGTCTGCCAGTGCGAGTGTCATCACTGGTGTCTTCGCGGCCATCTTTTAATCGTTTAAACCACTCAAACACTTGTGTTCGCGATAAACAATCATCGCCGTACACTTGTTGTAACATTACAAACGTTTCACTTGCAGATTTTCCTAGTTTGGAACAAAATTTGATGTTAACACGCTGTTCTTTCTGTACACTCAACATTTTCCGACGCACAGACAAAACGTCAACTACTTAAAACAGACGCCACGAGCAGACTGAGTGCAGGAGGCAGACGAAACTCGAGCAGTAGGCGGAGCGAGAGTCACGTGACAAGCCACGCGACTTTCAGCCTAATTGCATTCGTTTTATTGTTTCACCAGTACTAGTCCGGTTTTTTTCTAGCCACACCTCGTAATCTATAGATTTCTTTTATAAAACTGTAGTTGTGTTGTTGTGGTCTTCAGTCCAAAGACAGGTTTGATGGAGCTCTCCATGGTACTCTATTTTGTGCAAGCCTCTTCATTTCCGAGTAACTACTGCAGCCTACATCCTTCTAAATCTGCTTACTGTATTCATCGCTTGGTCTCCCACTACGATTTCCACTCCCCACGCTTCTCTTCAGTACTAAATTGGTGATCCCTTGATGCTTTGAAATGCGTCCCACCAACTGAACTCTTCTTTTGGTCAGGTTGTAACAAAAATATCTCTTCTCCACAAACCAAACCAAACCAAACAAATATCTCCTCTCCCCAATTCTGTTCAGTACCTCATTAGTTACATGATCTACCCATCTACCCTTCAGCATTCTGCTGTAGCACCATATCTCAAATGCATCCATTCCATTTTTGTCTAAACTGTTTATCGTCCACGTTCCACATCCACACATGGTTACACTTCAGACTATTACTTTCAGAAAGGACTTACTGAGACTTAAATCTGTATTCAATGTTAACAAACTTTTCTTCTTTAGAAACGCTCTTCTTGCTATTGCCAGTCTACATTTTATATCCTCACTACTTCGACCATCATCAGTTATCTTGCTTCCCAAGTAGCAAAACTCATCTGGTACTTTAAGTGCTTCATTTCCTAATATAATTCCCTCAGCATCACCTGATTTAATTCGACTACATTCCGTTATCCTCGTTTTGCCTTTGTTGATGTTCATCCTATAACCTCCCTTCAAGACACTGTCCGTCCCATTCAGTTGCTCTTGCAAGTCCTTTGCTGTCTCTGCGAAAATTGCGGTGACACTGGCAAACCTCAAAGTTTTTATTTCTTCTCCCTGAACTTTAATTACTACTCCAAATTTTTCTTTTGTTTCGTTTACAGCTTGCTTATTATACATTTTGTATAACATCAGGGATAGGCTACAACCCTGTCACACTCCTTTCTCAACCACTGCTCCCCTTCTGTGCCCCTCGACTCTTATAACCGGCTTCTGGTTACTGTACAAATTGTAAGTACCCTCTTGCTCCCTGTATTTTACCCTTGCAATCTTTAGAATTTGAGAGAGAGTATTCCAGTCAACATTGTCAAAAGCTTTCTCTAAGTCTACAAATGCTATAAATATAGGTTTTATCTTTACTTAACCTATCTTCTATCACACCTTCTCTGCCTCGTGATGACTGGGTGTTCTGTGATGTCCTTAGGTTAGTTAGGTTTAAGTAGTTCTAAGTTCTAGGGGACTGATGACCATAGATGTTAAGTCCCATAGTGCTCAGAGCCATTAGAACCATTTGAACCATTTCTATCACACCTGTCAACGCCTGATTTCTTTGGGATTGGAATTATTATATTCTTCTTGACGTCTGAAGGAATTTTGACTGTCTCATACGTCTTGCCCACCAGATGGAAGAGTTTCGTCATGACTGGCTCACCCAAGGCTATCAGTAGTTCTAACGGTATGTTAACTACTCCGGGAACCTTGTTTCGACTTAGGTCTTTTCGTGCTCTGTCAAATTCTTCACGCAGTATCATATCTCCCATTTCATCTTCATCTACGTCCTCTTCCATTTCCATAATATTGCCTTCAAGTACATCACCGCTGTATACACTCACTATATACTCCTTCCGCCTTTCAGCTTTCCTTTCCTTGCTTAGGACTGGTTTTCCATCTGAGCTCTCGATATTCATACAAGTGGTTCTCTTTCGTCCGAAGGTCTCTTTAAGTTTCCTTTATGCAGCATCTATCTTACCACTAGTAATATACGCCTCTACATCCTTACATTTGTCCTCTAGCCATTCCTGATTAGTCATTTTGCATTTGCTGTCGATCTCATTTAGACGTTTGTATTCCCTTTCACCTGCCTCATTTATTGCATTTTTTATATTTACTCCTTTCATCGATTAAATTCAATATCTCTTGTATTAGCCATGGACTTTTACTAGCCCTCATCTTTTTACGTACTTGGTCCTCCATTGCCTTCACTATTTCGCCTCTCAAAGCGACCCATTCTTCTTCTACTGTATTCATTTCCCCTGTTCCTGTCAGTCGTTGCCTAATGCTCCTTCTGAAATTCTGTACAACCTCTGGTTCTTTTAGTTTATCCAGGTCCTACCTCGTTAAATTCCAGCCTTTCTGCAGTTTCTTCGCTTTTAATCTCCAGTTCATAACCAATAAAATGTGGTCAGAGTCCACATCTGTCCCTGGAAATGCCTTACAATTTAAAACCTGGTTCCGAAATCTCTGTCTTACCATTATATAACCAATCTGAAACCTTCCAGTGTCTCCAGGTCTCATCCACGTATATAACCTTCTTTCTGTAACACTATTGTTCAAATATTCTCTCCTTGTCTGAACTGTGAAATTAATTCGTAGCACTTTAATTCATATTCGATGTACGCAAATTTTGTGTTTTGAGAAATGCTAATGTTGCTATCTCGAAAGTTTTCATTTCTTCTCTTTGAAGTTTAATTCCCTTTTAAAATGTCTCCTTTTTTAAATATACTATTAGCTCAATGCACGGATACAGTTTCATAGAAGATAGATTTGTTGGTATATCAACGCGGACTTTTCAACGTGCCTACGAAGCTCTAAAATTGACAGGAATTTCTGTTGTCAGTGAACGCAGATCCGTTTCAACGAGTTTTCGAGCGAACATTGTGAAGAGATATTCGTTTTATAAACAAAAACTGTCTTTTCTTGCTGTAGTGTATTTTATTTGCTGTAGACGTGTCTTGCAGTTTACTTTAATGCGTCTTCAAGGGGACAGTTCTTGGAATCGGCGTTTATTCTCATCTGGTCACATGCTGGAGGTGGCACTTTAACTTGACTTACGAAAAATAAGCACGTTTTCATATTCCGAATTTTTTTCTTGATAATTTTCGTATTGTTTGCCCTTATTGCTGTGGAGCACTAGTAGTCTTCTGTCACTAGTTGTAGATATTTCAATTAAATTTGTGTTTTAAAGTCGAAACTTCTGTGAGATCTGAACTCACAGTATTAATTTCGTTACACAAATTCTCTTTACTAAATGCGACTGACTTTTCGTCACTGCCAGTAGTTATGTTACGGATTTTGTGTACTTCGTTGTTTAATTCGTTGCACTAGATCCGTACGCCGTTAACCATTACACTCATCGATTTTTGTCCTCCTTGCTTGTATTATTGATTTTAATGATCTCATCATTTTGCGCTTGTGTTTTCTCAAGAGCTTTACTAACCAGTCCAATTATTTGCTTCCATTTTTTTGTCAACGTGGGTCCGAAATTCTTGGGTTTCCGTTTCGATTTCTTCGCGTTTGACTTTACATCCCTCTCTGAGCTGATCATGTTTCTCATCGAACATCTCAGTAAGCTCGGATCGCAAATAATTGACAGTATCAGTGAACGTGTTCAATTTAGTTTTGATTTTCTCCTGAATTTGTTTGTTTTCCTACCACATTTCTTTGTTTTCCTCCCGAACAGGTTCCTTTGAGATTCTTTCATTTTGTCGTCCATCATTAATTCCATTTCCCCTAGTACCTGAGTAGAGACGTTATTACTAACAGTAGTGGTCCCATTTTGTTGAGTAGCCAACGGCGTTGAACTAGGCTTGGGCAGATGTTTTCAGTAAACATCAAATTAAAGAGAGATGCAAGTTGCGATTGCTGATGAGCTTCATCATCCTGCCCATTGAACGTATCCTAGGTGGGCAGTTATGACAAAAGGATTTGGCAACCTCCATCAAGCATACTTAATTGACATGATTGCATATTCGAAATGGAATTCTGGATATAGATATTTATTAACAGTGGTTGATGTTTATTCCAAATACGCATGGGTTGCTGCTCTGAAGACTAAAGGCGGTGTTGCAGTTGCAAACGCGCTTAAAAAAATTTACACAGAAAGCAGGCGGGTTCTAGTACACTTACAATCTGATCTTGGGAAATAATTCTACAATACCAATTTCAAAAAGTTAATGCAACATCTCAGAATTAATCATTAGTCCAGTTTCTCAAATTTGAAAGCTTCAGTAGTTGAACGTTTCAGCAGAACTCTCAAGAGTCTTATGTTCAGAAAATTTACTGCTCAGGGCTCCTACAAATTGATTAATACTGTACAAGGATTCGTGTAGCAATATAATTACACGAAACACAGGACAATTAAAATGCAGCCAGCAGAGCTGTATTATAAAATCAAAATGATCGATCCACGCCCTTCGAAACTTAAAATTGGCGATTATGTCAGTATTAGCAAACAGAAGACAGTCTTTGACAAAGGATACACTGCAAACTGGTCAACGGAAATTTTCAGAATACGTAAAGTGCAGTTTCTCAGATGCAGATATTGGTGGCGGGACTCAATTTCCAAAATTTGCGAGCTCGCATGCGAGCTCTTACCTGCTACCTTTTTGGTTTAGTTCCCATTACTGCAAGGGGTGAGGAATCTTGGCTGCTATATTTCGCTCCAGTTCTCCTTGCCGCCGCCACGCTTCTGGTAGTGGTACACAGGACGTGGTACACAGAACGAACTATCTCCGTGGTACTTAAACCGAACTTTGTTAGTGGTTGACCGATCGACCTATTTCCGTGGTACACAAATCGAACTAACCTACACTTGCACAACACACTGGAAAAACGACACACGCAAGCTGTTTTTTTCCACCTCAACCGGCCTAAACCGACCCTTTTAATTCTTGAACTGATAATTCGTAAGAAAGGGAAGTTCACAACAATCTCATACTAAATTATGCAAATTTTAACCTCTCGTACATACACAAAGAGAAAACTGTAATTGTAAACATTAGGTGTGTGTGTGTGTGTGTGTGTGTGTGTGTGTGTGTGTGTGTGTGTGTGTGTGCCGGCCGGAGTGACCGAGCGGTTCTAGGTGCTACAGTCTGGAACCGCGCGACCGCTATGCTCGCAGGCTCGAATCCTGCCTCGGGCATGGATGTGTGTGATGTCCTTCGGATAGTTAGGTTTAAGTAGTTCTAAGTTCTAGGGAACTGATACCTCAGAAGTCCCATAGTGCTCAGACCGAGTTGTGTGTGTGTGTGTGTGTGTGTGTCCTTTAAAGACCTTTAAAGAAACAAATCAAAGTATATTTGATCACAAAGCAAACTGTAATTGTAAACATTGTGGTGTGTGTGTGTGTGTGTGTGTGTGTGTGTGTGTGTGTGTGTGCGTGTGTGTGTGTGAGTGTACGTAACCGACTCATCTGGACGGCTGCCCGATCTTGGACAATAGCCAGAGCGCGACGACTCAGATGGGTACGGTGCGGTGTAGTAAGCGTCCTCGTTGCGTATATACGTCTTCAAAGTGTTCCAGAACGAACATACACATACTACTCCTGTACACGGCCATCCGCTCGATACAATTTGAAACGGACTCGTCTGACTAGGCAACATGTTTCGAGTCATGAACAGTCCAATGTCGGTGCTGACGGTCCCAGGCGAGGCGCAAAGCTTTGTATCGTGCAGTCATCAAGGATACACGAGTGGGCCTTTGGCTCCGCAAGCCCATACTGATGACATTTTGTTGAATGTTTCTCACGCTGAGGCTTGTTGATGGCCCAGCAATGAAATCTGCAGCAATTTGCGGAAGGGTTGCACTTCTGTCACGTTGAACGATTCTCTTCAGTCGTCGTTGGTCCCGTTCTAGGAGGATCTTTTTCCAGCTGCAGCGATGTCGAAGATTTTATGTTTTACCGGGTTCCTGAAATTCACGGTTCACTCGTGAAATGGTCTTATGGGAAAATCCCCACTTCATCGCTACCTCGGAGATGCTATGTGCCATCGCTCGTGCAGCAACTATAACACCACGTTCAAACTCACTTAAATCTTGATATTCGCGCGGAGTAGCCGCGTGGTTTTAGGTGCCTTGTCACGGTTCGCGCAGGTCCCCCTGTCGGAGGTTGTAGTCCTCCGTCTAACATGGGTGTGAGTGTTGTCCTTAGCGTAAGTTAGTTTAAGTTAGATTAAGTAGTGTGTAAGCTTAGGGACCGATGACCTCAACAGTTTGGTCGCACAGGAACTTATCACAAATTTCCAAAATCTTGGTAACCCATCCACTGTAGCAGCAGTAACCGATCTAATCACTGCGCCAGACACTTGTTGTCTTATATAGGCGTTGCCGACCGCAGCGCCGTGTTCTGCCTGTTTACACATCTCTGTATTTGAATACGCTTGCCTATACTAGTTTATTTGGCGCTTTATTGTAAATCACTATGGAATGCTCATCAAAGCAACAGATTCAAATGGTTCAAATGGCCCTAAGCACTATGGGACTTAACATCTGAGGTCATCAGTCCCCTAGACTTAGAACTACTTAAACCTACCTAACCTAAGGACATCACACACATCCACGGCCGAGGCAGGATTCGAACCTGCGACAGTAGCAGCTGCGCGGTTCCGGACTGAAGCGCCTAGAACCGCTCGGCCACAGACGTCGGCAAAGCACCATATTCTCTCTAGTTAGAAACAGAAGTAAAAGTGCGTCCAGCTGCATATTTAGCAGGTGTATGTTGCGACATCAGGTGACAGGCTTCTGCTTCGTAACGTGAATCACATCACGTTTCTGTTCTGGTAAGATAAACAGGTGAAGTATATTACACTGCTAGTCTTCGCTAAAATAAGTCATACTTCCGTATACGAGAGCGAGGATATGCTTAGGGATGAGGTAACATATGCCACGTTCTTAGATGTTGTCACCATCACCACTCACACAGAAACATGTGACATGTTGTTAAGGAAGTGACTGAAAGAGTAATAGTGTCCTGGATTTCCATTAACATTCTCATAACGGTATCAAATACAACTAGAAATCTTATGAAGTAACGAAAGGTACATTTAGGAATGGACGATGTATGGACGTAATTGCAATACGCGAACTATCATAAGAAAACTAAAAATGCGATTTTAACATGACAGGGAGAAAGGAATGAACCTCATAGCTCATTTGATAAAGAAGCTCTTCGTATATTTCCGAGAAATATAGGAGAGTTATAACACGCATTGAGTGAAAGCGTCTCAGTCTGTGGATTTCCCTTCTGGTCTAACAATCAGTGATGCAAATAACATCATTCAGTACATATGTTTAGACAGAATTCGGGCAATATTTTCAAAGAAACTTGGGAGATCAGTGATGGACTAGTCTGCGTCATCACTTATTATCTATGTCACGTTGTATGAAGCGTCATCCACACTATTAGACTGGTTGTACAATTTGTCTCTGGTTAGGTTTAATACCTGTACACATCACATTACCTCCAGAAAACGAAACTGTGAGATACATGGTTACTGAGATACTCTTCAGGAAAGCTGTGTCAATGATTTTTAGTCATAATTACTATACTATCTCTTTGTGGAATGATTTGTGGATTTTTCTAGACTTACTACCATGTGTACTTTTAAGTAGACTGTGTAATGTCGATTTCCTCAGTTTCAGCCATCAAGCAGTTAATCGGACTGATTACTAAAAGTGGCAGTTTTGTATGTGTTATAAGATGCTGGAGATGTCTTGGATATTATACTAACTCCTGAACTGTTTGTGATTACTTTGCTGGCAGTAAGGCCTTATATCTACAATCCACAACCCACATTACAGAAAGTGGTGGGAAGTCTTCTTGTGCGACTACAATTTCAGACTTCCCTATTTAATTCAAGAATGATGTATGAATACACACACACACACACACACACACACACACACACACACACACACACAAAAGGCGGCTTAGTACACGGTGCCCCTGTGCTAATTCTTCGAGCGCTACCTGAGAAGCGAAGCTGTAGTGCGGTTGCGACCATCGTTAAGCGGAATAGGTTGATCCGGTAGAGGACTAGCACCATCCAGCTTAGTGAGATGTGGTTTCCTACCACATGCAAATCACATTAAATTCACATTTCACTTGATCGATCATTGGTAGTAGCAATTTTTGCTGATTCAACACTTTTCTTAAGTACTGAGTAACCATTTAAACCTTTCCATTCCCACAACTTCACATGTACGAACGTCGATTAAGCGGATATGAATCACGGTAGTTATAATTTAAGCATTTTTAGAACCGTGATTTGGAGAAAGAAACTTATTTATTGGCGTGGATTGCAAATCCGATAGGACATGTGTCTTGCACACCACAACCACGATAGATTGAAGTAAAGAGACGCTTATTTTAAATGCAAGAAGTATCGAAAAATGACAATAATAGCAAAATTTACATAAATGTCTGTACCGAGTACTACCTGGTTGCAAACTGCACTGTGTAGGGTCTGTCTATAATTTTCATATCATTTGCATTATGTTTTAACTTTTTATTTTCGTTACCATATTTTCCGTTTAGCTATTTCTTGGAATTCTCACGGGCTGCTTCCCGTCACTTCATCATTTTTTTTTTTAGTTGTCTGACGACAAGGACTGTCCTACTACACTCACTGAACTGTTGTCGGCTCTACTTCTTTTCCGAAGTATCGATTAGGTATACATTCTGACACCCCAAATTGTCGTTAGAGCAACTACCTGTTCACCTCAGTCTTTGTTAAAATTACGAATAGGAGCGCTAAATCAGAATGAAGAACTAATTAATACTGCTGGGCTCGATTAAGAAAATGTACAAGAGGGACAAAAATATTTCTTCATATTTAGTAACCAAATTACTGTGCGTATTCGTTAAATATTGGAGGTATATATATTGAACATCATAAAATTAATAGTTTTCATTCAAGTGTCCGTAAAAAATAAGGAAACTATCGAAGTCAGCTAATATTCTCATTTTATTGTCAATAGGATCCCAAAGAAAAAAAGTTCATATTTTCTTTACTCTATGTAAAGCATAACGAACATGCCACATGTTAAGTTTTCAAAACTCATTCATTAGAGTACATATTTGAAGTCACTACGTTGGTGCTGCAACTCATGGAAGAAATTTTATTGTTTATTATTATCCAGAGTAGTAATTAATATGAAGACACCTTTTTATAATAGCTGCTGAAACTCATTCTACACAACAGAAAATCTTTTCTAAACATTCGGTACGGTGCAGTACTTTAAAAAGTATTTACGTCTATATCCACACGATTACTGTTCAACTGAAACTTAAATGTTTAGCACATGGTTCATAGAATCACTTTCAGACCACTCTCCTACAGCTGCATTCTCGAATAGCGCTTGGGAAAAATGAACACGTAATTGTTTACGTGCGAGCTCTGATTTTTCTTGTGATGACTCTCATTCCTCCTTACGTAGATGATAGTCAACAAAATCTTTTGGCATTCAGAGGAGAAAGTTGGTGATTGTAATTTCTTGAAAAGATCTCGTCGCAACGAAAACCGCCTCTGTTGCAATGAGTAACACGTCAACTCGCTTACGATATTCGTGACACTTTCCTGTGTTTCGTGATAGTACAAAACGGGCTTCCGTTCTTTGAATTTTATCGACGTTTTTCGGCAATCCTATCTGGTAAGAATCGGATTCCGCGCGACAATACTCCAGAAAAGGACGGACAAGCGTAGTATAGGCAGTAATTTTGGCAGATTTGTTGCATCCCCTAAGTGTTCTGCCAATAAAATGCAATCTTTGGTTTGCCTTTCCCTACATTTTCTGTGACAGTTTCAGTTTAATTCGTCAGTAATTGTAATCCGTAGGTATTTAGTTGAATAGACAGCCGTAAGTTTCGTGATTTACCATGGATTCGAATTTTAGCAGATTGCTAAAATATTCATGTGGACATCCTCAATTATTATTGTTCAGGGTCAATTGTCATTTTTCGCAACATGGCAGACTTCGTGTCGGTATCATAGCATAAATCGTTTTGTTCTTCTAATGACTTTAGTAGACGGTAAACGACAGCTTCTTTTGCAAAAAAATCAAAAAATCTGAGTGAACTGCTCAGAATGTCTCATAAATCGTTTATATAGATTAACTGATTTAAATCATTGATGTGAATTTGCTACTTGCTAGGTGCATAAGTTACAAAGACTAAAGGGAAAATGTAAACTGAATGTAGCTTGACTGAAACAAAATCTGCATATACATAAAAACAGAATTAAAGAAGACATGCAGAATCGTATCGGAACGACATTTAATACAAACATGGCCGTTGTCTATCGTGATCTTCAGGCTGCACTGATCCTCCTTTAAAAATCCAAGAAACCAATTTTTTTATACCTTATCGGCTTCGACTAGAATTTTTCTTATTAATATGTATAGTAAGTGGACATTTTAGTCCGTTGACGAGGGGTTGCAGATAAATCTTTGATGTTTCACGCAACATCTGATTCCACAGCCCGACCCCTGTATTATAATAATTCATCAATTAACTTAATTCTTATCAGAGTTTCTGTACTTCACATCAGTTACTTAATTTTTTTTTTTAAATCCAAAATATAAATCATGATAAGTTAGACGGCTACCGTGGTTAAATGTGATGACGTATACCTCACGTATAAAAGAAATACACAAGCTGAAAGTGCAGTAAATGTATATGCAGCTAATCGCAAGCACCCAGTGAAAAGTATCGACTGCAGAGCGTGTATAGTTCCTTCATTCAGTATAAAATGAAAACTAGAAAATTTAAACCCCCCCACAGCTTACGGTTTAACGAAGGATAAATATAAGAGCAAAATAGTACTAGAATGTCACGGTTGGTTCGTACAAGGTTTGGAAAAAATGTTGTGAACATGCACCACATTTGGTACAGAGCTATCATTAATACTGAAAACAGTTGGAATACCCCTCGGGATCGGTGCATGTAAAACCATAGATCATATGAGGGAACGAAATATTACCAGTGCGTAATAACTCCATCAGAGGGCAATCTCGGTAAAAAGATTTGCAGCTGGCGGGAGTTTTATTTTGCTCAATCATTAATGTGAGAGCCTATTTCATGGAGTAAAATGACTAACTAAACAGCTATTTAACAGTTTTTTTAAAATCATCGAACTGCATTGTTGATTTACCGAGATACTATTTCTAAGTCGCCATTACTCTACATAAAGTGACGTCTTGTTAATGCGAACTTTCTGAAACACTGGCTTCTCACATGTGATCTGTCTTATACCGAATATTTTTTTTAACTCCAAATAAAAATAAAGAGGTGGCTGAACATTTCGGCAAATCGAATGTCTAGCTTCACGCTACTGAATGCTGATGCAAAGAGGAAGTACTTTCCTTTTGTATATTTGTAAGTGCCAGTAAAATGTTTTTTTTTTTAATTTATGAATTTTATCGGAAGCTTTTACCCGCAAGCAACAAATCTTTTCGTAGCGTTGGTAACAGTTGCTTTCACAGAGACTTATCGGCATCCCCTCGTTAGTTGCGGACTCTTACCGAATATAGGAGAGTTGGCGGCCACCGGCTGCAGGGGTCAGACCTTCGCTGCAGCGTTCAAAGCGCCGTCGTTTTTACCATTCCGTATCCACAGGCAAATTCGTCGGTGCTTTTTGCTCTACAGCGCGTGGCAAGATCGTAAGAAAAATGTGCTGCGTGCTTCTGGCGGTTATTCTCTGGTTGAACTGCAAGGTGTTGTCTGTTGTCTCTCTCGTGCGTGGTTTACTTCGACGGTAATAAATACACGAGGGCGTGCTGAAAAGTAATGCTTCCGAATTTTTTATCTGAATTTTTTTTAAAATAAAACACACTTTATTGACATTTTACATCTTTATTCATCGTGTATACATATTTAATGCTCAACATAGTCACCCTGACGACGAACATGTTTCTGCCAAGTAGAAACCAGTTTGTTAATACCGTTACTGTCGAATGTTTGATTTCGTCGACGAAGCCACAACCTCACCTCTGCTTGTACCGCTTCATCACTACCAAAGTGAATTCCTCGAAGGTGTTCTTTAAGTTTTAGAAAGAGAAGAAAATCGGACGGGGTCATGTCGGAACTGTACGGGTATGATCGGTGACGTGAACCCAGGGCGTCGGATTGTTGCAGATGACTCACCGCTCGTGTGTTCTCCGGCATTTCCAGCCTCAAGGATATGGTGCTCCATGTGTGCACGACCTCTTCGAATTCAGTTTTTCTGAGGGTCTCACGTGCCGACATAGTTGCGTTACACGCTGGCACGTTACACGCTGCAACGGAACCCTCTAGCGACATAGTGTTGCAACTTGAGTCAGCGAAGCGGAAAAGTCGGCCAGATAATGCATATGACATGTAATACCTCAACCGATATTGAAAACAGATTTAAAAAACCGGAGGAATTACTTTTCTGCACGCTCTCTTAAGTGCTAGAAAAATTACAGAGTTAAAATATTGGAAAGTACAGAATGTGGCTACAGAAATGAGAATACCACCTCTGTCGATTTTGATGATTCAAAGAGCTACTAAAGCACTTACAAGTTACATAGATGAAGTTCGGAGAATGGTTTCATAAAACAAAGATAACAGGAGAGACAAAGAATATACTCTTATACGTCTTCAAAATAATCAGCATTCTCCACAGCACACATTTGGAAAGCTTATAAAGTTTGTGATATTGGGGACAGTTGGGTAGGGTGGCAGTCAGCATTGTTAATCTGTCTTGTGGTGTTAAGGTACACTTGGTAGTCATCTATTTTTTATTCCTCTTTTCATAAAACTCGTGTCCGCCTCCGTAGTTGAATGGTCAGTGCGGCTGACCACCACCCGGGTTCGATTCCCAGCCGGGTCGGAGATTTTATCCACTCGGGGTGAGGATGTTGTGTTGTCTTCACCACCATCGACTCACAAGTCGTCGACGTGACGTGAAATAAAATGGCTCGCACTAGGCCACCGAACGACCCCAGATGGCGTGTCCCGGCTAATAATGCCATACGATCATTACATTTCATATTATACGTGTAAGGATACATCGTCTCTAAGATAAGTAAGGCGACCATGGAATATTAACTAACGATATCTGAAAGCACAGTTACTCGTACAGTGACAGTGGTAAGTCACATCTATATCCAACCAACAAGCTGACTCAGCTGTTGTTCTTATGCATTGACCGGGCTGTGTGTGAATTTTTGACCGTTTCACATATACATGGACGCAAATACAGTAGCATTTCGATTCTCCGCCTCAGAAACGCTACACAGAAACATTAAAATACGAAAATGCACAGGACAAAATTTACACAACACGCAAACCAGTAACATATATTAATTTCCTTCACAACTTAGGGTTGAAAGGAATGGCGTCCGGGTGCATAAAATAACAACTAAGCCCATGATATCCAGTGTGGACACCGGAAAGGAGAAAACATTATAAAGAGAGAACATTGTACAAGGACGGACATCTTTTGAAAACATCATGCTTTACTGCGTATCTGCGATGCTGTCTTTTACAGTCCTATGCTCATTTTGCATATAAAATTACATAAACCTAGTTCGTTTTCGAGACTTCTCCTCTTCACAAAGAGGCGTAATTTTGTTATTTCGTAGAAATTATCTTTTTATTCGTTTTGTAATGTACAGACTGAAACAAAACGATACCCACAAACTTGGAGGGTTTGTAGACGGTGTCTTGATGAGGAATGCGTGAGTTTGTAAACTGACAGACCGATGGCGAAACTCCTCGTAGTGGTCCAGACAGTAGCAAGCACGTTAGCGACCATTTACATGCTACTTTTAACGCACAGCAATAGACCGCTGAGTTTCGAAGACTTTCTAAATTCGCTAAACCTACCTTGCTACATGTTGGACGTAACCAACCCGTGCGTGGAGGTGCATAAGATTCACCAGTGGTATGAAATCTTAGAATTTCCCGTAACTTCTAGTAAAAAATAACGGCTTTTATAATCATTGTTCTGCTTCGTTAATTTCTGCTATACAAAGTCGAGAGTAATTGATAATTATATTTGCTCATCCTCAATTTCGAAATGAGTATTCGTTCTCTAAAAAAAAGTTAGTTTCGTAGAAATGTCAAGCTTCGCTTCCCGGCTGCTCACCAATTTTTTAACCATAATGACTGTTCTTTTCGCCTTGTTCACTCCCGCGGCATATTAATGCGGCGGTCACAGGGAAAGCAAGAATTTCTGATTTATTTTAACCCTCGACGCCAGGTATAACGCGGCTGTCGGTGTTTTACTACGAAAGATATTAATTTATTGAAAATATGATCCTGAAGGCATCCGACTCCAAGTTGTAATAAAATTTCAGTACGAGCTGTAAAATTATCCCACTGTCATCATTACATACTGTCAAATGGTAATTGGAATGAAACAAAAACCGCTGTCACAAATGGAAGGTTGACATGGACAACTAACGATGCTTAACTCTCATCACTCGATCACATAATAGCATAATAACGTAAAAAGTGCAATAATCATTCATACTATGATGCACGCACATTAAAGTACTGTTAATGAATTAATCAAAATAATTATTCATACAGATAAAATACTGGAGTTACTGAACTTAGTGTTTTACTGCAGTGGCTGAAACAACATGTTCGTAATAAAACTTTATACTTGAGTGACAAAATAATTTGTAATGAAAAGCCGTGAAAACAACTGATGAAAGGAGTCAGTTGTTTACAGCGATTTTAATTGAGCAGTGTCAGATTGTGAACGCAAACTGTTAGAGAGAAGCTGCACTTTATAAGTAATTATCACTTAGCTGGACTGTCGCTGTGACACCGCTGTTTAGTGGCAGATAAACAATTTCTATATCGTTCCTCATTCCTTTTATAGCCATGTTAAGTTAATTATTACATAGCGGCACATCTCTTCTTATAGTATCTCCATATAAGGCCACGTTATAAGTATTCTTCCATACGTATTTCATCGATCATCATAGAATGCTCACAGTCGCACACACAACACACGTCATAGGCACAACGAACCAACTGCTACAGACTAACACCACTCAAACTGTTACGGTAAAGAAAGGGTGCCTAAGTGTTGTAGCTCTCACACACAAGTACAATAAATATTTTACATGCTTTGTTTCTTGTTAAAACACATTCTACTTTTCAGTATACACTAACTTTTTAAATGATTGATTGCACAAATAGTATTATCCGCAAATCCTAAAGTGCTCAGATGGATATGACAATATTTATACAAAAAGTTTCTCACGTCACTAACACGTGGCGTTACTGGGTGCAGTTGCAGAACAGTGGCGCATACTTTGAAAAATCCCAGATCAGATTATGAATTGAAATTGATGAACTCACAAATAAAAACTATGCTGCGCCTTCACGTTTCCAAGTGAGTGACTTTAAATGGTTGTTACTGTCTTGACATAACTGTGTCGTTACACCAGATAACTTCCTCTCAGTGAGCGCAATACTGACAGGCGCTTTATGGCGCGTCTAGCCACACGCTTCTTTCTTTTCCCGTTCGCTTCATAATAATAATAATGACAATGACAACGCGAGTGGCTAGGCCGGAAGCCCTACCCGGCCATCTGGTGCAAGTCTTTTGAGTTGACGCCAATTCAGCGACTTGCATGTCGAAGAGGATGGAATGATGATTCAGACAACACAACACACCACAACACTCATCGCGAGTGGAGAAAATCTCCTATCTTGTCGGGAATTGAACCCAGGTTTCTCCGATGGTATTCTGTCACGCGGACCATTCCGCTATGGAGGTGGATCCCCGTCACTCTACCGGCGATGTGCTTTGAAAGTGTAAATGGGAACTTAGATAACGTCGAACGTTTACACACCAATCGCAACAACACTGTGTCAGCCTACAAACGCAAGAGGGCTGGCCTAGCGGCAACTGTTGAGTCCTGTAACACCATTCGATGACCTGTTGGACCCAGGCCTTAATTTATTGTTCATGGCACCCTCTGCAATCCTACGAAGTTTCGCGGTATCCTTCTGATACCCCATGTATATTAAAAAAATGGAAAAATTTTAGATTCAAATTAATGGCAGAATCTGAAAATGTTACAACAGTATCCCTGCAGTGAGTGGGTCAGTTTCTACTTTATTTTTCCTATTGAAGATTAATCACACGTCATTTTCATAATTTTGATGAGAGCAAGGTCATATTACAATACCTAGCGTAGTTATTTGAAGCCTTTTACATGACAGATTCAAGAACAACATCTGTTTTTAGGCATAACCAACCCACACTGAAGTTAATAAAATGTTCTTTACCTTTCACCTATGTTACATGATTAAATTTGGACAAGCTTTCTGTGAAGTACTTTTAAAACAATGACAACACGTAACTGTTTACCATGTGATTGACAACCTCGTCCTTACAGAGTTGCATTTTCGGTCACAACGACACAAGCATTTAGTACATGACCATACAAGGCAATGTTTTCATCTTGCATCCTTTTCAACCTGGCAAAGGCTAGGTACGAATTTGTCGGGAACTGGATATCACCATCTTCGTTAAGGGTATTTTCCGATATTCTGATCCCTATCTCTTCTTTTGTTATTGTTTCCCAGAAACTGTTAGTCCCTTCCGCGGCGTACTATACGCGCACTCTAAAAAGGCTGCCCCCAGGTGGCACATGAGAATAGTCGAAGGATAGAAATCAAATGACTGTGACCGCTGTTGCTTGATATATGTTCGCTGCCAACGTGAGCTAGCACTCAACACAGTGTTTACTACGACCGCGTCTACGTAAGCAGAGGGCCCAGGGCAAACACCTCCCACAGTTGACAACGCGGCAACATACTGCCGAAAGTGGACGTGCCTCTTGTGCTTCACCTTTGGCGCCAGGGTGTTGGAAAAGCTGGTATCCCTACGCCTAACGGCCACGACTGGTACCCTTTTCCTTTCACCAACATTTCTGAAGCACATATCTGCAACATAACTGTCTAATTAAATAAATGTGCCATCGGCATCGAAATTAACGGGACTAAGGTAGACGTAGGAAACAGTTTAAAGAGGTTACTAGCTGTCCTGGCAATTTACAGTTATTACGTTTAATTGGCCGCTAAATTTTGGTACTCCAGGGATAAGTCATTTTTACTGATTGCCGCGCGGGGTAGCTGTGCGGTATAAGACGCCTTTCCACGGTTCGCGCGGACCCCCCGTCGGAGGTTCGAGTCCTCCTTTTTTTTTTTAATCATTTTGTTCGTTTACGTTCGTTGTATCTGCTCGGGACGGACCACGTAAGACATCCGTTGAAGTTCGTTGGTGATCGATTAACTCAGTTTTTTTATTACAGAGGGCAGCTAACGCTCTGACCGAACACGCTGAGCTACCGTGCCGGCAATTACCACAAATTTTAAATTTTTTACTGATTATTTCACATGAGAGGATTCCTTATACGCTACCTACTCATTTCTCAAAATAACAATATGTTACTAGTTTGTGTATTTACATTACGCCTTTTTACAGAGAGGAGGGCAGCTGCAGTGTCACGTATCTGTTTTGGAAAGGAACTGTTGCAGCTTCTCTCTTCTTACAAGGGAACCTGCCCATCACACCCCACTCAGATTTAGTTATAAGTTGGCACAGTGGATAGGCCTTGAAAAACTGAACACAGATCAATCGAGTAAATAGGAAGAAGTAGTGTGAAACTATGGAAAAATAAGCAAAATATACAAACTGAGTAGTCCATGTGTAAGATAGGCAACATCAAGGAGAGTGTGAGCCCACGAGCGCCGTGGTTCCGTGGTTAGCGTGAGCAGCTGCGGAACGAGAGGTCCTTGGTTCAACTCTTCCCTCGAGTGAAAAGTTTACATTCTTTATCTTCGCATAGCTATGATCTGTCCATTCGTTTGTTGACATCTCTGTTCACTGTAATAAGTTTAGTGTCTGTTTTTTGCGACCGCACCGCAAAACCGTGCGATTAGCAGACGAAAGGACGTGCCTCTCCAATGGGAACCGAAAACATTTGATCGCAAGGTCATAGGTCAACCGATTCCTCCACAGGAAAACACGTCTGATGTATTCTATACGACACTGGTGACGGCATGTGCGTCACATGACAGGAATATGTCGTCGACCCACCTAACTTGTACACTTGGCGAATGTGTAAAAGGATTCTTCTACCTTGCCCGATTTAGGTTTTCTTGTGGATGTGATAATCACTCCCAAAAACGTGATGAAAACATAAGAGTTTGTCACGTAAACTGAAAATAAAAAATTAAACTTTTCATTCGAGGGAAGACTTGAAACAAGGACCTCTCGTTCCGCAGCTGCTCACGCTAACCACTTTTTTTTTTTTTTACCTCATTTTGTTCGCTTTCGTTCGTTGCATCTGCTCGGGGCGGACGTCGTAAGACATCCGTTTAAGTTCGTTGTTGATCGATTAACAAAGTTTTTTTTTTTTTTTTTATTACAGAGGACTGCTAACCCTCTGACCGAACACGCCGAGCTACCGTGCCGGCAACCACGGGACCACGGCGCTCCTGAGCTCACACACTACTTGATGTTGCCTATATTGTGCATGGACTACTCAGTTTGTATATTTTTCTTATTTTTTCATAGTTCCACATAACTTGTTCCTGTTTTCTCGATTGATCTGTGTTCTGTTTTTCAAGGCCTATCCACTGTGCCAACTTATAACTAAATCTGAGGGGGGTGCGATGGGGAGGTTTCCTTGTTAGAGAGCGAATATAGAAGGTGTCATCGAATATAGTTCTGTGACAGTTTTAGAACGCATATTATGCGTCCATGAACCATGGACCTTGCCGTTGGTGGGGAGGCTTGCGTGCCTCAGCGATACAGATGGCCGTAACGTAGGTGCAACCACAACGGAGGGGTATCTGTTGAGAGGCCAGACAAACGAGTGGTTCATGAAGAGGGGCAGCAGACTTTTCAGTAGTTGCAGGGGCAACAGTCTGGATGATTGACTGATCTGGCCTTGCAATACTAACCAAAACGGCCTTGCTGTGCTGGTACTGCAAACGGCTGAAAGCAAGGGGAAACTACAGCCGTAATTTTTCTCGAGGGCATGCACCTTTACTGTATGGTTAAATGATGATGGCGTCCTCTTGGGTAAAATATTCCGGAGGTAAAATAGTCCCCCATTCGGATCTCCGGGCGGGGACTACTCAAGGGGACGTCGTTATCAGGAGAAAGAAAACTGGCGTTCTACGGATCGGAGCGTGGAATGTCAGATCCCTTAATCGGGCAGGTAGATTAGAAAATTTAAAAATGGAAATGGATAGGTTAAAGTTAGATATAGTAGGAATTAGTGAAGTTCGGCGGCAGGAGGAACAAGACTTTTGGTCAGGTGAATACAGGGTTATAAATACAAAAATACAAAATCAAATAGGGGTAATGTAGGAGTAGGTTTAATAATGAATAAAAAAATAGGAGTGCGGGTAAGCTACTACAAACAGCATAGTGAACGCATTATTGTGGCCAAGATAGACACGAAGCCCATTCCTATTACAGTAGTACAAGTTTATTTGCCAATCAGCTCTGCAGATGACGAAGAAATTGAAGAAATGTATGATGAGATAAAAGAAATTATTCAGGTAGTGAAGGGAGACGAAAATTTAATAGTCATGGGTGATTGGAATTCGAGAGTAGGAAAAGGGAGAGAAGGAAACATATTGGGTGAATATGGATTGGGGGAGAGAAATGAAAGAGGAAGCCGTCTGGTAGAATTATGCACAGAGCATTACTTAATCATAGCTAACACTTGGTTCAAGAATCATGAAAGAAGGTTGTATACATGGAAGAACCCTGGAGATACTAAAAGGTTTCAGATAGATTATATAATGGTAAGACAGAGATTTAGGAACTAGGTATTAAATTGTAAGACATTTCCAGAGGCAGATGTGGACTCTGACCACAATCTATTGTTTATGAACTGTAGATTAAAACTGAAGAAACTGCAAAAAGGTGGGAATTAAAGGAGATGGGACCTGGATAAACTGACTAAACCAGAGGTTGCACAGAGTTTCAGGGAGAGCATAAGGGAACAATTGACAGGAATGGGGGAAAGAAATACAGTAGAAGAAGAATGGGTAGCTCTGAGGGATGAAGTAGTGAAGGCAGCAGAGGATCAAGTAGGTAAAAAGACGAGGGCTAGTAGAAATCCTTGGGTAACAGAAGAAATATTGAATTTAATTGATGAAAGGAGAAAATATAATAACGCAGTAAATGAAGCAGGCAAAAGGGAATACAAACGTCTCAAAAATGAGATCGACAGGAAGTGCAAAATGGCTAAGCAGGGATGGTTAGAGGACAAATGTAAGGATGTAGAGGCTTATCTCACTACAGGTAAGATAGATACTGTCTACAGGAAAATTAAAGAGATCTTTGGAGAAAAGAGAGCCACTTGTATGAATATCAAGAGCTCAGATGGAAACCCAGTTCTAAGCAAAGAAGGGAAAGCAGAAAGGTGGAAGGAGTATAAAGAGGCTCTATACAAGGGCGATGTACTTGAGGACAATATTATGGAAATGGAAGAGGATGTAGATGAAGATGAAATGGGAGATACGATACTGCGAGAAGAGTTTGACAGAGCACTGAAAGACGTGAGTCCAAACACGGCCCCGGGAGTAGACAACATTCCATTGGAACTACTGACGGCCTTGGGAGAGCCAGTCCTGACAAAACTCTACCATCTGGTGAGCAAGATGTATGAGACAGACGAAATACCCTCAGACTTCAAGAAGAATATAATAATTCCAATCCCAAAGGAAGCCGATGTTGACAGATGTGAAAATTACCGAACTATCAGTTTAATAAGTCACAGCTGCAAAATGCTAACGCGAATTCTTTACAGACGAATGGAAAAACTGCTAGAAGCCGACCTCGGTGAAGATCAGTTTGGATTCCGCAGAAATGTTGGAACACGTGAGGCAATACTGACCCTACGACTTATCTTAGAAAATAGATTAAGGAAAGGCAAACCTACATTTCTAGCATTTGTAGACTTAGAGAAACCTTCTACAATGTTGACTGGAATACTCTCTATCAAATTCTAAAGGTGGCACGGGTAAAATACAGGGAGCGA
Organism: Schistocerca piceifrons; assembly: GCF_021461385.2. Lineage (NCBI taxonomy): Eukaryota > Metazoa > Arthropoda > Insecta > Orthoptera > Acrididae > Schistocerca > Schistocerca piceifrons. Next base: position 672,963,910 of record NC_060149.1, read on the forward strand.
AAGGCAATTTACAATTTGTACAGAAACCAGATGGCAGTTATAAGATCCGAGGGGCATGAAAGGGAAGCTGCGGTTGGGAAGGGAGTGAGACAGGGTCGTAGCCAGTCCCCGATGTTATTCAATCTGTATATTGAGCAAGCAGTAAAGGAAACAAAAGAAAAATTCGGAGTAGGTATTAGAGTCCATGGAGAAGAAATAAAAACGTTGAGGTTCGCCGATGACATTGTAATTCTGTCAGAGACAGCAAAGGACGTGGAAGAGCAGTTGAGTTTTGCTATTTGGGGAGCAAAATAACTGATGATGGTCGAAGTAGAGAGGATATAAAATGTAGACTGGCAATGGCAAGGAAAGCGTTTCTAAAGAAGAGAAATTTGTTAACATCGAGTATAGATTTAAGTGTCAGGAAGTCGTTTCTGAAAGTATTTGTATGGAGTGTAACCATATATGGAAGTGAAACATGGACGATAAATAGTTTGGACAAGAAGAGAATAGAAGCTTTCGAAATGTGGTGCTACAGAAGAATGCTGAAGATAAAGTGGGTAGACCACATAACTAATTAGGAGGTATTGAATAGAATTGGGGAGAAGAGGAGTTTGTGGCACAACTTGACAAGAAGAAGGGACCGGTTGGTACGACATGTTCTGAGGCATCAAGGGATCACAAATTTAGCATTGGAGGGCAGCGTGGAGGGTAAAAATCGTAGAGGGAGACCAAGAGATGAATACACTAAGCAGATTCAGAAGGATGTGGGTTGCAGTAAGTACTGGGAGATGAAGAAGCTTGCACAGGATAGAGTAGCATGGAGAGCTGCATCAAACCAGTCTCAGGACTGAAGACAACAACAACACCAACATTATGCTACGATTACTTTCTTTATTTGTTGTACGTAGCGTTGCTGTATAGTGCGCAGTGGTTGTCTGATGCAGGGTCCCAATCCGCAAGGTGTATTCTTTACACGAGGAATTCTGAGTTATGCATCAGCTGTTACAGCTCTCATGAGCCACTGAAGGCTCGAAGACAGATTTAATGTTGCTTCTCTACAGGAACCAGCGAAACTTCCTACCTTGTACGGGCAGTACGGGAAGTACGCCCTACTGTTCGACGACGCTTCTCACTGCAGTGGTACACCTAGTGGCCTAACATCAGAAGAAGACAGCTGAACCAGGCATGCTGCTTAGGCCACACAGTACAACCATGGCCAGAGGTCGCTGGCCCCGTGTACCTCTTTGCCTTCATGGGCCTCGTGGTAGCAAATAGTTCCTTTAGTGTCTCTGTGCTGTCTGGGTATTAAGGTCGGCGCAAAGCCACACCAAGGCACCTTACGTCGAGCTCTGGGCTAGGCGCCGACTGCACCCACAGTTCTTCAATCAGAGCCTTTGCTGTGTACGGCTCCATGCTGCACCAGCAACCGCCGACCTATGGAATCGCCAGTGCCTCTCTTCACCTTCACCAGGAGTTAGTCTCTGTATCGGAGACGACCTGGAACTTGATACCATCCGTCGACCTTCCCTGCATTACTTAGTTCTGCTTCCAAGTAAACATTAACTTAATTTGTTTTATAATTTCGGCCTTCAGCCTAGGTTTGGCCTTTCTTAATCTAGTGTTGAACGAACTATAACAAACTCGTAATGGTTAACTTTTCTTCAGAGTAGGAATATTTCTGTTTATGTAGTTTTTAACAAAAACTGTCATACATTGTTTATCTGGGCTGTGTAGTCACTGTGCCTCAACCAGCCCACGACATAGCATACCACACAACGCTGAACCACGGAATGTAAGGACGAGGCCATCGATCACCGAAATGTCACTCCCCATTCACTCTAACGACCGCTTCAACTCCACTTCGATAGCGTCGCCTCCTAGTGTGACGAGCTGTACCTCCCCATCAGCTCTGCAAAAATCCCAGCAATAATAAGGAAAAGCACCCGAGCTTTCTGTCAATGAAACATATTCTTTACAGCCTACAACAATCTAATTCAGCTAAAACTATAAAATATCTTCGACTAACACTCAGTCTAAAGCTAACTTGGATTCCCCTCCTACTATTCACACTACTAACGCACAATACATTAAAACTACTGAAATCTGCCCCTTCCTCGATTCAACATTCCCATCAAATTCTTATATGCCATGCAATGTGTGTCGCTCTCTGTATACGTATGCCCTCCTACAGCCGTTTCCATATCTCCTAAAACACCTGTGATACCTTTGACTATCCTGTGTCTCCCGTAAAATCTTACCCAACACCGTACTGTCTCCACTATCGTTGAGAACCCTGACCCGTTACTGCGTCTCCACCACCACGTCTCACCTCCCTTACATCTCTACACACTCCATTTCCTTTCCCAAGGTAATCTGAACCGCCTTCCAGTCTTAGACCATAAAATCAATTCTGTGATCAACCCATCTTATCATATATGACCTACCCGAACATTCCAAATGAAGGCTCATATCCACCCTTTTCCACCTCCTACCACCTACATTCCATCTTCTACTCTTCCCAATATTTATGCTATTTCTTCTCTCATATCACTTCCTCTCCAGTTCCACCAGCATCCAAATTCCTCACTCATAAAATGTTACCAATATTCCAGAACGCCATCATCTTTCCATGTTTCAAGACCACACACACCGACATCATCCTAATAAACTTAATATCAACCATTTAATTCCTGTCAACGAATATTTGATTGTTTTATTCAAACGACCAGGTGCAGCAACATGGATACTACCAGCCAGTCCCCCTACTGGAAATACCAGAGAAATAAACTAGCATATTTGTGCTGCCATAGCTGTTGCGATTAAAATATAGTTCAATGAAGTTTTTCACTGTCACCTCCGGTTACGCACTTAGAACACCTTCAGGTAACCTGCGGTTCAACGTATACAGTAAGAATTCCACCAGCGCTGGTGCTTCTACAAGGATAGAGTGACAACATGAAAAATTACATCGATATAGTTACATGTGTCCAACATGTCTTTGCAGAGTCCTTTGAAAACTACTCTGAAAATTTTAACAATATCGCAGAAGATAAGGGGGAGATTGAGTCAATAATTAAATCACTGAAGGCTAAGGACTCTCATGGACATGACTGAGTACCGAGCAGAATACTTAAGAACTGTGCTGCACATGTTAGCCCAGTTAGAGCCAGTAGCCGTATTTATAACTTTTCCTTCGAGAATGGCCAGTTTCCTGAACGATTTAAGTGCTCAGTAATAAAGCCGCTTTCTAAAAAGGGAGAAATGAATAATGTAGACAATTTTAGATCTATTTCTTTGCCATCAGTTTTTGCTAAAGTTATTGAAAAGGCTGTGTATGTAAGAATAATTGATAATTTTGTATCACATGATTTGCCATCAAATGTACAGTTCGGCTTTAGATGTGGTTTAACAACTGAAAATATTTTATTCTCTTTTTTCTGTGTGGTACTGAATGGATTAAACAAAATGTTTCGAACGCAAGGCATACTTTTTGATTTAACTAAGGCGTTTTATTGTACTGATCACAAAATGTTGCTCCAGAAGTTGGATCATTATGAATACACAGAGTAGCTCCCAACTGGTTCATCTCTTACTTTAACAACAGACAGCAAAAGGTCATTATTCACAGTGTTTAGAATGGCTGTGATGTGGGATGTGAGTGGGGCACAGTCAAATGGCGAGTCCCCCAGGGATCAGTATTGGGGCCACTCATGTTCCTTATTTATAAAAATGATATCCCCTCTAGTATTACAGGTAATTCTAAAATATTTCTGTTTGCTGATGACAGTAGCTTGGTAGTAAAGAATGTTGTGTGCAACATTAGCTCTATTTCAAATAGTGCAGTTCATGACCTAAGTTCATGGCTTGTAGAATATAAACTAAAGCTAAATCACAGTAAGACTCAGTTGTTCCTGTTTCTAACACTCAATTCAACAAAACCCGACGCTTTAAATTCACAGAATGGGCATATGACTAGTGAAACTGTTGTGGAAAGCCCACGTTCAGGATCTTGTTGAAAGACTTAATGCTGCCATTTTTACTATTCGATCAGTATCTGAAGTAAGTGATCGTTAGACACGAAAATTAGTCTAGTCTACTTTGCTTATTTTCGTTCGCTTATGTGGTATGGTGCTATATTTTGGGGTAAGTCTTCCCATTCTAAAAGGATATTTCTGGCTCAGAAACGGGCAGTTCGGGCAATAGGTGGTGTAAGTTCGCGAGCCTCTCGCCGACCCATGTTCTCTAGTCTGTGTATTCCGACATTGGCCTTTCAATATATACAGGGTGAGTCACCTAACGTTACCGCTGGATATATTTCGTAAACCACATCAAATACTGACGAACCGATTCCACAGACCGAACGTGAGGAGAGGGGCTAGTGTAACTGGTTAATACAAACCATACAAAAATGCACAGAAGTATGTTTTTTAACTCAAACCTACGTTTTTTTAAATGGATCCCCGTTTGTTTTGTTAGCACATCTGAACATATAGACAAATACGTAATCAGTGCCGTTTGTTGCATTGTAAAATGTTAATTACATCCGGAGATATTGTAACCTAAAGTTGACGCTTGAGTATCACTCCTCCGCTGTTCGATCGTGTGTATCGGAGAGCACCGAATTACGTAGGGATCCAAAGGGAACAGTGATGGACCTTAGGTACAGAAGAGACTGGAACAGCATATTACGTCCACATGCTAACACCTTTTTATTGGTCTTTTTCACTGACGAACATGTACATTACCATGAGGGGTGATGTACACGTACACACGTGGTTTCCGTTTTCAATTACGAAGTGGAATAGAGTGTGTCCCGACATGTCAGGCCAATAGATGTTCAATGTGGTTGCCATCATTTGCTGCACACAATTGCAATCTCTGGCGTAATGAATGTCGTACACGCCGCAGTACATCTGGTTTAATGTCGCCGCAGGCTGCCACAATACGTTATTTCATATCCTCTGGGGTTGTAGGCACATCACGGTACACATTCTCCTTTAACGTACCCCACAGAAAGAAGTCCAGAGGTGTAAGATCAGGAGAACGGGCTGGCCAATTTATGCGTCCTCCACGTCTTATGAAACGCCCGTCGAACATCCTGTCAAGGGTCAGCCTAGTGTTAATTGCGGAATGTGCAGGTGCACCATCATGCTGATACCACATACATCGACGCGTTTCCAGTGGGACATTTTCGAGCAACGTTGGCAGATCATTCTGTAGAAACGCGATGTATGTTGCAGTGCTTTCCGATACACACGATCGAACAGCGGAGGAGTGGTACTCAAGCGTCAACTTTAGGTTACAATATCTTCGGATGTAATTAACATTTTACAATGCAACAAACGGCACTGATTACGTATTTGTCTATATGTTCAGACGTGCTAACAAAACTAACGTGATTCCATTTAAAAAAACGTAGGTTTGTGTTAAAAAACATACTTCCGTGCATTTTTGTGTGGTTTGTATTAAACAATCACACAACCCCTCTCCTCACGTTCGGTCTGTGGAATCGGTTCGTCAGTATTTGATGTGGTTTACGAAATATATCCAGCGGTAACGTTAAGTGACTCACCCTGTATATTCTTTATTGTCGTTTCTTGTTAACAATATCAGCCTATTCCCAAGAATTAGCAGCTTTCACTCAGTTAAAACTAGGCAGAAATCCAGTCTGCATTTGGATCGCACTTCCTTGACTTCTGTCCAGAAAGGCAGTATACTGCTGCATCCGTTTGCAGTAAGCTACCACAAGAATTCAAAAATATTAGCAGTAATCCATACGCATTCAAATCTAAACTTAAGAGTTTCCGCATGGGTCATTCCTTCTACTTTGTGGAGGAGTTCCTTGTAAAATGAAGCTGATTCCTATGTTTTATTGTTGATTGTGTTTACTTAAACATAAGACATGTCTTTTTTGGGTTCATAAACATTTTATTTTATCTGTTATTACTTTTATGTTGTAATTTCATGTACTGACACGTTCCATGACGGAGATTTGCTCGTCAATTTGGTCCTACGGAATTAGACGTGTACAATTAAAAAATAAAAAGTGTGCAAATACTTCATCGTGTGACAGCAGGTAAGAAGCGAGCAGAGATGTCAACAACATGACTTCCTACTATGAAGTGCGATATGTCGATCCAAAGAAGTCCGTGGTACACAGTGCGTGACCCGACTCCTGGTCTGACTGAACTAGAGTACATCTTTCTTCACTGTGACGCTAGGTTAAGGGAGGTGGCGGGCCCATCGACTTGTACCGTACTTCATACGTACGGCAACCACAGCCGAAATATTCCATGATTTCTATAAACAAGATCGCTGCTACTGTTAGAATTCTTAACTGGAGAACACGATCGGTTTTGCAAATTACATTTGTATCTTCAGTGAAGCACCAGAAGATGCAAATTTAATTTGCGAAACCGGCCATTTTCTCCAATAAAGAATTCTAACCGTCGCACGGTCTTGTTTATTCCCATCGACCTGGCCTCTTTTACCCCACCCCGGAAAGATCCCCAGTACTCATTTGATAGCGTTCTGAGTATACCAGGGGCTGTCCTGGAGGGGCTGGAACTATGAAGTCAATTCACAAGACATCCCTAAATCTAAATACAAGACATAGCGTAAGTTACAGTAGGCCTATAATCATCTTAATTGACTAGTGTCATAAAAATATTAAAAACGTAGTTGTATCGTCAGAATGTACAATAAGAGATAATTTCGGAATATTCACGGTAATTACTACCTACATCTTAATGGGTTAAATGATAACACTACCTATAGCTCATCAGATGATTATTCAAGAATTTCTCTGAAAATAGAATTAGTACGGTTTCAACAGTATCATACCTGTATACATCGTTCCTTCATACATTCACTGACAAAAAAAGTTAAGCACATGGAAGGAATGATCTAATGAAGACAAAATATCGTACCCATACATATCGTTAACAGCTATGTAAATGATGAGCTGCACTCATCTGTGATGGCTAGCACGGCCACCAGAGTGGATTAGTGCTGTTAGCACGTAACTATGTTGTCAGGTCTGACAGGGTATATAATGGGCGAGCGCTACGTTAGATGGTTAATGAGCACCGTGGACCACGGCGAATGCTGCCAGGTCGCGTAAGAAGGCTACCAACATTTAATAGAGGTTGATCTGGTATCAGTGTAGGTCTATATGTGTCTGATTGGTCGAATCATGTAATATCCAGACTTGTGGGGCGTTCCTATGAGACAGTAGGATGTTGGTGGACTGAACAAGAAGTTGAGTGAAGCCAACATGCGTTGTCAAGGACCTGACCAAATAAAGGCACGATCGTTGTGTTGTTCAACAAACAAGTTTCATCGTCTTCACATCTGTACGTGCTATCCGGGTACAAGTTATGGACTCACGCCAAGTCTCTGAGTTATCTTGTACCTTACAGGAGCCAGGCTACTGAATCGATGTTTCACACAGGGATTGATGTTGACGTTACGACGCTGGAGTGTTGACGTACCTAGGAAAAAGGGACTGCTGACGAGTGGCCTCACATTTTCTGATATGAATTTCAGTTCCGTAACACCTCGGATGACTATCGTCTCACGTTCTGCCATTGTTTTGGGTATAAAATGTTACCCCTAGTGTCACCATATGGGGAGCTCTCAAGTATGACTACAGGTAGTGATTTATGGCACGGTAGTACGTCACAGACACAGTCCGTCCTAATATATTACCTCTCACGAGACAGTAACCTGGCACCAGCGATCAATAGGAAAACACTCGTCTATAATTGCACATGTCTCTATGAAGAGCTTGTAAGATGCTGAGGTGCTCCTTTGACTAGCAAAATCCCTCAACGTGTCCGTAACAAAACAAATATGGAACAAGCTTGTATGCCAACTCCACCCCAGTGCCTCGATTCAGGATATCGAGGGCAAACTACAACAGTTCTGCGCCAGCTTACCTCTGGACGGGTATACGTGGACTGTATAACACCGATCCCAACGGAATCAGTGCATGCACCCATATCTGTGGGCATACAAGATTCTACTCACAAGAGCACCTGTACTACTGCTTTTGTTGTCACTTTTAACTTGTTTTTATAATCACTGAAATAAAACCACATCGTCTCTCACCAACGCTTTTTCTACTTGTTCTAGACTCAGTTATGAGAAGAGTCACAGTCGGCAGGAGACGAGGAATCCACTGGGGGATCCATGAACGTCTGAAGGATTTGGATTTTGCGGACGACATAGTTTTATTAGTTCAAAGGCTGACTGATATGCAAGCTAAATTAAACTGCTGAAAGAAGAAGCAGAGACTGCTGACCTCAAGATAAATGCAGACAAAACAAAGGAAATGAGAGTATATTCAGGGAACATGGAGGTGCCACTGTTAATAGGGAAGCAACGGGTGGAGACTGTCAACTCATTCCTGTTTCTGGGTAGTATAGTGACGGAAGATGGTGGAGCTGGAGATGACGTGAAAAACCGCAATAAAAAGGCAAATGCTGCCTTCATACAATTGTATCCAATATGGAAAAATAGAAATATCACGTACAAAACAAAAATCCGTATTTTTAATACAAATGTGAAGGCTGTCCGTCTGTACGCCAGTGAAAGCTGGAAAATGGATAAAAAGACAACATCCAGGTTACAAAGCTTCATAAATAGATGTCTTCGACGCATCATGAATATCTGGTGGCCAGAAAAAATATGTAATGAGGAGCTCTGGCGAATAACAAACCAGATACCTATAGAAGACCAGATACGAGAGAGAAAGTGGGGTTGGTTGGGGCACACCTTGAGAAAACCAGATGGAGCCATGGAGAAAAAAGCATTGGAATAGAATCCCCAGGGAACAAGGAAGAGAGGAAGACCTAGGGGCACATGGAAGAGGACAGTGGAAGGGAAAGCAAAAAGAGTTGGCAAGACCTGGGCAGAATTGAGGCAAATGGCCAAAGACAGAGACGGATGGCGAGTTCTCCTGGGTGCCCTATGCCCCCATTGTGGCCAAAGGAATTAAGGCAAATCAAGTCCCTAACTAAACAAATATGGAACAAGCTTGTATGTCAACTCCACCCCAGAGCCTCGATCAAGGATATCGAGGGCAAACTGCAACAGTTTTGCGCCAGCTTACCTCTGGAGGAGTATACATGGACTGTATAACACCGATACCAACGAAATCAGTGCATGCATCCATATCTGTGGGTATACAACATTCTACTCACAAGAGCACCTATACCGCCGATTTTGTTGTTACTTTTCACTTGTTTTTATAATCACTGAAATAAAACCACATCGCCTCTCACCTTTAGCAGTTTCATTTTATTTTTTTCTGTCGATATAGGTGCTTACCTTTTTTTGTCAGTGAGTGTATGTATGAAACATGCTGCAGAAATCGCCATTTAATCTCAGTTGAATGTAAGCAACATAACGTGAACCTGAACACGAGTGAGTGGGTCAAAAGATGGTTGTTCGGTTACTTACGGGTTGAGGGACTAAACTGCGATGTCATCAGTCCATCTATAAAGATATAGTTCATCTAGATTTGTAACGCCAGTCAGAGATTTGATCGAATTATGGAAGTATGTAGCAATGGTAAAATCGAGGCACTGAAACAATATTGGTGCCAGAGCGAGAAATAATTTAAGGAGGTGTAACAGTATATGGGTTGGGCTGTTATGTATGTCAGAGCAGACGAAGGGGCTCCCAGGGCCAGGGCTCATTTGTAGTGAGAGAAAAGCCACCCACATATGACCCTCTGCCAACCCGATTAAGGGTGAAGACAGTCACAGAGAGTAAATAATGTCTTCCATCTGGGAGATTTGTAATAGTAAAAGTTAGAAGACAAAAATTGTAATGGACATCAGTTGGTCCAACAATAACAAGCAAGGTTAGCAAATAAAAATGAGCTGGTCGGCGAGTGAGGCCAGCTGAATTTCCGGCTCTGTATACGACGAGGGCCGCCCCTCTCACAGCCGTTCCCCCCCGATCCGTTATAATCAAAGTGTTAAAGCAGGTTTTCGATGGTTCTGACCCAGTCATGCAGTATTGTTTGAAAGAATAAACCGCCATTTGGATGTATATTACTTTATTTATCTTCTGTACTATTTAGATTTTGTCTTTTACGCCGTTATCAAGCACTATGCTAAAAGTTCTTAAACGATTAACAGGTAAAGTCAGTCCAAAGCAGGTAAACAAGAAGACCAGACAATAGGCTGCAGCAGATGAAGGGGCTCACCACATTTAAAAGCAATTAAAACAGAGAGGGATGAACAAGCCAGCTAGCAAAGGAGGTAGGGTCGATGGTCTCCTAGACCCAGCATGCATCAGGAAATACTCCAACACCAGTCACATAACCCCCGCCCGAGACAGTTTAAAACGTTATATCTGAGAACAAAAACCACTTTAATGAGGAAAGTAGAGAACCAACCGAACTCTCCGTGAGTCGTTTGCGAATATTAGAGGCAAAGAATCCAGAATACCATGCTTACCATGAAGAGCTAAAAGGAGAGGGCACTATGCCACGATGTGAGTTACTATCTGTAAGGCTTTGCAACCTCAATATAGGGGCGATTCGTTACATAAAATAAAACTATCGGTTATGTGGTATGACCTGTGCAGAGGGGATGTAGGACGATGGATTCCTTCTGGGAGGAATAGAAAGAGGAACATCATGTAGCAATAGTCTCCTTCATATTGTGGAATTTGAGGGAGCAGTAACCCACCTAACGTTTGTCCATCTCTGAGTGTAGAGAGGTCACATTTACGTCCAAAAATCAGCATCTGGAATCGTAAACACTAGTGTTGTGGGAGTTACCACTTCTTAGTCAAACGGTCAATCAGTTTATTCCCTGGCATATCCACATAATTGGTACCCAGAGAAACACAACTGACCAAGCAGTACGACTGGGTCAGGAATAGTATCACACGATGGCAAAAATAACACGATCAGTACGCTGGGGATTGCTCACTGAGTAGCTACAAATTAGAATGTAGTCAGTGGAAATCTGTTTAACAAAACGTTGGGCTCTGTTAATGATTATCGGCTCCACCATAAATACATTGCACGTTACAGAGAACAAATGTTGTTCCTCACTGGCAGGAGATGTAAAGCCATATCTCATCGTACCTAAGGTTTCAATGTAAATGACGACAGCACCGTGGTACTCCTGAAAAACTGAGAGGAACAGACGTTGAAGTGTCATAGGGATGATTGAAATATTACGTCCTTGAAACAGATTGGTTCTAATCTGTAGTCTTGGTACTAACCAAGGAGGAGGAGTGGGTTGATGGGGAGGGGGGGGAGAGGGGGAGGCGTGCAGGAAAACATCGGGATCACATTCGAAGAAGGGTAGGTGGATGTCGGTCTCGAGGAACACTGTAGCAGGTTTTCGCCCCTAATTGTGGGTGCCAATGGTTGATCACGCCTTCTATGCGAAAAGAAGTAAGTGAGTAAGTGTTGGTATTATCGAAACTGAAGAGGAAAGATCACCACTTTGGCAAGAAGGCTATCTAGTAGACTAGTCGGGGATATGCCAGTGGCAAGTCTTACCCCACGATGGTAGACTGGATTTAACAATTTCAAAGCTGAAAATGTTTCTGAGCTATAAACCTGGGGTGAGACCAGTGCTTGGCGAACATTAAGGAGTGTTGCGCAATCTGCACCGCAAGGGATGTGGACAAGGAATAAGAGAACATTAAACTGTCGCATGCAGCTTGACTTTAGGTGACAAATACGTTGCAACCATGTTAGCTTTTTATCAGAGATGAGTACCAAATATCGGGACTGTGCAACAATGTACAAGCGTTATGTACCCAAGTACACTTATGTGTCAGTATGGACCATGGCAAAACGGTAAAAAAGCGTGACTCTGTTTTTGTGGGAGTGGGCTGGAAGAAAGAAGGGTCTAAACAAACGTCCTTCGAAAGGCAGCTTGGAGCTGGCGTTCTGCCAACATTACAAACTGGGAGCTCTCGAGCTGCATATGGATCCAGGGTTTTTGCCTGGTTTATGGAATGGGGTGATGACACTATATCGCCATTGAGAATGGTAAATATCCTCTAGCTTAATACAGTTGAAATTCCCGAGTAACTTGAGTCTTTGAGTAACATTAAGAGGTTTGATCATCTGATTATGAACCAAATCACGGCCTGGGACCATATTATGTGGAGAGTCAAGAGCCTGAAGCAGTTCCCAGTCAGTGAAAAGTTCGTTATATCATTTCAAATGACAGGTAGTGAACGACATGAAGATGTATTCAACTTAATGTTCATGCATTCGAAAGGTATCTGAGTAACAAGAGTATGCTTATGCTGTCGCAGAATGGGTCGCAAACTGTTCAGCAGAACTGACACACCAGTACAAATACTACCACAAAGGAAGAGATCCAGAACAGCTGTTGTTCTTTGGCAGTACAGATGAGAAAGTAGCCGACACCTAGGATGAATAGGCATATTTTTCAAGGAGGAGATGTAGTGCTCCCGCCATTGCTTCTTACTGTCTTTAATTAGATAGCAGGCCTTAATGCACAGCCGCTTAAAAATGAGGAAGGTGGCCCATGAAAGCTGTCGCTTGTGACCTTGCAACTTCCTTCGACGATCCTGAATGGCTGTTGTAATGTCTTAGGTCCACTGTGGCACTTGTCAGCAGTGGAAGGGGTCTGTAGAATGGAGAGAATGGAGAACAGCAGTTCCAGCAGCGCTGGTGATCCAGTTTGAAACGTCTCCTACAATCTCGTCCACGAAATCTGGCAGAGAGGTAGTGAAGATGACATCAGAAGAATACAAGTACCAGTTGGTTCTCCGAAGAGCTCAACGTGGTAACTCGTTCATTGGGCAGTGACAAGCATGTGACAGGATCATGGGAAAGAGGTCACTGTCGAAAGATCGTCGTACAGTAACCACTGCAAACGAAGTTACGAGTATGGGGGAAGAGATCGTACGGTTGATAGCCGAGACTGTGTAATGGGTGGCACTGAAGTGGGTAGGAGTACCGCCATTGAGGAGAAACAGATCAAGCTAGTTAATCAAAAGGCCCCTACCAGATGAAGTGATACTTCGCCCATAAGGGGGGGGGGGGGGGGTCACGTTGAAATCCCAAAGAAGGAGAAAAGGGAGTGGATGAGAATTATTGGATGAAGACGGTAACCTCATGGTCAGTGCCTCGTCTGGATGTAAATAAACGTTATAAACGGTGATTGCAGATTTTTCACTCGCATTGCTATTGCTTCCAATTTGGTGCAGAACGGAATCCACTCACTGACGATGCCTGTGCACTCCAATGTACAGACCACTCCAGAAGCTCTCTCGGGACTAATACAGTTTGACAAAATACATGGTAACCTTAAAGAGTTGAGGTTTGCTCATCGGTGAAGGGTGTTTCTTGGGAAGCAACATAGATTGCAGACCAAGATGAAATTAATTGTTGTAGTTCTTGAAGGTGACAGTGATATCTATTGTAGCTCCAAGGAATAATAATGTTGAGGGTGTCCTGGTTAGGCGTGAAGCGGCCAGATTCATTGTCTGTCACCAGTACGGGTAGTACTGGTTTGGAGTCTGATGTCTTAGGAGGACCTGCCTTCTCCATAATTAGTGGAGTAGCCTTTTCCTGATGTTACCCCTTCTTCTTCTTCTTCATCTGTTTCACAACTTTTGACAGTCAAGATTCTTGCGAGGGATTATTAGCTGATGGTTCAGGAATGGAAGAAGGGCAAGCGAACGTTCAGTCACTGTGTGGTGTTGGGGCTCTGATCTCTGTATTTCCGGAAAGAGAGTTCCTGAGCGGGAACCCTGTCATTAGTAGAACCCAGAGAAGGATGCTGCTTCTCCAGCTAGGTGCGGGGAACCATTCTTCGCGTCTGTTCAGAGAGGCAGTGGTTCCCGAAGATGGTGCCACAGGAAACCAGGAACCTATCGCTGGTGAGGTCAAGTTTATTAGCGCGATTACTGGGGGTCGACAGTGATGGAGTGAATACACAAGGCACTGCTGATGACCTGCACAGTAGTAGGAAAAGTCTATATCATTAAGATTGAATACAAATGATCATATTTCTTCCGAGCTTCAAAATATGAGCAGTGATTTGTGACTTTCACTTCTTGGATTTTGTCTTACTTGAGCATTTTAACGTACTTCAGTGATCTAATAGGGTGTTCATTCCCACAAGTGACACAGGCAGGTGATAGCACACATGATAAATTTTCGGGAAGTGAATAGCCACAGTCTCAACAAATTGGGTCGCCCGAAGGGCTGAGATTTGAAGTACCTCATCGGGTGTGGGAAATACGACTTTATGTCGCAGTGGTAAACCAGGATTTTGACCTTTTCTCCAAGCAAATATCCCTGAAAAGCGAGGATGAAAGCACTGGTAATGTAACTTGTTGTCCGGTAGGCTTCGATATACACACGTACGAAGTGGATCCCTCGCCTCTTCAAGTGTTTGTATAGTTCGCCTGTCCGCAGCGTTAGGTTGCGGTGAAAAATTAGTCCCTGTTTCATATTTAATTTCTTACGGGGTGCGAAGGTAAAAGCTACATCACCAAGCTGTTTGCAAGACAGTAACGACCAGGACTGGGTAGGATTTACCCTCGTAATTAAGATGGAAACACTTCGTCATTTATTAAGGAAGGAAAGTTCGCCAAATTTTAACGTTATCAAAAAAAATTAGTTTAGTAGAGATAAAGGACGCTTCACTGTTCGGGTGCAAACGAGAAGCTAAGGGAAGTGACTACCTGCAAGTCGTTTCGTTTTATTTTCCTCTCATGGCGTAGCCAAGAAGGGGAAGTTCATAGAGTTGCAACGATCTGCACTGAATTGCGGTCTGTCTGAGGGACTACCGGGATCTCGCGGCCACTGTCTGACAACTTCGCTCGTTTCGTGACTCCAAATACCCGCTATGATAGTTACCCGCTATGAACGGGTACTCTCACCACGGGCGCCACTCAACCAGTGCAAAGAACATCTAGCGCGATGACCAATGCCCGCAGTCCCGGTGTCCCCAAACGGACAGGCACTTACTGTTCGGTATTTGCGGGGAAGTGACAGCTTGGGCATGAACAGTGCGATCCCTCCATGGTCATGGGGCTATCACCATACGGATACCTGGCCACCCCACATGGACTGGCTACTATGCTGGGTATTCCCCGCATGAGCCGGATAATCCGTAAAAGTTTCTGAAAATGTGGAGGTCGAATCCAAATGAGAATACTTAACTCTAATTAACCGAAATATGTAGTATAGAAAAGGGAGCGATGTGAGAGAAGCCAGAGACTACATCGTACAAACGAGCTAGGTTGTCAGCAGGGAATCTGTCCCAGAAAATGAGTTGGAGGAAGGAAAAAGTCAGAGAGTAAAATCGCAGCACAGAGCACGAAGAAGCACTGCAATGGGCCACCATGGTGGCCACGCACCTCCTCACAAAAGAGCTGTGAGCCCCTGGGGTGGTGGATCAAAAGAGGTAAGAGAAAGTATCGTAACGACAAACGCCTTACCGCTGTCCGCGTGTGCAGTGTTGTGCTGGCTGCACCGGCGGGCCGACAGCCACTACGACTTGATGACTCCCTGGCTCGCACCAAGTCGTTGTGGCTACCAGCTCTCAGGGCAGCTGCTGGGCAGCGCCATGTCCCGCCATCTTCACTTTACTTGTCTACTCACCAGTACGGAATTCACACATCTACTCAATTAGGACATAACAAAGAAGTAGAAAGAAAGTTTAAACTGTAAAACGTATTGAAGTATTAATTATCATACAAACCTTAAACGGAGTACACACTGTTACTGTTTCCTTGCAAACATGTTTCCAGCGCTGTTTCGCACGAAGTTTTCAAGTGTTTCTTGATAAGACGTATTTCCACGTCAGCAACCAACATTTGCTGTTGAGTATTCGAATCGTCTACAACGTTAAGTGTAGTGACAAGGACGATATACACTGGTGTCCAAAATTAAAGCAACAAATGGAAGTTTTTCAAGGTTGTCTTTATTTTGCTACAAAACAGTATGAACAGGCGATAGTAAAGGAGAAACAATGTAAAGAATAATGAACATAAACAACTGCAACATGCATAACGGTAGACAAAAATGTTCTTCGTTTCTTTCCAAACACATGCCGACAACTCGTTAATGTGCTCAGTATGGGGGGTGACCACATACGGCAGCAATACAAGTCTGACAACGACGAGCTATGCTGTGAATCATGTCATCAATCTCATGTTGATGCAGTAACGCCCAGTCTTCCTGCAGAGCTGCTCACGAGTCTTGGACAGTGGTTGGTGGATGCTGACGTGTTGCAACCTGTCTCCTCAATGCATCCCAGACATCCTCTATGGGATACAACTCGAAAGAAACAGCAGACCACGTCATCCATGCAATATCTTCCGTCTCCAAGAAAACATCAACCATCTGTGCTCTATGAAGTCGAGCCCACAGCACCTCGCAACAATCGCACATGAGGTCCCAAGGTCTCGTCACGATACCTGACAGCAGTTAAACCTTGCCATTTCACCCACACAGTTTCAAGAAGATGTCTTCGAGTGGTCAACATAATCCCTGCCCACATCATTAGAGACCCTCATCGATACTGATTTCTTTCCATAATGTTTGGATCCCGAAATCGTGTTTCGCGTTCCCTCTAGTTGCGAATCCGCTGAGAATCTCTCTCCGGACGAAATCGGAACTTACACTCCTGGAAATGGAAAAAAAGAACACATTGACACCGGTGTGTCAGACCCACCATACTTGCTCCGGACACTGCGAGAGGGCTGTACAAGCAATGATCACACGCACGGCACAGCGGACACACCAGGAACCGCGGTGTTGGCCGTCGAATGGCGCTAGCTGCGCAGCATTTGTGCACCGCCGCCGTCAGTGTCAGCCAGTTTGCCGTGGCATAAGGAGCTCCATCGCAGTCTTTAACACTGGTAGCATGCCGCGACAGCGTGGACGTGAACCGTATGTGCAGTTGACGGACTTTGAGCGAGGGCGTATAGTGGGCATGCGGGAGGCCAGGTGGACGTACCGCCGAATTGCTCAACACGTGGGGCGTGAGGTCTCCACAGTACATCGATGTTGTCGCCAGTGGTCGGCGGAAGGTGCACGTGCCCGTCGACCTGGGACCGGACCGCAGCGACGCACGGATGCACGCCAAGACCGTAGGATCCTACGCAGTGCCGTAGGGGACCGCACCGCCACTTCCCAGCAAATTAGGGACACTGTTGCTCCTGGGGTATCGGCGAGGACCATTCGCAACCGTCTCCATGAAGCTGGGCTACGGTGCCGCACACCGTTAGGCCGTCATCCGCACACGCCCCAACATCGTGCAGCCTGCCTCCAGTGGTGTCGCGACAGGCGTGAATGGAGGGACGAATGGAGACGTGTCGTCTTCAGCGATGAGAGTCGCTTCTGCCTTGGTGCCAATGATGGTCGTATGCGTGTTTGGCGCCGTGCAGGTGAGCGCCACAATCAGGACTGCATACGACCGAGGCACACAGGGCAAACACCCGGCATCATGGTGTGGGGAGCGATCTCCTACACTGGCCGTACACCACTGGTGATCGTCGAGGGGACACTGAATAGTGCACGGTACATCCAAACCGTCATCGAACCCATCGTTCTACCATTCCTAGACCGGCAAGGGAACTTGCTGTTCCAACAGGACAATGCACGTCCGCATGTATCACGTGTCACCCAACGTGCTCTAGAAGGTGTAAGTCAACTACCCTGGCCAGCAAGATCTCCGGATCCGTCCCCCATTGAGCATGTTTGGGACTGGATGAAGCGTCGTCTCACGCGGTCTGCACGTCCAGCACGAACGCTGGTCCAACTGAGGCGCCAGGTGGAAATGGCATGGCAAGCCGTTCCACAGGACTACATCCAGCATCTCTACGATCGTCTCCATGGGAGAATAGCAGCCTGCATTGCTGCGAAAGGTGGATATACACTGTACTAGTGCCGACATTGTGCATGCTCTGCTGCCTGTGTCTATGTACCTGTGGTTCTGTCAGTGTGATCATGTGATGTATCTGACCCCAGGAATGTGTCAATAAAGTTTCCCCTTCCTGGGACAATGAATTCACGGTGTTCTTATTTCAATTTCCAGGAGTGTATTTTCGAAAAGATCATTGGCCCATTATTCAACTGTCGAGTTGGCATGTTAATGACTCAACTCTAGACGTTTCCTTCTGTGAAGACGCGTCCGACGTACACATACAGCAGGTCTCCAACAGTGATGATCGTAACACCAATTCTCCCTGTTTTTTTTTTTTTTTTTTTTGTTATATCCTAAAAATTTTTTACTTTACGCAACCTATGTTTCCCGTTATAAGGCAATTTTTCTAGCGTGACTGTGTCAAAGATGTTACTGTTTTCTGAATGAGGTGGCCAACTGGTGAAACACAGGACTCCCATTTGGGAGAACGACGAGGTAATCAGAGATGGAGCAGAAACTCTGATTGTGGAAGTAAGTCGGCCGTGTCAATTTCAGATGAATTATTCAGGCTTTGAGCTAAGCGATTGGGGGATGTCCTGGAACATGTAAATCTGAATGGTCGGAAAGGGATTTGTAATGCTGTCGTCATGAATGTGAGTCGAGTGTAGTAACCACTGCACGACATTGTTTGGTATCTGTCTTAGATTACAGTTAAAATGTCTAGTTCCATAGCATACCATATTACAATGTAGTACCACTTACCAAACATCAGTGACTTTAGCTAAGTTCAGTAATTTTCACAATATATAAAAATGGAGTTTTTTTGTAAAAATTATCTAACTGAATACCTTTGGGCGTGTGAGAAAGAAAATAAGAGCCAGTCTTACATTTAAGTATTCTTGCAGCAATCAGGAACGATGAGAAAGTAAAACCCATTTGATCATTCAGTAGCAGTCCTGGGTCGCCCGTCTCCTGGTTTTAAAATTTCTAACATTTCCAACGCTCAAAGTATCAATTTTCTTGGGATTTAGCTTGTAACGAACGGGTCCTTTATATCTTCCTTAATTAGTATTAATTTTCTTGAACAGTAGCATGTAGGGGAACCAACACGTAGGGGGAGGGAGGGGGGGGGGGTAGTGAGCTTCAGCAGTACTTGGGTCATGGCATATGGTGCTTATTGTAGGTCGGTGGTGTGCGGAGCAGCTCACTACATAACAAGATATCTTGCACGATGACCTATACTGATGAGCCAAAACATCATGACCACTTCCCAACGCGAGACTGAATGCCAGCAGTTAGTATACGGACACGTGACGCGATAAGTGAAGTATGTAAACGCAGCAGAGGCGATGAGGTATCATTCGGGTCACAGTTGGAGAAATACACTGTCATAATTGACTCTGACACAAAGTCAGATAGTTATGACCTGGCGCCTTGGAACGAGGATCTCGGAAACGCAAAACTACACTGCTGTTTGCGAGCTGCTGTTGTGAGCATCTATGGAAAGTGGTTGCTGGACGGCGCAGCTGAGAGTAGGCTACAAGGTATTGGCCGTTCACACCGAAATCAGAAAACACAGAAATCGAAGGCTTGGCCACTGTATAAAGCTGCATAGGCAGCCACCTGTGGCAGATCTGGCGACAGAGTACTGTGTATAATGATTAAACAACCGCTTCTTGAGAAGGCCCCTATGAAAACGAGTGATCGTAGGACAATGAAACATTGTGCAAAATTTTGTAAAGACATTCGGAAGAGGAATAACGAATAAACCATTGAAAGAAACACGTTTTAATTTCCACATGAAATGGTAACATTTTTTAATTGGATACCATGCCATTTTTACGTTCTAGATTACAAAATTTCCTCAATGTAACGACCATCTGCAGTGACGACAGTCGTAAATTTGTCCGGATACCATACACAGTTATTCACAGCAGTTTTCGAATGGTGGACGACATGTTCAGCTGTCACTACACAACTCGTGGCACTGCTTTATGGTCGCACATTGCGTCTAGCATTCGCATGCTTGCGAACAGTAAGTTTTTGAAAAAAATTGTGGTGCAATTGACCGTCGGCCTCTCCCAGGAGCAATTCCCTATTCGAACTTCCGGATGATGTAGTACAACCCCAGGGTGGAAAGAGGACCTCTCTCTATTCAATACGTCGATACGCCCGAGGAACAACAACACTAGTGCTGTTGTTTTGATAAAACAGCTTTACGAGTAAAGCCCTGCACACCTTGTCCAAACCCACGTTGACTGCCTGCAACTGTAATGCAATCCGATGCTTTGTTTCAACCCTACGTCGCCGCACCAGTAACGGCGCCTGTTGGCAAGTTGTGACACTAATACTGATAACAATGCAAATCCAGTCTGAACATCATTTCTATAAAGTTGCGTACCCTTTCGGTGAATAGCGTTTCTGTATATGTGGAACAGGCACCACATTTACGTAAATGTATACGGCTAGACGGCCATTAAGATCATTTCGGTGAGGATGCTCTCTCCTGAACGCTTGCAGCAGGCAATGAATATGGTGGACAAGGGTGCTACGTAAGCAGTGTAGGCCAAGTTGAGAATTGGGTCGGACGGAAAGCGTGCTCGGATAGCCGAAGCGCTTAAGGCGACAGCTCGCTTAAAGCAGGTATTCCAGGTTCGAGTGCCGGTCTGGCACTAATTTTCACTTGTCACCACTGAGTTCATTTCATTGCCCAATTGCGGCCGGTGTCAGAATTTAGTTCATTTCATCAAATAATTTTTTCGTCTACACTGCCTCAAGTAGTGAACATTTCATTGTAACCATTCAGTACAACGCAAACGATACGCCGTCATCCAGACGAACGGCTGCTTGAAACATGCACCACCAGATTAGTGCTACAGTTGTTTGAGAAGCATGACAGTGAACTCGGATTGTTTGATCACCAAGCTCGCCTGATCACAAACTGATGACACATCTAGGGAGGTATCGTGCACCATCTCCACTCCACCGCCCCTCCCCCCCCCCCCCCCTCCCCGCCCCCAAACCACCTGGACGTAAATATCTGATTCTATAAACCGTCGAAAACCGACTGAGAACATGTCGAACCCATAGCACGTAGAAACACTGCTGGACTGTGTTCCAAAGGTGGACCAACACGCTACTAAGCAGGTCGAAATAATGTCTTTACTCTTCACTGTATATCAGGGATTACCTAGAGAACTGACACAAAGCAGTCATTTACTAAATTATAAATATTAATAACGCTAACTCGTTTTTAACATTGAAAATTTCATGCGAAGTCTGTCAGTCATTGGCCATAATTGTGACATTATCACTATTCAGCGAACTTCGAGTTCCGCTTATAAGTGACTGTCACAGAATCACCGGAAATACACGAAGCAGCACGAAACATTACTACGCTGTTTAGTGGATACTGTAGTGCACCATGTCAGTCTGTGTTCATTTTTGGAACACAACCTTCAACCAGCTTAGAGACAGAAGTGACGACACTTTCTGCAGGATCTGACCATCATTTCGCAGGACAATGCTCAAGCACGCACAGTACAAGCTGTTACTGGTTTGTTTGACTGATGGGGCTGCTAAGTGCTATACCACCTACTGCACTCCCCTGTATTGTATTGTATTGTGTTGTATGTTAACCGGGGACCTAGAAACGACGGAGAGGCTCCGTCCCCGCCGCAGCCGCAGTGGTCCACAACCCCACGACGACTACCGCAGTCCACTTCGCCCCTCCGCCGCCCAACACCGAAACCAGGGTTATTGTGCGGTTCGGCCCCCGGTGGACCCCCCAGGGAACGTCTCACACGAGACGAGTGTAACCCCTATGTTTGCGTGGTAAAGTAATGGTGGTGTACGCGTACGTGGAGAACTTGTTTGCGCAGCAATCGCCGACATAGTGTAACTGAGGCGGAATAAGGAGAACCAGCCCGCATTCGCCGAGGCAGATGGAAAACCGCCTAAAAACCATCCACAGACTGGCCGGTTCACCGGACCTCGACACAAATCCGCCGGGCCGGCCGGTGTGGCCGTGCGGTTCTAGGCGCTTCAGTTTGGAACCGCGTGACCGCTACGGTCGCAGGTTCGAATCCTGCCTCGGGCATGGATGTGTGCGATGTCCTTAGGTTAGTTAGGTTTAAGTAGTTCTAAGTTCTAGGGGACTGATGACCTCAGATGTTGAGTCCCATAGTGCTCAGAGCCATTTGAACAAATCCGCCGGGCGGATTCGTGCCGGGGACCGGCGCTCCTTCCCGCCCGGAAAGCCGTGCGTTAGACCGCACGGCCAACCGAGCGGGCGCACTCCCCTGACTTAAGCCCTCGTGAGTTCAACTCGATTTCTAAACTGAAGGAAACACTTCACGGCATTCGCTTCAGAACAGTAACAAATTCGTCGGGCAATAGACCGCGCCGCTCGAACTGTCAACACAACTGGCACTGCTAAGGGTATCCTACGATTTCCACATCGCTGCAACGGATTATACGTAATGCTGGTGACTACTTTGAAGGTCAGTAAAACTTTGAAACACGTATCTCTTTTGTACGAGCTGTAAATAAATAGTTGCCACTATTAAAGTTCCAACCCTCGTATATTATCAAACACGTTAGAAAACACGAAGAATCTGTGACATGAGTGCAAGATTAACGGGCGTTTGCCTCTTCACAAATCTAGTTAATACTTGTTCGGACATATGCATATATAAACCCAGGACTGCTTTCCCGTCTCCGCAGTAAAATATGTTTCTGTGGAAGAGCAACAACATACTTCAAAATGTTCAAATGTGTGTGAAATCTTATGGGACTTAACTGCTAAGGTCATCAGTCCCTAAGCTTACACATTACTTAACCTAAATTATCCTAAGGACAAACACACACACCCATGCCCGAGGGAGGACTCGAACCTCCGCCAGGACCACCCTCACAGTCCATGACTGCAGCGCCTTAGACCGCTCCGCTAATCCCGCGCGGCAACAACATACTTCTCGCGAAAATCAGGTGGACAGTTCTTTAGAGAACACACGATTGAGATAGTTTGCGCGACAAATAAATCCCACACTATCGAATATACCGTATTTATTAATCCAACTATGATAAGAGTCTAGAGCTGACGAGCAAATCCTGCAACTTCATGTATTTTATATAACACACCACAGAAAACGCAGTTTAAAATCCGAAACATTTCCCGAATCTGTTACCGAAGTGATAAATAATTATAGATTAGATCCAATCAGGCGGGTAAACATATGTTTACAGTGGCTTTAGCAACAGCAGAAAGTAGTGGAATTGCTGCACATAGTGTGACGTGTATCAAGTAAGTAATTTGTAACGATGAGTGAAATGTCTTGACAAGTAGCCATACTCATCTTCACATTCCACGCGTTTCCTCTTTACTATAGCAAAATCATCAGATTTAATGTGCTGGACGGCAAGATTTACCTTGCATCCTTATTTATTTCAAATGGCTCTGAGCACTATGGGACTTAACATCTTAGGTCATCAGTCCCCTAGAACTTAGAACTACTTAAACATAACTAACCTAAGGACATCACACACATCCATGCCCGAGGCACGATTCGAACCTGCGACCGTAGCACTCCCGCGGTTCCGGACTGCAGCGCCTAGAACCGCAAGACCACCGCGGACGGCCCTTATTTATTGTTTCTCATGTTTCGTGTCCGCATCGACAGAGCAGTGAGCGTTCCAACATACCAGTGAAAGGTGACATTACGAATCAACTAGCAATACATGTAACGTGTTTCTTTTTAATCGGTAGTGTCAATATGTATTCGAATTTTAGAAGTCATGACCTGAAGTGACGTCATGATGACATGATCAAGTTATAAACATAAAGCAAGCCATCATTACAATCTTAAGAGAGTCCTCTTATAGAATACAATATACAGCTAGATAAAGCACAATGTCACCAAAGCAAAAACTGTAAACTCATTGTGATATCTAGCTGTAGACGATTGATCACATAACTTCTCTGTTACATAGGGAGTGCGTGGTATTGGAGTCAGATATTGTTCCCGTCTTCATACGTCAGGCTGCAGCCTCAAGTTCGTTACTAGATTATTTAAGTGCACAAGTTGCCTCTGACAAGCTAATCTCTCGTCAGAAACCACCATACAATATTCACATTCCAGTACTATAACTGTTGTTCCACAAAAGCTGTAGGTCTGATTGGTCTGATAAGGGACTTAAATGATTCCAACCAGAGCAGCACAGAAAACTGTAGTAGGCTGCATATTGGAAGGTGCTTGCTCACTATTGTCCATACCAGTAAGCAAAAACCACTGTCAAGGTGAAGCTTTTACCTGCCGTAGTAGCGATTGCATAACCGTGAATAGTAATAAACATGTTCCCCACTATCATTATCGTACCTAGTCTTATTTCTATCAGGAACGTAGAAAGTATCCGACCCTTATCAGTTGGCTGACCAGTCTATTTCTACATAGTGTAGAGCTCTACCAAAACATACACATTAAATATGACTATACCACAGGTGTAAAAGTACTCGGTAACGAACCTAAGGTTGACTGATGGTAAAACTATATATTAACTCTAATTTCCACGTTGTTTCCAGTGCGAGACTTATATACCTTTATCTTCTGGCTACGGTTCATACTTGGGCTCCTGCCACAGCTGTATTAACAACTAACAAACCCCATACTCCAGACACAGCGAAATTACCGTCACTAATGGGAATCACTCTCTCAGCATCTAATATCCTGTACTTTATGTACGAAACATTGTGAGGCGTAGTTGTCTGACAGTGGTTCTACTTTATAACGTGAGTCGTGCCTACTTTCTGTTGAAATTGGTATTCGTTGACATTTATGGATAATGCATTCCTGCCTATTGTGTGAGCCCGTGACATAGGCGCATCCCAGACCAATTACATTTTGACATGGTAAGTTTCGGAAATATACTCCTGGAAATTGAAATAAGAACACCGTGAATTCATTGTCCCAGGAAGGGGAAACTTTATTGACACATTCCTGGGGTCAGATACATCACATGATCACACTGACAGAACCACAGGCACATAGACACAGGCAACAGAGCATGCACAATGTCGGCACTAGTACAGTGTATATCCACCTTTCGCAGCAATGCAGGCTGCTATTCTCCCATGGAGACGATCGTAGAGATGCTGGATGTAGTCCTGTGGAACGGCTTGCCATGCCATTTCCACCTGGCGCCTCAGTTGGACCAGCGTTCGTGCTGGACGTGCAGACCGCGTGAGGCGACGCTTCATCCAGTCCCAAACATGCTCAATGGGGGACAGATCTGGAGATCTTGCTGGCCAGGGTAGTTGACTTACACCTTCTAGAGCACGTTGGGTGGCACGGGATACATGCGGACGTGCATTGTCCTGTTGGAACAGCAAGTTCCCTTGCCGGTCTAGGAATGGTAGAACGATGGGTTCGATGACGGTTTGGATGTACCGTGCACTATTCAGTGTCCCCTCGACGATCACCAGTGGTGTACGGCCAGTGTAGGAGATCGCTCCCCACACCATGATGCCGGGTGTTGGCCCTGTGTGCCTCGGTCGTATGCAGCCCTGATTGTGGCGCTCACCTGCACGGCGCCAAACACGCATACGACCATCATTGGCACCAAGGCAGAAGCGACTCTCATCGCTGAAGACGACACGTCTCCATTCGTCCCTCCATTCACGCCTGTCGCGACACCACTGGAGGCGGGCTGCACGATGTTGGGGCGTGAGCGGAAGACGGCCTAACGGTGTGCGGGACCGTAGCCCAGCTTCATGGAGACGGTTGCGAATGGTCCTCGCCGATACCCAAGGAGCAACAGTGTCCCTAATTTGCTGGGAAGTGGCGGTGCGGTCCCCTACGGCACTGCGTAGGATCCTACGGTCTTGGCGTGCATCCGTGCGTCGCTGCGGTCCGGTCCCAGGTCGACGGGCACGTGCACCTTCCGCCGACCACTGGCGACAACATCGATGTACTGTGGAGACCTCACGCCTCACGTGTTGAGCAATTCGGCGGTACGTCCACACGGCCTCCCGCATGCCCACTATACGCCCTCGCTCAAAGTCCGTCAACTGCACATATGGTTCACGTCCACGCTGTCGCGGCATGCTACCAGTGTTAAAGACTGCGATGGAGCTCCGTATGCCACGGCAAACTGGCTGACACTGACGGCGGCGGTGCACAAATGCTGCGCAGCTAGCGCCATTCGACGGCCAACACCGCGGTTCCTGGTGTGTCCGCTGTGCCGTGCGTGTGATCATTGCTTGTACAGCCCTCTCGCAGTGTCCGGAGCAAGCATGGTGGGTCTGACACACCGGTGTCAATGTGTTCTTTTTTCCATTTCCAGGAGTGTATATGAGGCGAAAGTTTGATGGGACACCTTGTGTAGAGAGATATCCAGATAGGTTATTGTAGTGATCTTAACACTTCCTTCGAAAGACAGATCTACGTTTTAACACTAAAATCATAACATTAAGAAGTTGTAATTTTAGCGCTAAAGCGTAGAACTGGCATACGATATCAGCGAATGTTATTCTGCAGAGTTAAAACAATGACTTGTTATTCCCCATATTCTGCATAGAGGGAGACATTTGCACATCGAAAGTTGCAGCCTACAGTCCACATCGCATAGCCCTGTGGTAGGTCATGGATGCCTTCACCTGGCAGCAGTACCTATATGACAGCCAGCAAGTGTCTGTGTGTCTGCATCTTACGGTTTAACTGTTAACATTTACCATCATGCACTGTTATTATTTTGAATGAAAGTCAACCTACCATGTGAAACTTGCTGATGTTGAAATGCATGATCCATAAAGTTCAACGAATACCAATTTCAACACAGTTTTTTGTTTAATTGGCACACGTATGTTTTTTCTACAGAAGTGAAAACTTGTGATACAGTTAGTGATAGCAGAATTGGTTTCAATGTTCTAAAACTCATACATTTTTGTCTTAGAGTGTATATCCAAGGTTTGTTGGTGATGGAGGACAATCGAATTAAACTTCAGGCAAAATCAATAAGACACGATTGACATTTTAAAGTAGAACCACTCGTCACAATGTTTCGTACGTAAAATACAGGATATTAGATGCTGAGAGAGTGGTTTCCATTAGCTTGGGTAATTTCGCTGCGTCTGGATGTGGGTTTTGGCAGTTGCTAGTGTAGCTGTGCTAGGCAGCCCAAGTATGAACTGTAGCCAGAAGCAAATGGTATAAACGTCTAACAATGCGAACATCCTGGAAATTACAGTTAATAAATAGTTTTACCAACAATCACACGTTAGGTTCGTTACCGAGTTCTTTTACAACTGTAGAGTAGTTATATTTAATGTGTATTTGTTTTGTTAGAGTGGTAAACTACGTGGAAATCGACAAGTGAGCCAACTGATAAGTGTTGGCTACCTGCTACGTTGCCAGTAGAACCATGACTAGGTAAGATAATGATACTGGGTAACATGTTTATTATTATCTGTTGTCACGGAATCGCAATTACGATAGGCAAATGCACCACCTTGCAACATATTTTTGCTAACTGTTATGGATAATCATCGTCAAGCACTTTCCGATATATAGCCTACTGCAGTTGTCTGTGCTGTAGTGGATGGGAGCAATTAAGTCGCATATCAGCCTAATCTGTATAACTGTGCAGAAGAGCTAATGTATACCTAACTACAGCTCTTGTGGAACGACAGTTATGGTACTGGAATGCAAATATTGTATGTATATACCGTATCATGGGTCAACATGTGGTTCGTGATGAGAGAGTAGAATGTCAGAGGCAAGTTGTACACTTCACAAACCCAATAAGGACTCGAGGCTACAACCTGTTGCATAGAGCAGAGAAAAATACCTGATTCCGCTGCCGCACAACACACATACGTCGTAACAAAATTATATAATTCGTTGTCTACAAGTATATGTCAGAATAATTTTCCGGTTCCCGCTTTGGTGACATCATGCTGCATCGAGTAGTATATTATATTTTATGCGAGGAATCGCTTAAGATTGTAGCGATGGCTTCCTTTCTGCATGTAAGTTGATCATGTCATCATGAAGTCACTTCAGGGCATGAGTCCTAAAATTAGAATATATATTGACACTACTGATAAAATAAGCGTTGCATGTGTGACAGGTTCGCTCGTGATGTCACCTTTCACCCATATGTGAGGGCCCTAACTGCTCTATGGATACAGACACGAAACACCAGAATCGTTAAAAGAGGATTAGAGGTATATCTTGTCGTCCAGCACATTAAATCTGATGATTTTATTGTAGTAGAGGGGCAGCACGTCGAAAGTGCCGATGAGCTTCTCTATGTATCAAGACAGTTCACCCATATTTACAAATTACCTTCCTGATACACGTAACACTATGTGTTGTAATGCCACTACACTACGCTACTAGTAATAAACCACTATAAACATATATTTACTTATCTGTGTCGATCTAATTTATAATTATTTATCATTTCCATAACACGTTTCGGGAAATAATTCGGATTTTAAACTGCGTTTTTCGTGGTGTGTTACATAAAATACATTCTAGTTACGGGATTTGCTCGTCAGTCCTAGAGCCTTACCATAATTGGATTAATAAATGCGGTATAGACAATAGTGTGGGGCATAATTATCGAGCAGACTACCTCAAACGTATATTACCTAAATAATTGTCCACTTGATTTTCGCGAGAACGATGTTGTTGCTCTCCCACGGGAACATATTTTACTGCGGAGATCGGAAAGCAGTCCTGGGTTTACATATGCATACGCCCGAACAACTATTAGATGGAATCGTTAACAGACCAACGCTCGTCAATCTTGAACATGTGACAGATCTTCGTGCTTTGTAACGTCTATGGTAATATATGTAACGCTGGTCTTAACTACGGATCAATTAATGCAGGGCTTCACAACATACGTGCTCGCGGAGCAAGCTGTGAGCAGCAAGGCGCGAGCACGGAGCAGCGCGAGCACGCTACCCCCACTACTGGACCAGAGCGGAGAGTGGAGAGAGTCACGTGGGGCACAGAACAGCTGCTGCCAGTCAATGTAAATCCGCGACCACCTGCAGGGATATCACTCACGAATTATTACTGTGACAAATGAAACAAATAAAGGAGAATGTACACGTGCCACATAATTTTATTAGCTTAGTGTATGCCTCTACTTTCGTATTAATTTGTGTATTGTTACACAGTAAAAGGTGTCGCTGAAGTGTGGGATTCTCGGTTATCTTGTACTTTTTGCCCTTTACAATTGCATCTATGTTCGGAGTAATTGTTCTTGTGCATTGTAGGCGCAGCGTGCAGTTTAGAGATGGGCAAACTGAAACACGTAACTGTTTCGAAACAAATGAAACAGTACAATGTAATGTTTCGATACACTGTTTCGAAACAGTGAAACAATTTGTGTTTTGTAATTTAATAAACCTACACATTTTATCATCTTGAATGTCTACTGTATAAGTATGTCCATATAAACACGAATGAGGTGCGAGAGCACTAATCATATCGCAGAAAGTATGAAACTATCACTTAGGCATCTTGGCAGTTTCGTATTTCATGCAGAAAATGCGCTGCTTTGTGTCGTGTGTGTGTGAAATCTTATTGGACTTAACTGCTAAGGTCATCAGTCCCTAAGCTTACACACTACTTATCCGAAGTTATCCTAATGACAAACACACACACACACCCATGCCCGAGGGAGGACTCGAACCTCCGCCGGGACCAGCCGCACAGTCCATGACTGCAGCGCCTAGACCGCTCGGCTAATCCCTCGCGGCTTGTGTCGTGTGACTTTCATACTTTTCAATTGGCTGAGGACAGCCATAGCTGAAGACAGAAGAACCACCACGAACGGAACTGGAGGTGGGAGCAAACTGCAGAAACAACGGATATGCTACTGGGATTCCTACATTCCGTTAGTATGGGTAATATACCCATCCTGCTAATTTCCATGCACGCAAAGGGAATCATTGTGGATAATAGGCACAGTGACTATAGCCTTACAAATAATGCCAAATAATTCGAATAAATAACAAAATATAACAGAAAAAAATTTTGTCTTGCAAGGTGTTTCGAACCGTTACTATAAATTCACCATGCTTCCCAGCCCTTCCCGTTCACCATTACACTATCAGTGATATGTCAAACAGATTGCTTGCAATTATACCTACATCAAGTTTGTATATATGTCTAATAACTGTTACTCTACGCCTTTTTTTTATTCACAATGTTGTAGGCTTACTTGCGTTTCTTAATATGATTACTGTACATGAACAGAGAAGCGTATGTTATAAAAAAAGTGTAATTTAACTGAATGATTTTCACATATTTCTTATTTTGAATGTGAATAATATGCGTTGTTTTATTGTTTGGTTAGTGTTTATAAAGCAGATGTTACGTCATTTCGGAATAGGACAGTTAGCTAGAAACGAAGCTTTATTTTCCGATATCTTAAGCTTCATGCTATTGCTTGTCAAAAAGAATGCGACACTCTTGAAAGTGTTTCATGAAGTGGTATGTTGTGTTTCAGTACCTGTGCCGAGACCGAATCTCGTCCGACACAGAGCGGAATGAAACATCACTGTTTCGATACAATTAGACCGTTCTAAGCACACGTGGACTGAAACAGCCTCATTTTTAAACAACGATACAGTTTCTGTGTCTGGCTCGAGATCGAATCTGGTCCGGTTATCCGAGACAGGGGCGGAATGAAACACCACTGTTTCGAAACAGTGAACCACAGCCGTTCCGAAACACTGAAACAGTTCCACGTATCGATACACTGTATCGAAACATAGAAACAGTGGCCAAGTCTAGTGCAGTTTAAATTTCGATCAGACAATGCGTTTCTCAGGCGCGTCTTGTTACATTTCATTGCAGAGAACAGTTGTTCACAAACATACGTGGAACCGAACATTGATATTATTGTAGCCGCCAGTTTGTGCAAACGAGGAAATCTATCCTGAGGGAAGAGTTTGTAGAATTCCAAAATGTTTTTCTTGTTCTGAAAATTGTCTCTGTATTCTCTGTCACACTGCAGGTCAATAATTTCTAGTTGCAACTCAGGACGAATCTCTTCAATATTCGCTGAATATGGAGAGGAGAACAGATCAAAATCACTGTCTGGTGCTGTCAGATCTTGAAAGCGTTGATCAAATTCTTCCTTAAGGGCAACTAAACTATGTAAATAACGTTCACAGTCTTTGTGAACATCTTGCATGGATGATAATTTAGGAAAATCAGCTAGATTTCCTGTTTCCAGCTGACTCACCCAAAGTGTTTATTTCATTTTAAAAGCTCGTATTCGATCTATGAAATGAGTAATTAGCAGATCTTTACCTTGTAGTGAAATGTTCAAAGCATTCAGATGGCTAGTTAAATCTGCTAAGAACGCGAGATCACATTTCCATGAAGGCTCTTTCAATTCAGGAACACACATGTTATTTATTTCCATGAACATATTTATCTCATCTAATAGGCAAAAAGAATAGTTTTAATAATTCGCCACGACTAAGCCAGCGGACCTCGCTGTAATAAGGCAGGCTACCATACTGGCTTTCTACATCCTCAAGAAAGCATATAATGTGCCTGTGTTGTAGCCCATGCTTCCTTATATAATTGGTTGTACGAACAACAACACTCATCACATTTTTTAGAGTGATACTCTTTGCACATAAGTTTTCCTGGTGGATTACACAGTGAACGCCCCTTATTTCATTCGGCACGGTCAGTTTTTGCATTTTCTCCTTCAACAGCGCAACGAAACCTGATTTTTTCCCTGTCATCGCTGGTGCACCGTCTGTAGACACTGAAACTAAAGAATTCCACGGCAATCCTATATTTTCAACACTTTATTCAACACAACTTAAAATATCATTTCCGGTTGTAGTGTTCTTCATGGCTACTACAGCGAGGAGCTCCTCCCTCACCTGAGGATCTTTATTAACACCTCTATCTAATAAATATGGCAAGCTGCGCTGTTCCAGTGATATCAACACTTTCGTCCAGAGCTAGAGAATACGCCATAAAATCTTTACAGAAATTTGCAAGCTGGCTCTGGACGTCGTCTGCCATGTCCTGTATGCGACGCATAATGGTCATGTTAGATAATGGCACAATCCGAAACTGTTCAACTTGAGATGGACACAAATATTCCGCTGCAACTACCAAACATTCTTTTATTAAATCGCCGTCAGTGAAGGGGCGCAGGGATTTTGCTAAAAGCAAAGCAATTTTGTAACTCACTCTGAGAGCTGCCTCAGTTGATTTTTCTTCGTCGTCCAGATCTTCTTCGGATAGCTTCCTTTTAAGTTTAATAACTTCCTGTGCACGATCTGGTCCATCACATTTTCCACTTCCGTAGTCTTTCGCGTGGTACGACATATAATGTAGCTGCAAATTAAATTTCCTAAAAGAATTCAGCGTTTTGTGACATACTAAACATTTTGCAACACCATCTTTTTCTGTAAACAGATACAATTCCTCCCAATGGGGGTTGAACTGCGAAAGCATGGCTGGGGTTACACAACGGCGACTTGACATGATTCTTAACCAGCGAAGCGACTGTTAGAGCTGATCGTAGTACTTTACCCTCCCTCCCCTCCCTCCCTCCCTCCCACCCTCCCTACTCCGCGACCTTGCACCTGCTCGCGAGCACGTGCCTGAGCAGACGCGAGTACTCGTGCTCAAAACCGGCCAGTTGTTAAGCCCTGAATTAATGCTTACAAGTTGGTCGTGTGATCAAGAAGTCTCTTCTGGTTATGACTACTAAATTTTTATAACACATCTGCTTCTACGTACTACTGCACTCGTCATATGGTGTATGATGGAGGGCACTTACTGCCATTTGCAAACAGAGCGAAGAACAATTATTGTCTATATGCCTCAGTACGAGTCCTGATACGTCTTATCATCGTGGTACCTACGCGAAATGCACGCTGGCGGTAGTAGATTTGTTCTGTAGTCAGCTACAGTTGCCAGGTCTCTAAATTTTCTGGACCGATTTCGCGAAAAGAACGTCGTCTTCTCTACAGGGCTTCCCATTTGAGTTCACGAAGTATCACTATAATAATCGCGCGTTTTTAAAAAAATGTTGGTAACAAGTATATCTGACATTGCATTACGAGACTGATTTCGAGGAAGCATTCTAAAAAGTTAACTATCAGTAGGCCTACCTAAGGAGTGTGTACACCATTTTCTCGCAGCCGCAAGCAAGAAAAGATTTACTGTTACCAAATAGTTTCCAAAGTGCAGGTTACAGACGAACACCAGCAACCTTACAAACCCGTACTGTAAGACAATCATGTAAAATTTAAATCAACGAGGTTATTAGCAACGAGTATTAACGAAACAAATATCGAGAAAATAAGCTATTCCAGCCTCCTAGACGATAACAATTGTATTGTTCTCCGGGAATTAGAGAGATCTGTAATAAAGAACATTAGAATGTGTTTAATACAGCGTGCATTTCACTCTACTGCAGCATGCTTTGACGGGAGTACTGTCCTCCTTATCAAATCTCTGCTTCTGGTGGTTAACAAGGTGGTTAGAAACGTGGCATTCCCCTGGCTACTATATTGTTTATACGTGCCTGTGTTGTGGGCGACTCTGTTGCTGCTATCTATGGCTTATCTACCGTGTGTGGGTGTCTTAGACATGCATCTATGTCGTTGAACGGGCAGGGGCGTGGATAGGGGAATTCGGTCGCTAGCTGGAGCGGTATACGTCGGTAATTCCCCGTATTTTAGGTGCGTAGGGAACTTAGATGTCTCATATACGACCGTCAATGGATTGTGAACACAGTCAATTGCATCGTCTCGGGTTACCGAGAGACGCCGCGTGAACACTGTAGATCTCCACGGTTGGGCGCTGCCTTTCATTTATCAGACAGCAGTAGGGTCGACAGAGGCGCTCGTGACCACCGAGAGTAGAGCTCTAGTTTTCTTATTTAGTGCAGTGTGCCCCTTATTCAAGAAGTACAATATAATCAGTCGAAGAACAGCGTAAGTTATTTGTGCAAGGGGGCGATCACAAAGTTTCCGTTCGAAGGCCGCACATTCCAGAATGTTTATGCCAATGAGGCAAAATCACAGTGAGAAACGAGGAAATCGTACAATCGATGCTCGACGTTGAAGATATCCGTTTGGTTAAGCACCGTGTCCTACTACGTGAGGAAGTCTGTAACTGCCTGCTGCACACGCTCATCCAACAGGAATTGTCGACCCTTTGAGGACGTTTTCAATCCTTCAGACCTTTGGACTACAACTGTGCACATACATACATACCTGCATTAATCCTTGTTCCATAGACCATGAATACGACATTTGGTAATGATGTGGAACGTGTTACTTTAACATAAGTTTTCTTTACACAAAATAATTAATTCTTGTTTATAGTAACTACTTCATATCTAAGAATTCATCTACTGAGTAGAAGGAGTTGCCATTCAGAAATACTTTTAATTTGCTTTTAAATGTTGGTTGGCTATCTGTCAGATTCTTAACACTATTTGGCAAATGACCAAAGAATTTTGTGGCAGCATAATTCACCCCTTTCTGTGCCAAAGTGAGATTTAATCCAAAACACTGTACATCATCCTTTCTTCTATTGTTGTAGCTATGCACTTCGCTGTTGTTTTTGAATTGGGATGTGTTATTAATGACAAATTTCGTAAGTGAATATATGTATTGCGAAGGTAATGTGAATATCCCGAGTTCCTTCAGCAGATCATCGATGTGTTTCTTCCAATTCAATTTCTCATCAGTGCACACACCCAGAAATTTTGAGTATTCTGCCTTAGCAACAGACTTCCACTCATAGTCTATATTTATTAATGGTTTTATGCCATTTACTGTACAGAATTGTCTAAACTGTGTTTTCTCAAAATTTAGTAAGAATCAATTTGTACAGTAACATTTACTGTGTCTTAGCTGCAACAGAAATATTTTTCCCAATGGAAATCTGAGGTACACATTTCTGACTATTCCCTTTTCATCATGTGCAAATTCTGCCAACTGTTGGGAGTCACTATGACAATATCATCAAGTCAATGTAGCAGTGTACACCAGATAGTGATCATCAGAATACACGAACGTGGTCGGTTCGCTATATTCCACTGTATAATTGAATATTGTTATTGTTATTTTGCGTGGTAATTACTGAATGATCATTATACTATGTATTACAAGGGAGAATATTTCGTAACTATTTAATTTAGTCCACAAAGTGAAGCCAAGAGCCGGCCGGTGTGGCCGTGCGGTTCTAGGCGCTTCAGGCAGGAACCGCGTGACCGCTACGGTCTCAGGTTCGAATCCTGCATCGGGCATGGATATGTGTGATGTCCTTAGGTTAGTTAGGTTTAAGTAGTTCTAAGTTCTACGGGACTGATGACCACAGATGTTAAGTCCCATAGTGCTCAGAGCCATTTGAACCATTTGAAGCCAAGAGTACAAAGTATGTTTTCAAAACTGGTACATATTTTTGTATAAACCTTGCATCTAAAATCATTAAAGGACCACCTAAGAGCATTACCACGTAAAGACAAATTTTCCTTCCTCTCAAAAAGATTGAGGTCTGAAAGGGTTAAGGGACCGAATGCGTGATAATCACATGGGGATCGATCAGGGCTATATGGCGGGTGCTCTTGTGTCTCCCACCTGAGGCGGGGTAACTTGTGCGTCACAACATTTGCTGTATCTGGACGTGCGTTACCATGAAGCAGCAGGACCCCTTGCCGCAGTTTCCGTTCGAAAACAGTGGTTTTCGACAGACATGCTGTCCCACACACGTTCTTCATTATTCCTATGCATATCTACCTGTGTTTGTTCTTTTGCAGCCAAGAAAAAAATAACAACACATTGGTCCTGTTGGGAAGCATTTGACAATAATGTCACCACATTTTATGTCCCAAAGGTACAGTACGCTTGTCGGAAAGACACGAAAACCACATTAATTCCATGCCTACATGTATGTGCTTATACAGGCTGGTCCATTGATCGTGACCGGGCCAAATATCTCACGAAATAAGCGTCAAACGAAAAAACTAGAAAGAACAAAACTTGTCTAGCTTGAAAGGGGAAACCAGATGGCGCTATGGTTGGCCCGCTAGATGGCGCTGCCATAGGTCAAACGAATATCAACTGCATTTTTTAAAGTAGGAACCCCCATAGATGGCGCTGTAATAGTCACAAACATATGGCTCACATTTTTAGACGAACAGTTGGTAACAGGTAGGTTTTTTAAATTAAAATACAGAACGTAGGTACATTTGAACATTTTATTTCGATTATTCCAATGTGATACATGTACCTTTGTGAACTTACCACTTCTGAGAACGCATGCTGTTACAGCGTGATTACCTGTAAATACCACATTAATGCAATAAATGTTCAAAATGATGTCCGTCAACCTCAGTGCATTTGGCAATACGTGTAACGACATTCCTCTCAACAGCGAGCAGTTCGCCTTCCGTAATGTTCGCACATGCATTGACATTGCGCTGACGCATGTTGTCAGGCGTTGTCGGTGTATCACGATAGTAAATCTCCTTCAACTTTCCCCACAGAAAGAAATCCTGGGACGTCAGATCCGGTGAACATGCGGGCCATGGTGTGGTGCCTCGGCAACCAATCCACCTCTCATGAAATATGCTATTCAATACCGCTTCAACCGCACACAAGCTATGTGCCGGACATCCATCATGTTGGAAGTACATCGCCATTCTGTCATGCAGTGAAACATCTTGTAATAACATCGGTAGAACATTACGTAGAAAATCAGCATACACTGGACCATTTAGATTGCCATCGATAAAATGGGGGACAATTATCCTTCCTCCCATAATGCCGCACCATACATTAACCCGCCAAGGTCGCTGATGTTTCACTTGTCGCAACCATTGTAGATTTTCCGTTGCCCATTAGTGCATATTACGCCGGTTTACATTACCGCTGTTGCTGAATGACGCTTCGTCGCTAAATAGAACGCGTGCAGAAAATCTGTTATCGTCCCGTAACTTCTCTTGTGCCCAGTGGCAGAACTGAACACGACGGTCAAAGTCATCGCCATGCAATTCCTGGTGCATAGAAATATGGTATGGGTGCAATCGATGTTGATGTAGCTTTCTCAACACCGACGTTTTCGAGATTGCCGATTCTCGCGCAATTTGTCTGCTACTGATGTGCGGAGTAGCCTCGACAGCAGCTAAAACACCTACTTGGGCATAATCATTTGTTGCAGGTGGGGGTTGACGTTTCACATATGGCTGAACACTTCCTGTTTCCTTAAATAACGTAACTATCCGGCGAACGGTCCGGACACTTGGATGATGTCGTCCAGGATACCGAGCAGCATACATAGCACACTCCCGTTCGACATTTTGATCACAATAGCAATTCATCAACACGATATCGACCTTTTCCGCAATTGGTAAACGGTTCATTTTAACACGGGTAATGTATCACGAAGCAAATACCGTCCGCACTGACGGAATGTTACATAATACCACGTACTTATAAGTTTGTGACTATTACAGCGCCATCTATCACAAAGCGAAACAAGTGGTCCAACTAAAACATTCACATTTCTTTACGTACTACACGAATATATAATAAAAAATGGGGGTTCCTATTTAAAAAAAACGCAGTTGATATCCGTTTGACCTATGGCAGCGCCATCTAGCGGGTCAACCATAGCGTCATCTGGTTTCCCCTTCAAGCTAGACGAGTTTCGTTCTTCGTAGTTTTTTTCTTTTGATGCTTATTTCGTGAGATATTTGGCCCGGTCACTATCAATGGACCACCCTCTATACCCGCATCTTAGCCCCACCACGTTGCATACACTCAGCAGGAACGCAATCAAATGGAAACTTTTTGATCGATCTTTGTGCATTGGATTGTTTATGCTGTTGTTTTTTAATACTAGGAAATCGCGTATTAAGAAGGCTCAAATGGCTCTGAGCACTATGGGACTTAACTACTGTGGTCATCAGTCCCCTAGAACTTAGAACTACTTAAATCTAACTAACCTAAGGACATCACACACATCCATGCCCGAGGCAGGATTCGAACCTGCGACCGTAGCGGTCACGCGGTTCCAGACTGTAGCGCCTATAACCGCACGGCCACTCCGGCCGGCGTTAAGAAGGCAGCGATAATATATACTTAGTACATAGCTAGTGGTTATTTGTTGTTAAATAGTGCATTGTGTAATTTATTAAACATTCAAGCATCTCGTATGTATTTTAGACTACTGTTTGGGTGCCTTGTAGTGCTTACAGAAAACGTCGTGACGTCATTGAATTATAGTGGGAAAACGCGGCCGTTTTTATCACAGACTACGACGTCACAGCCCGTTAATAATGTAGCAGATCAAGAAAAATGCCACACACTCATATTCTCCAGTAATAAAGCTGAGTCGGATGTGGCTTCATTCTTGTTGGTCCAGAGAAAGAGGTGTGGAGGAAACGATTCTCATTGGCGATTGTAACTGAGATAATTCGGAACTTCATTGTGTTTCATGTCATTTTTTGAAGAACAAGTTCGCAATGTTTATTCTGTCCCTTGTGTGCAAATACTTATAAAATAAATGTGTTTTGAATTGAATTCCTCTGAATATCATTTCAATAACTATTAGATCCCATGTATTTCAGTACCAATTAAGAACGGCCATCAGTCAAATATACACATGGAGCACGCTGTTTCTCTTACGGCGACTAAGTGGTGCACAATTTCTCCTCTATCACTGCAGATATCTGTCGATCTGCCTATAGGCTTTAGGACAGGTTACTTTATTTTCTGTTTTTGTCATTAATGCTCAGGCATCGAGCGACCCTTGAACTGAACAATTAAAAAAGAATTTCAGTCAACAACAGCTCGTTTGGTTCATCCACACGTAGTTCCATTCTCCTTTCATTTAACTCTTTCTGTCAGGATGTCAACATGGCATCCTCCCCTCCCCCCCCCCATTTATAGTAGTTATATTTCAACGTCACTGATATACCTAGTGCATACTAGTATTCTCTCTTGCCCTGCATGCTGTTTCCCTGAGTGGCTCCATTACTCGCCTAATGTTGAAGCTGTCAATGACTAGCATACCCGCTCTCTGCCCTTGTCTGGACTGTACACGAAACTTGGCCATCGGCCCAACAGGAGAAACAACCATGCTAGCTCAGAAGTATTATCAACACTGGGTAGCACCTCGTACCTGTTGCTAAGGCGTAAGGAGCCAGCCATACGGCGCATACCCTCTTTTGTCGTCTCTCTCACACGCGAACCGAGCGGTGCCCGCCACTCTCAGTGAAGAACTGGTCAGATGTTGCGTGCCTGGAAACGCAGCGACAATTTGACTACCAGGTGATTCCAGCAGCACCAAGGGCGTCTCAGGTCTCGTCACCGGCGCCTGATGCCACGCTCAGTTTTGAGCAGCAGCCAGACGCCTGTCGATTGTAGCCAATGCACCGTCCAGATGTTTATGGAGAGTAGCCAGTTCTCCTCGTGTAAGCTCACAACAATCCCAGTCCTTATCCATTTCATACTGTTAAAAAACCAAATAAGATCTCAAAAATACAAACAAAGCAGCGAGAAGTAACTGAGGAAGTGCAAACAGAAATCCACAAAAGAGAAAATTATACAACTGTGGCGCCACGGAGATTGTACTTCACGCGAAATATAAACGAGAGAATAAACAAACA
The DNA here is from genome assembly GCF_021461385.2 of Schistocerca piceifrons. Lineage (NCBI taxonomy): Eukaryota > Metazoa > Arthropoda > Insecta > Orthoptera > Acrididae > Schistocerca > Schistocerca piceifrons. The sequence goes on from NC_060149.1 coordinate 673,003,476, forward strand.
CTAAAACTTGCTGTGCAGAATTCTCACTACAGCCTAAGATCGTAAAATCCGCTAGTTCTTAAAACAGAATAAATTTCTTTATCGGAAATGGCTGTATCAGCAGTAACCTTTTTTCCAAAATGAGATTTTCACTCTGCAGCGGAGTGTGCGCTGATATGAAACTTCCTGGCAGATTAAAACTGTGTGCCGAACCGAGACTCGAACTCGGGACCTTTGCCTTTCGCGGGCAAGTGCTCTACCAACTGAGTTACCCAAGCACAACTCACGCCCGGTCCTCACAGCTTTACTTCTGCCGGTACCTCGTCTCCTACCTTCCAACCTAACAGAAGCTCTCCTGCGAAGGTAGGTGACGAGGTACTGGCAGAAGTACAGCTGTGAGGACAGGGCGTAAGTCGTGCTTGGGTAGCTCAGTTGGTAGAGCACTTGCCCGCGAAAGGCAACGGTCCCGAGTTCGAGTCCCGGTCCGGCACACAGTTTTAATCTGCCAGGAAGTTTGAGTAACCTTTTTATTAGAAATTCCGTCTATAGAAGATCTTCTGTAGGAAATAAATACGCTAATTCTAAGGCACTGATCTAAACTATACGCTATGTAGTAACACGAGATTTAAACGGAATAGCGTGATGTGGATCTTCAGGCGGCTGTCGGCTCACACAAATATGCACTAAAATTTAAGCAAATAAACTTAATTAAGTCAGTAAACACTAGTCCACACAGAAAAATACACAAGCACAGTTCACATTCTCTTCAGACAAACTGGTACAGTTACAGGAGGACCTCTATGACTTCGACGACACTTTCTGGCGTGGAGGAGCAAGTGGGCTACTAACTACACTCCTGGAAATTGAAATAAGAACACTGTGAATTCATTGTCCCAGGAAGGGGAAACTTTATTGACACATTCCTGGGGTCAGATACATCACATGATCACACTGACAGAACCACAGGCACATAGACACAGGCAACAGAGCATGCACAATGTCGGCACTAGTACAGTGTATATCCACCTTTCGCAGCAATGCAGGCTGCTATTCTCCCATGGAGACGATCGTAGAGATGCTGGATGTAGTCCTGTGGAACGGCTTGCCATGCCATTTCCACCTGGCGCCTCAGTTGGACCAGCGTTCGTGCTGGACGTGCAGACCGCGTGAGACGACGCTTCATCCAGTCCCAAACATGCTCAATGGGGGACAGATCCGGAGATCTTGCTGGCCAGGTTAGTTGACTTACACCTTCTAGAGCACGTTGGGTGGCACGGGATACATGCGGACGTGCATTGTCCTGTTGGAACAGCAAGTTCCCTTGCCGGTCTAGGAATGGTAGAACGATGGGTTCGATGACGGTTTGGATGTACCGTGCACTATTCAGTGTCCCCTCGACGATCACCAGTGGTGTACGGCCAGTGTAGGAGATCGCTCCCCACACCATGATGCCGGGTGTTGGCCCTGTGTGCCTCGGTCGTATGCAGTCCTGATTGTGGCGCTCACCTGCACGGCGCCAAACACGCATACGACCATCATTGGCACCAAGGCAGAAGCGACTCTCATCGCTGAAGACGACACGTATCCATTCGTCCCTCCATTCACGCCTGTCGCGACACCACTGGAGGCGGGCTGCACGATGTTGGGGCGTGAGCGGAAGACGGCCTAACGGTGTGCGGGACCGTAGCCCAGCTTCACGGAGACGGTTGCGAATGGTCCTCGCCGATACCCCAGGAGCAACAGTGTCCCTAATTTGCTGGGAAGTGGCGGTGCGGTCCCCTACGGCACTGCGTAGGATCCTACGGTCTTGGCGTGCATCCGTGCGTCGCTGCGGTCCGGTCCCAGGTCGACGGGCACTGGCGACAACATCGATGTACTGTGGAGACCTCACGCCCCACGTGTTGAGCAATTCGGCGGTACGTCCACCCGGCCTCCCGCATGCCCACTATACGCCCTCGCTCAAAGTCCGTCAACTGCACATACGGTTCACGTCCACGCTGTCGCGGCATGCTACCAGTGTTAAAGACTGCGATGGAGCTCCGTATGCCACGGCAAACTGGCTGACACTGACGGCAGCGGTGCACAAATGCTGCGCAGCTAGCGCCATTCGACGGCCAACACCGCGGTTCCTGGTGTGTCCGCTGTGCCGTGCGTGTGATCATTGCTTGTACAGCCCTCTCGCAGTGTCCGGAGCAAGTATGGTGGGTCTGACACACCGGTGTCAATGTGTTCTTTTTTCCATTTCCAGGAGTGTACATCAGCAGTTGCACGTCGCTCAGCAGATGGTTGCTCTGCTGCTGTTATCTCATTAGTTATTTCCTTCTTCCATACATCTAATTCACGATGAAAGTAAACAAGTCAACGGAAGAAACATAGAACACATATATGCAGTTAAATGAAAATATAAAATATATTTATATGCCTGCACGCTGGTCATTTATAGGATTCTTTCGGCACATTAAAACTATATGCCAGTTATGAACTTAGTTGGTAGAGCACCATTCTGAAAACATTTCTGCTATCTGCCAGACATTTTATTTCCATGGTGATATTGTCAAAGAGTTTTATAGCTAAATATTTTACCTCTTTCTGCGCCAAAGCGAAATTCATTGAAAAGTACAGCAAACCATTTTTCCTTTTAGTATTTTACTTGCAAATATCTCTGTTACTCTCAAGCCTAGGTGGATTGTTGATAACAAGTTTCGTAAGTGAGTAAATGTACTGTGGAGTTTAAGTTAATATTCCCAACTGCTTAAAGAGATGCCTGCAAGATAGACGTGTGTGATCTCCACACTTTTTTTTTCTCTGCAATGAATACTTTTTGTCTAAGCGAGGTGCCACCTACAATATTATCCCATAAGACATCAATACGAGGGTTATCCACAAAGTACATTACGTTTTGGAATTAAAAATAAATAAAGTATTGGAAATTTTTTTTATTATGTACAGATGAAAGCCACACTTAAATACTATCTTTCTACATAGTTGCCATTTAAATTAAGGCACTTATCGTAGCGATGGACGAGCTTGGAAATTCCTTCGTCGTAAAATTCGGCCGCCTGCGCCTTCAACCACGTGGTTACCTCTTCTTGACGCTGTGCGTCGTCATCAAAACGCTGCATAGCCAACCACTTCTTCATTGCTGGGAATAAGAGGAAGTCGCTCGGTGCCAGGTCGGGACCGTACGGCGGATGAGGAAACAACTCCCACTTAAAAGATTCGAGAACTTCACGAGTGGCATTTGCCGTGTGGGCCCGGGCGTTGTCGTGAATCAGCAAGACGTTTGAGCCCAACTTTCCCCTGCGCTTGTTTTGTATTGCTCTTCTGATGTTGTGCAGAGTTTGGCAATACCTTTGAGAGTTTATTGTAGTACCTCTTTCCAGGAAATCCACAAAAAGCACACCTTTTCTGTCCCAAAAGACAGTCGCCATCACCTTCCTTGCCGACATTGTCTGCATGCATTTCTTGGGTTTTGGGGGGGAATTTGTGTGCCCCCGCTTCATTGACTGCAATTTTGTCTCGCAGTTCACATGCTTAACCCATGTTTCGTCACCAGTAACGATACGATCGAGTAATGAGTCGCCATCTTTCTCGTATCGTCCATAAACGTTAACGCTGCAGCCATTCCCTGATTTTTGTGAATCTCTGTCAAGATTTTTGGTATCCATCTTGCACAAAACTTGTGGTAACCAAGCTTTTCGATAAGGATTTCGTGCAACAAACTTCGTGAAATTTGTGGAAAACTCATAGAGAGTTCCGTTATTGTGAAATTAAGGTTTTCACGGACCGCGGCATCGACTTTTTCGACAAGTTCGGCAGTCACTATGCTGGGTCTTCCACTTCGCTCTTCGTCGTGAACGTTAGTTCGGCCATTTTTAAATTTTATAACCCATTGACGCACTCCACCTTCAGTGATTATGTTGTCCCCATACACTTCATAAAGCTGCCGATAGACTTCTATCGGTGTACAGTTTTTTGCAGTCAGAAACCTTATTACAGCACGCACTTCACACTTCGCGGCATTTTCAATTAACGCTGACATTTCAAACTGTCACAGTAACTCACCGGAGTACAGCACGAACCTCTCACTAGCACAGCAGGATGCCGACTGAGTGGCGGAATGCCATGACACCAACATGGCCGCGCTAGCCCCACCCCTAACTGACACAAACGAAAACGTAATGTACTTTGTGGATAGCGCTCGTATATGAAAATATGCAAAATATGTTAACTCGACGATTACCATGTCTTCAAACTTTGCAGTTATTCTTTTCGCGAAAATGTCGTTTCTTGTACATCGGTTGCAACAGTTCCAAGAACTTTAGATCTGTAATAAGACAATCATAATAGGCAGTACAAGCGCAGATACGAAGGACACCTGCATGGAGCGCTGCGAGCGAAATCATCCTTACACGAAACCAAAGGTTGCTTTGAGCGAAGGACTGAGAAATCAAATCGTATACAGGTCCTAATTCAAAAACAAGAAAAAATAGTTGACACACTACTAATACGATACGTAATGAAGAAACGTTCCTTACTTCCGTTCACGAAACTGCCATGGCGTCGTGCGAGGTCCCAGTGGCTTCCTCGACCAAAATCCAAACTCTGCGTGTAGTTACACTATGTGATCAAAAGTATCCGGACACCCCCCAAAACATAAGTTTTTCATATTAGGTGCATTGTGCTGCAAACTAATGCCAGGTACTCCATATCAGCGACCTCAGTAGTCATTAGACACCGTGAGAGAGCAGAATGGGGCGCTCCGCGGATCTCTCAGACTTCGAACGTGGTCAGGTGCTGGGTGTCACTTGTGTCATACGTCTGTACGTGACATTTCTACACTCCTAAACATCCCTAAGTCCATTGTTCCCGATGTGATAGTGAAGTGGAAACGTGAAGGGACACGTACAGCACAAAAGCGTGCAGGCCGACTGACAGAGACCGCCGACCGTTGAAGAGGGTCGTAATGTGTAATAGACAGATATCTATCCAGACCGTCACACAGGAATTCCAAACTGCATCAGGATCCACTGCAAGTACTATGACAGGCGGGAGGTGAGAAAACTTAGATTTCACGGTCGAGCGGCTGCTCGTAAGCCACACACCACGCCGGTAAATGCCAAACGATGCCTCGCTTGGTGTAAGGAGCGTAAACATTGGACGATTGAACAGTGGAAAAACGTTGTGTGGAGTGACGAATCACAGTACACAATGTGGCGATCCGATGGCAGGATGTGGGCAGGATGAATGACTGGTGAACGTCATCTGCCACCGTGTGTAGTGCCAACAGTAAAATTCGGAGGCGGTGGTGTTATGGTGTGGCCGTGGTTTTCATGGAGGAGCTTGCACCCCTTGTTGTATTGCGTGGTACTATCACAGTACAGGCCTACATTGACGTTTTAGGCACCTTCTTGCTTCCCACTGTTGAATAGCAATTCGGGGATGGCGACTGCATCTTTCAATATGATCCAGCATCTGTTCATAAGGCATGGCCTCTGGCGGAGTGGTTACACAACAGTAACATCCCTGTAATGGACTGGCCTGCATAGAGTCCTGACCTGAATCCTATAGAACAGTTTTGGGATGTTTTAGAAGCCGACTTCGTGCCAGGTCTCGCCGACCGACATCGATACTTCTCTTCAGTGCAGCACTCCGTGAAGAATGGGCTGCCATTCCCCAAGAAACCTTCCAGTACCTGATTGAACGTATGCCTGCGAATTTGAAGTTGTCATCAAGGCTAACTGTGGGCCATCACCATATTGAATTCCAGCATTACCGATGGAGGGCGCCACGAACTTGTAAGTCATTTTCGGCCAGGTGTCCGGATACTTTTGATCACATAGTGTATCTATCTACTTTCAGGAAAGCTCCGCTAACAGATGATACATCGACTCCAAGTGGTTCCTAATAACGTCCACTGATTATCTACACACAACAAAACAGACACGAGTCAACGTCGATAGCTCAAAAGACACACAATAACACTCACCCTAATTTGCACGGATAAAAATGGAATTTAAGCGAATGAATAATTTCGCGGTGATATGTACTAATATAGTTCTCTAGAGCTTCCAGCCGCGTCAAGTGGTTTAAAATCCACAAGCTTTCGGTCGAGTACTCCTCGGCTATTGTCAAGTGGTGACTGTCTTTTGGTTGCTGCAACTGTCCTTATACAGCTGCGCTGACTTCTGTGATGTGACTGGTGCTCACTCCAGCGCCATATAAGGTAGTTTTTCCGTTTCACGCCCACAGTGCCCGCTTCAACCTTCCGATGACCGGCCCCCAAGTCGTGCTTAGGTGCAGGCTGCCGTCTTTATTGAAGTAATTGTCACAAATTTTTATATCGATCACTTCTTTTATTGCACTGTCCTAGAAACTATCAGTCAGTGCATTAACAGATGTCTCTTCGAATGTAATACGATGCCTGTTTTCTAGAGTATGCTCTGCTACCGCTGATTTATCAGGGACCGAAGGCGAAAGTATCTTTCGTGTCCTACATAGCGCTGTTCAGTAGTACGCACAAACTGTCCGACATAAAACTGTCCACGGTCTCACGGTGTTTTATATACTCGTAGCGTTCTGTGGCCTACGTGTCTTTGGCAGGCCTCATGAATTGTAAAATTTTTGATGGAGCCCTGTAGACGAAATCGATTTTATGCCTTTTAGGAGCCGGTGATATGTGGCTGTTGTTGTAACCGTTTCCCTCGAATACTTTTTGTAAGTGGCTCAGTTCCTTCGGCAGATTATCAGCGTCTGAGACAACTTCCACTCGATGCGCCAAGGTGTTTAGGTCAGAACGTTTCTGCGACGGATGGAGATAGCTGTTAGCGTGCAGATATCGCTCCGTGTGTTGGGTTTCCGGTAAACAGAGTGGCTGAAACAAAAAATGGTTCAAATGGCTCTGAGCACTATGGGACTTAACATCTATGGTCATCAGTCCCCTAGAACTTAGAACTACTTAAACCTAACTAACGTAAGGACATCACACAACACCCAGTCATCACGATGGCTGAAACACTAACTTGCTTTACGTCAAGGGCCTTGCCGTTGCTCGACGTCCTTGTCCGCTGTAAAGCAACCCAGACGAAGTATATAAAACACCATGAGAGGGTGGACAGTTTTATGTCGGACAGTTCGTGCGTACTATTGAACAACGCTGTGTAGAACACGAGATATGCTTCTGTCTTTGGTACCCTGATAAATCAGCGGCAACAGAGCATGCTCTAGAAAACAGGCATCGTATTGCATTCGAAGAGACATCTTTTAATGCACGGGCTAATAGTTTCTAGGATAGCGCAATAAAAGAAGCAATCGAGATAAAAATTTGTGACAATTAGCTGAATAACGCCGGCGGCCTGCAACTAAGCACGGCCCGGAACCGGTCATGGGAAGGTTGAAGCGGGCGCTGTTGCCGCCCAAACGGAAACACTGCCTTATATGGCGCTGAAGAGACGTCACTTGACAACAGCCGAGGAGTACTCTGCCGAAAACTCGTGGGTTTTAAACCACTTGTCGCGGGTGGAAACTCGAGAGAATGTTATCAAGTGGAAATTATTTGCTTCATTTCAACCTCGCCAAGTCCACTTTGTTCAATGATCGCTAGCTCCTGCTTGGGAATGTCTTCACGCTCTGATATAAGAAGACTCTTCCTATCGATCCCTTGCACACTCACTAAAACGGCAACAGTCTCCTAAAACTCCGGAATAGAAATAAATACAATCCATGCCGGCATACGGGAATGCACTTCTGCTTTCTAAAAGTAACTTTGTTCCTAGTAAAAGATTAATAGCTCTAAGCCCTAGTTAAATACTTTGAAACACTAACCAGTCCTACAGATTTCACGATTTAACACGTCAATCCCGCGAAGGCTCCGTCCTACTGCTCGATTTCTCGAGCTCCAAACTGCCGAACGAAACAGACATTTAGCCCTTTCAGGCAATTATAAACAGCAGAATGAATGTAAGGATTGTCATTGGCAGTTTCCCGATGCTATTGATACTGCTTCTGTAAGATAATTATGATGATGATTGGATTGTGGGTCGCTCAACTGCGGAGTCATCAGCGCCCGTACTAAGTCCCAATTCTTACACAGTCCAATTTTTTTTACACAGTTCAATCTAGCCACTGCCACGAATGACGGTGACGATGATGAAATGGTGAGGACAACTCAAACACTCAATGCCTGGGCAGAGAAAATCCCCGGTCCGGCCGGAAACCGAACCCGGGACTCCGTGAACCAGAGGCCGCAACGCTTGCCACTAGACCACCTGCTTCTGTAAGGTGCAACTTCCCCCCAGGACTTCCAGAAGTTTCTTTCTAGCGAGTGTTGGGAATTACCAGCCGCATGAGAAAATTATTAATCCTGAAATCAACCTAGTTTGCACAGACCATTATCAGTTTAAGAGGATTAGAGAAATAGCTGCCAGTCATCCTCAGGATGAACAAAGCCTTTTTCTCCAGTCAATGGAAGAGCCCCTGGCGTTCACAATAGCGAATAGAACGAGTCCACAGGTGCTGCCAGGTGAAACTATGTTACAACAGTAGAAAAAAAAGAAGCATGCAAATTGGTGTCGGTTGTTGCTGACGGCAGAATGACAGGGTATATTCATTCCCCGGATGTTGATGGAGCTTACAACAGAAAGTTATGTCCTCAAACTTTCTAATGTTCTTCGTTTGACCTCATTTTCGTTTTTCCTTGGCGTCTGCTTCGAAATTTTCGTAACTCCTCTCATTATTGGTAGCCCATCATTAGGGCAGAAATTGTGTCCATTCTGAGTATTCAATCCATGCACGTCTCACCATTGCGTGAGTGTGTGTTGTTGGAACTGTGTATAACAACTATGCTGCATATCTAACTCTCTCTACAGCTGTAGGCGCCTGGCTGACGTTCGGGAAGCCGGCACAGGTAAAGGGGGATAGTAATAGTGATTACATTTGTGCTAGGAAGAAGGAAGTAAGGAAGATTAGGGTTTAACGTCGCATCAAGGACACGATCAATAGAGACGCAGCACAAGCTCTGGTTGGACAAGGATGGGAAAAGCACGAAAAACCCAAATAGGGATCTGAACCACTGTTCCCCTGCAGGCGAGTCCAGTGTCTGAATCACTGCGCCACTTCGACCCGCACATGCTTGTTAGACGCTACCGTGCTAATTACAATCTGACAACGGAAAAACGCAAATATCAAAGCCAGAATGAGATTTTCAATCTGCAGAAGAGTGTGCGCTGATATGAAACTTCCTGGCAGATTAAAACTATGTGCCGGACCGAGACTCGAACTCGGGACCTTTGCCTTTCGCGGGCAAGTGCTCTACCAACTGAGCTACCCAAGCACGACTCACGCTCCGTCCTCACAGCTTTACTTCTGCCAGTACCTCGTCTCCTACCTTCCAAACTTTACAGAAGATCTTCTGCGAACCTTGCAGAACTAGCACTCCTGAAAGAAAGGATATTGCGGAGACATTGCTTAGCCACAGCCTGGAGGATTTTTCCAGAATGAGATTTTCACTCTGCAGCGGAGTGTACGCTGATATGAAACTTCCTGGCAGATTAAAACTGTGTGCCGGACCGAGACTCGAACTCGGGACCTTTGCCTTTTGCGGGCAAGTGCTCTACCAAGGTCCCGAGTTCGAGTCTCGGTCCGGCACACAGTTTTAATCTGTCAGGAAGTTTCATATCAGCGCACGCTCCGCTGCAGAGTAAAAATCTCATTCTGGAAACATCCCCCAGGCTGTGGCTAAACCATGTCTCCGCAATATCGTTTCTTTCAGGAGTGCTAGTTCTGCAAGGTTCGTAGAAGAGCTTCTGTAAAGTTTGGCAGGTAGGAGACGAGGTACTGGCAGAAGTAAAGCTGTGCGGACTGGGCGTGAGTCGTGCTTGGGTAGCTCAGCTGGTAGAGCACTTGCCCGCGAAAGGCAAAGGTCCCGAGTTCGAGTCTCGGTCCGGCACACAGTTTTAATCTGCCAGGTAGTTTCACGCCAAGATCAATGGTTTGGGTACAAAATGTGATCTTGACTCAAGTGTACTGACAGTAAACTGAACAGCTTCTGATACTTCAGGCAGATAACAGAGCCTGAAGCACTGACCTTCCTTCATGTGCCTCCAGATGACGTATTTCAGCGGAGAATTCTTGGCTGTATGTACTCGCATACAAACTGTGTGGAGAGAGATTCCACAAGCACATAAGCAGACCACCATTTATTCGAAATCACAAAGTATAGAAGCTCCGATCGCAGCACATGGGCGATTTACACCATACTGAAATCTCACAGTAGCTTGTCATATACTCTCATGTAATTCTAATCACTTGTGTAGTGTCATTCACCTAAAACATAATAGGAAGTTCTTATCAGTCAATAGTATCCTTGGTATATGACTACAACAGCAAAAGTAAGCTGTGTGTGTGTGTGTGTGTGTGTGTGTGTGTGTGTGTGTGAAGAAACGCCAAAGTGCGACGTTATATGTCGACAACTAGAAGTACCGTATTACATGCAACGGAGACGACGGCCGTGGTCGTTAGAGCCTGTACCCGGCTGGAAAAAGAAGAACGAAAGATGTTTAGAGACATGTAAGGCACGAAAAAAGAGAACAGAACAGAATAATGAAGTCTGGACACCCAGAGCAAGACAGGCTCTGTATAAGAGCATGATTCAGACGAGAAGTCGAGATTTGCCAGACACACCAGTATGGACGACAATTAGTCGACAAGAAGTTATGAGATGCAACATGGTTAACCGTCTCCAGTCGGGGACTGGGTGTTGTGTTGTCTTTACGTTCGTATCACCATAATCGACATTCCACTTTACAGATGGCTGTATAGGGACGTCCTGAAACCTAATTTTTTTTTTACAGTATTTAGATATTTCCGCAATATCCACGAAATCCCACTGGTTCCACATGGCATCGTTGCTTTCTAGTGTGTAGGCTAATCACTAGATGGCAGCACCAGCGGGATAATGAATATTGTGTTGCTTTCTAGTGTGTAAGCTACATCACTAGATGGCAGCACCAGCAGGATAGTGAATATTGTGTTGCTTTCTAGTGTGTAGGCTACATCACTAGATGGCAGCAGCAGCAAGATAATGAATATTGTGTCCATATGAACCCACTGAATAAAAAAGTGCCCTAAATTAAAAAAAAAACTGAAATCGTGTTGGACGTGTTGCTAGAAAAATTTGAAGGTAAAAAATAATATTTTAATTTTTTTCTAATGCAATATAAAATTTGGGCTGGTAAGGGTTAACGGGGAATAACTGGACGAGAGAAGTGAAGTAAGAGGTAATTGAAAATTAGTTGAAATAATGGGGAAAAAATCAATAGACAGCTGTGCGAGATCCAGCTACAAGGAAACGGTAGAATATCTAGACAGACTGATACCAGCATCAGAATGAAGATTATGGACGCATAGAGAACCAGGAGGAGTGAGGTGGGAAGGAAGAACAGTTGCTGAAAACGTCACTCGTCATCCTAGAGGGTCGGAACTAACCAAATAAATAAAACTGACGAAAACAAACAAACTCTAAACAAAATCGTGATAAATACCAACATAATTATAGCTTACATGTTGCAGAGGACACCCTATTTACTGCCTCTTATAGAACCCTAATATGAGGTGCAGTTTGTTGAATGCCCCTAGTCTACCGCTGTTTTTCACGACCCGCATCCTTTGTCTACAAGACGCTCCACGAAGAGTTACTACTCATAATAAGCCTATTAAAATTCATGAGATGGGAACCAAACCCTCCGCTATGAAACAACAAGTTGTTCCCCCTCTGCCCGTCGCTTTCTACCTCCCTTCGCCGATTATAAGATTCATAGGCTAAAGTTCACATTTACCGTTTTGTTTTTCAGTCACGATTAATCACAGTTACGAATTTCAGTTCATCAGATGCACTCCAATTTTGACACCTTGGTCACAACCTGGCATACATAATCTATTAGGTCAATTGCCATGCCCCATAAAATGTAGCGCACTGGTGTCCAGGTGAACAAGCACCAGTAGAGTGAGAGTACTACAGTATTACGTCTGTGACAACCTATGTCCATCACTCTATGTCTGCTGTCCCAGGTTATTAATAATCCTGTCTTGATACAAATGAATTTATTTCTTTATGTGGTGTGATATATGATCTAACTGCACCATAGATTCTCTGTCACGACCGAGGCATCGAACGGACCAATCGCGAGAGTGGTTATTAATAATTACAGGCTATCAACCAATTTTTATTCTCAAACAAGACACACATTTCAGCTGTGTGCCCAAGAATGCAACGGACAGTTCATCAGAAACAGGAGAGGTTGAAGGTACCGCTTCAGTTGTAAGATTCTTTTTATTTTTCGATAGTTAAAGCACGACTGGATTCGGCCTCTTACGTGCTCTTCATCAGGTGTGATAATTTGTCAGATGTGATAAGTTCACACGCCTGATGATGGACATGTAAGAGATCGAAACCGGTCGTGCTTTAAGTACTGAAAAATAAAAAAAACTTTAGAACTGAGGCGGTATCTTCAGCCTCTACTACAATGCTCAGTAGCGGCTGTTCCTCCAACAGGATTGTTTATCTTCAGAAACAGTTGACGCCGCTCGTAGTAGTTTGACTGTAAATGTGGTGGCTACCCATGAGACCTGTGGTTTCGATACAGTGGGTGTAGTGATGCTACTGACCACTTGTTCCGTATGTTGGTGTGCTCTTCTTCTGAGAAGTTTGAAGCGTAAAACTCGGCGTTCTTCACAGATTCTTATACTTTAAAAGTGTGCAGTAAAAACTTTCTTGTCCGTTGCTTACTACAGTGAGAGTAGGCTGCAGCAGAAAGCTTATTGCGCGAGTCTACGGGCAGACAGCGCAGCAACGTTTTTACTTACCGGTGTGAGCGTGGAAGACACCGGCGACGCCGCCCGCCACTGGCGTTCTGGCAGCGGCCGCGCCGAGCTATCGATTCAGCCAGTGCGCACACACGACCGGCATGCAACGCGCGCTCTACCTGGGCCCAATGCCGGCGCCACGTTTGAACCGTCTCGCCCAACGCCCACACGCTTCCAGGGAAGAGCCGAGCCGTATATGGGGTCGATACGCCTCTAGGCTGAACCTTCCGTGCGGGCCCTATCAGGGAAAATTTTGTAATAACTAACCTGCAAAGAGAGGTTTCAGAGCAATATTCAACGCAGCTTTTATGATTTATTGTTTTACTAGCGACATGTACCGATGGTTCAAATGGCTCTGAGGACTATGGGACTTAACATCTGAGGTCATCAGTCCCCTAGAACTTAGAACTACTTAAACTTAACTAACCTAAGGACATCACACACATCCATGCCTGAGGCAGGATTCGAACCTACGACCGTAGCGGTCGCGCGGTTCCAGACTGAAACGCCTAGAACCGCTCGGCCACACCGGCCGGCGACATGTACGGACATCGCATAGGTAACACTATGTATCTATGGCAGAAGACTTGTCTGCCGCAGCAGTAATAAATTACATACACAAACCTTCCTCGTGAATCAGTCTGTACGTTCAAATGGTTCAAATGGCTCTGAGCACTATGGGACTTAACTTCTGAGGTCATCAGTCCCCTAGAACTTAGAACTACTTAAACCTAACTAACCTAAGGACATCACACACATCCATGCCCGAGGCAGGATTCGAACCTACGACCGTAGCGGTCGCACGGTTCCAGACTGAAGCGCCTAGAACCGCTCGGCCTCCCAGGTCGGCGTCCGTATGTTACTGAAAGCCTTATCAGCATTGCAATGACCAAGCGAGGTGGTTCAGTGGTTAGCACACTGGACTCGCATTCGGGAGGACGACGGTTCAATCTCGCGTCCCGCCATCCTGATTTAGGTTCTCCGTGGTTTCCCTAAGTTGCTTCAGGCAAATGCCGGGATGGTTCCTTTGAAAGGGCACGGCCGACTTCCTTCCCCAGTTTTCCCTAATCCGGTGAGATCGATGACCTCGCAGTTTAGTCTCCTCGCCAAAATCAGCCCAACCCATCATTGCTATGGTAGTTCCTGTGAATAGCCTTCACAGGCCTACAGAAAAACGTGATGGGGAAATTAAAATCGTCATAGTTCAGCTGATTTGCCCGAAATATTCAAAAATTATACATGCAAGCATTCCTCGTGAAAACCATATCAAAATCCCTACAGTATTTCCTGAGACAGAAAATACTTACAATACGTATAGATAGATACGCTCGCTGTTCTCTGGAGGTTCAGGGTAGACTTGGCCACTGCTTCTATGTTTCGATACAGTGTATCGATACATGGAACTGCTTCAGTGTTTCGGAACGGCTGTGGTTCACTGTTTCGAAACAGTTGTGTTTCATTCCGCCCATGTCTCGGATAACCGGACCAGATTCGATCTCGAGCCAGACACAGAAACTGTATCGTTGTTTCAAAATAAGGCTGTTTCAGTCCACGTGTGCTTAGAACGGACTAATTGTATCGAAACAGTGATGTTTCATTCCGCTCTGTGTCGGACGAGATTCGGTCTCGCCACAGGTACTGAAACACAACATACCACTTCATGAAACACTTTCAAGAGTGTCGCATTCTTTTTGACAAGCAATAGCATGGAGCTTAAGATATCGGAAAATAAAGCTTCGTTTCTAGCTAACTGTCCTATTCCGAAATGACGTAACATCTGCTTTATAAACACTAACCAAACAATAAAACAACGCATATTATTCACATTCAAAATAAGAAATATGTGAAAATCATTTAGTTAAATTATCTTTTTTTTATAACATACGCTTCTCTGTTCATGAACAGTAATCATATTAAGAAACGCAAGTAAGCCTACAACATTTTGAATAAAAAAAGGCGTAGAGTGACAGTTATTAGACATATACATAAATTTGATGTAGATATAATTGCAAGCAATCTGTCATAAATATCACTGATAGTGCAATGGTGAACGGGAAGGGCTGGGAAGTATGGCGAATTTATAGTAACGGTTCGAAACACCTTGCAAGACAAAATTTTTTTCTGTTATATTTTGTTATTTATTCGAATTATTTGGCGTTATTTGTGAGTCTACAGTCACTGTGCCTATTACCCACAATGATTCCTTTAGTGTGCGTGGAAATTAGCAGGATGGGTATATTACCCATACTATCGGAATGTGGGAATCCCAGTAGCATATCCGTAGTTTCTGCAGTTTGCTCCCATCTCCATTTCCGTGCGTGGTGGTTCTTCTGTCTTCAGCTATGGCTGTCTTCAGCCAATTGAAAAGTATGAAATTCACACGACACGAAAGCAGCGCATTTGCTGCAGGAAAAAAGAAACTGCCAAGACGCCTAAGTGATAGTTTCATACTTTCTGAGATGTGATTAGCGCTCTTGCTTTTTTTTCCTTTATTGTAATTTTGAACACCTATACAGGCGGGCTGTCAGCAGCATAGTACGCTGCTCTTCAGCCTTAAGTGGAACAATAAACAGGACAGAGAGGTGATATATACAATACAAAAAACGGCGGGCAAAAAATGGAGATACAAAAATACAATAAACAAGAAGCCCTTCACGTTGGATGAAAAAAACACTAACACTTGGAGACACGGCGCACAAAACACGGAGAACGGCGACGGCACATGTGAACAGTTGAGTTGTAACTGCACGAAACACAAAACGATGCACACACACTAAACACTGATGGCGATGATCTCCGGCGCGCGAATGTTCACTGAGCGTGTACGAGTCCGGGGACCTGCCAAGAGAGGAGGTGGAGGAGGAGGAAGAGGAAATGGGAGAGGGGAGAGCAGAGATGCCATGCGCAAAGGAGAGAGGGGGAGGGAGGAAGGGGGAGGGGAAGCCCGGGGGAGAGGGTAGGAGGGAGGGGGGAAAGGAAAGAGAAGGGAAGGGGAAGGGGGGAGGGAGGGTGCCTAAAGGAAAGGACACAGGAGGTGGGGGGGAGGATCAAAGTTGATAGGAGGGGTAGATGCAGGGGAGGAGGACATCATCAGGGAGGGGGAGCTGGCGGAAGCCACCTTGGGAGAGGGTAAGGAGGGTTGAGAGATGGAGACCGGGTGGGACATGGGAATACAGGTGCGGCAGTGGGCGGGGGTGGGTGAAGATCGGGGAGACGAGCGGGTGAGGAGGGTCGAGTTTACGGGAGGTGTACAGGATCCGTATCCTTTCAAGGAAAAGGAGGAGGTGGGGGAAGGGGACGAGATCATACAGGATCCGCGTGGGGGGGGGGGGGGCGAGACGGATGCGATAGGCGAGGCGGAGAGCATGGCGTTCAAGGATTTGGAGGGATTTATAAAAGGGAGGGGGGGCGGAGATCCAAGCCGGATGGGCATAACAAAGGATAGGGCGGATGAGGGATTTATAGGTGTGGAGGATGGTGGAGGGGTCCAGACCCCACGTACGGCCGGAGAGGAGCTTGAGGAGACTGAGTCGGGAGCGTGCCTTGGCTTGGATTGTCCGGAGGTGGGGAGTCCAGGAGAGGCGACGGTCGAGGGTGACGCCAAGGTACTGAAGGGTGGGAGTGAGGGCGATAGGACGGCCATTGATGGTGATGTAGAAATCAAGGAGGCGGAAGGAAGGGGTGGTTTTGCCTACAATGATCGCCTGGGTTTTGGAGGGATTGACCTTAAGCAACCACTGGTTGCACCAAGCGGTGAACCGGTCAAGATGGGATTGGAGAAGGTGTTGGGAGCGCTGTAGGGTGGGGGCAAGGGCAAGGAAGGCGGTGTCATCGGCAAACTGGAGAAGGTGGATGGGGGCTGACGGCGGCGGCATGTCCGCCGTGTACAAAAAGTACAGAAGGGGGGAGAGGACGGAGCCTTGGGGCACACCGGCAGAGGGGAAAAAGGTGTAGGAATCTGAGTTATGGACGGTGACATAGGAAGGACGGCGGGAGAGAAAGGAGCCGATCAGATGGACGTAGTTAATGGGAAGGGCGAAGGTTTGGAGCTTGAAGAGGAGACCGGAATGCCATACGCGGTCATAGGCACGTTCGAGGTCCAGGGAGAGGAAGATTGCGGAGCGACGGGAATTAAGCTGTTCGGAAAGGAGATGAGTGAGGTGAAGGAGAAGGTCGTCGGAAGAGATGGACGGCCGAAAGCCACACTGGGTGACGGGAAGGAGGCGGTGCTGGCGGAGATGCTGGTGGATGCGGCGGGTGATAGCGCTCTTGCACCTCATTTGTGTTTTTATGGGCGTACTTATACAGTAGACATTCAAGATGATAAAATGTGTAGGTTTATTAGATTACAAAACGCAAACTGTTTCACTGTTTCGAAACAGCATATCGAAACATTACATTGTACTGTTTCATTTGTTTCGAAAGAGTTACGTGTTTCAGTTTGCCAATCTCTAGTTCAGTGGGTGTTTACTTCACTCGTTTCCCCGCAGGTAGCGCTTGCTCTGTAGCCGACCAGTTCGTAGCTGCCATCATTGCCAAGAGATGTCACTCCAGACGGCAATCAAATGTGAAACGGATAACAATACATACACTACTGGCCATTAGAATTGCTACACCACGAAGATGACGTGCTACAGACGCGAAATTTAACCGACAGGAAGAAGATGCTGTGATATGCAAACAATTAGCTTTTCAGAGCATTGACACCATGCTGGCGCCAGTGGCAACACCTGCATGACGAAAATTTCCAACCGATTTCTCGAACACAAACAGCAGTTGACCGGCGTTGCCTGGTGAAACGTTGTTGTGATGCCTCGTGGAAAGAGGAGAAATCCAATGACTGTTAGCAGAATATGGAATCGGTGGGTTCAGGAGGGTAATACGGAACGCCGTGCTGGATCCCAACGGCCTCGTATCACTAGCAGTCGAAATGACAGGCATCTGATCCGCGTGGCTGTAACGGATCGTGCAGCCACGTCTCGATCCCTGAGTCATCAGATGGGGACGTTTGCAAGAAAACAATCATCTGCACGAACAGTTCGACAACGTTTGCAACAGCATGGAGTATCAACTCCGAGACCATGGCTGTGGTTACCCTTGACGCTGCATCACAGACAGGAGCGCCTGCGATGGTGTACTCAACGACGAACCTGGGTGCACGAATAGCGAATCGTCATTTTTTCGGATGGATCCAGGTTCTGTTTACAGCATCATAATGGTCGCATCCGTGTTTGGCGACATCGCGGTGAACGCACATTGGAAGCATGTATTCGTCATCGCCATACTGGCGTGTCACCCGGCGTGATGATATGGGGTGCCATTGGTTACACGACTCAGTCACCTCTTGTTCGCATTGACGGCACTTTGAACAGTGGACGCTACGTTTCAGATGTGTTACGACCTGTGGCTCTACCCTTCATTCGATCCCTGCGAAACCGTACATTTCAGTAGGAAAATGCACGACCGCATGTTGCAGGTCCCGTACGGGCCTTTCTGGATGCAGAAAATGTTCGACTGCTGCCCTGACCAGCACATTCTCCAGATCGCGCACTAATTGAAAACGTCTGGTCAATGGTGGCCGAGCAACTGGCTCGTCACAACACGCCAGTCACTATTATTGATGAACTGTGGTATCGTGTTGAAGCTGCACGGGCAGCTGTTCCTGTACACGCCATCCAAGCTCTGTTTGACTCAATGCCCAGGCGTATCAAGGCCGTTATTACGGCCAGAGGTGGTTGTTCTGGGTACTGATTTCTCAGAATCTATGCACCCAAAGTGCGTGAAAATGTGATAACACGTCAGTTCTAGTATAATATATTTGTCCAATGAATACCCGTTTATCATCTGCATTTCTTCTTGATGTAGCAATTTCAATGGCCAGTAGTGTATATATCACACACTAATCATTACCACAATTACATATTGTATATATAGATCTTCCTCGTGAATCAGTCTATCCATTAATGAAAACCGTGCCAAAAACCCTACAGTTGTTCCTGAGTGTAGCCTTCACATACAGAGAGAAAAAGGCGGCAGTGGACTTTAATTTAGTAATATGCATAAATTGTATAAAATTCTACTTCACGATTTATGGTTGCAGCGATAGATTTCTTTGCTGTTACATTGTTAAATTTCATCTACAATGACGGGTACATAAATCATAATGCTTTGAAAGGGGTGTTGATAAACTTTCTGAGTGCTTTCCAGTTACTAGTGGTATAACGTTTATGAAAAAAAGTATCGCATTTGTCTTTTTGACTTCGAGTCAGTAAGCTATCTGTCACACGCTGTGGCTCGTAAGACATCTGGTACGTTTCCTGCAATATCTCGATAACATTTACAGTTACCTGAAAATCGTTTTCCTCCAGCTGCAAGAGCTCAAGTACACTCACCTGGCAATAGGAAGATAAATTTTAGTAGAGATGTTTTGGATGAAACGTGGTACGCAAGAAACTAGCTTTCCGTGAAATCGAAGTCACTCGTAAAGGTCAATATTCCGTTATCCTTTCGTTTAAAAAGACATCTAAAGAGCCACGCGTTTTAGGGGGCGCTGCTGGCAATCTTATGCGAAGGAGCGGAATAAGGCGTAAAAATAATTACGCCTACGTCCTTTACAAGAGGCCCCCTCCAAAATACTAAAATAAAGCCTTTTTATTGTACCATAAACGTTTGTGCTGAGGGCCCGTTAACGGTACAGCCTGGATAACCTGCTCGTTACTATGGCCATGGTGTAAAGCAAGTGTCAAACAGTAAACTGTAGCCGGCCGCTGGTGGCCGAGCGGTTGTAGGCGCTTCAGTCTGGAACCGCGCGACCGCTACGGTCGCAGGTTCGAATCCTGCCTCGGGCATGGATGTGTGTGATGTCCTTAGGTTAGTTAGGTTTAAGTAGTTCTAAGTTCTAGGGGACTGATGACCTGAGATGTTAAGTCCCATAGTGCTCAGAGCCATTTGAACCATTTGAGTAAACTGTAATGTCAGTAGCGATGAACTGTCACTCGCGTTTGATCTAACATACTGGACAACTCGTTTTGAACTTTCTGTGTGCGTCAACACGAACGACGTTTTAAAGATTCTATCCGCATCGATACGCGCAGATGACAAATTTGTACTAAACAACAGTACAACGGTCTTCTCCCAAACATTTGTTCAAAAAAATGGCTCTGAGCACTATGGGACTTAACTTCTAAGGTCATCAGTCCCCAAGAACTTAGAACTACTTAAACCTAACTAACCTAAGGACATCACACACATCCATGCCCGAGGCAGGATTCGAACCTGCGACCGTAGCGGTCGCGTAGTTCCAGCCTGTAGCGCCTAGAACCGCTCGGCCACCCCGGCCGGTCCAAACTTTTGTCTTGTGACATATTTCTTTTAAGTAGGTAGGCACTAGACACAATTACAAAGTTCCAGACACAGAGCAGAATATAGTTTAAAGGCTGGCCTGTCCGTTTACAAAACACAACACTAGATGTACCTAGGATTGGCAAAAGTAAATGACAGAACTCAACATTATCTTTAAATGATAATCTTAGTATTTCTTAACTACATACAATAAATGTGTTCTAGTCATGTGGAAAAAGTCTCCACAATGTGAACATAATGCCTATGGACTCTGAGCTTCCGGCTGCGTGCAAAACTTAACGGACGAAAGTAATTTCCGCATGATGTGTCACAAGTGATCCGTGGTGTTTAAGTCAAAGGAGTGAGCCTCCCAGTCCATTTGGCGAATACCATCTCGTTCCAGAAGCTCCTCCACCTGTTGGATACGGTGGCGTGTTGTCAGTCATGAAAATAAGGTCACGGCCGAATGCACCCCTCGGAAGATGCACGTGGGGAAGAAGTGCAGTGTCACCATAACGCTGACCCGTGAATGCAAAGATTCGGAGGTCAGGGCGCCCACACAGCACTTTGCCTCCCCACACCGTAAGACCCGGTCCATTAAGACGATCATGTCCGAGAGTGTTCGTTGATGCATTACTCGTACGTATCCTCTCGTACAGAGAGAAGTGGGAAGGACATACGGCAAATAGACTAGATGCCCCTTTCCCAGACATAAATACTATCCATCACAAGTAGGATGCGTTGGGGACACGTATTGTACCACGTCCACATCAGGTGAACCAAAGACCATCGAACAGTTGTCAACTGTGCTAGTGGAGGAATCACCCTACCACAAGAACTCCTTACTAAACTTTCGGCCAGCATGCGAGCACGTTACAGGATATGCAATATCGTCCGTTGTGATTATGTACCCTGTTAAGAACCATGTCCCATCTTTTCTAATGTCGAGGAGATCATGACAATTTTTGTCTTTCAATAAATGTATCATTTCTGTTCGTCTTACAACGTGCTTTCTCTACTATATTATAGTACTTCTTTTTATGTACAGTCTAAGTTTCATCGAACCTGTTACTTGGCAGTGACTCATCATACGGAAGTTACTTTTGTCCTCAAGTTTTGCACACCAGTGTAATTTCCATAGCTTAAGGGAGTATCTGTACAGAACGAGTCATTTGTCGTATTGTATATACTTCGTGTGTTTATTCGTGGCTTAGAATTATACACACTGCTTTTCACACCTTTACACATCTCTGTTATAGCAATTTTTCTACAGAAAACAAAATTTAGGAAAACTTACATAGCTACACTCATCAAGAAATGTTATATCACCGTGTCGTTGCTCACTTATTCATCATATTCTTTTTAACCAGAGTAAAGTTAATTTTGAATGTTTTGGGTGCGTTTTTAGTGCAGGAGCTAGGATACATTATTTCTCACCTGTTTACCTGTTTAATTTGTGTGTGTGTATATGTGTGTGTGTCTGTATGTGCGCGCGCGAGATAGAGAGAGAGAGAGAGAGAGAGAGAGAGAGAGAGAGAGAGGTGGGAGGAAGTGAGGTAAGAAGTGTAGATAACAACGGCGAGGAATTACATCAAAATGTATCCTAAAGGGACTTCTCAATGAGCAGTGATACATCAAACTGCTCCACGCGATGTGCTGTTTGAGAAATTATTGACTTTCTGTTGCGGAGGGCGTCACCATGGGAACATGACGTGGGCGCTCTCCGGTCGCCTTGGAAACGGCCCCTGGTTCAATTTCCGAGAATTTGCTCGCAGAGCTGCGCAGGTAGCCCACCTTTCTCAGCCCGAGTTTCTATGTTATATTCCAGGGCTACTATAAATGGTTCATCCCTGTTCAAAGTCACGTTTTTTTTTCAAAGTATAACATGTAGTATTATACTCAAAATTACTCGAACGACCTGAACTGCCATCTTCAACTTTTGTAGCCCTATCTTCCTCAGTTGCGTGTAATATTACGGCATATTGGTAATTTTTACTTTCGGACCATTTAACCAACAACCAACACAATAATAATTGTGAAATAAACATACGACTGACAAGAGAATTAATAAAAAAGGAAATAAAAGGCATAATAAATCAAACACAGCAGACACACAATAAGAACAACCAAACAGAAGCAGCTACCGTGAACATGTTAAAACAAAACTTAATAAACAACAACATGGTAATAACAAGTGCAGACAAGGTAAATGTAACAGTACTTATGGACAAAGAGCAATACATTACAAAAACTAAGAAATACATAAATGTCAACACCATACTAAAACTGAAGTCAAATTCAACTACACGATTCCAGGCAAACCTGAAACGAACTCTGAAAAACATTGAACACGCACTCACAGACAAACAGAAATACTACATAACACAGAAAAACCCACAAGCACCAACACTCTGCAGCCAACCAAAGAGACATAAAGATAGTACTCCAATGAGAGCCGTTATTAACTTCAAGGAAAGCTCCAACGTACCATATAGCCAACCATCTCCAAAAGTTAATTACAAAACACAATAAAATAGAAAACAACAGAACAGCGATAAACACAGGAAACCTAATACAGCACATCCAGAACATACAGGCACCACACACAGCATCATTGATTCCGTTCGACATAGAGAACATGTATACTTCCATCCTTATCACAGAAACAACAGAAATCATAGAACATAATAGCACATCCCACGGAGATCTCACCAAAGAAGCAATAACAGAAATAACAAATATGCTCAGACTGACAACTGAACAAAACGACTTTCAGTTCGAGAATGAATATTACCTAAAAAATGATGAACTGCCCATGGGATCCCCAGTATCAGGAATATTAGCAAACATTTTTATCAGTCATTTAGAAAATCAGATATTTGAGGAGATAACTAATGATGAAAGTTTTGAAATCATATATTGGTACAGATATGTGGATGACATTATGTTTCCGGTAGATGAGCCAAATTAAAAAATAGATGAACTCCACTAGGGAATCAACAAAGTACATCAGAACATAAAATTCAGACTCGAAAAAGAAAAAGAAAATCAAGTAAATTTTCTTGACGTAAGAATAATAAAAGAAAATGGCAAACGTACGTTTAACGTCTTTAGAAAAACAACAGCGACAGACTCAATAATACATTCCACATTTAGTCATCCCCACAACCAGAAGCTTGCAGCACTAAGACATACGTTTTATAGATTAAACAGGATCCCACTTAACAAGAGAGACTATGGAAAAAAATAAGTACAATCATACAAATAGCCAGGAACAAAGAGTATGACACACATATAATACACGGACTCAATCAAAAAGTTAAAACACAAATACAAAACAAAGACAACACTTCCAGAATACAAGATAACTCACAAGCTGAATACTCACACACACAATGACAATATCTCACAGAAAAGAAACAGATGGCACAATATGACTTACATCATAAATTAACACACACAATGACAAACATACTAAAAAGACATAGCTTCCAAATAGCATATAAGATTGTGCAAACTCTCCAATCACACTTAAGCCAACCAACTACCAAGAGGGATAAATTCCAGGGATCAGGAATTTATAAACTTGAATGTCAAAGTTGTGATGCAGTATACATAGGCATGACATGCAGGAATTTTGAACGCGATACAAAGAACATATCAGGTGTATGAAGTATGAAACGAACCATTCCACATTTAATATACCATAACTATCATCCTACAAACATGAAACAAGAAATAAAAATAATGAGAATAAACAACCATGACAAATACCTTACACAAATGCAAGAAAACTTCCACATCCAGAAAACCATCACTGAAAACAATCGCGATAAATGAGCAAACACACATCCCTACTGAACATAATAAAAGAAATGATAAGATAAAAATCACCCCTCTCGCACATGCAGCCAAAAAAAAAAAAAGAAAAAAACATCTCTCTCTCTCTCTCTCTCTCTCTCTCTCTCTCTCTCTCTCTCTTTCTCTCTTTCCTGTGACGACTGGTTTTGCATAAACTGACTCATAATCCATGAACATTTATTTCTACACGAGTTTTAACTGTAAATGACATGAGATTTTTCGTTCTGGAGCTGAATTCAAACTCAGCACCTATATCCATTGCTAACTAAGCAAATCTTTCGTGCCTGACTGAGATTCAATCACGGCAATGACCGTCATTGCTGACTAGGCGTAAAGAGACATGAAATATTGAAGTTTTCACTAGTATTAGTTAGGAAATCCGAACCTGAAAATAAATGACGAAAAATTTTGTACTGAACTGGGAATCCTATGAAGAACCTTATTTCCCAGTTAACTAACTATAAAAGACGTTTAATATAGTTTCAAGTAACAAAATGTATATGTGTTTAAAACTGATATGTCATGATGTAAAGCTTTGTGACGGGGATACATACCCACCACGTAACTGGACTGTTAACTAAGTAAAATCAGATGTTAGCGTTCAAATTTTTTCACTAGCAGCGAGATGTTTGGCTCTGAAATGACCGGGAGTCGAACCCAGCACCTAACACCGTTGTTTTCTGTCCACGAAAAGATGTTAAGTATCAACTGTCTGTGCACCAGTAGTGTGGTGTGCGCATGTATGACTAGAAGTAAAGGCACCTACCGTTACTGTTGAGAACACACCAAGAGACATTAAAAATGAAAATTATTATTCATTAGCAGTTCGGTGTGCATATGCTAGAGCTTGAAAAGGAGTTGCGTTTTTTTTTTTTTTTTCTGGACTAGTATTCGAAACCATATATGTGCTTTTCGTGCAGATCTCGAGGAGTTCGCAGTTAGGACGGTTAACATGAAATGATCGAATTGTATCGCTTTGAGACCGTCAAATACGGCAATAGAGGAGATCCAAATTCGAATCCCAGTTAAGGAACTAAATTTTCAAAGTCTCAAGTAGAAAAAACAAGAGCCCTACGATCTTAAATGAAATAAAATAAAATTTCTAGTGTAAGAAAGCTTGCTGGTGGTACAGTTTCTGTTTGCAGTGGGTTTTGCCTCTGTCATGTCACAGAGGTGTTCACTTGATGTTACCGGAGGTGAATGACATCTCTTCGTGCCTGTTAAAAATGCTCGCCAAAAGTGAGAGTCAAAATCATACCCTACACAGATACAATTAGGATCAATCCACCAGAGCAGTGTATCAGACTTTTGAGAGCTGCATTATTACATTCTAAAAGGCAATGTGCGATACTGTATGAAACTTCTGGCCCCTGACTCCCTGGAAGAGAGTTCCATCCTGTTTAACCCATTCATTTCCTGTCTTTGTTGTAATTGTGTTGGACTGACACGACATTCAACAGCTGTGTCAGCTACTCAATGTGAGTAGTTGGGCAACAGGGCACCAGGACAACTTGTTGGGGTGAGTTGCCTACATTCAGGGGCAAACCTGTTGTTGTATTGTGATTGACAGGTTCTTAACCTATTGTTCTGCTAAGAGGATTGTGACCCCCCTGGGAATTATCCATCCTTTTGATTGAAAACTCCTTAACCTACACACAGAAAAAAAATGTTTTGCATCACCTCGGTTCTGTGAGTTCTGGAACCTGTACAGAAAATTGGAATAGAGATCAACAAAAACATCATTTCCATACTTTTTATTGCTCATGAAAACGACACATTGCATGTTGCACTACCATACAGTGAGACCTTCAGAGCTGATGGTCCAGATTGCTGTACACAACAGTACCTCTAGTACCCAGTAGCATGTCCTCTTGCATTGATGCAGGCCTGTATTTGTCATGGCATACTATCCACAAGTTTATCAAGGCACTGTTGGTCCAGATTGCCTCACTCTTCAATGGCGATTTGGCGTAGATCCCTCAGAGTGGTTGGTGGGTCACATCGTCCATAAACAGCCATTTTGAATCTATTCCAGACATGTTCGATAGGGTTCATGTCTGGAGAACGTGCTGGCCACTCTAGTTGTGTGATGTCGTTATCCTGAAGGAAGTCTTTACAAGATGTGCGCGATGGGGGCGCGAATTGTCCTCCAGGAAGATGAATGCCTCTCCAATATGCTGGCAATATGGTTGAACTGTCAGCCGGAGGATGGCATTCGTGTATCGTGTAGCTGTTAATTTGCCTTCCATGACCATCAGCAGCGTACATCAGCCCCACTCAAAACAGCAGGGAACTTCCACCTTGCTGCACTCACTGGATAGTGTGTCTAAGGCGTTCAGCCTCACCGGGTTACCTCCAAACACGTCTCCATTGATTGTCCGGTTGAAGGCATATGTGACACTCGTTAGTGAAGAGAATGTGATTCCAATCCTGACCGATCCATTTGGCATGTTGTTGGGCCCATCTGTACCACGCTGCATGGTGTCACGTTTGCAAAAATGGACCTCGCCATGGACGTCGGGAGTGAAGTTGCACATCAAGCAGCCTACTGTGCACACTTTGAGTCGTAACACGACGTCCTGTGGCTGCACGAAAAGGATCATTCAACATGGTGGCATTGCTGTCAGGATTCCTCCAAGCCATAATCCCTAGGTCGTGGTTATCCCTTGGGCGGCCTGAGCGAGGCATGTCATCAACAGTTCCTGTCTGTCTGTCTGAACAACATTGTTTTGGTTCACTCTGACACACCTGGACACTTCTCTTGTTAAGAGCCCTTCCTGGCACAAAGTGACAACGCGGACGCGATCGAACCGCGGTATTGACAGTCTAGACATGGTTGAATTACAGACAACATGAGCCGTGTACCTCCTTCCTGGTGGAATGACTGGAACTGATCAGCAATTTTCTGTACAGTCAACATCTGACTTCAGGTGTTCACGGAACCGGGATGATGAAAAACTTTTTTTGATGTGTGTATTATTCAGTTAAACAGTTAAATGGTTTTCCATGTCACCGCTACCCCCCTCCCAGTCTTCTCGGAAACCCGGCACCACTTTTGACATCAAATTAATTGACTAATTAAAAAAAATTGTGGGAAATAGCTCAACTGTGTCACTTTCGGTATTCATCAATTGATTCAGATTATTCGAATAGCCCCCTCACCACTGTACCAATTTGACTGACTAACTATTTAATTCATTAAATCGATATCCCTTAGTTTGCCAGGCCCCCTCCGACTTCTGGAAATATTGATTCATCGATTGAATTGTACAGAATATTGTTTAAACAATTTTGACAATGTGTGTAATATATTTTTATTTAACGAATTTGTCAGGAAATCGATTGCATTGTGTGGAATATTTAAATAACTGCGGCGCATTCTTCATTCCGATCGCGTAACGAAACAGAGAGTTACACCACCACAGCTCGCTTAAATATTTCTGGAAAACGTTCTCGCACCTTGCCACCCGCGCAGGCTGACCTTGGCCGCGCATCCCTGGGCCCACGATGGCTCTCGGGTGTATCATCATGCAGGCCTGTGTAGACGTATGCTCTGGCTTGTACGCCGGAGGGACACAGAAACACCAGAGGGCTCGCCGCACCGCTGTCGACTGTCGGCGGCTGCACAGATACGTGAGGTACCGCGTTAATCGCTAAACAAAAGCGTCAAGTGACAGCAAACCTTTGATATTGATACTTGAGAAATTCCTCTCCCCGCCGTCTCAAGTGGTCTGTATGCATGAACCAACCTGTCGGATACCTGCACAATAAAGAGATGCCTTCCTTCCAAAGCAAATGCCTGATTGGGACTCGATCAAGAAATACTGCTTAAGCTAGTAAATAATTAATTTCCCGTCACATGATCATGATGCAGCGGATATAAGGCAGATGCAGTAGCTATTTCACACACACAAATTGATGATATCACAAAACTAATAGGAGGCTGAATCGAAATACACCTTAAAAAAAGTTCGTTGCCTACACAGGGCCGGGGGGGAGGGGGGGGGAGGTGGGGGGAGGAGAAAGGGAGAGAAAGAGATAAGGAGAATTATATTTTGCTTTGCAGGTGACATGGTGCATTTCATTCAGCCTTGGGCTCTAAACTGCCCCAGCGTTCCCGGCGCACTTTTCTTGCTGTACACTTCTCGAACTGCTTCAGGCGTTATTAAATCTGGTGTGGAATATCTTATTTTGAAGACATCATAAATGCTGCCTCAGAAGACGTGCCACAGGAAATATTAATTAAATCGTTAATATAATGTTTAAAAAACAATTTGCTTCAAACAGTTTAAAACTAATCGAAATAAAAAATCAACACTGCACAGTAGTTTGCGTGCATAAACAATAAGGTTACGTTTTTTGACGAGAAATTTCATTAAATAATCCAAACCTGTTATTACTTGACGTCACGATTGAAAGTGGTGACCTATGAAATGATATCTGGAATTTAAAATTTTGAGTTGATTTTGTACTGTCACGGTTATGGTGTTCCTGTGCACTAAAGTTCTGCTAACTGTATTTTCTTTTTTAAAAGTGCTATAGAATTCCTAAGTTGACTGGTTCTCCGACCTCCACCAGGATGATGGAAGAGGGGGAGGGGGGGGGGAACGTCTATTGCCGGCCGGAGTGGCCAAGCGGTTCTAGGCGCTACAGTCTGGAACCGCGCGACCGCTACGGTCGCAGGTTCGAATCCTGCCTAGGGCATGGATGTGTGTGATGTCCTAATGTTAGTTAGGTTTAAGTAGTTCTAAAGTTCTAGGGGACTGATGACCTCCGTAGTTAAGTCCCATAGTGCTCAGAGCCATTTGAAAATGTCTATGGATTGATAGGATCAACAACAACAAATACTGCTGCGATCTATTGAGAAACACTATCCATTCAAGGCTAGATGCCTGAGATCGTTGAAAACATTCTTACATCCCACGTACTCACCTTCTGGACGTAGACATACAGCGCACAGGTACTACAGTACAGCCCGACGCTCAGAGACGGGAAAACTACCGCCGTAAACGTGGCCCATGGACGCAGCTGAGGAACCGCGTGTCAGCCAGAGATAGGCCCTCAGCCGTAGAGGGTCCTTCCCCCAGGAGGACCTGATACGTAGGAATTCGCATGCTATCAATATTCCGAGTGCCAACACTCGTCATATTGAATCTTCTCAAATTTCCGCGGAGTATACACGCAACACAAGTGCTTCCGAAGGCGAATCAGTGCAAGCTGGGTATTAGTTCACTACTCACCCTTCCAGAGAGAGGCGCGAGCCAAATAGCCATAAGATGCGGCAGACTGGAAGCTTTCTCGCACTCTCCGAACTGGTGTACAAAGGATTGGCAAGCCCCAGCTCGTAACAAAGGCGTCCGCTGAGGTAGTGTTTGCGGCCCCGAACTGCTTGCTTGCTGCTATGTTTTCTACGGCCATCCACAGTATCACACGAATATTGGAAACCAGGGATATACATTAACAGTGTAATTACAATTAAATATTACAATTTCTGGTGCAGTCTGACACCGAGCGACGTACTGGAAATATCTCTTTTTGACAGCTGTGGTTCTCTCAATCTCAATATCTATAGCGCACATAATTTTCCACGTATAATGTCTGTTATACTCATATGGCTATAGATATGTTGAATCTATACTTCCCTCAGATCAAATGGTTCAAATCGCTCTAAGCACTATGGGACTTAACATACGAGGTCATCAGTCCCCTAGGCTTAGAACTACTTAAACCTAACTAACCTAAGGACATCACACACATCCATGCCCGAGGCAGTATTTGAACCTGCGGCCGTAGCAGCAGCACGGTTCCGGACTGAAACGCCTAGAACCGCTCGACCACAGCGGCCGGCCCCTCACAACAGGGCACACAATCATTTTCTCTGCACATGCCGGAACTTAAGACACAGTAAATTTACACTGCAACTTACACGAATTTCAGACAAGCGGTGCAGTTATCATTTATGTGTGTACGGCTACCGAAAAAATTATGGTATGCCCACACTGGCATCGGCTAAATGTCTCGACTCTCCTAAGTTCTAGGAAATTATTTGACGTTTAAGTCTTCCAGTCATTGCTTCTAGAAGGTGCTGCATCCTGCCAAGACTCTCTCAAACAAGTATCGTAAAGCACAGGCGTCTGGCGACATGTGATGATCAACAGTGCTCCCGCGGACGAAAGGGTTGGAAAGACATCAACGATACGGGTCCGTGTACCGTAATCACCCTCCAAGTTGTTAGTGCAACAAAGAAAACGTGAAGATATGCTTAGGGAAGCTGATGAGGGGACAATCTGCGTATCCATTTTGTTACAGCCGTATTGCCTATCCTGTTTGTACACTATACCAGACCCAGTTGAATCCTCGCATAGCTATATTGTTCAGGTGCTTACGAAATGAATCTATGGCCCTTTTCTTTCTGATATACTCCTCAATGGATTGAAATTACAATTCACCACGCCAAATATATCCTCCCGTTATGACTAGACATACGTCATTTTTTTATTTTTTTATTTATTTATTTTTTACATGAATAGTACTGTGAGTACTTTCCACAGGCGTCTGGTGATATGTCGGAACTAAACGTGCAGTATCTTCACGTTCAAGCAGCAGCATAATATTTCTGACTATCATTTATAGGTGAATTAATAAAATTATGATATGTCCACACTCCACACGCGCTCCAGCTGGATGTCGTTTACGCACTACCCAGTAGCGAAAAAGCGTCCGACCATCACATATTTGTCGATGAATACAAAATATTTGTAAATCCAGCCAGTAACGTCTTATACATATATTCAGACAGCCAAATCGGGGTTGGTGCCAGCGCATTCCATGAATAGCTACCGTAGACCTACCGACCACCCGTATAATACAAATTTCCGCTGACTAAGAAACCATTGGGAGTGCAATATACGAGGGTGGTTTGAAAAGTTCTCGGAATCACGACGAGAGGTCAGCGCTAGGGCAACGAGTTTTTCACGTGGTATTCATTGGACTGTTGCCTGTAAACATGTGCTGTGGCGGTGACGTGGTTCTGTTGTTGTTCCTGCGTAATGATTTGCGAAGATGGAAAAAATCGAGATTCAACCAGTGATTAAGTACTTCGTAAAGAAAGGTATGAAAGCAAAGGACATTCATTCCGATTTTCAGAATACAATGGGGGACTCTGCTCCTTCGTATTCAACTGTGGCCAAGTGGGCAAATGAATTTAAATTTGGTGGGGAGAGCTTAGATGATGATCCCCGCAGTGGTCGGCCAAGATGCGTCACTACGCCACAAATCATTGCAAAATTGCACAAAATGGTCATGGAGGATCGCCGATTGAAAGTGCATGAAGTTGCTCACGCTTGTCGGACGTCATCTGAAAGGATATATTATATTTTAACTGAAGAATTAGAAATGACAAAACTATCTGCAAGATGGGTGCCGCGACTCCTGACGGTGGATTACACGCATGTGCTGTCGCTATGGCAAAATTACACGAACTAAGGTATGAATTGTTCACCTGTTATGGCTCCGTCAGACTTCCATCTCTTCCCAAACCCGAAAATTTTCCTTCGTGGACGAAGATTCACTTCAAACGAAGAATTGATAGCCAGAGATGACAGATATTTTGCAGGCCTGAAGGAAACTCATTTTCACGATGGGATCAAGACACTGGAACATCGTTGGACCAAATGCATTAATGTACAAGGAGACTACATTGAAAAATAAAAAAGTTTCAGTGGTGTAATTACTTTTTTTCTGTTTCGTTCCGAGAACTTTTCAAACCACCATCGGTAGTCCCAGTGGCGGCAAACGGCACAGACTGTTAGAGCAGGATGTTGAATCACCTGGTAAGTGCAGATTCAAATCGGTAACTGTAACTTTTCTCTTCCACTAAGAATTTCGTAGTGTTGAAAACATTTCTTCTTACTGTTTCAGCGTATATCCACCAAACCGTGGATGAAACGAATTCTGTGGTGCAACAGCAGAGACAGTAGCAGTCCGCAGCTCGTGGTCGTGCGGTAGCGTTCTCGCTTCCTGCGCCCGGGTTCGATTCCCGGTGAGGTCAGGGATTTTCTCTGCCTCGTGATGACTGGTTGTTGTGTGATGTCCTTAGGTTAGTTAGGTTTACGTAGTTCTAAGTTCTAGGGTACTGATGACCATAGATGTTAAGTCCCATAGTGCTCAGAGCCATTTGAACCATTTAGAGACAGTAGCAGCGGCAGCAGCTTCGGCAGCATTGTAAGTTTGTGTTTCATCTCTGTAGTACTGGTGTGGTCAACGAGTCTGTAGATAATTTCGAGGGATCACAGTTGAAAACTGTAACTTTTTTTCACTAAGAATATCGTATTGAATACATTGTGTGGTGGCAGGTGGAAAATAAAGTTATTATATATTATTTGTTGCCGTTCTCATGACAGGCTCTGTAACTACAATGCAGACAACCAAAAAGTGATTAGCAAAAACGTGATGCCTGTAATTAGAGTTCACTGTGCCCACTCTGATGAAGAAAAAGTTATTGATTACTGAAGTTCATTACTCTCAGGATTTAGGATGATATCTGGGATTCATAGATAATACAGCTTACTGTAACAATTTTCACTATATTCTGAAAATGATAAAGTGTAAAATTCCAGACAAATGATTACCCATATCAACTATTGTACTATCAGAGCGGTTCAGAGTCTATTGCGTGGATCCTATTATCCCTAGATAAAGAAACAGTTCAATAACCGTTATCGAAGTAAATGTTCAAAGTGAATGCCCGCCAAAATTTGATGTTAATACTCATCAAACGCCACGCTAGTAATGGTAGAAAGTCTGTCCTGCGGCGACACGTGAAAATACGACATATGCAGACTGAGACTACATCACTGGAGCCGTTCCATAATTAACACTTTGCCCCAATGCGAACTCATTGTTACGTGCGTACCGAGTTACATAATACGGCATCCAAGGCTGTTCCTGGCAACTGCACAAACGCGATGCGGCTTCCGACACACAGTGCGCGCTGATACGAACCTAGAAGAGAACTGGGGCCTTACTGTAGCTCGCACGCTCTTATTTATATAGCCGCGGTGCGGACCGGCAAAGGCGCAGCCGACAAAATTTGCCTTACTGACCAGCTGCTGGGGCCAGCAGAACACCACTTCAAGTTACTAAATAATTAATTGCTTCATTCGCTGAAGGCCAATGAAGCTCTCAATTTAATTGTGCACTCAGCACACAGGTCAATATCTATAATAAAATTCTATTGTGGCTAGGTTAAATACCTTTGGCGAGAGAATTATTTTAGTTGTACTGCACACAGCTGGCCGAAATGGCCGTGCGGTTAAAGTAGCTGCAGTCTGGAAACGCAAGACCGCTACGTCGCAGGTTCGAATCCTGCCTCGGGCATGGATGTTTGTGATGTCCTTAGGTTGGTTAGGTTTAACTAGTTCTAAGTTCTAGGGGACTAATGACCTCAGCAGTTGAGTCCCATAGTGCTCAGAGCCATTTGAATCATTTTGTACTGCACACAATAGATGATCTCTGAACTTGCCCTTTGGAGAGACGCCACAACTATAGTTTTATAGCTACCTATTTGAAACTTGTCACATCTTTGTTATTATAGCGTATCTCCATTCTACCTAAATATAAATATCCTAGCTTTATCTAATCATTTACTTAATCTATCTTGCTTTCGAACTTTTATGACACAAAAACAGAAAATCATGAATTTCAACCAAAATATTACTTTGTGAGATGCAGTATGGCGTTTCAATTAAATTACAATGAAAAAAATCAATCAAAATATAAATTTCGAAGTATATAGCTCCTTCCTGTTGCGCCGATGATTTTTATGTAAAGCATCCAAATTTCGAAACCTGTTAAAGTTACTAACCTGAACACATTAACACAGTATTCTTTTAGCATCACTACTGATATGCTATTAACTTTTCAGATTATTTACTTTATTTTTAAGGTGTTGCACAACATTTGTGACGTCATAGCTAGTTACAGCGGACTAGGCTGGCACGCAGTGGAAAGCATATGAATTTTATATGGCGTGAGTAGGCTGCTTCCCTACATCACACTCTACTTAATTTTTTTGAATGTAAAAGAAAAAAGATTAATTACAAAAAGGGAAGCAAGAGTACAGCTTAACTCCCTATGAAAATGGAAAAATTGAAATTTAATCATTTAGAAATATTAAAAGAAAGTAATTACCTACTTCAATTATCTAGATTACTGACATGTTCACTGCCTCTTAATCAAAATTACAAAACTGATAAGAACATCTAAAAAACATGTAAACTGCAAGTCTGCAAAATTCATGGCACTAATGCCTTGCATATTAAATTATTCATGAAACAAGTATTACACAGACGGCTTGATACTACCTACGAAATCACTCAAAATTTTAAGTAGTTTCGAAAAACAATGCATCAATTTGGCATACATATTGCCTCAAATACATAAACACATAAATATGAAAAATTATGAAAATATCTGGCTCAAGTTTCACTTAATTACGTGAAAATCTTAAACATATTAAATTTTTTACATGGTTATTCTTGTTACATAAATAAATAATGGAATCTTAACAGTCTTTTCTACACCTGAAAGAGAACTTCACTAAACATAATACTTCCACTTTTACATACGTTGTTGTAGCCGCTTTGGCTGGCGTTCTACATTTTGATTCACAAGGGTAGAGCGGGGAAGTTGCTGTGGTATGCGTCTTTCCTGCCCACTCTATACTACAATGGGGAAAGGGGAGGGGTCACTGTGAGTTGTGTCCAAGTCACTCCACACTTTCACGCAGCTACCAGGCTGCCATGATCTGGTTTTTCCTGTAGAACAAACAAAAAGAGTGCCTCAGACTCCGTTCACTTAATAACTAAGGGAGGGTCACTATGAAATGGGGATATATACATTTTACCTCTCACTCGTTACTGAAATAAAGTTAACAGAACTGTTTTCTATTTCAATCTCGTGGTTACTTTACTGTAATTAAAGGTAAACAAATGGCTCAATACGCCGTTAATCATGTACTAAAGAAAATTCTACGCCCAAGGTATACAATCACGAAACCTTTCAATCTCAAATTATTATTTCTGTGCCGGAACACTGATGCTCGATACATTCCTGACACATCTGTATTTATTTACAACTATCTCATTCCTAGAGACAATACGAGTATACTTAACTATTAGTTGTCATACTTAGCTTCTCTGTACGTTTGAGTAACTTGTGGTAATAGGAGTACAATTGCTGAGTGTTGAAAACACACTATGATTAGCCGATTACTAAATTAACTTATTGGTCTCTCGCTGCTGTGTCAGTTCCACATTTCATTGAAGTTTAATTATGTTGAGCTATTAATAATGTTTCACGTCTACAGTTATGTTATTCAATTATGTTGCTAGTGCATGTACTTATGTAATACTCACTCTATTAACAATTTAAAGCACAGGATAGCACATAGATTTCATTTCTATGGTGTACTGCAGCTGATCAGTTTGCTCACGTGGCAATCCATTTCCACTCGGTCGGATGCTGAAACCACAGGTAGTCTCTCTCGACTTACCACTAAAGTGCATTAAGTAATCATGGATATGCGTTATGGCAAGTTCCTTAAACCTATAGGACACCATGAGCTGCTTTGTCTCATCTAACATAAGGGCACCTACGGTCGCATTCACGCCTCCAACTCATAACCTTAATACGTGTGGGCGTGTCCTAGCATACACTACACCAAAACAATGGCCAGCTCCAACCTCATAAATACTTCAAGGACGTGTCCTTCACGTTTCAACCACAAACACTGTTCAGTTTCGTTATTATTGCCATTCCTTGCTATACAAAGTGAGTTCATCATTACAACTTATCTGCATATATCCCATAACACTAAGCAATCTCTTCTTCTATTTACTAGTTAGCTCTAATGCAGACAATAAGTCTCATTGTTACTTCAGCTTCTGCTTACAAACGAATTTGCATACCTTTTTAAATTTACTGTGGAACCATTTCCAATAAAACAACACTTTGTTCTTGTAATATTACCAAGGTTTTTCCTGAAATGTATATATGCATACTTGTTACTCAGATACATTTACGTCTTCATCACTTCATACCTCTCTATTGTTTACTTGTCACTGTTAGGTTTGTCACATCAAGTAGTTTCTTCACCAATCGGTGGATAAGAAGAAATCGAAATCTTGGGGATAGGAAAGCTTAAAGAGTGAGTGAGACCTGAAATTAGGAAAGAAGATCTCACACAGTTGGGACTGCACAGCTGCCACACTGCGTAGAGGTTACAGAACAACCTCCTCCCTACAGAATTCATTGAATTATTACTGGCTTGATAGCCATATCGGAAAAATTTAGTATTGGAAAGAAGTGGCCGAAACTTTGGTGGATAGGAAAGATGAAGAATTAGTGAGACCTTAAATGGGGAAAGAAGATCTCACACAGCTGGGACTTCACAGCTGCCACACTGTGTAGAGGTTATAGAACAACCTCCTCCCTACAGCATTCATTGGCTACCTATGAATTTCTTTAGATCGATCACGTTTCTGAGACCTAATACTTTTTTACTCTCTGGGTACTCCAGTCTATATGCATTTGCATGTGATTTTCCTATAATTCTGAAAGGTCCTTGGTATACGAACATGAATTTCTTTGTTTCTGCTACTGCTGTGTTCAACCTACCTTTACTAAGATCTTCGTCCCAATACCTTTTATTTTTCAGAACTCGTATGGGCAGCTCCCAAGTCTCACCATTAGTTACTATGTGTTTGTCAATAAATGGTACTGTAATCACTCCGGTCATTGGCAACACCATTTTTAACTGGCTTCTTTCAAAGTCAACAACACCTTGATACTTTGACAAGAAATCTATGCCAATTAGAACCTCGATACTGAGATTGTTTACTGTTAAGCATGGATGATAAATTACATTACCACACGGACGTATATAAGTGGGGGTCCAGGGGGGGTCCGGAACCCCTCCCCCCCCCCTTCCTTAGTTTACACAAAAAACGCCAATATTAGAAGAATACCAGCTTTTGAAACCCCGTGCCACAAAATAGTCGCGCACTGCGCTTGGTTGACGTAGTGACAAGCCACGGAGGAATGAGGCTGCAAAAAATAGCAGTGCCCTGCGAGGGGGTGTCTACCCCCCACCCTCACTATGTGTGCAACGGAAGTGAGTGCAATCTTGACAACCGTAGCGGAATTCCGCTACACGTATTGGAGTTTTTTGGCCTTCGTGGCGTAGCGGCGAAATTGTGAAATTGTTAAAAATGTAGCGGAATTCAACTTTCTTTGGCGAAATGTAAAACCCTCGTAAACTTTCACTGCCACGTGCAAAACATGTAATATATGTACGGGAATGCAGACACCGAACAGTCTTTCTCCATGATGACAGACATTAAAACTAAAAGACTTATTAAGCTACTCACAGAAACGTTAAGTGACTTGTTGAAAGTATGACTAGACATCCAAAACAAGAACCGTTATTGATCATTATTATATTTCGTACACAATTACGGAGGAACATTTCCGCAATATTGAAAAACGTATCAATTATTATCTGAGAACTGAAGGTGATCAAAATATTGCTCCATCAACAAATTCATACATTTCACTGTGATTTTAATAAACATTGAAACGTTTCACACACACAATGCTAAAAAAAAACTATAAGTAAGAAAGCAGACTGTCTGCATTGAACAGGAAATTCTAATAAGTTCCTAGCACTCATTTAAACAAATTGCTTAGATTCTTTTGCAGAAAACGGAATACAAATTATATAAAGACGTCAAATAATACCATACATGTGCTGTAGTACCGCCATCGTTGTTATTTAAGAAGAGCTGTACAGCTGTTATTTTGTATTATCAGTTTTGTGGAGGTTATTTTGGGAGATATTCTCAATAAAACAGAAATTGCACTAATGCTGGATTTTAATGGAGGACTTTTATGACTGTCACATTAATAGTCTGTCACAGCTCAATAACAAGCATTAGTTTTGACACTGACCACTATGTAACAGGTATGCACTATCCTGTCACAGGTATTTCAGGAAGTGTGTCAAAGACATAACCATGACAGAAAAACATCTGCAATAAAGTAGCAGGCTGTGATTTATTGTCCATTACTATAGCTAGTTGTACACCAGCGAAAACGGATGCGTGTTTTGGTAGTGTTTCATTTTCTTCTTCTCTTTTACAGCTAGGGTGGAATTGTCTCCAGCTAAATACATAGATTATGACATTGGGAGATATGTCGGGCATCCTCCAGCCAATGATGAGGAAAAGCTGCGAGTATTAAAAGAGCCTTGGACCCCACCGGATACTTCAAGTTTCCAGTCACTGGCAAGAAGAACCTTTCTTATCAACGTCCTTGGACTACCAGACACTCATGGCATGTGTATTCAGACATCATGCAGGGAGATTTTTGCAAAATATGTGTAGTACTTGGAAAAATGCAAGGCGGCCGTGGTCATCAGGAACTTGGAGCCTTTGTTAGTAAGCCATTTACTAACTGGAAGAAAGCTTTAGACAGCTTTAATCACCACGCTGATACATAATATCATAAATTTTCTGTCGAGCAGGCAGCAAATTTTATAAAGGTCATAGAGGGAAAAGCTCTTGATGCTACAGAGTCCATCAATGTGGAAAATAGTAATATTGCTGAAGTGAACAGAAGAAGACTGAAAGCTATTGTAGAAACAACTCTTCTCTGTGGAAGACAAGAAATTGCCCTAAGAGGATGCCGTGATCCTGGAGAAGTTGGAATAAACGAACTTGCACATAATGACGGTAATTTTAGAGCGCTACTTCGTTTTCGTGCTCGATCCGGTGATGAAGCACTTAAGAATCACTTACTTACGGAAAACATCCACAGTAGAGCCATGTATACCTCTTCAGAAATTCAGAATTAAGTTACTGAACTGTGTGGTAATGCTATTCAAGCACAAGTACTGAAAAGGGTCAAGAAAGCAGGTTTTTTACTGTACTGCTGACGAAACAAAAAACATATCACGCCAAGAACAACTAGCGTTGTGGTTGTTGCTGTTGTGGTCTTCAGTCCAGAGACTGGTTTGATGCAGCTCTCCATGCTACTTTATCCTGTGCAAGCTTCTTCATCTCCCAGTACTTTCTGCAACCTACATCCTTCTGAATCTGCTTAGTGTATTCATCTCTTGGTCTCCCTCTACGATTGTTACCCTCCACGCTGCCCTCCAATGCTAAATTTGTCATCCCTTGATGCCTCAGAACATATCCTACCAACCGGCCCCTTCTTCTTGTCAAGTTGTGCCACAGACTCCTCTTCTCCCCAATTCTATTCAATACCTCCTCATCAGTTAAGTGATCTACCCATCTAATCTTCAGCATTTTTCTGTAGCACCACATTTCGAAAGCTTCTATTCTCTTCTTGTCCAAACTATTTATCGTCCATGTTTCACTTCCATACATGGCTACACTCCGTACAAATACTTTCAGAAACGACTTCATGACACTTAAATCTATACTCGATGTTAACAAATTTCTCTTCTTTAGAAACGCTTTCCTTGCTATTGCCAGTCTACATTTTATATCCTCTCTACTTCGACTATCATCAGTTATTTTGCTCCCCAAATAGCAAAACTCCATTACTATTTTAAGAGTCTCATATCCTAATGTAATTCCCTCAGCATTCCATTATCCTCATTTTGCTTTTGTTGATGTTCATCTTATATCCTCCTTTCAAGACACTGTCCACTTCGTTCAACTGCTTTTCCAGGTCCTTTGCTGTCTCTGACAGAATTACAATGTCATCGGCGAACCTCAAAGTTTTTATTTCTTCTCCAAGGATTTTAATTACTACTCCGAATTTTTCTTTTGTTTCCTTTACTGCTTGCTCAATATACAGATTGAATAACATCTGGGAGAGGCTACAACCCTGTCTCACTCCCTTCCCAACCACTGCTTCCCTTTCATGCTCCTCGACTCTTATAACTGTCATCTGGTTTCTGTAGAAATTGTAAATAGTCTTTCGCTCCCTGTATTTTACTCCTGCCACCTTTATAATTTGAAAGAGGGTATTCCAGTCACGCTACGGTCGCAGGTTCGAATCCTGCCTCGGGCATGGATGTGTGTGATGTCCTTAGGTTAGTTAGGTTTAAGTAGTTCTAAGTTCTAGCGGACTGATGACCACAGCAGTTAAGTCCCATAGTGCTCAGAGCCATTTGAAGTGTATTCCAGTCGACATTGTCAAAAGCTTTCTCTAAGTCTACTAATTATAGAAACGTAGGTTTGCCTTTCCTTAATCTTTCTTCTAAGATATGTCGTAGAATCAGTATTGTCTCGCGTGTTCCAGTATCTCTACAGAATCCAAACTGATCTTCCCCGAGGTCGGCTTCTACCATTTTTTCCATTCGTCTGTAAAGAATTCGCGTTAGTCTTTTGCAGTCGTGACTTATTAAACTAACAGTTCGGTAATTTTCACTTCTGTCAACACCAGCTTTCTTTGGGATTGGAATTATTATAGTCTTCCTGAAGTCTGAGGGTATTTCACCTGTCTCATACATCTTGCTCACCAGATGGTAGAGTTTTGTCAGGACCGGCTCTCCCAAGGCCATTAGTAGTTCTAATGGAATGTTGTCCACTCCTGGGGCCTTGTTTCGACTCAGGTCTTTCAGTGCTCTGTCAAACTCTTCTCGCAGTATCGTATCTCCCATTTCATCTTCATCTACATCCTCTTCCATTTCCATAATATTGTCCTCAGGTACATCGCCCTTGTATAGACCCTCTATGTACTCCTCCACCTTTCTGCTTTCCCTTCTTTGCTTAGAACTGGTTTTCCGTCTGAGCTCTTGATATTCATACAAGTGGTTCTCTTTTCTCCAAAGGTCTCTTTAATATTTCTGTAGGCAGTATCTATCTTACTCCTAGTGAGATAAGACTCTACAACCTTACATTTGTCCTCTAGCCATCCTTGCTTAGCCATTTTGCATTTCCTGTCGATCTCATTTTTTAGACGTTTGTATTCCTTTTTACCTGCTTCATTTAATGCATTTTTATATTTTTCCTTTCATCAATTAAATTCAATATTTCTTCTGTTACCCAAGGATTTCTACTAGCCCTCGTCTTTTTACCTACTTGATCCTCTGCTGCTTTCACTACTTCATCCCTCAGAGCTACCCATTCTTCTTCTACTGTATTTCTTTCCCCCATTCCTATCAATTGTTCCCTTATGCTCTCCCTGAAACTCTGTGCAATCTCTGGTTTAGTCAGTTTATCCAGGTCCCATCTCCTTAAATTCCCACCTTTTTGCAGTTTCTTCAGTTTTAATCTACAGTTCATAACCAATAGATTGTGGTCAGAGTCCACATCTGCCCCTGGAAATGTCTTACAATTTAATGCCTGGTTCCTAAATCTCTGTCTGACCTACGTTACGGCCATCTGTATCGCCGAGGCACGGAAGCCTCCCCACCGACGGCAAGGTCCATGGTTCATGGGGTTTACGATATGTAGACTGCTCAGCTGGAAAATCGATTATCAGGGAGGATTTTCTTGACTTTGTCTACGTGGAAGATGTTTCAGCGCAAGCATTGGCAATCACGATCATAACACATCTCTTATCTTATAACTTAGATATGGACAAATTGGTAGGGCAAGGCTTTGATGGCGCTGCAGTAATGAGCGGCCGGTTACGAGGCGTGATAACAATGATTAAAGAACAATATCCGAGAGTGCAATTTGTATACTGTGTGGCACATGTCCTTAATTTAGTTCTTGCACATTCGTATGAAATGTCTATGACACGGAACTGTATTGGAACAATAAAAAGTATAGTTAACTTTTTTCGACAATCTCCACTTCGTGACAACCTTTTGAAGAAAATTTCAGATCAAACTGACTCATCTCACTCAACGCTGATCTCCCTTTGTGAGACGCGGTGGACCGAAAAGCATGTGGCTGTTGAGAGATTTGCAGAAATGCTTCCTGTAGTACGCGCAACACTTGAGGCCCTTC
Source organism: Schistocerca piceifrons (assembly GCF_021461385.2). NCBI lineage: Eukaryota > Metazoa > Arthropoda > Insecta > Orthoptera > Acrididae > Schistocerca > Schistocerca piceifrons. Next base: position 673,045,508 of record NC_060149.1, read on the forward strand.
AAGACGCTGCTAGTAGGGATGTCGCCACTGAAGCATACCAACTGCTGACTGCCATGGAAAATAGCCAATTTATCATGTCGCTTGTTATATTACGAAAAGTTTTTTCATATACAGCGAACCTGAATAAAGCAATGCAGAAGGTCAATGTTGACCTGATGAACAATTGTAGTTATGCGAAAACAGTTAAAACTACTCTACAAAATATTCGGAATGAAAGTGAGTTCTCAGTCCTTTTCGAGCAGGCAGAGCAGATGAGCTCAAGTGACATAACTGTTCCAAAAACGACTGGAAGGCAAATCCAGCGCAGCAATGTACCAGCAGAAACTGCTGAAATATATTATCGGAAATGTATTTTACCCTTTTACTGAACATGTGATCACAGAACCTGATGCTCGTTTTAAACCACATAAAGAAACAATCGGAAGAATTCAGATGCCTGAGAAAACCAATAATGACTCCAGAACAAAAGAAAATCTTAAGAAGATAGCGCAAATATTTGTTGGTGAGAATGTAGGCACAACAACTATGAGTGAATGCGAGATATGGCACAATCACTGGAAATCTATAGAGGAAAAACCCGTCACTGCAATATAAGTTATTGATCAATGTGATGAACTGTTTTTCCCTTCGATAAAAAAGCTTCTTATCATATTAGTCTCACTCTCAGTCTCAACGGCGACCCCTGAAAGATGTTTCTCGACTATGAAGAGGCTAAAAACTTACATAAGGAATAAAATGGGAGGTGAAAGACTTACTGATCTTGCTCTAATGAGTGTTTATCGTGGTCTGTCGGTGCAACTAGGCTGTGAAGAAATAATTAGTAAGTTAGCAGCAAGACTAAATATAATACTTTAAATGAAAGTAAGTAATGTTTATTTTTAAATTAACTTATGACCTGAAGTTACAGCAAAATGTCAAAGTGTCACAATTTAAATACAAATACTAAGATAATAATATTATTGCTTAATATAAATGATTAATAATGATATTCAAAAATATATAATTACCTCCAATGTTAGCTTACAATTATTTGCTTTTTCATAAATAAAGACCTCAACAGCTACAATACGTATGTTTTATTTAAAGAAGCTTGGATCAATTAGTGTTATCTACAGTTTTATCCGCATGTAATATGGATGCTAACGTATTTGTGGGGTTTTTAATTTCTGCTTGATTGACTCTATTGGCGTTAAGATCAAAACCTTTTTATGTGGTGGGCGAAGACAGGTTTACCTTCCTAAATGATAGTGTTGGACCCCCCCCCCCCCCCCAATGCAAAAGGTACGTTCCTGCATTACCATTAACATTAAAAGGCAGCAAAGCTTCTTGCTTTACCGTTTTTGACACCTTGCCAGTAGCACCAATTATTCTCAGTCCTGATACCCTCATTACTGTAACCTTATCTTTATTAGGTAATGCATCAAAGAAAGACTGAGACAACGCACTCACCTCACTGCCACTGTCTAAGAGACAACTTACATTGATACCTAATATATTTACTAGTATTATAGGGTGGCTTATTCTAGGTTGTACAGGTGGTTCCTCAAATTCATCCAACAGTTCCTTTAGGATTTGTCTGCAGCTAAACTGATCGTCATCTGTCTTCACTACATTTAGGTCAAGGCGTGTAGGGGTTTCCTGAACCACATTTTCAGCTGCCTTTTCCAGTCAGTCTACTAATTTCAAATCAAAACACCACACGACTTCGTTACACTTAGTTTGCTGAACGTGACCCAAATTATAGTGGTCGGAGCGACTCTGCGCCTCCAAACCGGGTATAACACTAGTTACAGCTAAACCACTTTCATTATTATCGTCGGGTTCCTTCTCAAGTGACAACTGGTCACGGCCACTGGGTTCATCGACCCACAACAGGCTACCCTCTACATTTTCACTTACTTCCTGCCCTAAATCTATCAGCACAGTATCAAAATCCTGCACAGGCACTTTAGATAAGAGCACATCATTCTCATCGTAAATATAAGCATGGATTCCTTCTGCTTCTTCACCTGACAATTCAGTACCTTGTAGCTCTTCCCTAACATTACGTTGCTGCGCCTTCCCTTGCTCTTCCCACTTAGAAAGCGTCTCTAACACGGTATCATCTAAATACTGTGAGTGGTTTAATATTTCTGCTGTATCATTGGATGCTACCGACTCATCATCCAAATGCTCGGTTTGAGTATTTTGATCTGTCTTAGCAATCGGCCTTAGGAAAAGTAACCGCCTGGTGAGCGCCAGTGTCCTCATAGACGGGAACTAGTTTACCTACTTCTGCCAACTATTGTTTCCACTATTGCCATTATTGTTAACGGGAACAGCATTGCTTTCAACAGTGTTGTTTATCTGCACTTTTCATTATGAACAAAATTACATCCATCAGGTTGCCATTGTTGGTTATGGTTATTATTTTTCCATTTCTTACCTTTCTTAGGATGGTGAACACCTACTGTTCGGATGTTTACATTGACATTCTGCTCATTCTTAAAATTACTATTAGTTCTATTACTATTTCTATTATTACGTGCCTGCTCCTCATTGGCAGCAACACGCTCTACACGTTCCAAATACTCAATGAAACGGTCAAGATTGTCCCTAGGGGCGGATATGATTCTAGTTTGCCAATACCATGGTAATTTAGCTTCAAAACCTAGTATTACAATTTCAGGTTTCAGCTTTTCCGTCAAATGTGACAGACGTGAAATCCAAGATCTGGCAAACTCTTTGATAGATTCCCTGCCTGCATTGACGCGTTTCTCATTGCAAAATTCTCTCAACACCTCATTCTGCTTATGACTAGACCAGTATTCATTAATAAAAGCAGTCTTAAATGCCGCCAATGTGCTACACTTCAACATGACATCAGTTGACCAACGCATTGCATCACCTGCCATATGACTTCTAATAAATGAAATTTTCTCGCGTTCAGACCAAACTGATGGAAACACATCTTCAAAATCGTTCCAGAAATCTAGTGGATGGATATTTTTGTCTGGATCGAACCGTAAGAACTGCCGACACCCGATAAAAGCGGCGTTTGCAGCTACAACTTATTATATTGAGAGTGGTAGTGATGTTCAGTCCCAATGGGGCACTGTCAAGTAGGGCGTTCCCCAAGGGTCGGTGCTGGGGCCGCTGCTGTTTCTTATTTATATAAATTATATGCCTTCTAGTATTACAGGTGATTCAAAAATATTTCTGTTTGCTGATGACACCAGCTTGGTAGTGAAGGATCTTGTGTGTAATATTGAAACTGTGTCAAATGATGTAGTTCATGAAATACGTTCGTGGCTTGTCGAAAATAATTTGATGCTAAATCACAGTAAGACTCAGTTTTTACAGTTTCTAACTCACAATTCAACAAGAACCGATATTTTGATCAGACAGAATGGGCATATTATAAGCGAGACAGAGCAGTTCAAGTTCCTAGGCGATCGGATAGATAGTAAGCTGTTGCGGAAAGCCCATGTCCAGGATCTTGTTCAAAAACTAAATGCTGCTTTATTTACCATTAGAACAGTATCTGAAATAAGTGACACTTCAACACGAAAAGTAGTCTACTTCGCATATTTTCATACGCTTATGTTGTATGGTATTATTTTTTGGGGTAATTCTTCTGATTAAAAAAGGGTATTTTTGGCTCAAAAACGGGCTGTTCGAGCTATATGTGGTGTTAAGTTCGAGAACCTCTTGTCGACCCCTATTCAATGGTCTGGGAATTCTGACATTGCCCTCACAGTATATATTTTCTTTAATGTCGTTTGTTGTTAGCAATATTAGCTTATTCCCATGAGTTAGCAGCTTTCACTCGGTTAATACTAGGCAGAAATCCAATCTGCGTGTGGAATGCACTTCCTTGACTCTTGTGCAGAAAGGAGTGCAGTATTCTTTTGCATCCATTTTCAATAAGCTACCACAAGAACTCAAAAATCTTAGCAGTAGCCCAAACTCTTTTAAGTCTAAACTGAAGAGTTTCCTCATGGCTCACTCCTTCTATTCTGTCGAGGAGCTCCTGGAAGATCTAAAAAAATTAAGCAAATTCCAGTGTTACATTGTTGATTTCCTTTATTTAAACTTACGACTTGTCGCCTGAATATGTTTTTTTATATTTCATTTTATCTGTTTCTACTATCGTGTTATAATTTCATGTATTGACTCGTTCCATGACCATGGAGACTTCTCCTTAATTTGGTCCCACAGAACAGTAAATAAATAAATAAAATAAATAAAAATAACTTGTTGTACACTACCATTACCAGAAGCTACTGAAGCTACTTTACTCTCAATTTTAGCAATGTTAGTGCTAATAGTTTCTACTTTAATTTCAACATTACCTACCCTTCGCACAACATGAGTAGCATCAGTCTTAATTGCTTCCACCTCTGCTTGACATATGTTCACTTTTACATTAACATCTTTAAATCTATCTGAGCACAGTGCAGATTCCACCTCTATCTTTTCTGTTAACTTTTGCTCCAGTTTCACATCTTCCTTCTGGAAGTCTTTGCGAACCTCGGCAACTTCGGACTTTACCTTTTTATGCAACTCTGATAATTGTTGAGCAACCTTTTCCTTAATGTCAGCATGGTTGGAATCAATCTTATAATTTAAATTGCCCAGATCTGCTTTGATCTCAACTTTTAAATCCTCTTTCAACTTATTGCAGCCAGCCTTGAAGGTATTGTCCATTACCTCAAACCTTTTATTAAAATTAGTTTGGCTGGCTACAATCTGTTATTTACCGGCGCTGCAGGCCGGAACCGCAAGACCGCTACGGTCGCAGGTTCGAATCCTGCCTCGGGTATGGGTGTTTGTGATGTCCTTAGGTTAGTTAGGTTTAACTAGTTCTAAGTTCTGGGGGACTAATGACCTTAGCAGTTGAGTCCCATAGTGCTCAGAGCCATTTGTTATTTACCTCAATTATATCAGATTTTAATTCAGCCATCATTTTAGCATTACTGGCTGTCATTTTAGCAATACTGGCTGATATTGCCTGCAATATTACATTTAAATCAATTGCCCCAGTATCTTTGGGTTGCTCATTAGCTGGTTTCTAATCACACTCAGGTGACGAAAAACTAGACCCAATACCACAATCACCAAAACTAAATGAAACATCTGATTGATCTGTTATATCCAACTTTTCCCTTTTAAACATTACCACCTCCGATGACTGTTTCATGTTTAAATCGTCAGAGGAACTATCAGCCAGTAAATTAACAATCTCTGATTTCTGCTTTAATACAAAGGTTTCTGTTATTGAATCATTGCCTCTTTTCACATTATTGTCATGGGATAATGGTTCGGATTTCTCTTAAACATCACTATTTTCAAGCAGATTTACATTTGAACCGATGTCTGAATTTGCACTTTCTTCATCAGACAGATTCTTTTAGCGGTTCCATCGCCGACAGTCTTTTAGCAAAGGTTATTAAAAGTTGGACAGCTTTTCACTTAACTTAGTTCCTTCTGCACGACGTATGGCGGCGCAGCGCGTTGAACTGCAGACGGAACCTCGACAGCTGCTGTGTGTGTGTGTGTGTGTGTGTGTGTGTGTGGACCGCAGCAATTGCGTCGTCAATGTGTATACGTAACACTGTTTGTCACTGCTCTATCGTTCAATTGCACGTCGCATTTCACTTCCGAGTCCGAATAATTAAAATCACTTTCACTCAGTTTAACAGTGTTTATACCGGCCGATGCACCATATGTGGGGCGGCGGGTGGAAAATAAAGTTATTATATATTATTTGTTGCCGTTCTCATGACAGGCTCTGTAATTACAATGTAGACAACCAAAAAGTGATTAGCAAAAACGTGATGCCTGTAATTAGAGTTCATTGTGCCCACTCTGATGGAGAGAAAGTTATAGATTGTTGAAGTTCATTACTCTCAGGATTTAGGATGATGTCTGGGATTCATAGATAATACAGTGTACTATAACAATTTTCACTATATTCTGAAAACGATAAAGCGTAAAATTCCAGACAAATGATTACCCATATCAGCTACTGTACTATCAGAGCGGTTCAGAGTCTATTGCGTGGATCCTATTATCCCTAGATAACGAAACTGTTCAATAACCGTTATCAAAGTAAATGTTCAAAGTGAATGCTCGCCAAAATTTGATGTTAATACTCATCAAACGCCATGCTAGTAAATAGTAGAAAGTCTGTCCTGCGGCGACACGTGAAAATACGACATATGCAAACTGAAACTAAATCACTGAAGTCGTTCCGTAATTAACACTTTACCCCAAAGCGAACTCATTGTTACGTGCATACCGAGTTGCATAATACGGCATCCAAGGCTGTTCCTGGGAAGTGCACAAACGCGACGTGGCTTCCGACATGGAGTGCGCTCTGATACGAATCTAGAAGAGAACTGGGGCCTTACTCTAGCTCTCATGCTCTTATTTATATAGCCGCGGTGCGGACCGCTGAAGGCGCAGCCGACAAAATTTGCCTTACTGACGAGCCTGCTGGGGCTAGCAGAACACCACTTCAAGTTACTAAATAATTAACTGCTTCATTCGCTGAAGGCCAATGAAGCTCTCGATTTAATTGTGCACTCAGCACACAGGTAAGTAACTATAATAAAATTCTAATGTGACTAGGTTAAATACTTTTGGCGAGAGAATTATTTTAGTTGTACTGCACACAATAGATGAGCTCTGAACTTTCCCTTTGGCTATAGTTTTATAGCTACCTTTTTGAAACTTCTCACATCGTTGTTATTCTACCTAAATCTAAACATCCTAGCTTTATCTAATCACTTACTTAATCTATCTTGCTTCCGAGCTTTTATGACACAAAAACAGAAAATCCAACATGCTGTTTCAATTAAATTACAATGAAAGTGGAAGCAGGATATAAATTTCAAAGTTTCTAGCTCCTTCCTGTTGCGCCGATGATGTTTACGTAAATTGTCCAAATTTCGAAAACTGCTAAGGTCACTAAACTGAAATTTGACACATCATTATTTTAGCATCACTCCTGACATGCTATTAATTTTTCAGATTATTTACTTTATTTTTAAGGTATTGCACAACATTCGTGACGTCATAGCTAGTTACAGCGGACTAGGCTGGCACACAATGGAAAGCATATGAATTTTATATGGCGTGAGTAGGCTGCTTCCATACAACATGTCTTATTGTTTCAGCATATATCCAGCGGTTAAGTGAAGAGGCCGAAAGGCAACAGCAGCAGCAATAGCAACAGCAGTGGCAGCAGTGCCAAGAACTGCAACAGTAGCAAAATCATCATAAGTTGTAAACATATTTTTCATCAGATACTTGATATGTTGTGACCAACGAGTCTGAGATTGTTGTGGATGATTTCGATGGACCAAAATCGACAAATGCTACTTTCTCACCAAGAATTTCGTATTGTTTCAGTATATACATATATTCATTAATCATTTTTTATCTTCATAGTACTGTGTATACGTAATTAAATTTCATCGTACATGTAATGTGGTGTGTATTCCTTGTTGTTGTAGGTGATTTCCTGGTAGATCAAAGAAGGAGACAGGGAAGGGTATGTGCTGGGGATATGCAGGAACCATCGCAGATCTGATGGGAACGTAAATTCTAAAAAGATATTTTTGTTTCCTGTAGTTTTTGTGTGTGCACGTTGTTTTTATTAGACCATTATGTCGCAGGTGATATCGGTGAGATGAATCGATGAATCCTCCCCACTTCAGGAGAGGGCGAAATGCCATGGTGGGTGGAGGGGACAGAGAGAAAGACCTTCATTGTTATGAGGGAGATGCCAAGGAGCCAGAGAGAAACAGGTAATAAATTCTCACTCTACTTACAAATAATCAGTGTTCTTCCTTTCTTGCAGCAGCAGCAGCAGCAGCAGCAGCAGCAGCTGGCGATGTCTAGAACGTTGTACCGTACTTAATTGTGTTTGTTACTCTACAGAGGCCATATCAGGGAAACAATTCACGCAATACGCCGTGGCTCGGCTACCGGGGATGGCAAAGCCCGTAACATCGAGGCAAGGTCCTCGCGGGAATCTTTGCCAGCAGGGGCGTCGCTAGTCGCCGCGCGGTAAGCGCCAGCCGAATGCCGGACATTTGCCACGCTGGACATTAGCCACACTTGCCTCTTAGCCAGGTAGCTTGAGTAGCGATCCCTCAGTTAAGGGACGCCCATCCTCATACTTCTTCTGTCCGCTTTCAAACCACCGTCTCCATATCTTACTCGATACAATCAGTACCTAAGGGACCTCCTTCTTCGACATCTTGGCGAAATACAAAGCTTCTTTTCCGAAATCGAAATATTTATAACTTTTGGGAAACGAAAGCAATACCGACGATTATGTCAGTATGTAATTAGTTCTGCCACGTACAAATATAGATCCCCTCTGTCTGTACAGTAGCTTCCTTTCACGCTTACTGATTGCGATAGAAACAGTCCATCGCCATGGGAGCAACAAGAAAGGAACGATGTAAAGAGAATGCGAATATACGCTAATCATTTCTTTTTGATCACTGCATTTATGCCTACTTTAATTACTACAACTGGATGCCCAAAAGACAATAAGGAAAGAAGAAATGGGTATGCGAATGTTTGAAAAGAAGAACGACATACTCCATATTAATTTACTCTCTAAAATCCGATATCCCTTGCCGCGAAACATTAGTTGATAAAGTGTAGCGGGACAATGTTCAAAACATGACTGAAAATACGTTCACTAAATAGAGGTAAGAACATCTATGATTGACATGTCATCTACGTCGACGTACAATTTTAAAATATTAGAAATAAGGAAATGAAGTAATACAGAATGCTATGCTTGTAACGTACATTGTTGTTCTACATTGTTTAGCTCTGGTATTTACAGGGTCACAGAGAAAGCGTCCTAGGTTTTGGAAGGAAAAACAGTAATTGTAATTATTTGCACTACAACAGAAACAAGAAGCACAACTTAAGGAAAAATAATGTAATGTGTGTTCCAGCTCACAAGCGACATTGAAGCAGATAGTTCCTGCGACTTAGTATGGGCAGAGCTTATATTCGACAGCCGGAATAAGTTAATAACTGGCTCCTTTTATCGACCCCCGGTCTCAGATGAAACAATTGCTGAAAAGTTCAAAGAAAACTTGAGTCTCATCACAAATAGGTACCTACTCATACAATTATAGTTGGCAGTGACTTCAATCTACCTTCTGTATGTTGGCAAAAATACATTTTCAGACCCTAATGTAGATAGAAAACAACTTCCGTAATTGTTCTAAATGCTTTTTTTTAAATTATTTTGAACAATCAGTTCACGAGGCCATTCAAATTGCAAAAGGTTACGAAAACACACTTGACCTCTTAGCCACAAATAATCCTGAGCATCACGACGGATACAGGGATTAGTGGAACACACAATTGTAACGAGGCTCAATTCCGTAACAAAGAAATTCACCAAAACTAAAGGCGAAATATATCTATTTATAAAAGTAGTTAAAAATTCGGTTGACGTCTTTCTAAGAGACAGTCTCCAATCCTTCCAAACTATGTAAGTGAAGACCATATCTGGCTGAAGTTCAAAGAAATAGCACTCGAGAGATTCATACCAAATAAATTAATAAAACACAGAACTGATCCCACATGGTACACAAAACACGACAGAAAGCCGCTACAGGAGCACCGAAAAAGTCATGTATAATTTAGCCGAACGCCAAATCTCCAAGATTGGCGAAGTTTTACTGAGGCTCGAAATTTGGAGCGGATTTCAGTGCGAGATGCATTTAATAGTTTCCACAACGAAACGCTCTATAGAAATGTGGCGGAAAACCCAAGGAGATTCTGGTCCTATGTTAAGTAAACCAGTGGAAAGGCTCAGTAAGTACCTCTACTGTGCGACGGCGGCGGTAATGTTACTGATGACCGTGCCACTAAAGTGGAGATACTGAATGCAGTTCCAGGGGTCGGGTGGCGGGTGAGGAGGAGGAGGAGGGGGAGGCAAGGGACCCAACCTTTCAGAACAGGTAAAATCGTGGCAGATGTCCAGCGTGGCAAATGTCTGGCGTGGCAAATGTCCGCACACTGCCACCGCCACCACACCAGCTCCACGTGGGGTCCATGGGCGACACTCCCTCAGGCAAGTGGGTCAGGGTTAAAGCAGCAGGACTACTCACGCTTGTCCTATCCCCCCGCATCTCCTCCTCCTTCTACACCATCACATCCCTGCCAGTCTTGCGAAGCGCGGCACACACCCCTCAATGCATCACCGCAAGCAGCTTCGTCACCTATTTGTAGCTATAGTGTTAGTGATAGCCACAATCTTGAGACTAGCGGTAGTTCCCTCTCCTGTCCTTTTAGTGAAAGACATCAAGTCAGAGACACCATACTGCAGTTAGAATATTCGGTGATTGTAAACGCCTTTGAGGAACCAATCTCGTTCACAATGATCGAGAATCCGGCAGGAGGGTACCGCGACCTGTCAGGTTTCTCAGGGTGTGCCTCCCTGTCATGTTATCGGAACTCCTCAAGGTAGTCAGTGATCAGCGGTATTCCCCCATTAAATTCGTTGCTTCTGGTATTGAAGAGGGGGGAAATGGCGTGAAACGCTGAGCAAATCAATCACCGAGTAGTTTCGTGAATCCACCTTGTGTGCTGTAATGGATCAGTTTTCCGAGATGGAAGTTAGGGGTCAGCTAAAGCATTCAGCTGAAGGGAGGGCCTAGCTGTATCAAGCTACCTAAAGATATAGCTAATAAGAGGGCATGTATTAATGTCGAAAATAAAACCGATCAGGCTTCTTTTGCATGGTCAATCCGGAATTGCGAGAGAAATTAAACAAAATATCTGCAGCGCACATCCCAATATGTTAGATACCTTGACATTCGTGTTATAACTTGGATGGTATTGAGTTCTCCGTCAAGATCCAGGACAAACCTAAATTTGAGGTGCAGAATACCAGAATCAAATTTATGGCCTGGAGAAGAAAAGCAAGCCAGATGAGCAGGACAAGCATACAGTCGTCAGCCCACTCCATTTCTCAAAATTTACCGGTGAGCCTAAGATAAATGTAAACAAGCTACTCTTCTCTGAAGGCGATAATTATGTCTGGATCAAAGACCTGTCCCAACTCCTATTCTCTCAACTGAATAACTACCATTGCTTAAAGGGCCTGAATTATTTTTCCTCAGCCAAGTTATTAGCGGCGCATCTAGTAGATTGTACTTCCAAGGACCTAGTATGTGTTACTATGCCTACTGAGGAAGACCAATACATAAAGTTTAAAAATGCTACCACCAGGAGCGATGCCTATTTGTAGTGTACACTGACTTTGAATGCCTCCTCATTTCTGTGACCCGCTGAGAAGGTGACCCCAAGATCTCACATACCACTTTTATAGAAAAACACATACCATATGCGGCAGTGTACCAGATTGTATCGTCCTATGATTCGAGTCTTAACCGCTAAACCCTGCGGTTTGGCTGCTCGCTGATCTCAAAAAGCTTTCATAGGAGATTGATAAGCTCGTCAGTGACAACGCTCCCATGACAAAATCAAACGAGAATGAAAATTTGTACAATAACTCTGTTGACTGTTATATTTGTGGGCTGCCATTAGACAGAAAAGCGGTAATTCCTCGTTGGGACCACTGTCATCTTACGGGGAAGATCCATGGCGCCGCTCACAATACGTGCAATTTGAAGTACCAGCTACCGAGACACATACCCGTTTTCTTCCATGATTTAAGTGGATATGACGCTCGCTTTCTAGTTGAGCTCTTGGCTGATTTCGGTTGGCAGAAAAATCAGATCAGTGTCCTACCCGAGGGAGTGGAGAAATACATTTCATTCTGCAAACGATTGACGCCAAGAGCTACACTCCACTTCCTTGACACGCTACGTGGTAGTGATGATAATGGGGTATTTGTCGCCTTAAAGGCATCCTTGACTGACATCAACTCACCACGTCCAAACTCAAAGGTAACAAACGCTCAAGAGCGTTACAGCGTGTACATCCCAATAGTGGCTTATGCGACTGGCGCAATATCTGAAAAGACATCATCTTTCACATGTATAAACAAGCTTACCAACTATCGTTTATGTTGCACAACTCCCTCCTGGTGTTACGATTTTTTTCCCGTCAGTGTAGTTCGGAAAAGTAGTCCGAAAGTGTGAATGTCGCCGATGGTTGTGGTGTTGGAGACGTGTACAGAAGTACGTCAGATCGACGATGTCGTCTCTGAAGAGATAGTTGATATCCATGCCACTAATCCATATGATGATGTGCCTCTTAGATGATGGAAAATAGGTCGCGTCACGATATACAGGGTGGAGCAGAGGAAACGCATGTTCTTTGAACCGCTAGTACAAGGCGACGAGAGGGGGTATTGACCTTGAATGAATGTTGGCAGACTGCCCATACAATGCAGTCACTATGGAGCGTTGGAGCATAGAGCATCGTGTGTTTGTTGTCGAGCAGTACATTAGAAACAATGATTCCGTAGTCACAGTGCAACGTCTTTTCCGTCAAATTGTTAGAGTTGGGCGTCGAGGTGCAGTGCCTGATCGAAATACTCTACTCCGATGGGTTGCAGCGTTTAGAAGTACTGGATCTGTGATGAAAAAGAAACCACCTGGTCTTCCCCGTTCAGTTCGCACTCCAGAAAATGTAGACTGAGTGAGAACGGCAGTTCTTGCATGCAACCGTCGGTTTCTCAAAGGATTGCAAAGATACTGAGAGATGCTGGGGAAAGAAATCTGTAGCCGCTGTAGCGCTGGGTATATCACGTCGTTCGCTTCACCACATCTTACATGATAATCTTAAGTTTCACCCACACAAGATAATGGTCGCCAGCAGCTTACTGAAGGGGATTTTGTGCAGCGCAGAGAGTTTTGTCGCGTAATGGACGAAATTTTTATGGAAGGTGCAGATGCTACAGTCTTCATGAGTGATGAAGCACATTTTCATGTAGATGGGTACGTCAATGTTCAAAATTGTCGGTACTGGCGCCGGAGAACCCACATGAATTACACCAAAGACCTCTCCACAGTTTAAAAGTAACAGTGTGGTACTGCATTTCAAAGATGGGGATTGTTGGACCCTACTTTTTTGAAGAGGAAGGAACTGCAGTTACTGTGACATCCGCGCTACGTTAAAATGTTAAACAACTTTCTTCGTCCAGAACTTGAAAGGCGTGAAGTGAACATGAGAGAAATATGGTTTCAGCAGGACCGTGCCACAGCTCACACAGTGAGAGCATCCATGGAACTGGTTCGACAAGTGTTCTCAGAACGTGTAATTTCGAGATACGGTGATATTTACTGCCCCCTCGCTCACCCGATTCGTCAATATGCGACTTCTTTTTGTGGGGATATTTAAAATCAAAAGTCTACATGAACAAGCCTCGCACAATTGATGACCTGAAGAATTCCATTCGTCAGGAAATTGAAGCCATGCCGAATGAAATGTTGGAGAGAGTCATTCATAACTTTCGGGGAAAGGATCCAAATTTGTATCCAGCAAGGAGGACGTCATCTCCAAGACATTATTTTTCGAACCTATTTAAAGTATGTATATTTCAAAACTGCATTACAAAACCTATCACTTAATGCTTGTTTTTATTATTTTTATCAAAATAATATTCAATAGTGAAAAACATGTGTTTCCTCTGCTCCACCCTGTATTAGTGTCGTAAGAGAACGTGATGTCATGGTACTTGGAGGCAGACAGCCGTGATCTTCTGTACAAGTGTCCAGACAGTTGCTGCTGCCCCACGCTCATAATGGTGTAAATCTGTATCTTCGAGATTGCGCTTTAGGCCAGAAATAGCAGCGCGAAGCTGAGCAGTTTCTGTCTTGTAGTATATTTGCCGTTGACGAGAAGGTACCATGTCTTAGTGGTGTCAGTGGTGTGGTATGGTTGACGGATCGTTTGCCAAACTGTAGGGCACGAAATCTGGAGTTGATGTGCTTCGACGGGGTTTCAGGATGGGGACGGTCAGAGAAGTGGTACAGGGTACACTCCGCCACGCACCGTACAGTGCCTTGAGGAGTATCTGTTTGGATGTAGTTGTATAAGATGATAGATGTTGGGGGTAGCCGCCTTCCTGGTCCTCGGGAGCTTGGTGCATATGTAGCGGTATTCCAAATACACTCCTGGAAATTGAAATAAGAACACCGTGAATTCATTGTCCCAGGAAGGGGAAACTTTATTGACACATTCCTGGGGTCAGATACATCACATGACGACACTGACAGAACCACAGGCACATAGACACAGGCAACAGAGCATGCACAATGTCGGCACTAGTACAGTGTATATCCACCTTTCGCAGCAATGCAGGCTGCTATTCTCCCATGGAGACGATCGTAGAGATGCTGGATGTAGTCCTGTGGAACGGCTTGCCATGCCATTTCCACCTGGCGCCTCAGTTGGACCAGCGTTCGTGCTGGACGTGCAGACCGCGTGAGACGACGCTTCATCCAGTCCCAAACATGCTCAATGGGGGACAGATCCGGAGATCTTGCTGGCCAGGGTAGTTGACTTACACCTTCTAGAGCACGTTGGGTGGCACGGGAAACATGCGGACGTGCATTGTCCTGTTGGAACAGCAAGTTCCCTTGCCGGTCTAGGAATGGTAGAACGATGGGTTCGATGACGGTTTGGATGTACCGTGCACTATTCAGTGTCCCCTCGACGATCACCAGTGGTGTACGGACAGTGTAGGAGATCGCTCCCCACACCATGATGCCAGGTGTTTGCCCTGTGTGCCTCGGTCGTATGCAGTCCTGATTGTGGCGCTCACCTGCACGGCGCCAAACACGCATACGACCATCATTGGCACCAAGGCAGAAGCGACTCTCATCGCTGAAGACGACACGTCTCCATTCGTCCCTCCATTCACGCCTGTCGCGACACCACTGGAGGCGGGCTGCACGATGTTGGGGCGTGAGCGGAAGACGGCCTAACGGTGTGCGGGACCGTAGCCCAGCTTCATGGAGACGGTTGCGAATGGTCCTCGCCGATACCCCAGGAGCAACAGTGTCCCTAATTTGCTGGGAAGTGGCGGTGCGGTCCCCTACGGCACTGCGTAGGATCCTACGGTCTTGGCGTGCATCCGTGCGTCGCTGCGGTCCGGTCCCAGGTCGACGGGCACGTGCACCTTCCGCCGACCACTGGCGACAACATCGATGTACTGTGGAGACCTCACGCCCCACGTGTTGAGCAATTCGGCGGTACGTCCACCCGGCCTCCCGCATGCCCACTATACGCCCTCGCTCAAAGTCCGTCAACTGCACATACGGTTCACGTCCACGCTGTCGCGGCATGCTACCAGTGTTAAAGACTGCGATGGAGCTCCGTATGCCACGGCAAACTGGCTGACACTGACGGCGGCGGTGCACAAATGCTGCGCAGCTAGCGCCATTCGACGGCCAACACCGCGGTTCCTGGTGTGTCCACTGTGCCGTGCGTGTGATCATTGCTTGTACAGCCCTCTCGCAGTGTCCGGAGCAAGTATGGTGGGTCTGACACACCGGTGTCAATGTGTTCTTTTTTCCATTTCCAGGAGTGTAGAAACAGCCGAATTGTGACACTGGAGATGAGATTTATGCTACCAACGTCGATGGGAATCTCGGCAATGAACATTCCAGTGAAACAATTATCCTGGATTCTCCACAAATCCTAGATCAAACGTTAACCAGAGCAAAGCCACCATCCCGCTTCTGTAAGTTGAGGGCATCATACTACACTTTGAAGAAGTGTCCAGAGCATATACACTGAAGCCCCAAAGAAATTGGTATAGGCATGCGTATTCAAATACAGAGATATGTAAATACGCAGAACACTGCGCTGCAGTCGACAACGTCTATATAAGACGACAAATGCCTGGCGCAGTTGTTAGATCGGTTACTGCTGCTAGAAGGGCAGGTTTTCAAGATTTAAGTGAGTTTGAAAGTGGTGTTATAGTCGGTGCACTGACGATGGGACATAGCATCCCTGAGGCAGCGATGAGGTGGGGATTTTCCCAACTCCCATTTCACAAATGTACTGTGAATATCAGGAATCCGGTAAAACATCAAATATCCGATACCGCTGCGGCCGGAAAAAGATCCTGCAGGAACGGGACCAACGACGACTGAAGAAAATCGTTCAACGAGACAGAAGTGCAACCCTTCCACAAATTTCTGCACATTTCAATGCTGGACTATCAACAAGTGTCAGCGTGTGAACCATTCAACGAAATATCATCGATATGGGCTTTCGCAGCCGAAGGCTCACTCGTGTACCCTTGATGGCTGCACAACACAAAGCTTTACACCTCGCTTGGGCCCATAAACGCCGACATTGGACTATTGATGACTGGAAATATGTTGCCTCATCGGACGAATCTCGTTTCAAATTGTGTCGAGCAGATGGACGTGTACAGGTATGGAGTAATCTCACGAATCCATGGACCCTGCATGTCAGCAGGGGACTGTTCAAGTTGGTGGAGGGTCTAAAATGGAGTGGTGTGTGTGCAGTTGGAGTAATATGGGACCTCTGATACGTCTAGATTCGACTCTGACAGGTGACACGTGTGTAAGCATCCTTTCTGATCACCTGTCTCCATTCATGTACATTGTGCATTCCGATGGGCATGGGCAATTCCTGAAGGACATTGCTACACCCCACACGTCCAGAATTGCTACATATTGGCTCGAGGAACACTCGTCTAAGTTTAAACACTTCTGCTGGCCACCAAACTCCCCAGACATGAAGATTATTGAGCATATTTGGGATGCTTTGCAACGTGCTGCTTAGAAGATATCTCCTCCCCCTCGTACCCTTACAGATTTATGGACAACCTGAAAGTATAAAAGATAATATTGTTCCAAAATAATTATTCAACAGACCTGCATCTGACTGCGTCTGCGAACTTGTTTCGTGCACTCTTCCATTTTGCCGGTAATGAAACATGTATTTGACTCTGCAATCAAGTTTAAGAGAATAATGCTGTTTGTGCAGTGGCATTAAGATGGTACTGAAAAATTAACTTTTGGCCCTGATGTTTACTTAATGAAATTATATCTTGACTTGAATAATGCCAGTTGTGCAATGGTATGAAATTAGTTATTTGAAATAACTTTGCTCTGATAATTTCAGTTATACCAAAATCGATTTCTAACCATGAACTGCACATATATATTGCATAGAGACCTCATTTTCTTCACGTTCTTTTATTTGGAGGGTAACTTTACTTTACTACTCATTTTCATATTCAATACAAGCAAAGGATGTGGATTATGATTCAGGCTGTTAGATTTAAACACAATGTTGATCTCAATATATATATATATATATATATATATATATATATATATATATATATATATATATATATATATTGTTAAAAATTTAAGTCATATACAAAAACTAACATTTCCAACATTTTTGGGTCACAAATCACTCTTTAAAAAAATTTTACAAAATGCTTACTGCGACAAAACTTGGACATACAATTCCTAACTCTGAACATTATCTAACAAAAACTGTTTTTGAAATCATTTTATAGCTTCTCCCATTAACATGCTAAAGTTGGTTCAGTGTACAACCTGAAAACTGTGTAGCGCGAATCCTACCTAAAAGGTGTCACCACACGTCTGCTTCCTCCGGACACCTTGCTGCGACGACCGAGTTTTTTACAGCGCGCGCCTGGCTCTCTTAACCATTAAAGATCCTCCTACTCAAAGATATCATACTCATTCCACCATGCGATTGGCAACTATCGACTTTATTTTCTGGATCTACCCTGATCAGACCTCAGCACATACCTTTCAAGCCCTGCAGGATTCATTGTGTCAGTTCTCTTTAGCACTACTTCAGACATTAGTTGTGTCCATGCCAATTCATATTGCGGCATTTCTGCATGTTCACGGGGCCCTACACGATATTACACAGGTGTACCAACTTCTTTGGCCCTGCAGTGTAAAACATCCAAAAGCTGCCTGCAGTTAGGTTGCCATTCTCACAGTGATGAGTACAATCTAAGCAATGTGGGATATCCAGGCTATGAGGTGTGTACTGACATAGATAACCACCTAGCTGATATTCAGCTTGTGTAGTTTGTTTGTTTATCTTAGAAGAAAGATTAAGGAAAGGCAAACCTACGTTTCTAGCATTTGTAGACTTAGAAAAAGCTTTTGACAATGTTGATCGGAATACTCTCTTTCAAATTCTGAAGGTGGCAGGGGTAAAATACAGGGAGCTAAAAGCTATTTACAATTTGTACAGAAATCAGATAGCAGTTATAAGAGTCGAGGGGTATGAAAGGGAAGCAGTGGTTGTAACCTATCCCCGATGTTATTCCATCTGTATATTCAGCAAGCAATAAAGGAAACAAAAGAAAAGCTCGGAGTAGGTATTAAAATCCATGGAGAACAAATAAAAACTTTGAGGTTCGCCGATGACATTGTAATTCTCTCAGAGACAGCAAAGGACCTGGAAAAGCAGTTGAACGGAATGGACAGTGTCTTGAAAGGTGGGAATAAGATGAACATTAACAAAAGCAAAACGAGGATAATGGAATGTAGTCGAATTAAGTCCGGTGATGCTGAGGGAATTAGATTAGGAAATGAGACACATAAAGAAGTAAAGGAGTTTTGCTATTTGGGGAGCAAAATAACTGATGATGGTCGAAGTAGAGAGAATATAAAATGTAGACTGGTAATGGCGAAGAAAGCGTTTCTGAAGAAGAGAAATTTGTTAACATCGAGTATAGATTTAAGTGTCAGGAAGTCGTTTCTGAAAGTATTTGCATGAAGTGTAGCCATGTATGAAAGTGAAACATGGACGATAAATAGTTAAGACAAGAAGAGAATAGAAGCTTTCGAAATGTGGTGCTACAGAAGAATGCTGAAGATTAGATGGGTAGATCACATAACTAATGAGGAGGTATTAAATAGAATTGGGGAGAAGAGTAGTTTGTGGCATAACTTGACTAGAAGATAGGATCAGTTGGTAGGACATGTTCTGAGACATCGAGGGATCACCAATTTAGTACTGGAGGGCAGCGTGGAGGGTAAAAATCGTAGATGGAGACCAAGAGATGAATACACTAAGCAGATTCAGAAGGATGTAGGCTGCAGTAGGTACTGGGAGATGAAGAAGCTTGCACAGGATAGAGTAGCATGGAGAGCTGAATCAAACCAGTCTCAGGACGGAAGTCACAACAACAACACTTTGTTTGCTTAGCCTGATGCATTGTAGTAGCGCTGGAAAATTGATTGCTGTGGTACAGCGAACGTCGAGCATGTACACCACTCCAAGACAACGGTGGGTGTCCACTGGTTGAAAGGGGGCTACACTGTCTGTGGGAATGCCCTGGCTGATCTTCACGCCGCATGATTTTGCGACGTTCATAGCGCTTCCAGCCCACACACTGTAATGGGTAATCTATTGCATCGTGGCTTGTATTTCGGCTGCTGGACGTACGAAGAGAAGCAAGTCGTCCACGTATCCATGACAGCGGAAAACCTGCTCCCAAGCTGGAATACTCATCGAGTGTTGTCGTAATCCACAGATGGGTGGTCCTATCACAGTGGTATAAGCACAGTCAACAATGGGCAACCCAGTCTCACTGAGCATTCAATAGGTATAGGTTCCGTGAGTCTTCCGTTTACGAGAAGCATGGACGTCTCCGCTCTAATAAGACACATAATCACCTGCATGCACGTTGGGGGAATCGCCAAGGTGTGACCGTGTGAAAATCACATACGTGGGAGGCACTGAGATTAGATTAGATTAGATTAGATTAGTTTTTCGTTCCATAGATCCGTGTTGAGGAGATCCTCGTGGATGTGGAACATGTCACTTTTTTTTAATGCTGAAATAACAATACTAATAGTATGAATATATACAATACATCATTTGTTTCTGTTAAAAAATTCGTCAATGGAGTAGAAGGAGTTGGCCACTAGTTAGTCTTTCAGGCTCCTTTTAAACTGATCTTTATTTGTAAATAAATTTTTTATGTTTGCTGGCAAATTATTGAAGATGAGTGTTCCTGAGTAGTGGACCCCTTTTTGAACTAAAGTAAGTGCTTTTAAGTCCTTGTGCAGATCATTTTTTTTCCTGGTATTGTATGTATGAACTGAGCTGTTTCTTGGAAAAAGAGATATATTATTTAGGACAAATTTCATTAAGGAGTAAATATACTGAGAGGCAATAGTTGGTATACCCAGTTCTTTGAAGAGGTTTCTACAAGACGTCCGTGAGTTTACTCCACAAATAATACGTATTACACGCTTTTGGACTCTGAAAACTTTTGTTTGACTTGAAGAGTTACCCCAAAATATTATACCATATGACATTATGGAATGAAAGTAGGCAAAGTATGCGAGCTTTTTCACTTTTATGTCGCCTATGTCCGCTAACACTCGAATTGCAAATATAGATTTGTTAAGGCGTTTCTGCAGTTCTGTGGTGTGCTCCTCCCAACTGAATTTATTATCAAGTTGTAATCCCAGGAATTTAAGACTGTCAACGTCTTCTATCTGCTCTTCTTTGTACTTTATGCATATGCTGGGTGGAAACCTCTTACAGGTTCTGAATTGCATATAGTGAGTCTTTTCGAAGTTTAATGTCAGTAAGTTGGCTTTAAACCATTTATTAATATCCATGAAAATATCATTAGCAGATCATTCTAGAACTACACTTGACATACTATTTATTGCAATACTTGTGTCATCTGCAAACAAAACGAACTCTGCTTCTGGCAGTGTACCTGATGAGAGATCATTCATGTACACAAGAAAAAGCAATGGCCCTAAGATGGATCCTTGTGGGACACCACATTTAATTTCTTCCCATTCTGATGATGACTAACGACTTAATTCACTAGTCCCTTGCACTGACACCCTTTGTTTCCTGTTAGCGAGGTAGGACTTGAACCATTTTGCAGCGCTGCCTGTGACACCATAGAATTCTAATTTATTTTTTAAATGCCACAACCGAATGCCTTTGACAAATCACAGAAAATACCTGCTGCTTGTAACATGTTATTTAAAGAATTAAGTACATTTTCACTGTAGGTGTAAATAGCCTTTTCGATATCAGAACCCTTCAGAAATCCAAACTGTGTTCTTGATAATATGTTATTTGTGGTCAGATGGTTGAGAAGCTGCCTGTACATTACTTTTTCTAAGATTTTTGAGAATGCTGGCAAAAGTGAAATCGGTCTGTAGTTTGATGGCATCTCTTTATCCCCTTTCTTGAATAGAGGCTTAACATCTGCATATTTCAGCCAGTCAGGAAATGTCTCAGTTATAATTGACTGGTTACACAACTAACTTAGAATTGTACTAAACTCACAAGAACATGCCTTAATTAACTTTGTTGATATTTCATCGTAACCACTAGAATACTTTGTTTTTAAAGATTTTATTATGGAAGTTATTTCTTTTGGTGAAGTGAGTGACATATTCATGTACCTGAAGCTATTTGTAAAGGCTAGTTTCAGATATTCAAGGGCATTATTCACTGATCCTGACAATCCCATTCTATCGGTAACGGATATAAAGTACTTCTTAAATAGATTTGCCACACTATGCCCATCGGTTACTAATGTGTCATCTACCCTTAGTGCTATTTGCTCCTGTTCCTTTCTGGTTCTACCAGTCTCCTCTTTCACTATATCCCATATTGTTTTTATTTTGTTCCCTGACATTGCTATCTTCATCTCGTAGTGCATTTGTTTAGATGTCTGAATTACTTTTTTTAAATATTTTACAGTATTCCTTGTATTTAGCTAAATCATCAGCATTGGAGCTCTTCTTGGTCGACAGATACATTTTCCTTTTTGTCTTACAGGAAATCTTTACTCCTTGTGTGACCCATGGTTTTATTATAGACTTCTGTTTAATTTGAGTAACTTTTAGAGGAAAACAGTTTTCAAACATGGTACTGACATTGTTCATGAATGTGTTATATTTTTCATTCATGTCATGAGCACTATAAACATCTTTCCAGTTCATATCTTTGAGCAGTTTTCTAAAACACTCAATTTTTGGTGGTGGCAAGATGCTGTGACGCCTCCTGTTGTGTCAGTCCTCACAGAAGGTTATTAACTGCATGTTTTAAGGGCTTGTTGCGGAATGTCACTACGTAGGTGAGTGAAAAGGCGGTTGTGGTTCGGTCGGTGTTCGTATCCTGACGCTGTAGTTTTGAGGTGTAGCGTTGCCACAACCAGAACATGTTCGATGTTGCATGTCGTAAATCACCACTGCTCAGCAGCCGCCTACAAAAATGTAAGATGAGACATGACGTTTGAGGTCTATTCGGACCTATCTCACACTGTTAAGTAGTACATACGCCGCAAATTGTGCTCATGTTTCGGCTACATGACTGTGGACTTTCCCATACAGGGTCAGCACCTTGATGACTTCGACTTCCCGTACCTTGAAAGGTAGTCAGAAAACGGATCATTCGAAGGCCAGATCCGGCGTGGTTCAAGACCACAGGCCCAATGTTACCGTCGGAGTGTCGAAATTTGAGTCCATGTAGCTTCCGTCGAATGTTCTCGGTGCAGGCAGCGTCGATCGATAGGTGATTGCTGATGACATCGTCACAGGGAAACTTCACATCTTCACGTAATAAATGCGCAATGGCCAGTACTTTGGTCCGTCTGTTTTCATTCGAAAAGGTGAACTTAAAGAATGTTCTTCCTGTAAGAGCTGGCCATGATAGTTTGTTCGGCTTAGAAGCGCAGTAACACGGAAGTCAACAAACACTACGCGAGCAGCAGCGAGGACAGCTAACAAGGGAATGATCCAATAAGGCATGTCGAAATCTACCCTGAAATTTTTTACACAGGAAGAAGACAACGAAAGCGGCTGCCAAGAGGCACTGCAAGTATTAAAAAGAAATAGCTGAAAACTGCCAAATTCGTAGCACACCAGGCGATGGTAGAAATGTGCAGCCCTACCGGCGCTGTAGCAACTGCGCATGCGCAACTATAGTCCGTGGGACGAGTGATTGGTACTGACAGTTCCGGCGGCAGACGGCGCTGTTGCCTAACGTGGCTCACAGCACGCGGCGCCCTGTCTGCTACACGCATTCTCTAGCAACAGAAATAAAAGCGAGACAAAATACAAGTCGTATTGGTACGCGTGAATTTATTTAAAGTTGATGCTTGAAATATATTAACTCGAAAACTGATAAGAGCTATTTAGTACAAGTATCTAAGATGCTGAAACATAATAAAGTAATTTGTTAAACTTCACAACTGAAATGAAAACTATTTTCGCAAGTTGTTGAACATTAGCAGTTTTGGTTTCCATTGTTAAGTATTAGCATTATTAATTTGTTCTACTACAAGCTACAGAATAATTGGTCAGTGTATTAAGAGTTATAATCTGAAGAAAGTACTCACAATATGATGATCTGGTTGTAGATCGATAGCAAACTCCCTCCTTACATTCCTGAATACGTTGTAGTTACTGTAATGGAAAAACACCACTCACATCACTGGCAGAATCTTATTTGACATTGTCTTCCTCAGCACTACTCGAACTATCACTGCTCTCTCCCAGATGTATAATTAAATTTTCGATGCATTCTTCCACGACCCCTTCGTTTTTGGCCGCCTCTCTGATGGCACTTGCAGTGCTGTTTACAATTTTAGCCCACGTCTCGCTTGTCACTTTATTGATAGCTGCTGGAAGGAGAGTTTCCACTTCAGAGATCGTGAATTTTTTATTGTTTGCAGCAATGTAATTTTTTATCTGCGCCCACACTCCTTCAATTGCATTGAAGTGACAGTGGTATGGAGGAAGCCGAACGATTTCATGCCCGTGCCTTTTAGCAATCTCGTCAATTACATATGTTGGAAATTGGGGTTTCTTTTGTGCCACAGTTTTGAGCAGTTCCGCCTTCCTTAAATCTTCTCTGAAATCTACTTTTCGCCGTTTCAACCACTGAATGATATCGTCTTTTTTTGTTGCCAAGGTTGGTGCCTTATCGTGAACAACGGAATGATAACGCGCATTGTCCATAACAATCACTGATGGACTTGTCAGATTCGTCATAAGCGATGTCTCGAACCATTCTTGAAATACTACACTGTTCATTTCTTCATGGTAATCTCCCGTCTTTTTTGACCGAAACATTTTCAAGCAGTTTGGCACAAAACCTTTCGATGTTCCTGCATGTAAGACAATAATACGCCCTCCTTTGCCAACAGGCACTGCCATTGTCCCCTCGGGCGTTCCATCATTCCAGCCTCTACGTAAAGAATGGCTGGCATTGACCCAAGTTTCATCTAACCACACTATACTTTCGAATTCCACACCATGATCCTGGGCAGAAATCTGCACCGCCATGCAACTACATCTGTCCTTTCCATTAATATTTTGCGTCCGTTAAACAGTGAATAGCTGAAGCCTATGTCTTTCAACACTGTACGCAATGAAAATTTGCTCCCTTTAAAAAGATCGTCTTTCTGAAGCGACACCTGTAATTTAGATAGAGTGGGATGTTCCCTTCTCTTATAATAGCTGTATATATGACGACGAATAGCGTCTTTCTGAAAATCGTCCAAAGCTGTCACCTGTTTATTTCTCGGTCGCTTCTTTCCTGGTGTGTGCAGCTTTGTTGTGCCACTCTCGCCACAATCTACACTATACTGTTCTTTCCCTATCTTTACAACAGTGTTCTTACTTATTTTCAATGCTGCTGCACTTCTCTTCACAACCTGAACAACAGGAATTAAGGGCCCACCTTTGTCCTTTTCTTTCTCAAAGTAATCCCTCACAGAGCACACGAATTCACGGGCCTGGGTGTGTAGCACACTTTTCTTCCTCCGTTTCACTTCTTGTGTTGGGCTGGTACTACCCGCCGCACTAGACATTGTTTACAACGAAACATAAACAAAGAAACACTAAAAACAACAAAAACGAAATTAACTGCGAATTCAACTTCAGACAAACGACGAACGACCGCACCGCCTGCACGCGAACACAGGTAAGTTTCATAAGCACGCGCGACCGGGTTTCAGAGAGGCAACGTGGCCCTTGCTACCCGCTCAAAGTCAGGCCGTCATTGGCTGCCTGCCTGCGGTCGCTAGGCAACGGAAAGACGCTACCGAGCTGTCAATACCAAAGACTCGTCTCCCAGACTATAGGCACACACACACACACACACACACACACACACACACACACACACACACACACACAGCCGAGTCGGCGGTACATTCGTAAACAGGAAATACGACACAACCCGATCGTAATTTGTAATGGACGTTCCAGGTTACCGTTTGTTTACAGTTTTTCTGACACTACGGTACACAGTTATTATTCTCCCGAATTAGCCAATCAAGTAACATCTACTACAAATTATCACTTGCTTTTTGCAGTATTCGTGGTATTGACAATACAGATAAAGCTGAATTAATATGTATGGTGCCTTGATATGACTAGAGGTGTACAAATTCCCCTTGCAGCCTGCTTGCCCCTAGCTCCTCTGCAACCATTCATGCAGGTCAGCCTGCCGCAACGTAAACACAAGAGTGCGCGTGTACTGAGGCATAGTGGGTAATGCGGCCGACTTGGGCTCCCGCAAGCCCGGGCTACTTGGGTTCCCGCAGGCTTGCGAAGCTTCTCGGGACCCGTTCAGCTTGCTGCGTCTGACAACAGGTTGCGCTGTCAAGCTACCGTGACTAGAGTAGCCAGGTAGTTATCCCGCAGTTCATTTATCGCAACGGTGGGGGCAGCACAATGAATAGGTCGAACTTTAGTGAGATTGAAAAAAATTGACAACTGGCGAAGACATGCTGGTAACGAAACAGAGAGCCGGCCGGAGTGGCCGTGGGGTTCTAGGCGCTACAGTCCGGAACCGAGCGTCCGCTACGGTCGCAGGTTCGAATCCTGGCTCGGGCATGGATGTGTGTGATGTCCTTAGGTTAGTTAGGTTTAATTAGTTCTAAGTTCTAGGCGACTGATGACCTCAGAAGTTAAGCCGCATAGTGCTCAGAGCCATTTGAACCATTTGAACGAAGCAGAGCTCAAGTGCCGCATGGGAAACGTTTTCGTGTGTTTATGAGGCCGCAAACGATGTCATAATCTTTTGTAAGGTGCTCTATTCCATGCACTGTCCGAAATATTATGTAGACAGTAATGTTCGTCTTGATGGTCAAGCGTGCAAAATTTCTTCGAGATCCGAATAAAACTGTAGGTTGGTGTAGAAGTGTGTAAGTAAAGTACCCTCCCCCATGCACCATTCAGAATTTTAAGCAGACAGCGCCCTTCATCCTGCTTTGAATATCAAGTGTGACAAATTTCATCAAGATAGGAATAAAAACGTACAATTTGTCGAATTCCGTTAGGTAAAGTAACCCCTGCCATGCACCCGACGAAATTTTATGTAGACTGTGACCTTCCTCTTGGTTTCAAGGTACAGTGTGCAAAATTTCGTGAAGATTGTATCCAATACAAACACACGGACACAATGAAAACGCACTTTCAGGTTTTCTCAAATTTTCCGATTTTTCGGTCGATTTTCCAAAATTTTATTTCATAAAAACCTTGTCCTGAGAATTACGAACACAGCAAAAAAAAAAAAAAATAGCCGAATTGGTCCAGCCGTTCTCGAGTTTTACGCTTATCAACACATTTGGCAATTCATTTTTATTTATATAGATAATAAGCCCGAAATATACTCGTAAAGGAAGAATGTACAAATAAAACCCAACATTTTTTTTTGACCTGAAATTAATATATATATATAATTATATAACGCTAGGGTTTGTCTTTTGGTGCTCAGGTAAAATAAAAACTTTTAATTAACGTTCATAATACGACAATGACGCGCGCAGACTAAACGGCTGCGTAGCGCAGCTCAGCAGTAATATGCGCAGGCAAGCAAGTTTCCCACAGCCTGCCCGGGTTGGGTTCTGCTTGGCTTGGCTGGGAGTGAAGCAGCCTGCCCGTTCTGTTGACAACGCGCGGCGGCCTGCCCGCCTGGCCACCAGGCAAGCATGGACGGGTTAAAAGCGGAACATGTACACCACTGGATATGACCAGCCTGCTAATAGTACCTTTTCTTTTCTTCCAGTTTCACAGTAATGTGGGATCCAGTTAATGTTTTCAATTTAGCAATTTTGAAATATAAAAATCGTGGTTTCCAGCCGAAATGACCTACTTCTTCTGAGGACGTAAATATGCGTCATTTGTTAGTTGATTTCCTTGACATTCATTCGAATGATATCGACATTTCGTTTGAAATTGTGGATACGTTAGAAGAAATAGGAAATAAATGTGACGATTCCATGAACTGTGGTTCGGACGACGTCAGCTGTGCCAGCAACAGTTTTGAAGAAGATCCAAGCCCAAATTAAAAAAAAAAAAAAAAGCCACGTGCATCAACAGCTTTCATCGGCAAAGAAAAGGCAGTCAAATATTGGTTAAATGAAGGAGAGAGAAAACGTTTGAAGTTACGCAGTGAGCAAAGGCGTTTTCGTTTCGTAAAATCGGAGCGTGAACTGTACAAACGGAATAATAAATTACATGAAATAAGAAATATGCGCCAAACGGAAATCTAAAACCATCTGAATGAAAAACTGTTCGAAAGATTTAGAACTGCCCTTGAGAGCCTATGCACCATTACCGATGGGGATCTACGATTCTGAGCCCTCCGAACTGCATCTGACAAGAACATAGCAAATTTCCAGGTTTCGTCGACCTGGCTACGCAGGTACAAGAAATCGTACAGAGAAGGAAGTCACAAAATTACCAAGTTTACTTCACGTAAGCGTGTAGAGCAGCTGCCAGTGATAGACAAAAAAAAAAAAAAATGTTCAAATGTGTGTGAAATCTTATGGGACTTAACTGCAGTGATAGACAATGCTATAGAGAAATTCGTAGCTGACGTAAAGACGAAACTTGCTGTTATCCTCGCAACTGCTGTTCATAACGCTTATCAGTCAGATTTCCTGAAAGAACTGCGTGCACACCGCACTTTATCATGTCGGTGTGAAAAAAAGATGGAGTCGGTAGCTCAATCAATAAATGCAGTGACACATTCATATATGATAATGCCAGTGATAAGTATGAGTGGTTTACTGCTTCTGCAGCTGTATATCTGTCTTCTAGAACCGCGAGGCAAATTAGGACCAAAAATAAAAAATGGACTGTTTAGTTGCAAAAATCTTGTAATCGACGTATCAACATCTGGAAAAATGGGAAAGAATAAATAATTTTCAACATTTCGTTCGAACCGTATTCCTTCCAGGAAACTAATTCATTACTTTTGTTGGATTCATGGTCTGGACGTAACGACGCCTCTGTTTTTGTGGAGGACGACGAAAAATCTGTAGATGTAATGTGGATTCCGCCTGCAACTATTAGTGCGATTCAACCTCTCGATAAGGAATTTTTTGACAATGGAAAGCATTTTTCAGGAAATTATCAGACAACATAATTTCCGATACCTCTCTCTCATTTCAGGTTTATCAGCGGAACAGTATTCTTAAGCCCCAGTCATTTGCATTACGTTTTCTTCGCCACGCTTTACGAATTTGACCAAGTATGCCTGGTATGCAGGGCAATATGCAGAACAACGGCCGGGACCATTTCTGACTCCATTCCAGTTCTGTCTAAATAAAACTAGTGGTCACTGCCAAGTGCCTGACTGCGTCAATTTTTCCTTTGTCCGGTGTACCTGGTGCAAGGAAAATGTTCGTTTTTGTCATTCAATAAAGACTTCGCATTTTTGTATTGACTACAGGAAATAAACAAAGAACTGTTTTATTGTTAGTCAAATGTACAACATTCAAACGTTATTATAAGGAATGGCCTACAGGAATTGTTATAAAATGTAGTACTGCAAGACACATTTGACAAAGCAGTTTTTTGAACCAAGACACATCTCATTTCAACAAATTACAAGTCGTCGTCGATGGAAGTCGTCTGTGACATCAAACACTGCCATGATTTTATTTTCTCTGCTAGGCACATTTATCAGGATTACATGTGGAAGAATTGAACTGTCGATATGAAGTTAAAAATTGTTTGTATAGTTTAAACCAGGATTTCACCGGAGCAAACGCCGGTCGGTGTGGTTGAGAGGTTCTAGGCGCTACAGTCTGGAACCGCGCGACCGCTGCGATCGCAGGTTCGAATCTTGCTTTGGGCATGGTTGTGTATAATGTCCTTAGGTTAGTTAGGTTTAAGTAGTTCTAAGTTCTGGGGGATTGATGACCTCAAAAGTTAAGTCCCAGAAAATATTAGATACAGGCTCCCAGGTAGATGCTGTTTTCCTTGACTTCCGGAAGGCGTTCGACACAGTTCCGCACTGTTGCCTGATAAACAAAGTAAGAGCCTACGGAATATCAGACCAGCTGTGTGGCTGGATTGAAGAGTTTTTAGCAAACAGAACACAGCATGTTTTTCTCAATGGAGAGACGTCTACAGATGTTAAAGTAACCTCTGGCGTGCCACAGGGGAGTGTTATGGGACCATTGCTTTTCACAATATATATAAATGACCTAGTAGATAGTGTCGGAAGTTCCATGCGGCTTTTCGCAGATGATGCTGTAGTATACAGAGAAGTTGCAGCATTAGAAAATTGTAGCGAAATGCAGGAAGATCTGCTGCGGATAGGCACTTGGTGCAGGGAGTGGCAACTGACCCTTAACATAGACAAATGTAATGTATTGCGAATACATAGAAAGAAGGATCCTTTATTGTATGATTATATGATAGCGGAATAAACACTGGTAGCAGTTACTTCTGTAAAATATCTGGGAGTATGCGTACGGAGCGATTTGAAGTGGAATGATCATATAAAATTAATTGTTGGTAAGGCGGGTACCAAGTTGAGATTAATTGAGAGAGTCCTTAGAAAATGTAGTCCATCAACAAAGGAGGTGGCTTACAAAACACTCGTTCGACCTATACTTGAATATTGCTCATCAGTGTTGGATCCGTACCAGATCGGGTTGACGGAGGAGACAGAGAAGATCCAAAGAAGAGCGGCGCGTTTCATCACAGGTTTATTTGGTAGGCGTGATAGCGTTACGGAGATGTTTAGCAAACTCAAGTGGCAGACTCTGCAAGAGAGGCGCTCTGCATCGCGGTGTAGCTTGCTGTCCAGGTTTCGAGAGGGTACGTTTCTGGATGAGGTATCGAATATATTGATTCCCCCTACTTATACCTCCCGAGGAGATCACGAATGTAAAATTAGAGAGATTAGAGCGCGCACGGAGGCTTTCAGACAGTCGTTCTTCCCGCGAACCATACGCGACTGGAACAGGAAAGGGAGGTAATGACAGTGGCACGTAAAGTGCCCTCCGCCATACACCGTTGGGTGGCTTGCGGAGTATAAATGTAGATGTAGATGTAGAGCCATTTGAACCTGAGCAAATAAGCTAACAAGCACGAGCAAAAGAGAAATCTGTCTGGAGTACCCAGTAGGACTCTTGCAGGTCTTTCAACTAAACACAACTGCAGTTGCTTACGTGTCCCTAACTTTCCCCAGTTACCTGATCGGAAAATGGAGTTCAACGTGGAATCCGAACAACATGCCCCTGAGAAGTGAATGCTTGGTTAAAAATCATAGCGAAAAAGTTGTGGTCGGAACGAGATTTGACCTCGCGATCTCTGGATCACGAAGTGCGCGCTTTGCCACTAGATCATTTTTGTTTTCAATAAAAAAAAGAATATTACATTAGACCCTGCACGCGTAGTGGAAACGCTAGCTGTGTCACCTTTTGAGATGATGCTCGACGTCGGTAATTAGAGTTCTGTTTATAAATTTCTCTTCAATGGTAATGAGAAGCCAGGGAAAAACGGCAGCCGACATACAAGGAAAACTTTGGTACAGTGCTAAGGAGAGATGGAGATGCAATTCCGTGTAAAGTGCACTGTCTCCACGCATGTCACTCTTCCATACAAATTGAGACACTTAAATTCTTCCTCCTCTGCACCATTTTGCATACTCCGTCAAGAACAGTGCGCTCGCCATGCAAAATAATCCTTACTGAATAGGAAAGTTTTGCATTGTGACTCTAACAAGATACAAGTTGTATCCCGTATGCCGAATATTAGCTCCAAAAACTAAAAGCTAATAACACATCGTTCATAGGCAATGTTCGCTACTTCGTGTTCTCTTCCATTCCCTCTAGTATAAACGGAGCTACCCATATACAAGCGAATGGTCATTCGCATGTGTTAGATCCCATTCGCTCCGTTGTAAACCATGCTTTAGGTGCTTGAGGGGAGACGGTGGCAGAAATAATGAAAAATTTACAAATTATTTTTATTTGCTTATTTGATAGTAAATATAATTGAGATTACTATCCCAAATTTTTTCTTTGAAATTCGAACTACAAATGGCATAAAAAAATTAAAACCCTAAGCAGTGTAATGCGCCAAGTCCGCTTTTCAATGAACTAAATGGAGGAAAAATTTTATTGCAGAATTTAGCCTCTGAACCTAGAAAATATAGCTTTAGAAGGCTGTGCTATTTTGTATACATAACAGCAGTGTTGTAAAGAAGGCTGCGGAGCCATTTTCTGGTTCAATCAGTGTCGTATAGAAGGCTGTGGAGCGTTGTAAACAAGTTTTGTGCTGTTCCGTGGAATTCATGTGACACTTGATTTATTGTGCCATTCTTTGTGCAAGGTTGGATCTGTTGATCCCTTTTTACAATGCCTAGGCCTGGTAAAGTATTTTAAAAATATAGTAAGTCCCATATTTCCAATATAAAGTGAAAAACTGACATTGAGGTTAGGGTCGGGCCTGTAGATGCAAACATTAGCTTGTCTCCAAGTGCATCTAACATAAAATTTGGGACAGGGATTACGTCAGAAGAAACAAATCATGACAGAAATACAGGTTTCAGAGTTGTGGATCTGGAAATGGTGGCAGAAGCACTCAGAAAAGCCTGCAAGTGCTCTGTTTATGGAGGAAATGTGGATTTGGTTGACGATGGAAAGAGAGATGGTTTGGTTTGCACATTGCACATTTTGTGTCAAAACTGTGATGCTGACAGACCATTCAAGACATCAAAGATCAGTAATAGAATCTATTAAGCCAATATGAGATTTGCTTATGGACTAAGATGTATAGGGATTGGAAGAGATGGTGGTAAACTTTTATGCGGTATTATGAACATGCCTGGTCCTCCCCTAAAATTTTCTGCAATGAATACGGCTCTCCTCAATGCAGAGGCAGAAGTAAGTGAAGAGAGCATGAAAATGGCAGTCCTGGGGGCAATTCAAGAAAATTGTGAAGCAACTAATAGCAACGACATAGCAGTTTCCTGTGAGAGTTCCTGGATGAAGAGGGGGTATACTTCACTGCATGGAGTTTCAACAATCATTAGTGTCGACTCTGAAAAACTATTAGACTTAGAGATTATGTCTAAATATTGTTCTGCATGTTCCTTGCACAAGAAATATATTGATGCAGGTAAAGAAACAGAATGGCAAGAAGCCCATAAAGCTGCTTGTAGTAGAAATTATGCAGGCTGCAGTGGTGGGATGGAAGCATATGTACAGTATTTAGGAGATGGAGACTCTAGTGCTTTCAAGAATGTAGTTGAAAGTCAGCCCTACTGCACTACTGAGAAACTGGAGTGCTTAGGCCATATTCAGAAGAGGATGGGTGGACGACTCTGAAGTCTTGTTGCAGACAATAACGGCAAGCTACTAGAGGATGGGATGCCACTGGGAGGTAAAAACAGACTAACAAAGAAGAGAATTAACAGCCTAAAAGTCTATTATGTTGCTGCAGTTAGAAGTAACCTCACAAGCTTGGACAGTGTGAGGAAAGCAGTATGGGCCATTTGGTTTCATTACTTGTCGACAGACACTACACCTCAACATGGCCTCTGTTCTAATGAATGGTGCAAATTTTTGAAAAATAAGGAAAGTGGGGAAGCTTATACCCATAAAAATAACCTTCCTTATGAGGCTTCAATGGCCACTAAACCAACTTTTAGAGCACTGGCTTCACCAGAACTGCTAGAAAAATGTCTGCATGGGAAAACACAGAACCCAAATGAAAGTTTCAATGCTCTTATTTGGAAAAGATATCCAAAGACTGTGTTTGTTTACAATTTGGTGGTGAAGATTTCTGCTTTGGAAGCTGCAGCAATGTTTAATGATGGGAATGTGGCAAGACTTCACATCCTCAGCAAGTTGGGTTTTACACCTGGAGTCTTCACTGAGCAGATACTGCAGATCATCGATAAGCAAAGAATCGCGAAGGTGGAGACTTCAGTCCAGATCACACAAAAAATTGCTAGACAAAGGAGCAGAGAATTTAAAAGAGCTGTAGAGGATGATGAGGAAGAAATGGAATCTGGATATGGGCAGTTTTAGCTAAGGTATGATAGGTTTTTTTTGTTTTTTTTTTTTACTTTTCATCCGAACCTTAAAATAATTTTTCTGCAACTTAAGGTTTTCTGCTTTCAGGAACACATATATCAGAATCTACTGGAAGGACTGCAATGAAATTTGGCACACCTATTCTTTTACTTTGAAGCAATATTTAAGTGGAACAAAATTTTAATCGAGATATTATACACAGTTTTGTGGTTGATAATATATTGAAAAGTTTGCTTGTAAAAAATGTTCGAATCCAAAATATCACTGAAAATAATAGCATTAATTTACCAAAAAGTTACTGCACTTAATTGTACACCTATTAGTGTAAATTATTTTACCATTAAAAAAATTTGCCAAATTTGCATTGAAATTATGAAAAAGTGTACCTTAAAATAAAAATACAATAAAAAATTCAAAATTATCTCACTGCATTAGATTGTTATTAAAAATTCTGAATTAAAAAAAAATCATATTAGATCTCTATACATAAGTGTGCAAAATTTCAATGAGATTGAACAAAAAATGGCAAAGATATGGATTTACAAAAATATCAGTGCAAGACTGCCACCGACTCCCCTTAAACTTGGTCTCTTTGAACTTCGGATAATCCAGCTACACAGCGCTTTGTGTTAGCCGAGTCGCGCTCTAGGCGTAAAGGGTGGTAAAAACCGCTGTTATAAGCTGTATGTATAACGTCAACATTTTTTACAAAATAACAGTGCACTTCTTTCGCTGTCTTCTTCCTGTGTAAAAAATTTCAGGGTAGGTTTCGACATGTCTTATTAGACCATTCCCTTGTAGGTGTGGTCCATACGGCGGAACTGCCAAAGGCAGACTCCTCCGCTTAAACCATTACCACGTCTTTCCAATTCTGTGCGGTTACAGATATGTATGATGTGATACGTGGGGTTCCACAGTTCACTAAAAACTTACAATACCAGTAACAACGAGACCTAAACCACTAAACTGGACTTTTCATTTCTGAAAACGCTGTCCCTGTTACTAGATATGATGTTTAGAGACAAAATACAGTTCCACGACATTCGAAATAATACTTATGAGGAACTTACTTACGGAATCTCTTTGAGAGCATGTAGTCGGATATGAATTTAACTTCTGCGGCGAAGGAAGTGCGCCGGACGGAGTGGCCGTGTGGTTCTAGGCGCTACAGTCTGGAGCCGAACGACCGCTACGGTCGCAGGTTCGAATCCTGTGCTCTCCACCTTGTATAGCATTCTGTTTCCTCCTTTTGTTAGTAGGTGCTTACTTGCGCCAAGGCGATGAGTCACAGCTGAAGTAATTTGATATAGGTCGCATTCTTGCGCTTTGTGAAGGTCGATTCTGTATTAGCGCCATTTCCCGTCCCCTAGAATACAGAAAATCTACGATTTATCAGAGACTGAAGAGGATGTCGGACGAAGGCCATGACAAACGTCGTCGCTCTGTACGTCTACGGATTACCACTATAAGAATCAAGAAATTAGAGTCCTCCACTGTAGTGATAAAGAATCTTTCAGGATTAGAACAGTAATTGGGAACGTCCTTCAGCTAGGTGTGAGCAGGACGACTGTATGTTGTCATCTCAACGACAAAGAATGGTGTGGACGAAAATACGCAGTTAAGGAAGTGTTGAAAGAGCAACATTGTTGTTGTTGTGGTCTTCAGTCCTGAGACTGGTTTGATGCAGGTCTCCATGCTACTCTATCCTGTGCAAGCTTCTTCATCTCCCAGTACCTACTGCAGCCTACATCCTTCTGAATCTGCTTAATGTATTCATTTCTTGGTCTCCCTCTACGACTTTTACCCTCCACGCTGCCCTCCAGTACTAAATTGGTGATCCCTTGATGCCTCAGAACATGTCCTACCAACCGATCCCTTTTTCTAGTCAAGTTGTGCCACAAACTCCTCTTCTCCCCAATTGTATTCAATACCTCCTCATTAGTTATGTGATCTACCCATCTAATCTTCAGCATTCTTCTGTAGCACCACATTTCGAAAGCTTCTATTCTCTTCTTGTCTTAACTGTTTATCGTCCATGTTTCACTTTCATACATGGCTACACTTCATACAAATACTTTCAGAAACGACTTCCTGACACTTAAATCTATACTCGATGTTAACAAATTTCTCTTCTTCAGAAACGCTTTCTTCGCCATTACCAGTCTACATTTTATATTCTCTCTACTTCGACCATCATCAGTTATTTTGCTCCCCAAATAGCAAAACTCCTTTACTTCTTTAAGTGTCTCATTTCCTAATCTAATTCCCTCAGCATCACCCGACTTAACTCGACTACATCCCATTATCCTCGTTTTGCTTTTGTTAATGTTCATCTTATACCCTCCTTTCAAGACACTGTCCATTCCGTTCAACTGCTCTTCCAAGTCCTTTGCTGTCTCTGATAGAATTACAACGTCATCGGCGAACCTCAACTTTTTATTTCTTCTCCATGGATTATAATGCCTACTCCGAACTTTTCTTTTGTTTCCTTTACTCCTTGCTCAATATACAGATTGAATAGCATCGGGGAGAGGCTACAACTCTGTCTCACTCCCTTCCCAACTACTGCTTCCCTTTCATGTCACTCGACTCTTATAACTGCCATCTGGTTTCTGTACAAATTGTAAATAGCCTTTTGCTCCCTGTATTTTATCGTTGCCACCTTTAGAATTTGAAAGAGAGTGTTCCAGTCAACATTGTCAAAAGCTTTCTCTAAGTCTACAAATGCTAGGAACGTAGGTTTGCCTTTCCTTAATCTTTCTTCTAAGATAAGTAGTAGGGTCAGTATTGCCTCACGTGTTCCAACATTTCTACAGAATCCAAACTGATCTTCCCCGTGGTCGGCTTCTACCAGTTTTTCCATTCGTCTGTAAAGAATTCGCGTTAGTATTTTGCAGCTTTGACTTATTAAACTGATAGTTCGGTAATTTTCACATCTGTCAACACCTGCTTTCTTTGAGATTATTATATTGTTCTTGAAGTCTGAGGGAATTTCGCCTGTCTCATACATCTTGCTCACCAGACGGTAGAGTTTTGTCAGGACCGGCTCGCCAAAGGTTGTCAGTAGTTCTAATGGAATGTTGTCTACTCGCGGGGCCTTGTTTCGACTTAGGTCTTTCAGTGTTCTTTCAAACTCTTCACGCAGTATCATATCTCCCATTTCATCTTCATCTGCATCCTCTTCCATTTCCATAACATTGTCCTCAAGAACATCGCCCCTTTATAGACCCTCTATATACTCCTTCCACCTTTCTGCTTTCCCTTCTTTGCTTAGAACTGGGTTTCCATATGAGCTCTTGATATTAAGGATGCCAAATTAAACTTCACACTGGCGTACACACGGAAGCCACTTTCATTGGGGCCAAGCTATATTTACGAACAAGACGATCTGTTCTACTGTACCAAATGATTCAGTCTATGTATATCGTCCAAGTAATAAATATGCTCAGCAGAGACAAAGGTATGTTCGAACTTCTGTCACAGTTTGGCATGGATATCAGCAAATTATTGCAGCGTCTTGTGGGCACAGTGCTGTCCGCTTTCTAGCGATTACTACTGCAATATACTGGAGAACATAATGCTTTCTTCTGTTCGCCATAGATTTTCGGGAGGCAGAGTAATCTTCCAGCTTGACTTCCCTATTACACACAGCGAACTATGTAGAACACTGGCTTCAAATGAAGGGAGACGTTGATCTGTTGGACTGGCCTCTCAAAGGTGCTGACGTCAGTTTTACAGAACCTGCATGGGCAGAGATGAAGAAAACTGTTAGGAGTAGAAAAAGCGCACCAGCAACCAAGGCAGCACTGTCCGATGCAGTTCATGACGCGTGGGAAGAGATGTCGCAGAATAACAGATTCATGCGGAAACTTGTTGCCTCTGTTCCCCGGCGGCTATATGCTGTCGTACAGGAGGATGGAAATTGGAGACGGTACTGAATTCATTGTTTTTCTAGGAAGAAAACTTTAAGACAAATGACTGTTTTGTTTCTTCTTCCGTTACTTTCCTGGAACAAATGGTTCAAATGGCTGTAAGAAATATGGGACTTACCATTGGAGGTCATCAGTCCCCTAGACTTAGAACTACTTAAACCTAACTAACCTAAGGACATCAGACCCATCCATGTCCGAGGCAGGTTTCGAACCTGTGACCGTAGCAGCAGCGCGGTTCAGGAATGAAGCACCTATTACCGCTAGGCCACAGCGGCCGGCTTCCTGGAACATTTACTTAACTACAGACAAAAGTAAATTCCTTTTGACGTAGTCTTTTTTTAATAAAGTGTAATACAACTAAATCAGAAATGTTTGTGCAACAATTTCTAAAAATGGCTCTGAGCACTATGGGACTTAACTTCTGAGGTCATCAGTCCCCTATAACTTAGAACTACTTAAACCTAACTAACCTAAGGACATCACACACATCCATGCCCGAGGCAGGATTCGAACCTGCGACCGTAGCCAACAATTTCTAAGATATTTATTATAAAGAAGAGGACTAAAATATACATATCAGTCAGATTTACTGTATTTCACTTTTTTCAGTCGTTCACTCTGCTATCGGTTTTAAATTATTTTACCACTGGATCGAGTCATATGGCGCATGACCTCAGTACCGATGAAGTCATTAAAGAGAAACCATTTGGTTTTTTGACGTCAAGAAGAAGGCATCATATTTATTTGTGTTCTGTTTATTTACATGCAAGAAGGATGCCAATACCGACTAAAGCATAAAAGAAGGATCCTTTACTTTTTAAAAGCCGTGCAGAAAGCACAATACGTAAATAGAATAAGTGATGAATGGCTGCAGTGTGGACTCAAAGCAGAGCGTTGAAGTCCACTCCTTCCTGAATTACGTAATCATGAAGACTTCAAACGGTAAAATTTTCGTTGTCCTCGAACATTAATAACTCTTACAACGAATTAAAATAAAGAATTTACTCACTCGACCGCTACACCATTCCACCGGTTTTATATTTTTATTTCTTGTATTTGCTTTTTGTTTCTCTTTTTGTTTTTAACTTACTTTCGGGTCTCCTTTTTCCTCTTTAATCCACGCTCACGCTCGTCAGCTTCTGCCTTACCGGCCCGGCTTCTTCACCTTTAAACAAACTGCGCACTGAAGATAAATCCAAAAAAGTTACTTCTGGCTTAAATGTATTGTTTTGCCCTTGTTTGTTTTTTTGTTAATTTATATAAGGAAAGTCGTCGGTATCAGGTAGATGGAGACAATATGGACAGAGTTCAAGGAACCTGAGGCCTGGCCACTACGTCCGCCCCTCCTCCTCGCTCCATGCCTGTCGCCACGTCGCTCCCTATGTTCCATTTGCGTGCGTATGTATTTTCTTTTCCACTGAAACCCACTTCTTTCTTAAAAAAAAAAAAAAAAAAAAAAAAACTGAATGTCTCATGGTGAGAAACGGAGGTGTCGTCTTTAGAGTAACATCTGAAATCAGACGAATTCTTCATCTATAAATAAATCAAATGAATGAATAAAATTTGAACTGTCTCCATCTTCTTAGAGCTAATATGGAACTTGCAGGCGATATTTCTCTAGTGCCTTATTGTGTGAAGGTGTTTTTCCTTTTGACAACTGTCCTCATAGTTTTTCTCTACTGCATGAAACACAAAAATGATTTTACTTGCCCTTTTTTGTTTAAACATTGACATAACTGACCAACAAGTATGGCTCTCAGATAAATAATCTCCTCTTGAAAAGGAAAACCGTTCTGTCGTGAAGTGTGATATTTACTAAACATGCGGTGAGTTTGTGAGATGGATTCCCATTCATACTTTGTATTCAGGTTGTGATGACAAACGAAACGGCTCCGCCGTTAAGAACTGTATGAAATACAGCAAAGAAATGTCTCCTATTGATTTATGCAATAAACATATAGTTCAAGCAGCCAGGTCACCCTGTTAATTTTGGCATTGGGATACCAGTACCAGTCAGATTTCATAATATAACTTATGTCTATCTGCATTTCGGTGGTTTCTTCTTTATCCATTTCCAGGTTTCTCTCTGATCTCTGCACAGAAACCTTTGTGAGAGGTAGTCAACAAGTTAGATTTGTGGACATATCGGGTTTGACGTTAGACTGATTTCATATATTTTTTTCCCTCGTGTGCATTGTATTGTCCGACAACATCATATCAAGTGCCTTGACGTGGGGCTGCAGGACAGGATTGGTGATATTCCTCCATATCCTCTGCCAGTTTGCAGTAGGGTGTTTTTTCTCTATTGGCTTCCATGGGAAGTGTTCCGTCAATTTAGCGTTCAAGAGTTTCGTGGTGGATCGAGGTGATACTTCTTGCAAATAGCTGAGTTTCAAGAAATATATCGCTGTACATAATGTAGTTCTGGATTTATGGGTAGGCTGGTTGCTGGTTCTAATTATGTAAAGAAGCATTTTGCCATGGCGTTGTAGTTGTTGTGAACGGTTTTCAAATGGTTCAAATGGCTCTGAGCACTATGGGACTTAACTTCTGAGGTCATCAGTCCCCTAGAACTTAGAACTAATTAAACCTAACTAACCTATGGACATCACATACATCCATGCCCAAGGCAGGATTCGAAACTGCGACCGTAGCGGTCACGCTGTTCCAGACTGTAGCGCCTAGAACCGCTCGGCCACCACGGCCGGCTGAACGGTTTTACGAGTTTCCTTGAGAAAAATAGCTGTTGCTTGTGCCATGATGTTATTGATCCCTAGGTCTCCATCAGTACAGTTTAAGGTGGTCGTGTTGAGGGAAGTCTTAAAGATGCTACCTCGCCAGAGGTAGTAACACGATAGGCTGGATTTTCTGAGCAGTTGCTGTTGGTGTAGATAAGACAGCTGCTAAGTAATGCATTTTTGTTAATGACATAGATGTTAACAAAATCCACCCTTTGAAATCTGCCTAACATTCTTGATTTATGTTCTTTAATTGTAGCTTGAAGTACATTAAGCTTATGTGTCAGTTATCAGTGCCCATGTCCTTGTGTTTGGCCCATATTTTCAATCCCGGTTGAATTCCGTTTACTGCTGTGGTTAGCCAGTTCTGTACTAAATGCAGTGGTAAATTCTGCCACCAAATGTAACAGCAACACGAAATGTAGCGGGAAGAGGTAGATGGCACCATATTAAGACACGTCCGAGCTTTCCAAGTGATTTATTGTTTCCAGCTACAGTACCCCCGTTCCTCTCAATCTGCATCACTGTGTCCCGCAATGCTCAGGACACCACTTCGCTATCTGTGAAACGGCTTGGGGCGGAATGGCTGCCTCAGCGACCTGTGCATGCACTGCTGTGTGCCGGCCTTGCATGCCAGCAGAGTTGCAGTATCGCCAGGATGGCAGCAGTCAACTCAGCTGTCAGCGTCCCTGCCAACTCAGCGCCGCTCGGTGTGTGCTGCAGGCGGCCAGCTGCCTGCTTTTCGCTGGCATGGCTGACAAGGGGAGGCCGCCAATTGTGAAATTCAGATTCGATTCATACTGCGCATAATAAAAGCTCATGGCCAGAGGTGTAATGTGGCAAAGCACCAAGATGCACTTCTCAGCCGTTGTCGAGAAAAATCGACAGTTAAAAGAAACCGTTGCAGTGAAATACTCTCTACGATTAATGGTTTTCTACAGCGTCATAGCGCAGCGGTAAGCGCTGGGGTTCGTAATCCGAAGGTCGCCGGACCGAATCTCGCGCCATGCAGTATTTTTTTGTTATTAGTTTTTTGCAATTCAAATATATATATATATATATATATATATATATATATATATATATATATATAGGACAGATGTTGAATGGGCCGAAACGAGCCGCCCCATAACAGCGTAGTTGCCTGCTAACTTCGAAAGAAGGTAGATGCGGTCCTTAGCGCAACTTATAACATCGTCGAAAATCAGTGCGGACGGGACAGCTTTGGTACACCCTGTTAAACAAACGGAAAAATGGAGGCGGTACAATTGGAGAGCGATCCGCCTTCACCAACATGCATAAGCAATTCATTAATAGTTTATATATATATATTAATGAATAGTTTATATATATATATATATATAAACTATTAATGAATTGCTTATGCATGTTGGTGAAGGCGGATCGCTCTCCAATTGTACCGCCTCCATTTTTCCGTTTGTTTAACAGGGTGTACCAAAGCTGTCCCGTCCGCACTGATTTTCGACGATGTTGTAAGTTGCGCTAGGGACCACATCTACCTTCTTTCGAAGTTAGCAGGCAACTACGCTGTTATGGGGCGGCTCGTTTCGGCCCATTCAACATCTGTCCTTCAAGTGTAACGAGCGAGTAACGGAGTTTATATTTCATACCTGCCACTGCAATTTTGTGTTCGTGGGGTCTCTATTCTAATTCGAACGTTTGACTTACGCTATACGTATTCGTTTCTACGTCTTCCGTTAGCAACTTATTATATGCATAATTGTTGCAACTGATCGCCGGGAATTATATATATATATATATATATATATATATATATATATATATATATTTGAATTACAAAAAACAAATACTAAAAAAAAAAATGTTGCATGGAGCGAGATTCGATCCGGCGACCTTCGGATTACGAACACGAGCGCTTACCGCTGCACCACCACGCTGTAGAAAATTACTACTCGTAGAGAGTATTTCACCGCAACGGTTTCTTTTAACTGTCGATTTTCTCGAGAACGGCTGAGAAGTGCATCTTGGTGCTTTGCCACATTACACCTCTGGCCATGAGCTTTTATTATGCGCAGTATGAATCGGATCTGAATTTCACAATTGGCGGCCTCCCCTTGTGAGACTGCGGTGACAACAAGGACCCGTGATCCGACGTCAGAATCTGCGGCCCTCGCCTCGGGATGCCTTGTACGTGTGCTGGAAGCCAGGACGACTGCCCGTAGTAGTGAGCTGTGGAGTGGCCTGCCACTGGCTGGCTACAGACCCCTCATCGGCCTTAGAGATACAAACCAGCGACCCACTGTGGACTGGAACACTGGTGCCCCAACTGCTGCTGCGTGTAGCTGGTGGTGTGACATGCCCCACTGTCCAGGAGAGCTGCCACCCTTGAATGAATCTCGTTAGAAACCCACACCTATTTATACGTGGCTGTGCACCTCTGTTTTGCCATAAGCGCCGCTACACGTCACGTACTCATAACACGCTAGGTTGGCCAGTGGGCCCCTTCTGCCTGTGATTTGCGACATGCAAAACTGCTACATATACTCTTTCAGAAATTTGACTGCCCTGTGGCCTCTGTTCTACTTCACAATTGTTGGTATGCGTAACTCACTACAATCCTACCCACATCTGGCTGTAAGTTGTGCTCAGAATATTGCACAAAATTAACTTTACCTATCCTAAGCGGTGATGCCACTACAGTATTCCCCTCTTCAGAAAGACCCGGTCCCTGGGTCGACCCTTAACTAGCTCTTAACTTGTTTGGGTAAGCACCTATGGCATATTTCCTTACTATTAGAAAACGTAAATGTGGTCTAGTGCCCCTTAAAACCATGACATGAAACAAAACGTAAAAATTCCTTACTGGATGACCACTGCTGGATCAACCCCTTACCTACTCGTCTCACACCCTAGGTATCCGATCCACTGGGACTTGGACTACCCTTGGTTCCCTCTTGGAATTAGCTCTCCGCCTGATCAGAAAGAAATCAACACACAACAAAGTTAAGGCTGCGATGACACTTGGCACAGAGGTACTCAAAATGATCGTTATTTGCTGTTGCCTTTCCCTATACTGAGCGACATGTTGCACAAGCTGTTCGGCTGATATGCGCCCCTCTTACGCTAAAATGAACTGGTTTACATATCTCAACAGACCCAGCTCCAGAGTTAGATTTAATAAGGACAGATTCTGACTTGGCAAAACTCTAAAGTGGCTTCTGTCCAGTATAACTGTGGTTGGGTAACATTCAATTGCTTGACCCCTGAAACTGATGATAGCAGGTGGAAGATTGGACCTATTATGTTACACTTAGTTCCATTGACTAAAATTCCGCTCCCCTCGAGCTCTATACATTTCGCTTCTGCAAATACTCCCTGCTCAAACAACTTGCTACTGCTACCAAATTCTCGTAGGTGGAGAAGATCCAATGATATATGACACGAAAACAAACAAAAAAACTACAAATACTCTACTATTTTCTGGATCCCAAAGCATATAGTACCTCATGCTGTACTCTATCTTCCTGGTTTTCTCTGTGCTTAGCACCTCTCTTCACTCTCTCTTTCTTCCTTTTTCCTTCCTGTGACACGCCTGGAATCACATCCGGGCAACCCTTAAATTGCTGTAACCGCCCAATGTGTACTATCGTTGTTCTTGTTGGCAGCTGAAGCTTAACATTAACGGGGGATGTGGTTTGAACAACTTGGTATGGCCCTTGATACCTTGTTATGAACGTCTTTGCTTTCCCTTTTTGCATATAGGGGCTGGACAGCATTACCCATTGCTGCAGTCTATGCTGTGGTAAACTTCCTTTCCAAAGCCTTTGTATCTGCCTTTTGTACCCGTTTCCAAACATCCCGAATTGTCCTTGGGAATTGACGTACAGATTCACCGGTCCTTCCTTTCTGTAGCCTCACCAAATAAAATGGTGATAGCATTTTTCGCCCATACACTATCTCATATGGAGACAAACTGGTATTTGTATGGACTTTTGCATTGTATGCGCATACAATATGCTTCAAATACTCGTCCCATTGATGGTGATGAGAATCCACATAAAAACTCAGCATCTTCTCGATTGTTCTGTGTGCCCGTTCTGTCCTTCCGTTGGCCTGTGGATGCAATGCACTCGTCCTCAACTTCTTTAAATTCAACAATTTACACAGTTCCTTCACTAAATCCGACATGAAGTTGGTCTCTTGGTCAGTAACTATTGTCTCCGGTACACCAAACTTCAAAATCCAGTTGTTTACTAACTCTTGTACGGCCATAGTTGTCTGTTGATTTGGCATAGCCACCATCTCCACATACGTCGAAAAATGGTCTATTACTGTCAGAACGAAACTGTTCCCCGATAGTGTTCGTCTGAAAGGTGCTAAAACACCGATCCCCAGCATAGAGAATGGACATGTCGCATCCGGGAATCCTTGTAGCTATATCTGTTTCCGGCTCGAATCTGCTCTCTGTGCACATGGTATACAATTCTTAACATATTGATCCACATCTACTTTCCCACCTCTCCACCAATACCTCTCCGCCACTCCCCTGTTCGTCGCTCTACACCCT
This sequence comes from Schistocerca piceifrons, assembly GCF_021461385.2. Classification (NCBI taxonomy): domain Eukaryota; kingdom Metazoa; phylum Arthropoda; class Insecta; order Orthoptera; family Acrididae; genus Schistocerca; species Schistocerca piceifrons. The sequence continues at coordinate 673,090,055 of NC_060149.1, forward strand.
CCATGACCAGATAACACGTGATCATGTGCTTCCTTTAAAACCTCATCTCTCAGCTTCGCTGGCACTACTACCTTTGGCCCTAATTTCTTTTTCCTGCACAGAAGACCGTCGTACATATTAAATTGTGGGTGTGTCCGATACAATTTACAATCGTTGTCCGCATCCTGTAATTCTTGCCATACTGCTAGGTCATAACCTATGACTTCTACTTTTGCCACCTTCCTACTTAGTGCACCCGCATTACTGTGCTTCCCAGGCTTGTGCAGCACCTCGTAGTCGAATTCACTAAGCCTCACAGCCCATCTAGCGAGTATAGCGGACGGATCCTTCAATCCCAACAACCACTTCAACGCAGCATGATCTGTCACCCGAAATATTCTCTCATATAAATAACATTTAAAATATGTGATTCCATAGATTACGCTAAGCATCTCCCTCTCAGTTGTTGAGTAATTCCTCTCTGCTGCATTCAACTGCCTAGATGCATAGGCTACAGGATGTTCTTTCCCATCAATTTCCTGACTAAGAAGACACCCCGATGCTTGATTCGATGCATCACATGCTACTATAAACTCCTTTCCAAAATCTGGAAAGACAAGAACCAGACTTAATGTTAACACTTCTTTCAGTTTGTCAAATGCTTTCTGACACTTCTGTCCACTCAAATTTCACACCCTTCCATAACAATCTCAATGGCTGTGCTAAATCTACAAAACCCTTCACGAACATACGATAGAAATTCCAAATTCTGATGAATGACTGCACTACCTTAACTGTTTTCGGTTCCCAAAAATCCCCTACAGCCTGTACCAACCTCGGATCTGTTCGCACTCAGTCCTTGCTGAAAATATGACCCAAATATTTTACTTCTTCTAATGCAAAATGACACTTCTCCAGGCTCAACATCAAACGAGCTGCTCTTAACCTCATAAAGACTTCCCTTAACAGCTGTCTATGTCGCTCCATACTACTTGAAAACACTATAATGTCATCCAAATAGACCAGACACTGCCGTGGTTTCAAACCCCTGAAGACACTGTGTAGCAACCTCCGAAACGTTGCCGGAGCGTTTTTCAAATCGAATGGCATTCTAATGTACTGGTAATGGCCTCCAGGTGTAGAGAAAGCAGTTTTTGGACGATCCTCTGGAGCCACCTCTAACTGATGATAACCACTTGTCAAATCCATCGTAGAACATTACTGGCACTGTTCTAAGTGATCCAAAGTCTCCGATTTGTTTGGAATAGGGAATGCGTCCGTTACTGTCTTATTATTGAGGTATCGGTAGTCACAACAGAACCTGCATTTCTTATTTCCATCCATAGATTTTTTAGACACAACGACAATGCCCGCTCCCCAGCAACTATTACTATGCTGTATAATACCGTCCGCAAGCTGCTGATCAATAAAATCCTCCACAATCGGCTACAAATACCTCGGTATTCTATACGGTTTATAGTTAACAGTTGTTTCATTCCCTGTTGGTATCCTATGTTGAACTAATGGAGTTGTTGGTAACGGCCCCTGTGGAAAAAACAAATCCGTAAATTACGACAATAATTTTTCCATATGCTCTCTTTCTCCTCCTTTCAAATGCTTAATTTTGTCACGCAGTGCAGTTCTATCGGCAGTTAGTGGTTGATCGCTTCGCCTACCCCTCGAATACCAGTTTCGACATCTGGCACATCCAAATTTGCTACTCAAACTCCTTTCCTTAAATTCGCGTCTACAGCGCTAAAATTATCCACGTTCATGGAAACTACTCGCCCGTCGTTCCCCTCCTGTACGCGTACAACACTAAGTTTCACGAAACAACCCAATGGACCCAAAACTACATTATCCTCCAATGGTTCAATAACACATACTGTACCCACAGGTAGATTTGACTCCACACTTCCCCAAAGCAACTTCTCGGTGCCACAAGACACACACTCATGCTAATTAAGCCTTAATGCTAATGTACACTGTTCAGTTGGTTTGTTCATTATGTTGAACGCCCCTCGCGAAAGCTCTGCATTGACAACAGTTTCCCCTAGCTGAAATAACATTCCACCAAGTTCCACAGTTCGTTGTCCAAGGTCAATTTTGGCATGATGTTGATGCAAGAAATCTACTCCTAGGATCATGTCGTAGCCCTCGCTTACCCATGGTACTACCTGCATGCATGCATTAAATCGGACTTTCTCTATTCGAAAGTCAACTATCACCGACCCCAAAGGCGTGACCTCCTTATCCCCCACTCGACGCAACCTATAACGTGGTGGATCTAGCTTCCTTCGTCTCATTATATTCCTAGTAGCCACTGACACTTGCATCCCCTGTGTCCAACAAAATCTTAAACTTTTTAGTTCGTATGGATGCTACCACTGATCATTCCACCTCTGCATACATATTCGTAGCACTAAAATTAAACGGGAGCTCGCTTAGGTGGGTCTTGGGCTCCCTCCGCTGTTTAACGCTTGTCCACCTCTCCAAATTCCACTTCTCCATCCTCCCCACTGCCCAGTTCCACCCCTTCCTTTATTCCTTGGTGACTGGGTACATTGCCTGTGCACATGTCCCATACGACCACACTTAAAACATTTCACACCTGCTGTAAACACTGTTTGTCTCTAGCATAATCCTGTTGCCACGTCTATTTCCTCACACTGAATTGCCAGCTGAATGGCCGAATACAAATCTATCGGAGTCCCTTCACGCACTTTCCGTGACATATGCGCCGGTAACCCTCTCAAAAATACATGAAGTGCCCTTTGCTCGGCCTGCTGCAACAGAACACTGTTCACTTCATCGCTCTGACCCAACTCATATGTATATTCATTAATTTCCCTTATCCTGTCCGCAAATTTCTCCATCGTCTCCCACTGTCTCTTCGACATTGTACTTAACCCCTCTCTAAAGTACCGAGTGCTATTCTGTTTTATGTACCTTTGTACAGGGTGTTTCAAAAATGACCGGTATATTTGAAACGGCAATAAAAACTAAACGAGCAGCGATAGAAATACACCGTTTGTTGCAATATGCTTGGGACAACAGTACATTTTCAGGCAGACAAACTTTCGAAATTACAGTAGTTACAATTTTCAACAACAGATGGCGCTGCGGTCTGGGAAACTCTATAGTACGATATTTTCCACATATCCACTATGCTTAGCAATAATATGGCGTAGTCTCTGAATGAAATTACCCGAAACCTTTGACAACGTGTCTGGCGGAATGGCTTCACATGCAGATGAGATGTACTGCTTCAGCTGTTCAATTGTTTCTGGATTCTGTCCCCACAGAAAGAAGTCACAGGGGTTCATGTCTGGCGAATAGGGAGGCCAATCCACGCCGCCTCCTGTATGTTTCGGATAGCCCAAAGCAATCACACGATCATCGAAATATTCATTCAGGAAATTAAAGACGTCGGCCGTGCGATGTGGCCGGGCACCATCTTGCATAAACCACGAGGTGTTCGCAGTGTCGTCTAAGGCAGTTTGTACCGCCACAAATTCACGAAGAATGTCCAGATAGCGTGATGCAGTAATCGTTTCGGATCTGAAAAATGGGCCAATGATTCCTTTGGAAGAAATGGCGGCCCAGACCAGTACTTTTTGAGGATGCAGGGACGATGGGACTGCAACATGGGGCTTTTCGGTTCCCCATATGCGCCAGTTCTGTTTATTGACGAAGCCGTCCAGGTAAAAATAAGCTTCGTCAGTAAACCAAATGCTGCCCACATGCATATCGCCGTCATCAATCCTGTGCACTATATCGTTAGCGAATGTCTCTCGTGCAGCAATGGTAGCGGCGCTGAGGGGTTGCCGCGTTTGAATTTTGTATGGATAGAGGTATAAACTCTGGCGCATGAGACGATACGTGGACGTTGGCGTCATTTGGACCGCAGCTGCAACACGGCGAACGGAAACCCGAGGCTGCTGTTGGATCACCTGCTGCACTAGCTGCGCGTTGCCCTCTGTGGTTGCCGTACGCGGTCGCCCTACCTTTCCAGCACGTTCATCCGTCACGTTCCCAGTCCGTTGAAATTTTTCAAACAGATCCTTTATTGTATCGCTTTTCGGTCCTTTTACATTACACCTCCGTTGAAAACTTCGTCTTGTTGCAACAACACTGTGTTCTAGGCGGTGGAATTCCAACACCAGAAAAATCCTCTGTTCTAAGGAATAAACCATTTTGTCTACAGCACACTTGCACGTTGTGAACAGCACACGCTTACAGCAGAAAGACGACGTACAGAATGGCGCACCCACAGACTGCGTTGTCTTCTATATCTTTCACATCACTTGCAGCGCCATCTGTTGTTGAAAATTGTAACTACTGTAATTTCGAAAGTTTGTCCGCCTGAAAATGTACTGTTGTCCCAAGCATATTGCAACAAACGGTGTATTTCTATCGCTGCTCGTTTAGTTTTTATTGCCGTTTCAAATATACCGGTCATTTTTGAAACACCCTGTAAAAGCCCCTCTATTACTGCTTAAACTGTTCTGCCTTCCTTACGGTCTCAGAACCCCTCACATATGTTTTCGCTTCACCTGTTAATCTAATCTTGGCTATATGTAACAACTGCTCATCAGACCAACCATTCATGACCGCTGAAGTCTCCAAGTTCTTCATAAATGAAGGCACATCCTCAGATGCCGTGGCAGAAAACGGAATAATCAAACTCGTGGCAGTTGGATCAATTTCCTGCACCCTAGGCAACAACGACTGATCAGATGCGGTTTCCCGCTCACTTCTAAATGTTAATTCACTTCTCAATTGCTTATTGTCTGCTGTCAATTGTGCTACTTTTTTCCACAAAATCCGTACCGCTTCTGGTTCCAACACACCTCGTGTCCCTGACTCTGCCATTGTGTTGCTTTCATTCCCAGTTAGTCCCGAAACAAAACATTTAAGTACAAGAATAACCCGACTCCCTACACCTCAGTATCATCATACTTGGTAAAATCATACTCAGACCAATACAAAAGCAATTAAATGCCACGAAAAAAAATTAATCTTATGACCCCAAAGACACTAACACTTATTCTGACAGAAAAAATAATAATATGCCTACGCAAAACATCTAAAATGCCCTGCCATGAGCCATACTCAAAAACACACAAAAACAAGAAAACGTCCAATACTCAAAAGAAAACTGGGCAAAGCTCACCACATCTTGTGAATGTAACGCAGGCGGTGGGCTTGAACGTCGTACTAATCAGACGACGTCCGCTATTCTGACACCAAATGTAGTGGCAACTTCTGCCACCGAATGTAACAGCAACACCAAATGTAGCACGGAGAGGTAGAAGGCACCATATTATGACTCGTCCGAACTTTCCAACTGATTTATTGTTTACTACAGTGGCCCCATACCTCTCGATCTGCATCACTGGATCCCGCAATGCTGAGGACAACACTTAACTGTCTGCAAAACGGCTTGGCACGGAATGGCTGCCTCAGTGACCCGTGCACGCACTGCTGTGTGTCGGCCTTGTACGCCAGCAGAGTTGCAGCGTCGCCAGGATGCCGGCAGTCGATTCGGTGGTTTGCGTCCCTGCCGACTCAGTGCTGCTCAGTGTGAGCCGCAGGCTGTCAGCTGCGTGCTTCTCGCCGGCATGGCTGAGATCACAGCGACAACGAGCGCCCGTGATCCGGCTTCCGAATCTGTGGCCCTCGCCTTGGGATGCCTCTGGCGTGTGCTGGAAGCCAGGACGACTGCCCGCAGTAGTGAGCCACGGAGTGGCCTGCCACTGGCTGGCTACGGGCCCTGCGTCAACCTCAGAGGGTCGAACCAGCGACCTGCTGTGGCTAGAACACTGCTGCTCCATCTGCTGCTGCATGTAGCTGTTGGTGTGACGTGCCTCGCCATCCAGGAGAGCTACCACCATTGAATGCATCTTGTTAGAAACCAGCACCTATGTATACATGGCTGAGAGCCTCTGTTTTGCCATACGCTACACTTCGTGAAACATACTCATAACATGCTCGGTAGGCCAGTGTGCCCCTTCTTTGTGACATGTAAAACCGCTACATATACTCTTTCAGCAATTTGACTGCCCTGTGGGCTCTGTTCTACTTCGAAACTGTTGGTATGTGTAACTCACTGCAATCCGGCCCGCATCTGGCTGCAACTTGTGCTCAGAATATTGCACAAAACTAACTTTCCCTATCCTAAACGGTGGTGCCGCTACAGAATGTTTAGCACCTCCACCTATTTCCAGTAGTTGAGATTTCCGAAAATTAACTTTTGCTCCTGGCGCATTACACTAGTTTTCGATAATGGATTTGTCTATCTGTATTTCCTCATTACCGATCAATATGAAATTAATTTCATCGACATATGGTTCACATGCTGTCTTGGTGTTAAAAAGTTGGGGCCCATTTAACGTCAGAGATAACGTTCTGAGTATCGATTCCACACACAATGCATGTAAGGTTGTTGACGGTCTTGACTGTTTAGGTTTTGAATGGGAACTTGTCCTTTAAGATGTCCTTTATTCTTGAAATGGATTCGTTAAAATGGCTTCAATAATTTTCGTAAAATGTTCACTAAAAGCCATCTTCTTCAAAATACATAGAGAAAATGATTGATTTCACCTGTCACAAGCTTTGTCAAAATCAAGGAAAACAAGGGCTAATTTGATCTGGTATATTGAGGTGAGGTGTACTATGTATTCTGTCAGCAGACTGGACATAGAGCGACCAGCTGCAACGATGGCTTGATATGAACCAAAAAAGTTTAAAGACTATTGGTTTCAATCTGTCATTTAAAAAGCGCGTAAATTTTTTAAAAATTGGCGTTTAATAAAGTTATCCAACTGTAGTCATTTACTTGTTTAGCATCTTGCAGCTTGGATACCAGTAAAGCTCTCGGGCAAGCAAACGTCCGCTTCACTGAACGTTTCCGTCACTTCATCTTCAATAACATCCCACATCAGAGCACAGGACAGGGAGGATGGAAATTAAGGTCTTTAAAGGTAATCAGCTAGCAATGGAATATGAAAACTCGGGTTGGAGATTAATTATCAAAAAGCAGAATATCTTACTAATAATCTGGATGAACTGTACGCAGAGGGAAAAAATTATAAAGGTTAATAGTTTGTGGTACCTGGGGTTCATTCTAGAAAAGCAGAGTAACTCACATTTAGAAGTTAAAGAATTTGTAATTTAAGCAAGGCGACTGATGCGCTGAGTTCAATCCCATGGAGCAGAAAATTGATCAACACAACAAAACGGCTCATTAAGTCATTATTAGATATAAAGGAGAATATTTGATACTAGTTGTCGGCTTCGACCAACGACATAGAAATCATTAAAAACATCAAATAACTCAATGAATACAATATGATATAACTGGCGATTTTTTTTTTTTTTTCAAACAAGCTAAGCACAGATTCTCCTTCCGCCACAACCAGACTTTTCGCTTTCACATCCATTAGCTTCACCAGCTAACAACCAAACTGTGATACTATGCACCACAGTGTGCAGTCTTTTACGAAGCAGAGACCTGAACAACTAATGAAGGACATACAGGGTGTATCATAATTAATGGCGTAAAGGCATACAGTTGAAAGTACACGATACTAGAAGTAAAATAGTCTCAGTAAACAGAGTCGAAAATGTATACCTTAAGAGTTACGAGCAATTTTTCATCTTCGATACTGTGAAACAAATCTCTTCTACTGCAAGTATTTTGCTTTCCACATTTTGAGAACTGGTATTATGGACCAAAACAACGAGTAAAAGTCCAGTAAACATGTGCTCTAAAACGCATTCCTTAAGAGCTATGAGCACTTGTTCATCTTTGCAACTTCGAAACACAACTCTTCTAATGAACAAGTGCTCGTAACTTTTAAGGTTTGCGTTTTAGAGCACATGTTCACTGGACTTTTTTCTTGTTTTGGACCATACTGCCACTTCCAAAAATATGGAAAACAAACAACTTGCAGTAGAAGAGATTTGTTTCACAGTATCGATGATGAAAAATTGCTCGTAGCTCTTAAGGTATGCATTTTCAACCCCATGTTTACTGAGATTTTTTGCTTCTATTATCGTGTACTTTCAACTACATGCGCTTACGTCATTAATTATGATGCACCCTGTATAAAGAGGGTGATGGAATTAGAGGTGGAATTCTGAAGAATGTTGTCAAGAACTTCCAGGAAAGACCAAGTCAGGAACACAGAGGTGATAAAGACAACTGAAGTGGGAGAAGGAATATGGGCTGTGACGGAAAGATGAAAATTACAGTGGTGAAGATATTTAACAAGGGTGGAGGAAACGAGAATACCAAAAATGATACTGGTGTGGAAAACTGAATCAAGAACACGACTGATGGCTACCTGACACCAAAATGTACAGATGACAATGAGATAATCTGATGCATACACCAGATCGAAATACCTAGAGCAACATCTTCAACGGGGAGTTTCTGAGTACTTGTTCAATAATCGCTGCAGTAATTTGAGGGTGTTTTGTTATGTTAAGAGAAACCTCTATATTGAGGAAAGTCTCAAAGAAGAAGAAAAAGGTCCAATGGACCACATTTTTCAATCCAGCAAGTATCAAAGACATATCAGTCACCAGCAAATTATCTCTGATCAACAAGAGTAGCAGGTATAGTGTCATAAAGGTGAAGGAACAACTGCTTATACAATTAAAAAGCCACACCCAATGGAAGGCTAATATAGAAGAAGGGCATTAACTGAGTGAAATGTGGACAAATTCATCATCGCCACAAACCAGAGACCAATAAAACAATGGTGAGACATAATCACAGCAATATAATTATTACGTACCTGCTTGTATCCAATGTCGCATGTCGGAAACAATTTCAAGAAAAAATAATAACACAATGCATTGCTTGCTGCGCAATTGAACAGTATATCAGCACAAACCTTAAAAAACAGTGAAATACAGTAATTTCAACAGATTCGAGAGACCTTGATTAACTTGGTAGTTGGAATGTGATGTTACAGATTTACCAATACAGTCATTAGTTGTGTGTCCTCTATGAACTGAATGATGTATCAGTGTTTTATGTTGTTCCATCTTGATACATCAAGGATACATTTGCAAAAAAACCGTTATGCAACAAAATGCCCTAAATGTACTTTGGGATTATTGGAGAGTGGGATACTATCCATCTGTTTGGACCAATGACGTCACCACCATACCAAAACCACTATTTCGAGTGTATCCAACAAGGCGAGTAAAACATCGACCATAACATCCAATGAAATTAGCGGAACAACTGCAGAAAGAAAGGGGTCTTTGGGTGTGGTCAAACTAAAGATTCAGTGACAAAAAACAACAACACAGAGCAAGACGCAACTATGTGGAAGCAGGAAAGAAAAACACTTGAAACTGTAAAAAATAAAAACCCACAAAGCCATACAAAGCACACCATAAGACCGTGGTATCCCAATCTTACACCAGTATACCAATAACCCCCCAACAACTACAAAAGCTGGTATAGCAGTCTCCAGCTCACCCGTATAACTTAACACTAGCCCAGGATGCCAATAACCAACCCAACCCCCCCCCCCTCCCCTCCCCCACAACTACAGCAGCTAGTCTCAATCTGCAGTCCATCTAGATAGCTCAACCCTAGATTAAAAGTGCACTTACAGTGTTGGTGGCTTTTCTGTTGCATGTTACAGTTGGTAACTGTATGCATGATAAATTATGGGAAGTGAGCATGACGAATTATGAGTCAGATAGGACAAGATGGCAGAACCTATGAAAAATAGTTTTCAATAAACATCATAAGTTGAACAATGATTTTTAATAAAATCCTGGGAGAAGGTAGGTTTAGAGGTGGCACGCCACTCTCACACTTTGACAGCATTGTCAGTCAGATTAACGTTCATATTTAAGGTCATGATCTTTGTGCTCCCCAGTACTACATTTGGTATGTGTGGTTGGTGACTTTTTTATATGAGGAAATTGTGGGCAGAACGTTCTTATAACTGCATGTGTAGCCTGTAAAGAACTTGTATCCAAATGACTATAGTGGAGACGACAGAGAACAGGGAGAGAGATGGATTGGGGGCCATAAATGCTGACTGCAGTGACCAAGCTGTGTGAGTCATTCTGGGAGGCAGCGCTCAGTGGATCATACGTGCAGAGGGACTTCGGGCTGGTGCCCTTTCAAACTTCCGCTTAGGGTCGAAGAGAAGGCGACAGTTCGCAGACATTTTACCCAGGCAAGGTGTCAGTCTGTCGCGAAGGCGGCCATTTGGCAGAAAGTAAGTAGAGAAAGCTATTTAAGAGAGACTGCCGTAAGCTGATCTTCCGTGTAAACAATGGGAAGGTCATAAAACTCCATTAATCTCATATTAGAAACTGGGGTACAGACAGAGAAGCTGGTGCACGTGTTTAGTGGAGACAAGACTGTAACCCCCCTGATGCAAGGAAGTCACCAGGTTCTTTTAGCGAACGGCAAAAATGTATATTTTATGGGTACGACTATCTAAACAGCTTAACAGCCGTCTTTCAGAAACTGTAAATGGTCGGCCTGGAAAGATTAGATCTCTCCATAAATGAGGGACTGTGGTCCCATCTAGGTAGATGTTTTTTGCCAAAACATGGCCATCTTTATGGTCAAAACGACGCCTTCCGAGTCTAAAATTTCCTTTTTTCAGACAAGAGAGATTTGTCGTCGCTGATTGACTTCTCTCAGGCTACGCAAAGTGGAGGCTTCCTCCCCCACCATGGAAACCCCGGTGCTGTATCTGGATTGGCTACCAGGCCAACAGAACAGTCAAGAAGGAGATTCAATGAGTAGAGGATAGTTCAATGGGTTTGTGCGATGTGGGGGCGGTTTCGTTTTTTCTAATTCAGCTCCTGTACCGAAACTTTGTGGGAAGTGGTTGTGACTCTTTGCCAGCATGGCCTTCTGGTTCTGCCCTGGTGGAGAACTTCAAGTCTTTCCCTAGTGGGTGAGATTTGTGGACTGGATTTTGTGGTGGACTAAGAGCCACTGGCAGTTTCCAACTGTACCGACGGTGGAACTGCATGTCATATTGGCCACATCGTGTGCCATGAAGGTGGCCGTCTGACGTTTGACAACTCCAGCGTGTATTGTCGTGCTTGTGAGTGAAACTGGTTTGGCCAGACCAGCGAACGGATGCACCTCACATTGAAATCTGCCAGTTTTCAGAGCTTTAATAGGGACATTTCCTGCCTTCTGATAACCAGAACGCCAGACCACGTGGTTTGCAAATTTTCGAAGATGCGTCAGAACATTACACCTGCCACAGTGCACTGCTTATCACCCACAGCGTGCAGTTTTATGCTACCGCCTGAATCAAGGTGAAACGTTAAAGTATTGCTGCACTGGCGTAAGGCCGTTAAGGGATATTCACAGCTCACTGTTCTCAGGTGAACAATAGGTTGTGGTATGGTTTGATTCCATTTGAAAAAATTCGGCCTCACAGTGGATTCATGTAAACAAAGTCAGATTGTGCTGTAAAAGGGATTAATTCAGGGGAGGATTTCTGTGGCTTCCACCCTAATATATGATTTGGGAATCAAACACCATTCCTTTTCTGATTTGTGTTTGTCATTTTGTTTAAGATTTATCTGTTAGTTGTAGTTACAAATTGATTAATAAAACTCATAATTCTTTTTAAACTTAAATACGCCACTGTTCTCATCCATACTCCCTCAACTATTGGCAGTTTTTGTTTTATTGTGGTGATACACGGGTACATACGCACTTTAAGGTTCAATCTTATTAAGGTAATAAATTTGATTATTAAGTTGAGTTCAGAAAGTGACCACAGGCATAGACAACAAAATTGCCGTGAGTAAATTCACTAATTAATATATAAAAATTAAGGGTATAGTTCACGATTTGAAGGTTACTGAGGAGATAATACTTTTCTTTATTTAAATATAATAACGTTTAGCATCACTCAGACTTATACAGGGTGTTTCAAAAAGAATCATCCGATTTGGCACGTCTATATTTCTGAAATTAATAAACGTATACAATGAATTTTGTTTTATTGGTGAATGGGAAATTCAATTTTTTTTCATATGTGTTCAATATGCCCCCCTTAAGATGCACAGCATATTCCATGCAGTATTCAGATTGTTCCCACACTGCAGCGAGTATGTCTTGAGTTACAGCTTCCACAGCTGCTGTTATGTGATGTCTAAGGAGGCCGGTAATGTAAGGCTGAATGATTTGATCCAATGTGGCCGATCCATCGTTTAGTAATCCTTTGACTTAAAAAATCCCGCACTTCCAGATGCCAGTGTGGCGGTGCTCCATCCTGTTGGTAAATGAAGTCGTTCGAATCAGTCTCCAACTGTGGAAAAAGAAAGTTCTCAAGCATTTCTGCGGACTCCTTGTGAAACTATGGTGGATGCGTTCACCTTCTGTGTCAGACACCCGGGGACTTTGCCTTTACACAAACAGCCTGTTTCCCGAATTGTTCATGCCACCATCTAGTGCTCTGTGCTGTTGGAGGATCCATACCATACCTATTACAAAAGTCATGCTGAACAGTTATTACTCACCCGCACTGTGCAAAACATAGAGCACAAAACGCTTCCTGTTGTCCCGACACCATTTTTACTAGTGGGCGCACACTAAAGCTAAACTAGTTTCTTAAAATCAGGTACTTGAGGTACTGAACCATGAAGCTTAATCAAGTGAGGTCTGTTGCATTATTTGACCTTTTACATCAACAGCTATAAGAACAGAAAGGTAGTTTGTCTGTTCCATGCCATATGTGTGCACAGACCTCACTTGATTAAGCTTCATGGTTCAGTACCTCAAGTACCTGATTTTAAGAAACTAGTTTAGCTTTTGGTTCTTTTTACACTATTTTGGTACATATCTGATAGCACTATTCAAAATGACCTCTGTCGGTCATTAGATATTACGGGCGATGAAGCCAGTGTTGTACATCCTTTCACACAATTACATGAAGCCTGCCATACTATTTTGACCCTTTTCTGGTCAATAGCGCTTAGAATGTAATACGGTAACTATAACACTTATCCAAGCGTAGTCATCAAGTACCATCACCGACCCCAAGTAATTGAAAAATAGATTATTCATCCCCTCTATTTTTAGCCTGCTTCTAGCTGATGGTATTTTGTCTGTCCCGCGTGCATGCGTTTTGACCATCCGTGGAATTTGCCACCGCACATATATAGTTTCAGCCTATCCACATTCTATAGTTCTATAAAATTGTCCTTGAGCTAGGACATTATACATACACACACATTAACTTCCTACGCCTTTGACCCGGTCATCGGATCACTTTCGTAACACATTTTATGCCAGTCACATAGAAGAGGACGATTTCTCAATTTGCACATGCACCAATGATGTCCAGTATCAGCGGTCTCAGACAGCTGCTGCCACAGCACCATGTGGGTCACCAGTGCATGAAGAATGAGAGCGGGCCTGCACAGGCCCTCCGGAGTTGTGCTGCCTGGGCACCTCCATGTGTACTTGTTGTCCCCATGTCCTGTGCAAATATCTGTGCTGCATAATTAATGAAGAGGGGATACAACCAGACCTACCGAAATTAAAATCAATCGACTTCCCTCATCCCAAAAATTAAAAAGATAAAAGTTAAATGCAGTGTTTGAATAGTTGGCTTTTATAGGTTATTTGTTGCTGTTCAGTCTTGGAACAACCTATGTTTGAGCAGTTTATTGAAGAGAAATGTAATATGGAATTGAACAAAGGAATGTGAAGAGGCTTCCTGTGTTGAAAAGTAAATTAATTAACAGTAATTTATCACGTCATCAAGATTTCTCTATACCATTTTGCACGATGACAGATTCAAGCTTTTGTGGCCAGGTGGTAGAGGTGTTTCAGTTAGTGGAAACAGAAGATGTTATAATGGAGTGATATATTTGGAGAATGTTCCCAGATGGTTTCAATTTCCTTTCACTATAGCACAACACCTGGCAATGGGCAGCCTTGACTCAGTCCAATATTGACTAATAGATGTGGATATGGATTGTTGGAGGAGAGAGAGCAGGAATCAATAGTGGGGAGACAAATGACAAGCGGAGTGGAGAAGCATATTACAAGTGGAGTGTCATGGATAATCAAAAAAAAAACATAATAATGAATGCTGGAGGTAATGACTTAAAATCAGGACAGTGGTTTTCTTTGATTGTGGTACTCTGACTGGTCATAAATATATGATGCTCTAATTTTACTTTTCTTAAAAGTTCAAATATGAATCTCAGTTAACTGAGGAAAACAGTGGTATTATTCAGTACAGTGAAACCTCTATATAACGTTTTTCAAGAGACCACAAATTCTGAACACTGTATAGAGGAAAACACTATAAAGAGGAAGGCTTCCAAATAATAATTATAGGGCATTACTGAAGATTGGGATACCACTAATCAGCTTTGACAAATGGTGCCATAGATGACATTTTAAATTTTCACAACACTGTAATAAGATATTCATTGCAAGTGATCAATGTATGAAATGATTAGTCTTTTGTAATTAAAACTTGGGGCCCAGTAGGTGGATGGGTGAAAGTAAATGGCACCAAAAAGATCGCAAGCAGAATGTGCGTCACATGTCACGTGACCAGGTTCTGCGACTGACATGTGGAACATGCTGAGCGCGGGCTTTCCGAGCCAGTGCAAACTGTGAATCCACGGAACGGAAATCGATGCGTCTACATCCAGTTACTTAAACATTATAAAGAGGTAAATAATTGCCTAGGGTTCCAAAAATATGAGCATTATATGGAGGAAATTGTAATATAGAGGAAATGCAGTAAAGAGGAAAATTTAACATTGTTGATGTGGACTTTTAGTCGGGACTGAAAAAAACAGATGTAACATAGAGGAAAACATTATATGGAGGAACGTTATAAAGAGGTTTCACTGTATGTGAAAGTATTGTTTCTGTTTGACTGTTGCAGCTTTCCATGGACTCTATTTGCAACATTTTCAAATACAGTCGAGTTGAATCAAATGAAAAGTGTCTTATTCCAATTTGATAATCATAGCTACCCTATTTTACAGACTATAAGACCCACTTTCTTGTTTGAAAAATTGACTCCAAAACTCAGGTGCTTCTTATGGTTGAAATTAATATAAAACTTGGTAATGTCTATTTTAAAATTCCTACCAGTCTTAAAAATGGTGACATTTTCGATGCTGTGGCAAATTTATCTCTATCTGCCAACAATGGACTCAGCTGGCAGCAGCAGTGCACTGATGCAATGATCATGAGTTACAGGGTATCACAAGCTTGCTAATACTGTCTCCCTCCCACCCCACTATCAAAAATTCAGAGCACTATCTGGCCTATGGTATGTCATGGCAGTCTATGGTGCCGGTGAACATGAACTCAAAATGATTTACGTTATCAGTAACAGTACAACATTTTTGTTAGTAGCTAGTTTAGTAATGGAAAAAAAGGTATTCGTATGATGTGAGCTATAAATTGAAAGTAATTGTATATGCAGGTGAATGTGGAAACAGAGCAACTGAGTAGCATAAACCAGTCATGATTGGTGGCCTAGTAAAGAACAACTGAAAAAAATGAGGAAGACTAAATGTCCAAAAACAGGACTGAATGCAAAACAGCCAAAACCAGAAGATGACATAGTGAAATGGGTTCAAGGACAACATCAAAATGGCTCTGAAATTAATACAAAAATGATTCAAATACATGCTTGTAAGCTACAGTGGAACTTAACAGACTTTAAGGTCAGAGTTGGTTAGTGCTACATGTTTATGAAGCTCATGGACTTAGCATGTGAACCAAAACCAAAATATCTCAGACAATGCCACAAGAGTATGAAGAGAAAATTTTATCTTTCCATCACTCTATTATTCAACATTTAAAGAAAATGAGTGTGGAACTAAGCCAGACAGCAAATATGGATGGAACTCCTCTGACATTTGGTGTGCTGAGTAACAGTACAGTTGCCATGAAAGGTGCTAAAACTGTAACTACAAAAACAAGTGGATATGAAAAAAAAAATGCACTAACTGCTTTTACTTTCATGTTATGCTGACAGTACTGAAATTAATCCAGTGATCATTTTCAAGCACAAGACAATGGAAAAACCTGAAATAGTGACAGATGTTGTTGTTGACATACATGACAAGAGTTGAATGGACAAGACTGGTATGAAATTATAGGTTAACAGAGTGCGGGAGTGAAGGAAGGATGATTTATTGAAGAAAAGTTCTCTTCTTGTGCTAGATCAGTTTAGTAGTCATTTGAAAAATTCTGAGAAAGAGGAACTGAGCAGGGAAACACAAAACTCACTGTTATTCTTGATGGACTTACTTCACAAATGCAACATCTCGATGTCTCATTAAATAAACCATTTAAAGTGTATATGAGAGAGGAACTGAACAAATGGATGATGGATGAAACCCAGCATCAATTCATGTCAAAGGGAGCTTTAAATCGACCTGCAGTCAAACAAGTATGTCAGTTTATAAAACATTCATGGTCTACAGTGAGAGAAGACATTATTGTTAAATCTTTCAAGAAGTGGAGCATGAGTAATGCTCTCTATGGCAGTGAAGACCATCTTATATATGAAGAGAATGACAAAGACAAAGAGGAAGAAGAAGAAGATGAAGAAGAAGAAGAAAGTTCAGATGATGATTTTCGGGAATTTTAAATGTCAGTTCGATTTTATAAACTAAGATTTTTTAGTGTGGCTGTGGAATCTAATAATAAAAAGGGTAAAAATATTTTTTTTTTAAATTGCTTAAAAATTAAAGTGCATCTTATAGTCTGTAGCACCTTACAGTCTGTAAAATATGGTAGGTAAAAGTGAAGTTTACAAATGGACAGCAGTGCTGTTAAAATGTCAACAACCACACCAAAAGGCTGATTATTCCTATTTCAACAGTGACTGTGAGTAACACATTTGTTCAGTTAATAACCCTCAGTGAATTTCAGTGTCACTACATACTGAGACTACTCTGATTGTGAAGACTAAAGAACCCATATGTGCAATAGCATACATGTTGAATTCCCTTTATGGCTGTGGAACTCACATATAGTTGTTTGGTATCAGATGGTTTAGCTGGCTTTTTTTGTCACCAATGTTGAGTTTTTCAGTTACAGTATGATTTATGAAACAACAGCATTTGTCAATAGAACTTTACATGGACATGTGAAACACTTAAATATTAGAATTATTTTATGGATTTCGGAAATTTGAAGGTCATTTGTTGGGGCATATGCTTATCATAAAACTTTAAGTTTCTTGCAACAGTGTGGATTGAAACATCTGATAATGACTAGATAACATTATAGTGGATGATTAATCAAGAATGCCTGTAGGACAGAAGGAAAGAGACCATCAAGATACAAATAGGGACCATGCAAGATTAATTGTCTCAGAGGGCATAAAAGATGAAAAATTAGTTAAGAAAACTATAATACATGCATACAGAACAGAATGAGAATGCACGATTGAGAAAAATTAAATGATGTTTAGACTGAAAATTTTCCTCAAATTGAAGCAGTATTACATCATTCATAATAGGTTGTTATTCAGAGGCAGATCTTTAGATAATCATTAATGGAACTTATGTTTATCTGAACAGCATGCTGATAAATTGATTACTTGCCATGGAATTATGGAAAGTATTAGATTAGTAAAATGTTAGCAAAATTACAAGGATCAATTATATTTATAATTTGAGCATAAAAGTTAAGAAAAGGGTCTCTGAATGTGAAAAATGACAGAGGGTAACATCAAAAACTGTGCTAGAGAAAGGTTTTTATGTGTTCTGACTTTCCCAAAGCTCCAAAATTATTAATCAAAGTTGATTTATTAGAGCCATTACCTGCACATACAAGGGGTACAAAAATACTTGTAATGCTATAGATACCATCTCTAAACATATAAAATTATATCCAATAAAAAGGGCCAACATGAGAGTAATTGTGAAAAAAAATTAGAAACAGACTATTTTCACAAGGTATGACTCCCAAATGGATTATTATTGGACAATAGGTCACAGTTCACTTCAGGAGGGTCATGCAATGTATGGCTTTGTATGAAATCAAATACATAAAGATTTCAACCTGCTTCCCACAAGGAAATATGACAGATGACAGATTCTGACAGATTACATCGTACCTATTGCAGCAAAAAAACACAATGCTTGGGCAAGTCACATATAGAGTTTTAAAAACATAATAACCAACTTATGGAATGAGTCTACTGGTTTTGCTCTTTGTCACTTAATGTTTGGAGAAAAGCCTACCTGTTTTATTGGGGAGCAAACAGAGTTACCTATTTTAAGTGAAGTAACTTAGGAAGCAAAAGCTATGATGGGAAAAAGAAAAAAAAAACAATGAAAAAGAAAGCTATGGAGAAGAAAAGAAGGCATGATGGTAAGGGTAAATAACTAGTTTCAATGTACTGCAGTGTCTGTGTTGTTAAGGAACTCTGGACAGTTTGGAAAATCCCTATCTTAAACAACGTAAAATCTATTCACATAAAGGGTATCTTTTCTCAGAAACTACTAGGAATAAAATTTTGAAAAACTGTGACTAATCACTTTAACAGTGAAATTTCTAAAAGTATTTATTAGTTTAAATATAATACTTATTTTTGTAAAAAGTAGACACACAAATAAAAAAATCTGTCTACACTTTTGTATGTATGTAAGGCTCTAACTTCTTTCAAATTTACAAAATAAGGAAACCCCTGTGGCAAAATAAGCACAGTACTCCAATAAATATACCCTGTAATTTTACACAAATTCTAGTAAATAAGAGCGGAGAAAAAGTGTAATTTAGTCTCTAAAAATACAACTTGCATGAAACAGCCATTTAAGTTGTCAATGCATCCCTGTTCCATATGTTTGGTTGTCTTCTGCCTCTGCCACCTCATCTTGTAATTTCCTTTCATGTGCTCATCTGTGCTGTCTTGCTCTTGTTCCAAGGTCTTTAGCAGCTTTTTCTGCTGGCCTAAGTCTTTCTTTATGAAAATTTAACATTTGTTTCATTGTGAAACAACCAACAGTTTGTAGCAGTCTTTTCAGGACTTCAAACATTGCAACATTTACATCACTAAATGTTGCTGCTGCATCAGAGACAGCAAAAGGCAGTGTAGAAATTGATGAAAACAGTGTCTTGGGGGGGGGGGGGGGGGTCTGGTCCAGATTATGCGTGATGGACTTGTTACGACTCTGAGTGTGGCCACGAAGACAGTTCTTCAGTAGTCTTACATTTGACAAATCTTGAAAAGTTTCTTTCAAGACCTCTGCTATGGCAAAAGGTACATCTGGTTTGTGAATAAATTTCTCACGATTTTGCTGCACTCTGTTGTATCTGCATCATGAATCAGTTCCTGGAGCACATAGGCTATGAATGGGTTTATCATCTATTGAAGAGAGGTGAAACAAAACTGCCTATATAGCTTTTCTCATCTTATCTACACTTGTGAGATTTTGCATGATGGTTATGCCACAACTGTTGTGGATTGGCAGGAGACTAACCCACTAAATTTAGAGGAAGCCGAAAGGTATGCGTTTTAGCTCACACAGGCTGGCGTGAGGTCTGGAACAGGATAAGGAAATTAGAACTTAGAAAAACGGACGCAGATGGTGGAATACTTAACATTAATCCATTAATGTTGAACGTAGCTCTTGTCTGTACATTATTTACAGTATCAATAGCAACTGATAATGGCGCCTTGCTAGGTTGTAGCAAATGACATGCTGAAGGCTATGCTAACTATCGTCTCGGCAAATGAGAGCGTATTTTGTCAGTGAACCATCACTAGCAAAGTTGGCAGTACAACTGGGGCGAGTGCTAGGAAGTCTCTCTAGACCTGCCGTGTGGCGGCGCTCGGTCTGCAATCACTGATAGTGGCGACACGCGGGTCCGACGTATACTAATGGACCGCGGCCGATTTAAAGGCTACCACCTAGCAAGTGTGGTGTCTGGCAGTGACACCACAATAAGAATTTTGAATTTTATCTACAACAGATCCTGTGAGTCTATTTTTATCATCTTCGAATTTCTTTCCCTAGTATGCAGTTTTCAGTTGTCAAAACCTCATATCTATTCGCCTTTGTACATGAACTATGCACTTCAGTTTAGTGATAGTTACATTTTCTCCATGTGGCTTGACTTCCCCAACTGCTGTGAAAGCATTGGAATCCCCATCTCCATAATAATTCCTCTCAGAGGCACGTGATTCAAAAACTCAAATTTCAGTCTGAGAACTATCAAATATACATAGTCATGCTTGCATAGTGTTTTGTTTAAATGATTGAATGAACAAAAAATATATTAACTGTATATCACTGCAAAGGCAAAATTCCATAGATTAATATCAATGAAAAAAAATTGAAAACTTCAAGATTTCAGTCTGTCCAAAGCCCCTTAAGAAGTATGATGCAAGGTTCCTTTGGACATGCATGCATGTCCAAAGGAACATTGCATCATGCCTCTTAGCAATACAGGCAATGCAATATCATATTTATCTTCCAATTTAAATGACCCTCCTCCCCCCCCACCCCCCACCCCCCAATACGGGAATTACATACTGTGTATGAGTGCAGGGTGTGATGCATGAATGACAACATGAAGTTTGGGTCTGGCCCTGAGTCATTCTTGGATGTAAGTCATTCTCGGAAAGTCAAAATAGTTAAGATCATGTAAAGCAGGGAATTTGTATTCAAGCCCTGGTCCAGCACAAATTTTCATTCTCATTGTTCCATTGTAACAAGTGTATCAACAATATCATCTAGCTTTATACACTTTTTCTAGAAAAACGTAAAAAAATCTACTGCAATTACATTTTGTACATGCCAGTTACTGTATCTCACCATTCTGTTATAGAGCTCAAGGAGAGAGCTTATGACAACATAGCTTTATCTGTGCTAGGGACAGGTTTAAATCTTACACTAATGCCCAAGCATTTTCTAGTGTTTGATTGCATTACTTCAGTTGAACAGGCTGTTTTTAAACTACATCTTGATGTTGCAGAGGAGACTAGAAGGGAGGAATGTCATGTGTTGACTGGGCATGTCCACCCAGGAGTAATATAACAGCAACTGAGAGGGCTGCTTTAGATTCACTTAGAGTTGATAGTGATATAGTTATTTTAGCCATAGACAAGGGCGACGCTACAATTGTTTTGGATAAGCATGATTACATTCAGAAGATCCAGCGTTTAATGTCTGATTCAGTATATCACAGGATCAGTACTGACCCCCACAAGAAGTGTTGAGAGAAACACATATACTCACCTGAAGAAAGATCCCTTTTAGATGAGATCCATAGATTATATGGGCTTCTGAAGTTCCACAAGGAAGGGGCTCCTCGTAGGTCAATTGCGAGTAACATTTGTGTTCTGACATTTGTGTAAAAACCACCTTGATACTCCACTGAGCTAATAGTAGGTCAGTATGAGCATCACATTAAGAGCTTTGTGGCTTTCTTATGTTGATTGGAGGAAATGCATCTGAACGACACTGGTATTCTAGTAAGTTTTGGTGTAGTCTCTCTCTTTCCTTGTGTTCCTCTGTCTGATTTGTTTTCTGATGGAAGTTAGATGTGGTATTGAATTTACAAACCACTTTTAACATGTGATGACCTGCACTTACTTTTTATTCAGTGATCAGTACTATGAGCAGACAGGTAGAGTTGTGATGGGAAGCTTGTTGTCACCTATTATTGCAAATTTGTTTATAGATAACTTCAAGGAATGTGCGTTGGCTGTAGCTTTGAAACCTGCATGTTTTTCAGATACATAGATGATACTTCTGTTGTCTGGCCTCAAGGCAGTGAGAATCTGAAAGACTTTTTAGAACACAAGAATTCATTTCACCCAAATACTTGTTTCATGATGAAGTTGGAAAATGATGGCTGCCTTCCCATTCTTGATGTGTTGGTCAGGAGGAAGGCTGATGGTGCACTGGCATATGCCATTTATAGGACACCTACTCATGCTGACTTGTATCTACAGGCTGATAGTTGTCATTATCCAGATCAGTGTGAAAGGGTACTTTGTACCTTGGTTCACAGTGCTCATCTTATCTTGGACCCTGAGAGTTTGTCAGCTGTATTAGTCTAGCTTGAGTCACCTTTCATCAGAATAGTTGTAGTGAAAGACAGATCAGATGTGCGTTGGTTGCATTATCAACCAACCATGCAGTGGTGTGTGATGATAACGCTTAGGTGGCACCAAAGTCTATGGAAGCATTACCAACAGGATTTGCAATATTTTGCAGAAATATGGTGTGAAATGTATTTCTCAGACATCATCTAATATTAGAGATATTTTAGGTTCCATAAAGGATGACTTTGGTTTGCGCAACATGGGCATCTACCATGTTCCTGGTAGTTGTGGCATATCATATATTGTCAGACTATCAGGACTGTGGATGGCTGGTGTACTAAGCATAAGCAGCAGATGTGTCTACCAACAGCTGAGCAAATCAGCTGTTGCTTAACATTGCCTTGGCATTGGTCATCCTATGGAATATAGCAACATGGAGATTCTGGCATGCACTTCCAGGAGAGAGAGAGAGAGAGAGAGAGAGAGAGAGACTTCCTAGCATCACTTCTAAAAATTAACCACAATGATAGCCAGAAATGGTCTGAGGAAAGCAAGATAGAGTTCAGCAGGTAAATGAAGCTATATTGAGCTAACAGAAAAGATTAAGGTATTAACAAGAAAGTAGCTACTAAACTTCACCAAGAACACCAGAATTTGCTGATAACAGCAGTACATGATAAACAAAAGCACAGTGGCCCACTTAAAAAATGAGTTAAAAATTAGGTATTTAATGAATGATGGTGTAACAATGAAGTGACAAGATATAATGAAGCTATGATGCTGTAGTGAAGAATGTGAAGTATATGCAGTAATGAAGTTAGTAACGTAGGTATTACAAACATAGAAATTGTTAAGGAATCTGTTAGGAATCTTATCATTGGAATAGTCAGTTTTGTAGATACAGTTCATCAGTAAGCAAATTGTAAGTAAAGAAATATATGGCATAACATATTAGTAAATAGTAAAATATGACATGGACAAGAGACAGTCTTTGCTGTGCTAAAATATCTATGTGATTTGAGGCAACAGTTTTCTAATTTATGCAAGTGTTATTGGCACTATAGTTAACATATTTTAGTAACTTCAGAAAAGTAATGGTAACATTAAAAAGAGTCCAAATAAGTGCTCTGCAAATACAAAATGAAAAAATGATTTTTAAAATTTAATTGTAAATAGTAATAATACTTCTGCAGATCTTTTCTCAATTTGCTGTCGTGCTCACATTCTTTATAATGTCAATTTGTTGTGCATGTATTTTATATTGATAATTTCAGATAATAAGCTACAAAAAAGTATCAAAGGTTAATCTTAATCTGATTAAACAGAAAGAAAATGTAAAGAAATTAACAACCAAATTCCAGTAATCTTAGTTTTTTGACATTTGAAAAGTAAGTAATTTGCATCAGTCCTAAGACCATCTGGGTCTGCAGTATATTTTCCATCTCCTTAATGTACAAGGTGATTTTTCCCACCATGTACAAACTCTAGGGATTGACTGATGAGATGACACAGAACAAAAAAGGTCATATGGACTTACGTCTGGAAATGCATGGTTTCCATGTTAGAGACCACTTATTCAATCATACATTGTTGCAGAGACTGTAGTCTAATACACACTGTTACAGTATGTGTTGAAAATGGTTTTCATGTGCCCAATGCATGCATGTATGCACTGTGGTGTGTTCTGTCTCACATGTTCACATTGGCCAGGCTGCATCCAAACAGTGCCAAAGGCAGCATGAATATGCTGCTCCAGTCTCCACATCAGGAATAGGCTCTATTTGCATGATTCTTTTGGGATGGCCCCATAAGCAGAAATAGCATGGGTTGAGATCCAGTGAATGCGCAGGCTGTGCAACTGGACCCCCTTGTCCAATCCATCAACCACGGAAGACAACACAACTGAGATATGTCCAGATGTGAACAGCAAAGGGGGCTTGAGCACTATCATGTAGCATCCACATAATCCTTCAAATCATCAATGGAACTTCTTCCAAAAGGAGAGGCAAAGTCACCCACAAAGTTCCAGACTTTTAGGTGACGTGAGAGGAAGACTGGTCCTAAAATATGGTCGTCAATTATCCGAGCCCACACATTCCAGCTGCACTGATGCAGATGATTTCCCTGTCACAGTACCGTGGGGGCTCTGCCTACTATCCCACAGATGACTCTTATGAAAGTTGCAGATACCACTCCATGTATAGGTGGCTTCATCTGTGAAGAGAATGGATGACACAAATCCTGGAATCATGGTTGCCTGGTCAAGAAACGAGTGGCAAAACTGCTCCCAATGTGGAAAGCCTGTTGCTAGTAATCCCTGCGCATGCTGTAATTGATAAGAGTAGTGACAATTGTCATGCAGAATGTTCCACACAGTCATCTGGCTTACCCTGTACTGGCAGGCCAATTGCCTGATACTGACAAAGCAGTCACCTTCCACAGTGATAATTACATTTTCCTCCATGTCTGGTGTCTGAACATTTGAGGTACGCCCTTCATGATTTCTTGCTTCCTAAAACAACTCTGTCTCAGACATATGGTGAAACACTGTTGCAGACATTGAATGCTGTGATTGTCAGTAGGGGATAGCTTCTACATCTACATACATACTCCGCAAGCCACCTGACGGTATGTGGCAGAGGGTACCTTGAGTACCTCTATCGATTCTCCCTTGTTCTCGAAACTTCAACAAAAGCCCGTACCGAGCTACTGAGTATCTGTCCTGCAGAGTCTTCCACTGGAGTTTATCTATCATCTCTGTAATGCTTTCGTGATTACTAAATGATCCTGTAACGAAGCACGCTGCTCTCCATTGGATCTTCTCTATCTCTTCTATCAACCCTATCCGGTACGGATCCCACAGTGCTGAGCAGTATTCAAGCAGTGGGTGAACAAGTGTACTGTAACCTACTTCCTTTGTTTTCGGATTGCATTTCCTTAGGATTCTTCCAATGAATCTCAGTCTGGCATCTGATTTACCGACGATCAACTTTATATGATCATTCTGTTTTAAATCACTCCTAATGCGTACTCCCAGATAATTTATGGAATTAACTGCTTCCAGTTGCTGACCTGCTATATTGTAGCTAAATGATAAGGGATCTTTCTTTCTATGTATTCGCAGCACATTACACTTGTCTACATTGAGATTCAATTGCCATTCCCTGCACCATGCGTCAATTCGCTGCAGATCATCCTGCATTTCAGTACAATTTCCCATTGTTACAACCTCTCGATATACCACAGCATCATCCACAAAAAGCCTCAGTGAAATTCCAATGTCATCCACAAGGTCATTTATGTATATTGTGATTAGCAACGGTCCTACGACACTCCCCTGCGGCAAACCTGAAATCACTTTTACTTCGGAAGACTTCTCTCCATTGAGAATGACATGCTGCACTCTGTTATCTAGGAACTCTTCAATCCAATCACACAACCGGTCTGATAGTCCATATGCTCTGACTCTGTTCATTAAACAACTGTGGGGAACTGTACCGAATGCCTTGCGGAAGTCAAGAAACACGGAATCTACCTGCGAACCCGTGTCTATGGCCCTCTGAGTCTCGGGGATGAATAGCGTGAGCTGGGTTTCACACAATCGTCTTTTTCGAAACCCATGCTGATTCCGACAGAGTAGATTTCTAGTCTCCAGAGAAGTCATTATACTTGAACATAACACGTGTTCCAAATGTCTACAACTGATACAAACTTGCTGCCCACTGTCTGTTGCCATTTGCCTCTCAGTAAGTAAACACCACATTGGAAAGCTCTCAATTCGAATACAGGATCATTCTGTACAATGGTGTATCACATCCACTACAAGGTGAGTCAGCAAGAGAAGTGAATTGGACACAAAATTACCAATTACTATGACAGGAGAGGGTGCTAAGGCATGACATATGAGGAACACTACCACCCTCTAGGAGGAAACCCTGCACACTGTAACTGTGGCTGCATGGTACAGCATGTATTATATCATAGTCTCTGTATCAAAGTAGGATTGAATAAATGATCTCTAGTATGGAAACCATGCATTTCTGGACATGAGTTCATAGACCTTTTTTTGTTCTTTATCCTCTCATTGATCAGTCCCTAGAGTTTGTACATGGTGGAAAAAATCACCCTGTAGAATTAATGATACTGAATTGGAAAATATAGTAAATATGTGTTTGTGACAGGGACTGATGTTTTACAGATATTTTGTAAATTTATAACATTGATTGCTAATGTGATGTCTTTTGTTTGTTTTCTTTGTATTTGCAAGTATGGGCACTAAGGGCGAGGCACCTCCAGAAAGGATTGGGGGGGGGGGGGGGGGGGGGGGGGTGAGGCTGAGGAATCAATTTGCAAAGATACGGACTCAGTAAAAGTGTAGTGAGTGCAATGTAATCAAACAGTGAAAGTGTAGTAAGTGCAATACAATGAAACAGTTAAGGACTGTAAAATTGTTCAAAATTCTAGATAATAAGATTTTTTAAATTGAAATTTGTATGTAACCATGCAAGAAATTTGTAATTTATTGTCTTTAAGTTTGTGTTGTTTTGTTACATTGTTGGTTAGCTCTGTATTCACCATTTTCTCAATGTGATTTATGTATTATTATATACTGTATGTAATTGTTATTGTTATTGTGAATTTCAAAATTTCTGTGGCAAGTCTAATGCAGGTGTGCAAAAAGTTTTTATTTTACACTGTAGTATCCAGTTAAATATTTTAAAATATTGTGTAATCCATTGCGAGCTGATGTAACAGAGAAAGGTGAAACCATTTTACTTGTTCTTGTACTGCTCCATACATCAATATAGTTTTTTTCCTTTATTTGATCTTGTTTTTTTGGAGAAGACCTATGCAACAGTTAAACAGAGTAGCTAATTTCTCATTCATGACCTATTTCAGTGAGACTTCTTACACACTGAGTAATTTCTCAATCATTAATAATAAGGTTATTGATATGGTAGTTTATCTGGAATTAATTTTTATAAAGAACTACACATAATTTAAGATTCATAAGGAACAAATGGAGATGACATTTTTAGTGATTAATTAGCTGTTTGTTAATAAATTGATAAATCTATTTAAAATCCCAAATTCTCCTCTTTATGGTAAACATTTTACTTTTTCCAAAACTTTCCTATTTAAAAAAATTTTCATAACCAAAGCTCCTGTGTTTCAGAATGTTACAATCTTAAATAATGGTTATTTGCAAAATTTAGTATGATAATTTCATAGCTCCGTTGGGGTGCAAAGTGTGGATCACTTCCCCTGGGCAATGCTGCATCATGACTCAGTGGCAAAGAATCTACACAAAAACAACAACCAAATGCATGAGTGCCTCCCAGTCCAAGCAA
Source organism: Schistocerca piceifrons (assembly GCF_021461385.2). Lineage (NCBI taxonomy): Eukaryota > Metazoa > Arthropoda > Insecta > Orthoptera > Acrididae > Schistocerca > Schistocerca piceifrons. The sequence continues at coordinate 673,117,458 of NC_060149.1, forward strand.
AGGCAAACGAGAAGTAGGAGAGTCTCCCCGAGTGGGAACAAGTGAGACTTAAGAGATTAAGTATATGCCATCTCGATATAGAAGGATATACGAAGATGAAAGGAGAAATAGTGGAAAAAATCTTAATAAGGAAAGGAGTAAATGTAGTGTTTTTACAAGAAACCTGTCTGATGAAGGGAATGATTTCTAAACTTAAAATCCCTGATTTTACATTAGTTGAATATAAGGGACATGACAAACATGGCCTATCAACCCTGGTGTAACAAAATCTTACAGGAAATGTGAATACAGACCTAGAACAACTGTAACATGCCATAGGAATCAAAGCGAAAGAACTAACTCTCTTCGGTGTGTACAAACCTCCATCTGAACTTTGGCCACTGGAGATACTGCCCAAAGCAGAGACCCAGCTGGCGATTTCAATTTGCATCACACTAAATAGGGTTATTCAGAATGCAATACAGAAGGTGAAAGACTGAGTAACTGGGCTGAAGGGAGAGATCTCCACCTCCTGTATGATCCAAAAGACTGAGCAACCTTTTCATCAGCATCATGGGGATGGCCTCAGCAGTGTGGAGGGATGGCCTACTTTATAAACTGATAGAAAAAAACTCAGAGCAGCCAGACCTATAAACTTATGAAGAACATTTTAACTGGAAGAAAAATTAGAGTAACTCTTAATGGCAAAACCAGCAGATGCATAGTGCTCAACATCGGACTCCCACAGGGCTAGGTACTGGCCACTTCATTGTTTAACTTGTACACTATGGATATCCCAGAAACAATGTCCTGTATGTTTATATATACAGACAATATGGCAATAGCTTATCAAAGCAAATATTGTGAAAAAACAGAGTGGAAATTGAATGGAGACCTAAAACTGTTGCACCTATACTACACCAAATGGAATCTACAACTAAATCCAGACAAAACAGTAAGTGTAAACATGCATCTCAATAACAGAGAAGCCAAGAGAAAGCCGAATATCTGCATGAATAACCAGACCATTAAACCTGAAGACAATCCTCAGTACCCTGGAGTAAAGGTCAACTGGTTGTTAACATACAGAGCCCATCTAGAGGATACAAAACAAAAACTGAAAACTAGAAATTCCATTCTAACCAAACTGACCGGAACCACCTGGGAATGTGATGCAAATACCTTGAGAACTTCTGCCTTGGCACTGGTACACAGTGTGGCCGAGTATTGTGCACCTGTATGGGCCAGAAGTGTGCATATATCAAAAATAGATATCCAGCTAAGAGAAACAATGAGAATAATATCGGGAGCACTTAAACCTACACCTATAGATTGGCTACCCATACAGTCTAACATAGCACCACCTGAAATCAGAAGAAATCAGCTACTATCAAGAGAATATAGCATAATACTGGTAAACCTAAACCTTCCCATTCACCAAACCTGACACCAAAAAATTACCTGAGATCAAGGTCACCTCTATGGCAAACAGGTGAAGAGGTGTCTCCCTTCAACCCAGGAAATGAATGGAAAAGTTTATGGAGTGGATGCACAGTAAAGAACAGAAAACTGGTTACTGACCTAAGAATACCAATAGAGGGCTTCAAGCTTTCCAGAAGAGTGTGGACTATGCTGAACCATGTGAGGACGGGTGTCAGAAGATGCAGGGAGATGATGACAACATGGAGCCTCACAAACGACCCTCAGTATGAATGTGGACTCAACCAATCAAGGGCCCACTTGATCGAGTGTATTGTGCTTGGTTTTAATGGTGAAGTGGAGGATATACGTAACCTCATGGACAATGCCACTAAATGGCTTAAAAAAGTAAGTCATATTGTATAAAATTTTGTATTTTGAATTATGTAATTAAGTAAAGCTGAATGTCTCATTTTAATGCTGCAATGTCCCAGTTTAATATTTCACCTTGTAAATGGCAATCAAGAAAAATAAAATAAAAAAATAAATAGCTCAGTTTTTTCTAGTTCCAAAAATTCCCAGTTCTACTAGAACAACTTAGATTGTGAGTTATTCAAAACGAAAAATTTCACTGTTAGCGACTTTTTGCAGGCTCTGGGAACACCTGTAGATATAGAAATAATTTACATAAAGTTATAGGGCCTATCTGTAATTTTGATCTTTTATTTTGCTCTCTTTTATCTTAATATTACAAATAAATTTTGAATTTTAATCTTATTTGGATCTGTAAGTTGGTATCCGTAAAGAGCTGGGAATCACCCTGACTTCTGCCAAGCTACTGGAAGCTGCTGTGAATGAGTGTGTTAAAAGGGCTACCAAGAGTAATGTACCAGAGATACCAATGGTACCTGAAAATACTATCCTCTCCTATCGATACTTTGTCTTCAGCTTGAAATACAGGATCCATCATTACATGCCCTCTTTACTGTGTGCAGCTCATCAATATTAGGTCCAGACATCCTACATGGGTGACACAGGGACCAGATAGCTCTATGGACATTACACCCATCCACCTAACCAACAAGTCTGAGGTGCTGTCTTCCACTGAAACTAACAGGGGAAGGCCACAACATTGGGATCACAGATTTACTTCAAACTCTGTACACCTTTACTAGGCCATTCAAACAACATAATGTGCAAGTAGTAAGATGCACTACTCTGGCAATTCCGAGAAAATCGATCTAGAAGTTTTATGCGTCTCTTATGTAACTGACGTATCTGTGTGCAGGTGCCAGACATTAGAGTTCATGGTGGTCAAGTGGTTAGCATTTGAGCATCATGAGATGAATGTGTATGAAGTGATGATTTGACTCCCACTTAAACTTAATTTTTAATCTATATTTTTTCACCACTGGTCATATTAATTATTTTATGTGACATTTGAGAGGTAGTATATTTAAAAGAAGCCACGTGTATTTGCATGAAGTTTTAGTAAATTTCATGTGATTTGACTACTTACTACTTTTAATTAAATTTAATTTATAACTATTGACCAGTAAATAAAAAATGCATAGAGTTTTCATGAAAATGTGAAATCCTGGAACAACTTTGCACCTTGGTACTTCCAGCTGCAGACACAGAGGCACCCCCTATTTGACAGTTGACTTGTGTAGCCATGAGACATTGCTAATGTAGCAAGAATGATCAGCATACATGCAAATTTTTTGAATATCATAGAATTTATACTTATACTACAAAAATGAAGATTTTAGCGGGAGTCGAACAATCGCCTCATACACATTTGTCTTACAAAGCTCGAACACTAAACATTTGACCACCATGAACTCTAATGTCTGGCACCTATGCACAGATACATCAATTACATTTTCTTCTTCTATGTGATCAGGCCCAGTGGACTGTACGCTGCTACAAGTTTCCTCCTCAATTATATTCTGTCCATTGCTGCTGTCCGCCATCCATCCACATCTATTGATACTTGATTTAAGTCTTCATGGAGGCCATCCCTCCAATGCTTCTTGGGCCTGCCTGGGGGTCTCTTTCTTATAGGTGTGAAATCCAGGAGCTTCCGAGGCCATCTGTGATCTTCCATTCAGGCTACATTGCCAGCCCACTGCATTTGTTTAGCCTTGACAGTTCCTGCTATGTTGGGCTGCTGGCATAGTTCTCAAGCCCTTGGTTGTGTCCGATCCTCCATTCCCCTATGTCTGCATCCAGAACTGGACTGAAGATCTTCTGAAGCACTTTTCTCTCAAAAACAAGGAGTTTATGGAAGTCCTGTTTCCTGATATTCCATGACTCACAGCCATGAAGAACAACAGGCTGGATCAGGGTTTTGTATAGTCAAATCTTGAACTGTCTGGAGAGATATCTGGACCAAAGCAGTTGTGCTAGGCTGTGGTAAGATCAGTTTGCTGCCTGTGTCCTGGCATTGATTTATGCTTCACATGACGAGTCCTCAGTGAAAAGTGTCTGTAGGTATATCTCAAGGAGGAACTTAAAACTTTTAGCACAGGACAAGAGTATGCAGAGGAAACGGACCAAGTTTAAGAGAATAGCTGACCATAGATATGTAGCCAGTAGAACTGTTCAAGAATACTGCATAAGATCTGAGACAAAGCCCAGCACTATATATATATAGAGAGAGAGAGAGCAAGAGAGAAGCTGAGTGAAATATCTTTCATTGTTGAGAGGGCAATGTATGAAACATTCAGTGATGGCCATAGCAGAATATTGTTGAAAAATGTTTCACAAAACCCAAATAAATTCTGATCATATGTAATGGCTGTTAGTGAAACCAGAGTTATTGTCTAGTCACTCATGGACAAGATAGCAACTGAAATCGCGAGTAGCAAAACAAAAGCAGAAATGCTTAACTGTGTTTCAAATATTTTTTTGTAAAGGACATCCCAGGAATGTTGAACAAATTTAATTCTTGTACCATTGAATAAATGAGTGTAATAGATATTAGTGTCACTGGCATTGGGAAACAGTTGAAGTGACCGAAATTCAACAAAACTCCAGGGCCTGATGAAATCCCTCTCAGATTTTATACCCAGTTTATGGGAGAGTTACCCCTCTGTTAATTATAATCTGTGAGAGATCTGCTGAACAAAAATCCATACTAATTAGTTGGAAGAAAGCATAGGTCACACCCATCTACAAGAAAGGTAACAGAAGTCATCCACAAACTACCATCCAATATCCTTGACATTTATTTGTTCTAAAATCATAGAACATATTCCAAACTATAAGATAATGAGATATCTCAAACATAATAACGTCTTCCACTCCAAACATCACAGGTTTTGCAAGCATTTACATTAAATTACATTACTTTTATCGTTTTCCATGGATCCCTTGAAGAGCAATCTCTGGGATGTGGAAAGAGTCAGTTTTTTAGATACTTTTTTACTCAGATACATAGATTTTGTAAAATTCTAATGCAGACAAGAGTTATAAGCTAGAAGCCTTGTGAAGATATCCACAAGGATTAGGAGTTGGCCAACAGCAAGTTCTTTAATTCACTCTGAAACCGATCTTTATCACTTACAAGGCCTTTGATATGCTCTGGTAAGTTATTGAATATATGAGTACCCATGTATTTGACTCCTTTTTGTACTAATGTTAAGCTTTTGTAGTCCTTATACAGATTGTTTTTGGTTCTGGTATTATAATCATGTTTTGAACTATATTGTGTAAAAAGAGACATGTTGAAAATGACGAAGGACATCAGTGAGTATATGTACTGAGAAGTAGTAGTTAGAATACCAAGTTCCTTAAAGAGGCCTCTGCATGGTGATATAAGAGCTGCATTTTGAAAATGTTCTATTTGTGAGAGGAGTTTCCCCAAAAGATGATTCCGTAACTAATTAGTGAATGGAAATAGGCCAAATAAACTATCTTCTTCATTTTTAAATCACCTATTTCTGCTATCATGCGTACTGCAAATGCAGCTGAACTAAGGAGTTTCATTAAGTCTAGAGTGTGAGTTTTCCAATTTAGGTTGTGATCAATTTGTAGCTCTAAAAATTTGACACTGTCTACAGCTTTAATTTCATTGTTTGAATACATTATACTAATAGGGTCAGGTGTACTTTGTGAGGTTCTAAACTGTATCTACTGGGTCTTGTCAAAATTCAGTGACAATCCATTTGCTGTGGTTCACCCACTGATACTTGCAAATATTTCATTAGCTGATTGCTCAATGAGATCACGGGTACTGTTTTTTATACCAGTCATCACTCATATTGAACCCAAATCACACTTTTTTCACATGACATACTGAAAACCATGGATCAAGGCAGTCAGGTAGACCCAGTATGCCTCAGATTCTCAAAAGCATTTGACTCAGTACCAGTAACACACTTACATTTGGGTCACATTGCTGTGGTGCCAGTTGAGTCTATCAATAGATCAGGTTTCACTAGGCATAGCCTGCACCTCAGTAGCTATTGGAAGGGGAGGATGGCAAAATTTATAGGTGACAGTGTAGTAGGTGCTGGTGGGATCACTCATGGAAAAAATCCTGTAGTAGTTGGTGTTGGAGCTGCATCTTTTTTAGACTGAAGTCAGTTGATAGGTATACCTGCATAAAGGAAGTCCCTCTAACTAAGGAATCACCTTCAGAGGGCATCATGTTTCCAAGCAGAGATGGAATTAGCGTATTTCATAAAAATATAAGAGGATTAGAGATAAAGTTAGTGAACTGCTTATAGATGTTGACTCTGAAATTATTGGTATGTCAGAGCACCACTTAAATAATTTGACAGTTCAGAGGCTTCCTTTACCAGGATACAGATTAGCTGGCCGTTTTGGAAGGGTTTCTTGTGGAGTGAGGTAGTGGCCATGTACATTAAACACAGTATTCTGTTTGAGTCCATAGATGTATCATGGCACTGAACTGAACAGATATTTGAGTGTCGTGCAGGGGCAGTTGAATTTAGTGAAAATACACTTCTAATTGTTGTTGTTTATAGATTCCCTAACTCTGACTTCAGAGCATTTATGCTCAAGCTAGAGAGGGTTGTTGATTCACTCTATAGGAAGTACCAGAAATTAGTTATACACAACTGGAAATGGAAAAAAGAACACATTGACACCGGTGTGTCAGACCCACCATACTTGCTCCGGACACTGCGAGAGGGCTGTACAAGCAATGATCACACGCACGGCACAGCGGACACACCAGGAACCACGGTGTTGGCCGTCGAATGGCGCTAGCTGCGCAGCATTTGTGCACCGCCACCGTCAGTGTCAGCCAGTTTGCCGTGGCATACGGAGCTCCATCGCAGTCTTTAACACTGGTAGCATGCCGCGACAGCGTGGACGTGAACCGTATGTGCAGTTGATGGACTTTGAGCGAGGGCGTATAGTGGGCATGCGGGAGGCCGGGTGGACGTACCGCCGAATTGCTCAACACGTGGGGCGTGAGGTCTCCACAGTACATCGATGTTGTCGCCAGTGGTCGGCGGAAGGTGCATGTGCCCGTCGACCTGGGACCGGACCGCAGCGACGCACGGATGCACGCCAAGACCGTAGGATCCTACGCAGTGCCGTAGGGGACCGCACCGCCACTTCCCAGCAAATTAGGGACACTGTTGCTCCTGGGGTATCGGCGAGGACCATTCGCAACCGTCTCCATGAAGCTGGGCTACGGTCCCGCACACCGTTAGGCCGTCTTCCGCTCACGCCCCAACATCGTGCAGCCCGCCTCCAGTGGTGTCGCGACAGGCGTGAATGGAGGGACAAATGGAGACGTGTCGTCTTCAGCGATGAGAGTCGCTTCTGCCTTGGTGCCAATGATGGTCGTATGCGTGTTTGGCGCCGTGCAGGTGACCGCCACAATCAGGACTGCATACGACCGAGGCACACAGGGCCAACACCCGGCATCATGGTGTGGGGAGCGATCTCCTACACTGGCCGTACACCACTGGTGATCGTCGAGGGGACACTGAATAGTGCACGGTACATCCAAACCGTCATCGAACCCATCGTTCTACCATTCCTAGACCGGCAAGGGAACTTGCTGTTCCAACAGGACAATGCACGTCCGCATGTATCCCGTGCCACCCAACGTGCTCTAGAAGGTGTAAGTCAACTACCCTGGCCAGCAAGATCTCCGGATCTGTCCCCCATTGAGCATGTTTGGGACTGGATGAAGCGTCGTCTCACGCGGTCTGCACCTCCAGCACGAACTCTGGTCCAACTGAGGCGCCAGGTGGAAATGGCATGGCAAGCCGTTCCACAGGACTACATCCAGCATCTCTACGATCGTCTCCATGGGAGAATAGCAGCCTGCATTGCTGCAAAAGGTGGATATACACTGTACTAGTGCCGACATTGTGCATGCTCTGTTGCCTGTGTCTATGTGCCTGTGGTTCTGTCAGTGTGGTCATGTGATGTATCTGACCCCAGGAATGTGTCAATAAAGTTTCCCCTTCCTGGGACAATGAATTCACGGTGTTCTTATTTCAATTTCCAGGAGTGTATGTGGTGACTTCAATATTAATTTTGTATATGATTGTGCAAGAAAAAGAATGTTGGTAGATCTCCTAAATTCATATGATCTGGTGCAGACTGTGTTTTTTCCAACTAGGGTGCAGGAGAACAGTAGCATAGCCATAGAAAATATTTTTATTCATTCTTCATTACCGGCACTAGATGGGCATTCTGTTAGTAAGAGGGTGAATGGCCTTTCAGACCATGATACACAAATTTTAACACCAAAAGGGTTTTATACTCAAATAAATGTCACATATAATTACAAACTATGTGGGAAAGCAAATCCAATGGCAATAGACTATTTTTCAAACCTCGTCAAGGAGCAAGAGTGGCAGGATGTTTATAATGCTGATAATATAGATGACCAATATAATGCTTTCCTCAACACATTTCTCATGCACTTGTTGAGTTTCTTTACATTAGAACGTTCTAAACAAGGTATTAGCAGTAAAAGGCATCCTGGGTGGCTGACTAGTGCGATAAAGATATGATGTAGAACAAAGCGGGACTTGTATTAAAATGTTAGAAGTAGTCACAATCAAGTTACAGTAGCCCATTAAAACAGTACTGTAAAGTGCTTAAAATGTTATTAGGAAGGTACTGAGTATGTGGTATGCAAATAGAATAGCTAATTCACAGGATAAAATTAAAACCATATAGTAAGTTGTGAAGGAAGTTTCTGGTCAGCAATATATAGTCAGTTTGTAGTAAAAATAGTTATGTTACTGATAAATCAGATATCTGTACAGTATTTAACAATAATTTTCTGAGCATTGCTGGTGAATTAAATAAAAATTTAATTTCTACGGGGAATCATATAAGTCTCTTGGCAGATGCCTTTCTGAGACTGATATCTGAAATATTCCTCTGTAATACAGACAAGGGGGAGGCTAAGTCAATAATTAAATCACTGAAGACTAAGGACTCTCATGGATAAGATGGAGTGCCTAGCAGAGTATTAAAGTACTGTCCTGCACATATTAGCTCTGTACTTAGCCATATCTGTAATTTCCCTTTAGGAATGCTCAGTTTCCTGAACAATTAAAGTACTCAGTAGTAAAGCTGCTTTATAAAATGGGAAAAAGGGATAATGCAGACAATTTTAGATGTATCTCTATGCCATCAGTGTTTGCTAAAGTTATTGAAAATTCTGTGTACGTAAGGATAACTGATAATTTTATATCACATAATTTGCTATCAAATGTACATTTCGGTTTTAGATGTTGTTTCACAACTGAAAATGCTATATTCTCTTTTCTCTGTGAGGTACTAGATGGGTTAAACAAAGGTTTCAAACACTAGGCATATTTTTTTATTTGACTAAGGTGTTTGACTGTGTTGATCACAAAATATTGCTCCAGAAGTTGGACCACCACAAAATATCTGAAGTAGCTCACAATTGGTTCACTTCTTACTTTAATGACAGCAAAAGGCCATTATTCAGTGTTGAGAATGGCTGTGATGTGGGGTCTGAGTGGCGTACACTCAAATGAGGGTGCCCCAGGAATCAATGTTGGGGCCACTACTGTTCCTTATTTATATAAATGATATGCCCTCTAGTATTACAGGTAATTTCAAAATATTTCTGTTTACTGATGACGCTAGCTTGTTAGTCAAGGACATTGTTGCAACATTGGCTCAGTTTCAAATAGTGCAGATCATGGCATAACTTCATGGTTTGTTGAAAATAAACTAAAGCTAAATCACAGTAAGACTCAGTTTTTAAATTTTCTAACACACAATTCAATAAAATCCAACATTTTAATTTCACAGAATGGGCATATGATTAGCGAAACTGAACAGTTCAAATTTCTAGGTGTTCAGACACATAGTAAACTGTTGTGTAAAGCCCATGTTTTTGATCTTGTTCAAAGACTTAATGCTGCCATTTTTACTATTTGAACAGTACCTGAAGTAAGTGATTGTTTGACACAAAAATTAGTCTACTTTGCTTATTTTCATTTGCTCATGTCATATGGTATTATATTTTGGGGTAATTCTTCCCATTCTAAAAGGATATTTTGGGCTCAGAAACGGGTGGTTCGGGCAATAAGTGGTGTAAGTTCGCAAACCTCATGTCGAACACTATTCAGTAGTCTCATTATTTTGACATTGGCCTCTCAATGTATATACACTACTGGCCATTAAAATTACTACACCAAGAAGAAATGCAGATGATAAATGGGTATTCATTGGACAAATATATAATACTAGAACTGACGTGGGATTACATTTTCACACAATTTGGGAGCATAGATCCTGAGAAATCAGTACCCTGTACAACCACTTCTGGCCGTAATAATGGCCTTGATATGCCCGGACGTTAAGTCAAACAGAGCTTGGATGGCGTGTACAGGTACAGCTGCCGATGCAGCTTCAACACAATACCACAATTCATCAACAGTAGTGACTGGCGTATTGTGACGAGCCAGTTGCTCGGCCACTATTGACCAGACGTTTTCAATTGGTGAGAGATCTGGAGAACGTGCTGGCCAGGGCAGCAGTTGAACATTTTCTGTATCCAGAAAGGCCCGTACAGGACCTGCAACATGTGGTCGTGCATTATCCTGCTGAAATGTAGGGTTTCGCAGGGATCGAATGAAGGGTAGAGCCACGGCTCGTAACACATCTGAAATGTAACGTCCACTGTTTTCAAAGTGCCGTCAATGCAAAGAAGAGGTGACCGAGATGTGTAACTAATGGCACACCATATCATCACGCCGGGTGATACGCCACTACGGCAATGATAAATACACACTTCCTATGTGCGTTCACCGCGATGTTGCCAAACATGGATGCAACCATCATTATGCTGTAAACAGAACCTGGATTCATCCAAAAAAATGACATTTTGTCATTCGTGCACCCAGGTTCATCATTGAGTACACCATCACAGGCGCTCCTGTCTGTGATGCAGCTTCAAGAGTAACTGTAGCCATGGTCTCTGAGCTGATAGTCCATGCTGCTCCAAACGTCATCAAACTATTCATGCAGATGGTGGTTGTCTTGCAAATGTCCCCACTGTTGACTCATGGATCAAGACGTGGCTGCACGATCTGTTACAGCAATGCAGATAAGATGCCTGTCATCTTGACTGCTAGTGATTCTAGGCCATTGAGATCCAGCACGGTATTCCATATTACCCTCCTGAACCCACCAATTCAATATTCTGCTAACAGTCATTGGATCTTGACCAATGCGAGCAGCAGTGTCACGATATGATAAACCACAATCCAACCTTTATCAAAGTCAGAAACGTGATGGTATGCATTTCTCCACCTTACACAAGACATCACAACAATGTTACACCAGGCAACCCCAGTCAACTGCTGTTTGAGTATGAGAAATCGGTTGGAAACTTTCCTCATATCAGCACGTTGTAGGTGTCGCCACCAGCGCCAACCTTGTGTGAATGCTCTGAAAAGCTAATCATTTGCATATCACAGCATCTTCTTCCTGTCAGTTAAATTTCACATCTGTAGCATGTCATCTTCGTGGTGTAGCAATTTTAATGGCCAGTAGTGTGTATTATTTACTGTCGTTCCTTGTTGACAATATCAGCTTATTCCCAAGAATAAGCAGCTTTCACTTGGTTAATACTTGGCAGAAATCCAACTTGCATTTGGATTGGACTTCCATAACTCTTGTGCAGAAAGGTGTGGATTATACTGCTGCATCCATTTTTAGTAAGCTGCAACAAGAATTCAAAGATCGTAGCAGTAATCCAAGTGCTTTCAAATGGAAACTGAAGAGTTTCCTCATGGGTCACTCCTTATATTCTGTTGAGGAATTCCTTGAAAACTTAAGCTCATTCTTGTTATATTTAATAATTTTTTCATAATGCGGGGTCACAGTCATGATATATTTCTTTAAAGTCAGTACTGCCATTAGACTGTTGTTTATTTACAGTGTTGCATTTACACTGAATGTGTAAGTGTAAATGTAACACTGTAAATAAACAACAGTCTAATGGTGGTACTGCCTTTAAAGGGTTTTGTTATATTGTTGACTGCATTTACTTAAACTTATGGCTTGACTTTTTTTGGGTTCATAAACATTTTATTTTAATCTGTTATTACTTTTATGTTGTAATTTCATGTACTGACACATTCCACAACCTTGGAGATTTGTTCTTCAATTTGGTCCAATGGAACTTGACATGTAAATAAAAAAATAAATAAGTAACTGTGGGTGGGCCCCCAGGAAGTGCGTTGGGTCCCTTGCTGTTTGTGGTTGCAAATTAATGACCTTACTGTCAAAGTAAGCAACATCAGACTTTTCGCAGCTATGCAGTTATCAACAAAGAAGATCTGCTGAAGGGAACTGCACTTAAGTTCAGTAAGATCTTGATATGATTTCAGAGTGGTGCAAAGGTTGGCAACTTACTTTAAATGTTAAGGAGTGTAACATTTTGCTCTTCACAAAATCCAAAAACCTAGTACCCTATGTCTTCAACATCAATGAGTCAACTCATACAAATACCTGGACGTAATACTTTGTAGGGACATGACATTTTCCAATCAAACAGGTTCAGCTGCAGGTAAAACTGGTACCAGACTTCACTTTACAGGTAGAATACTTTGGAAAAGCATTCACGATACAAAGGAGACCGCTTACAAATCAATCACGTGGCCCATCCTAGACTTGTTGCTCATGTGTCTAGACCTGTATCAAATAGGACTTGCAGACGATATTAAATGCACACACAGTAGGACAGCATGAATGGCCACAGGTCTTTTGACATGTAACAGAGTCACAGAGATATTTAAAGAACTGGACTGGCAGGAACTTGAATATAGACAGACTATCCTGAGAAGGCCATTCCTCTCTCATATATACTTAAATGGTTTATTTATTGAGACATGAAGAGGTTGCATTTCTGAAGTATGACCTCCTGGAATAATAGACAGCTTTGTATTTTCCTGCCTCAATTTCTCTTTCACAGAATTTTTCTAATGACTACTAAATGATCCAGCAGAAAAAAGAGAACTCTTCTCCAATAAAGCACCTTTCATTCCCTCCAACTCTTTGTTAATCCCTAATTTCATACCAGCCTCATTCATCCAACACTTGTCATTTATGTCAACAACAATACATGGCATTATTGAAGAAGGTTCTTGCATTGGTTTGTGCTTGAAAATGATCATTGGATTAAGATTAGTACCATCAGCACAACATGAAAAGACAACAGTCTGGTGCGTTTTTTGTGTCCACTTGTTTTTATAGTTACAGATTTAGCACCTTTCATTGTAACAGTTATCTTACTTGGCACATCAATTGACAGAGGAATTTCCTCCATATTTTCTTTTTGGCTCAGTTTCACACGGGTTTTCTTTCAGTGTTGAATAATAAGGTGATGGAAAGATAATATTTTCACTTCATGCTCATGTCATTTTCTAAGATAATTTGGTTTTGGTTTCCATGCTAAGTCCATGACATTTTATAAACCTATAGCACCAACAAACTCCACCATTAAAGTTTGTTAAGTTCCACTATAGCACTAGCTTATTAGCACAAATTGGTATCATTTTTGTATTAATTCCAACGCCATTTTCATGGTGTCTTTGAATCCATTTCAGTATGTCGTCTTCTAGTTTTTACCATTTTGCGTTCCGCCCTCTATTTGGACATTTAGTCTCACTGATATCTTGCAGTTCTTCTTTATTAGTCCATCAAGCGCGAATAGTTTATGCTGCTCAGCTACTCTGTTTTTGTATTCTTCTGCAAATGCTACAGCTTTCAATTTATAGCTCACGTCATATGAATACCTTTTATTTTTTTTTCCATTGCGAAACTAACTACTAACAAAAATACATTACTGTTACTGATAACACAAATCATTTTCAAATAAAACTCACTGCATCAAATGCTGGACAGCATTCTGAGTTTGTGATGGCAGGGCAGGAGGGAGACAGTGTTAGCAAGCTTGTGAATTCTGCAACTCATGTTCGTCGCATTGGTGCGGTGCTGCTGCCAGTTGAATACAATGTTGCCAGGTAGATTGGATTGGATTGTTTGTGGGAAGAGATCAAACAGCAAGGTCATCAGTCTCATCAGATTGGGGAAGGATGGGGAACGAAGTCAGCCATGCCCTTCCAAAAGAACCATTTTGGTATTTGCCTGCAGCGATTTTAGGGAAATCATGGAAAACCTAAATCGGTACGGCTGGACGCAGGATTGAACCATTCTCCTCCCAAATGTGAGTCCAGAGTGCTAACAACTGAGCCACCTTGCTCAGTTTGCCAGGTAGAGACAGGTTTCCTGCTGCATGGTATATATGGCCATTTTTAAGACTGGCAGGAATTTTTGAACAAACAATAGACATTTTTATACTACTTTAGAGTGTAAGACACAACTGAATTCTGGAGGCAATTTTTCAAAGAAAAACGTGTGGCTGATAGTCCATAAAATGTGGTATGTGCTTAAGAAAGGGACTGTTGTCTGAAATTTCTTATCGTTTTACTTCAAGACCTGGAGAGCAATTCATGAAATACAATTTCAGATAACAAGAATAACTTTTTATGACCCTTGGTATTTCTACAAATACTTTAACAGGTTACAAAAAACTGACTAAATCTGTTCTTTGAATTTTAGACAAATAATATTGAGAATCTGAAAACTTTAATTCTATTTGCTGTGCAACATTGAATTCAATGACTATTTTGGAATGCTGCTACAATTGTTTTGTATTCTCCTAACCCATAACTACTTTAATTCCCTGGCAATATTTTCCATGGCCTAGATCAATCTTGACATGATCAGTAACCAGTTTCCATTCATTAGCATAAAATATCAATTTCTTTGTGGAGAGGCCTACTATAGATTTCTTCTCAATATGGTCACTTGAATAGAATACAAATGAGGCACAGAGATCCATAAGGGCCTAAAGGACAACCCATCAACCCCACATTTAAGTGAATATCAGAGAAACCAGTGATACAGCTTTTCATGAATTATCAAATATGCACTGTGGGACTACAACACAGATAAGCCTGACTCAACATAAGATCAACAGATTTCAAAAGCATGAATAAATGCTACAGTCTCACAACTGATGGTGACTTGCTTTAGGCCCTTATCATTCTCACAAGGGAAACTCCCCATCAAACCCCCCCCCCCTCTCCCCCCACCCCCCTCAGATTTAGTGGTAAGATGGCACAGTGCATAGCCCATTAAAAAATTAACACAGATCAAGGAAGAAATTGTTCTGAACTGTGAAAAAAAAAAGCAAAATAGGAAGAGTGAATGGCTCAAGCTTAACAAGTGCAATACTGAGTGAAAGTGAACAGCCACAGCGTCGTGATCACAGTAATAGATTGTTCTGCGAGTGAGCTGTGTTCAAAAACCCCTCATGGCATGTAATCTCATCTTTTTACACAACACTGTGAAATAACTGACTGGTCATTGAAATGTTTGTTCTCTTTCTTTAGTCTTGGCAGTTGTCATACTATACATTGGTTACAGAATATGAGTCATGTGGTAAGAATACGTTACTGTCGCAAGTAAATGTGATGAATTGTGAGAGCAGGCAAGATACCACATAGACGTCTCACAGAAATGAAAATGACACATAAATGGTTGTTAACTATGTTGCAACAAAGGAATTCAAGTGTCAAAACTTCCAGACAGAATGCAACTTCAAAAATGTTAAAAACATTTGTTTTGACAGAGCATGGAGAAACTGTGTGACTGTGAAACTGCTGTGTTCATTAGTTGCAGATCATTTGACAAACTATTATGTTTTCATCATTTCCTTGGGAGTGATCACATTCATACGAACTCTTAAATTGGGCAAGGAAGCATATCTCACTCACTTACCAGGCTACAGATTAGGTGCGGTGATAGATTATTGTCATATGACACACATACTATCACTAATGCTGTGTATGACACACCAGACAAGTTTTCTAGTGGAGGATTTGGTTGACTTGTTGCCTTGTCACCAAACATTTGTGTTTCCCATTTGAAAGCCACTTACTTTTGTCTGCTAATAGAGTAGTTGTATAGAATAAACTGTCATTATAGGTCCCTTCCTTACATTTCACTGTTTCAAATGGATGTTACACCATGACAAGGAAACAAATTTGAATACAGCAGGGGGAGGGGGGGGGGAGTGAGAGTTGGCATGATGGAGTTTCGAACATGGCTCGCCCATGTGACAGTCCAACACTATAACCACTTTTAACCACTTTCCCATGAGGCCACCACCCTTCAACAGTTCCTCTTACTGTTCTTCTTGCCCTTGGACAATTCACTGTTTCTATTTTGCTTTTTTTTCACATTTAAGTACACCTTCTTCCTGTTTTCATGCTTGATCTGTGTACAGTTTTCGACGGGCTGTTCGCTGGGCCCCTCTTACCACTAAATCTGAGGGGGTGCCTTGGGGAGATTCCACTGTCAGTGCCTCAAATGGATTGCTGTATGATAAAATTCATAACTTGATGTACTCTAACTCATTTAGAAACCAAGAAAATAGGTTTACTGTCAGTACAAATTTAACATATACTGACATTCGATCTAATTTTACTACAGTATATACTGAGGGAATTAGCAAATCTAAGGAGTGCACTATCATCTAGCAGGATTTATGCTGAGCAAATGGGGATAAAATTTTGCTGGAGTGTGCTCCCAGCTGGCAGCACTGACGGAAACTTCTACTTGAGTGGCAAGGGCTAGCAGTGCACATCGTGAACCATGCACATTGTTTATCAAATCTACATAAGGCAATTACATCACACAAGTTGCACATGTGCAAAAGCTCCTTAAAACATGCACATTCTCACTTTATTGACAATTGCTTGGTATGTACAGGTATGATGTGCTTTATGATAAAATAAAGATGTGTTACCTTATGTATGTGTTCTCTCTGAATATTCAGAATTGAACCTTGACCTACAATTAGAGGACAAACTTGAGATCACCTTATGTGATGTATGAAATTAATTAAAGAGCGTTCTGCTCTATTTGCAATTAATTTTATTGTGTGTTCGTAATTGTGCTCTTATCTACACTCCTGGAAATGGAAAAAAGAACACATTGACACCGGTGTGTCAGACCCACCATACTTGCTCCGGACACTGCGAGAGGGCTGTACAAGCAATGATTACACGCACGGCACAGTGGACACACCAGGAACCGCGGTGTTGGCCGTCGAATGGCGCTAGCTGCGCAGCATTTGT
This sequence comes from Schistocerca piceifrons, assembly GCF_021461385.2. Taxonomy (NCBI): domain Eukaryota; kingdom Metazoa; phylum Arthropoda; class Insecta; order Orthoptera; family Acrididae; genus Schistocerca; species Schistocerca piceifrons. The sequence continues at coordinate 673,134,557 of NC_060149.1, forward strand.
GCACCGCCGCCGTCAGTGTCAGCCAGTTTGCCGTGGCATACGGAGCTCCATCGCAGTCTTTAACACTGGTAGCATGCCGCGACAGCGTGGACGTGAACCATATGTGCAGTTGATGGACTTTGAGCGAGGGCGTATAGTGGGCATGCGGGAGGCCGGGTGGACGTACCGCCGAATTGCTCAACACGTGGGGCGTGAGGTCTCCACAGTACATCGATGTTGTCGCCAGTGGTCGGCGGAAGGTGCACGTGCCCGTCGACCTGGGACCGGACCGCAGCGACGCACGGATGCACGCCAAGACCGTAGGATCCTACGCAGTGCCGTAGGGGACCGCACCGCCACTTCCCAGCAAATTAGGGACACTGTTGCTCTTGGGGTATCGGCGAGGACCATTCGCAACTATCTCCATGAAGCTGGGCAATGGTCCCGCACACCGTTAGGCCGTCTTCCGCTCACGCCCCAACATCGTGTAGCCCGCCTCCAGTGGTGTGGCGACAGGCGTGAATGGAGGGACGAATGAAGACGTGTCGTCTTCAGCGATGAGAGTCGCTTCTGCCTTGGTGCCAATGATGGTCGTATGCGTGTTTGGCGCCGTGCAGGTGAGCGCCACAATCAGGTCTGCATACGACCGAGGCACACAGGGCCAACACCCGGCATCATGGTGTGGGGAGCGATCTCCTACACTGGCCGTACACCACTGGTGATCGTCGAGGAGACACTGAATAGTGCGCGGTACATCCAAACCGTCATCGAACCCATCGTTCTACCATTCCTAGACCAGCAAGGGAACTTGCTGTTCCAACAGGACAATGCACGTCCGCATGTATCCCGTGCCACCCAACGTGCTCGAGAAGGTGTAAGTCAACTACCCTGGCCAGCAAGATCTCCGGATCTGTCCCCCATCAAGCATGTTTGGGACTGGATGAAGCGTCGTCTCACGCGGTCAGCACGTCCAGCACGAACGCTGGTTGAGGCGCCAGGTGGAAATGGCATGGCAAGCCGTTCCACAGGACTACATCCAGCATCTCTATGATCGTCTCCATGGGAGAATAGCACCCTGCATTGCTGCAAAAGGTGGATATACACTGTACTAGTGCCGACATTGTGCATGCTCTGTTGCCTGTGTCTATGTGCCTGTGGTTCTATCAGTGTGATCATGTGATGTATCTGACCCCAGGAATGTGCCAATAAAGTTTCCCCTTCCTGGGACAATGAATTCACGGTGTTCTTATTTCAATTTCCAGGAGTGTAGCATGCTTTTTCGGTAAGAAAATCTGATTATATGATCATTTATGTAGTTACAACAACAAAAACAATTAATTTTTGAAAGTATAATGTAATTGGATAGATAAAAAATCTACTCACCAGGCAGCAGCAGAACAAACACATAAAAGGAGATTACAATTAGGCAAGATTTCAGAGCCAGTGGCTCCTTCAGGCATAAGGCTTGAAGGGGAAGGAAGAGGGGTGAAAGTAAAGGAATAGAGATGTCTATGAAAAGGGGTACAGTTTGGAAGTCACCCAGAACTACGGGTCGGGAGAAACTTGCTGCATGGGACATTCTCACCCCGTCCGATAAGTCTCCGCTGACCCACACTTCTGACTAATTTATCCAAACTACACCCCTTTTCCTAGACCCCTCTAGTCCTTTTTCTTCATCCCTCTTCCTTCTCTTTCAACCCTTCTGCCTGAAGAAGGAGCCACTGGCTCCGAAAGCTTGCCTAACTATAACCTTCTTTTATGTGTGTGTTCTGCCACCACTTTGTGAGATTTTTTATCTATCTAATTATTGTTATTGTTGTTTTATGTCACTGTATTTATATTGTCATGGAGTTAAAATCTGTAAGTTATAAAAATTTGATGTATAATAATGTACGCAAAGATATGGACTGCACAACAATGCAGGTATATAATAAATAGTATGTAAAACACATTAAAAAAAATTAGTTGTGAATGACTGGTAACAGTAATAATTATATGCAGAGTTCAGGAGCAATATCCACAGGCATGTGCTGTACTGAGAGCTAGCCAAGCATGATTCATGGCTCACAACCTGCACTCAGTTGTACATCCAACATTAACTCTTCTCTTCCCTTCCAAACTTCACAGAAGTTTGGCATTCCTTGTGGGATTAGCACACTTAGAAAAAATGATGTGGAGACAAGTTTTTACTTCAGGTTGTATGCATGTGTGTATGTAACTGGGGACCCAGAAGTGACAGAGAGGCTTCGTCCCCACCATAGCCCTCAGTGGTACACAACCCCACAACATCTATCCAGACCTTCACTCAGGATTTCCAAATGGCATCAGGATCCACTGCAAGTACTATGACAGACAGGAGGTGAGAAAACTTTGATTTCATGGTCCAGCAGCTGCTCATAAGCCACACATCACACTGGTAAATGCCAAACGACACCTCTCTTGGTGTATCAAGCGTAAACATTGGACGATTGAACAGCAGAAAAATGTGTTAAGTGAAGAATAGTGGTACACAAGTGGTGATCCAATGGCAGGGTGTGTGTATGGCTAATGCCTGGTGACCTCATCTGCCAGCATGTGTAGTGTCAACAGTAAAATGCGGAGGCGGTGGTGTTATGGTGTGGTCGTGTTTTTCATGGAGGAGGCTTGCGCCCTTTGTTTTGCGTAGCACCTTCACAGCACAGGCCTATATTGATGTTTTAAGCACCTTCTTGCTTCCCACTGTTGAAGAGCAATTTGAGGATGGCAATTGCATCTTTCAACATGACTGAGCACCTGTTCATAATGCACGGCCTGTGGTGGAGAGGTTACACAACAATAACATCCCTGTAATGGTCTGGCCTGCCCAGAGTCCTGATCTGAATCCTGTAGAACAGCTTTGGGATGTTTTGGAATGCCAACCTCATGCCAGGCCTCACCGAACAACATCAATACCTCTCCTTAGTGCAGGACTCTGTAAAGAATGGGATGTCATTCCCCAAGAAACATTCCAGCATCTGATTGAATGTATGGCTGCAAGAGTGAAAGCTGTCATCAAGGCTAAGGTTGGGCCAACACCATATTGAATTTCATCATTACCGATGGAGGGTGCCCTGAACTTTTAAGTCATTTTTAGCCATGAGTCCAGATACTTTTGATCACATAGTGCACCAGGTCATCATTGCCTGGGCTACAGTCAGTCATTTTAAATTGTCTTTTGAGGTAGTTTGTTTACAAATAAGGCCAAATTATATGCCACTTTATCTTAATCATAGTACATGGAAGTTTAAATTTTCTATTACTTTCACTATGGCAGTTTGTGAACACATCCTGTTGTAAGAAGAGGAGGAGGAGGAGGAGGAGGAGGAGGAGGAGGAGGAGGAGGAGGAGGAGGAGGAGAGAGCTAGTGAATGTTTCAACAGCCAGGACATTGCATCGGCCAACCCAGGCAAAGCTTATTGAGAAACATGAGCTTTGCAGTGTTATCAATAGATGGTCACACCATTTGAGTGGCAGTGATGGACACAGTGTGAAAATTACTAAGACTTCAGGTTATGTAAACACTGGCTCTGGCCATATTGTCAGGAAAACCCAGTTGTTTGTGTAAAACATCAAGCAATAACTACTGTGGTTAGGCTGATTGTACAGAATAAATATCAGATAAGAGAAAACCTAATGAAACCTGAACCTGACAAGTTACAGAGAAGCCAGTAACATGATTATTAAGAAAAAAGTAAGACAAGTGTGTGGGTGAAAATGCAATCTCAATACCAAGTGTAGTTTTTAGTCGTTTAATGATTTATGTGCAAAATTTACTTTAAAAATTAATATTTCAGCAATGACTTAAGTGATTTTCATAAATAAAGTGTCTAAAGATAGGTTTCAGTAATCACTATATGACTGGCATAGTATATTTTTCATAAATATTACCTATTTTGAATTATAGGCTAGAATGTGCATTATACATGTAAAGGAAAGGACTTCCACATAAACAATAAATAAAATATAAGAAGTGGCAGCGTTATGAAGTAGATATGGGTAGGAATATATATGACTGCACTTAGTTTTAATTGTTTATATTTATTATTAACACTGGAAAATAGTGAGCAAACTATTTAAGTTAGAAAAAAAGTACAGTAATAGAAAGCTGAGTGCATTTATGTGCAAATTCATCTACAGTATGTGTATATTGTATGTTTATGAAGTGGGAAGAGTGTGCACATTTGACTCACGTCAAAGTGGAGGTTTAGTGGTTGCCATCTTGGCACAACTTTTTCTTGTATTCATTCAGCAGTCACATTTGAGATCTGGAGCAAGGAGTTTGTATGATCAGCAGTAAGTCACCTCTCAAATATGGTGAAATTGTACTAAGTACTGAGTTGTAAACTTGTGATATTTGCATGCATCAGTATTGAATACTGATTAATATTTTCAATTCTGTGACTAATATTTTGCATCAGGTTAACTACTCTGAATTCTAAAAAACCTTACTACTGTTGTTTGTGAGATGTACACTCAGAATGGTTAGTTTGTAGTTGTGGAACTTCAACTTTAAACTGGCACAAAAGGAATTCTGATTATTTTTCATAATTTTCCAGAAGCTTACATGAATGTGAGATACTGCTGCATTTTGTTTGAGGCCTCACTCGGGTAGTAATTCAATGTCAAATCATTTACAACTTTTTAAGTGGTACAGCACATTGAAATAAACTCAGTTTTGTCAAAATTTAGAATGCTGTGAGTAATCAACATTATTTTTCCAGTGAAAATTCCTGCCTGTGAACTTTGTGATGAATTTTAGGATTAATGTAACAGATGTGTTAGTTGCATCCTAGATTGTAATGTGAACATTTTAAAATTCAACCACACATTTGGAGGCCCTATAAACGGTGACATTCTAAAATAAAATTTATTATTCATGCAGATGCATGTGGAGGCTCACAAACTGGAAGTTTATTGGACAATATTTTGTAGAAAAGTCACAATAATAGCATTCTCCAATTTACCATCATTATACAGAAAGCAGTAGTCAAAATGCCTCAATGCTCACCTGTAAAATTTATACCATTTGCTTTAAGACCCTTCAGAGTGATAAACTGTTCCATTTATCCTCTGCTAGTTTATTTTTGAAGGATGTGACGTTGATACTACTCAGAATCCCTTTCCGCTCAATTTAGTTTTTGATACATCATAGCTCAAGTACCGGTAGTCTATCAATTAAACATGACATGGGTAATTAAGAAAGAAACACTTTTATACTTAATACTGTCTTTCAGGTAACTTGATTACCACATGTGTGTTCTATTAAGCTTGACTGTTACCCTAGTGTCACATCTTACTTGGGGTACTGCTTGTTGCATCTGTGGCATTTGGTAAGCCAGATGTGAAGAATATCCCAATTTTTAGACCCTGGAAGGATCAGACAAACCACTGTGGTTATTGTATCATTAGTCTCATGAGCTGTGTAGGAAAGACATGAACTTATCGTGAACTGGTACTTAGTGTGGGTTCTCAAATCCAGGTCAGTGCAAAGTTGCTGCCAATGTAGGATCAGGAGATATCACTCCACATTCGATAACCTGACCCTGCTAGAAGCAGCAGCTCAAGCTTTGCTCCATAAGCAATGCCTTACCAATATCTTCTCCAATTTGGAAAAGGCCTATAATACTACATGGAGGCACGAAATTTTGTTGCAACATTACAACACTATGATAACAGGTGACAGGATGGGGGGGAGTGTCCATGGATGATGACGTACCTTCATACAGTTCCTCTCAGTTTGGTTGTTTAGATACAATGTTGTAAATTTCCTGTCTTGCCATTTTAAGCAAGAGAACTGTGTTCCTCATGGGAGTGTTAAGTGATGTGGCATTTGCCATTGCCATTAACAGTATTATGTCTAGACTATGACATCCTGTACTACTCACGAAATGTAACTTGGGATCTGTCAAGTGGGGGCTGTGGGGAGTGGGTAAGACATGTTGTGGGGAGAGGTGGTATGTATACTGAAACTACACACTGTAGACAACATGAACCTGTGTTTTTACTTTCCAGGAGCTCTTGATAACTTGCTTACTTCTCCAAACTAGAGTAAAATATAACTCCTGCAATGAACCAGCAACCACATCACTCATTTTCAAAATAGTGACACCGAAAATAATGCAACAAATGCAGATAGTAACAACACAGCTCAGCAACAGAGGGGGCAGTGCAGCCAACAACTAGTGGTATGATACACATTTGGCAAATACATCTGCCCAACACTAGGGCACAAAGTTTCAACTGCTGCCAACTGGTACCAATCACAACTAGGGTGTCCACGTGCCAAATTATAGCTCTCACATAGTACTGTGTGTTCTTTAGCCCTTCAACAACTGCTCGACAATTGCATTTGACAATCAGGCAGCTGGAGGAATGGTCTAACTCCCCATATTTTCAATCTTTGAAAAATAGTCAGTTTTAATTGCTCCCACTCTTATTTACCTCTTTTCAAACCAGGGGGTACCATACTCACTTTTAAGAAAAGCTGAAGTATCATTGTCTCACTTTTCATGAGGCGAACATGGCTGCCACACTTTTAAAGAAGAAACAGATGTCTCACGGTGATAAGCCTCTTTAAATGTGTCAGTGCTATGTTGAGGTGCTAATAGGGCAAGTCACATAATTTAATGAAGCTGTCTGTTGTCCACAGTGTATGTTCCTTCATACATGTATGAAGGACACTGGAATCAACTTATACAGAACTGCACAAATAATATTTCATGCCAAAGGAAGGCAAACTGACAAAGGAAACTGTCTCCCCCTGTGCAACACTCGTGTTAACTGTGTGCAAGCACTATGCAGTGTAGACACTACGGCATATGGAAGAGTGGACTGGTCCTCAAAGCATGCACCAATAGCTGAAGTGGTTAAGGTGACAACTTGCAGTAAGCAGGAAATATGGGTTTGAGTCATGGTCCAGCACCAGTTTTCATGCATCTACAGTAAACCACACAGCTGATGTACAAGTAATACCATATTCACAATTTGTGAATACATTCCACAATTTAATAATATTATCAAGGCAAGTATGGTAATAGCAGCTGCTGTTGCTGCAGCATAGATTTATTAGCTAGTAACCATTCAGAAATAAAATAGCATTATTTGTACTAAAAAGATTAGTAGGTAGTACATGCAACAGATTACAAAATCTTTGGGAAAGCATAATTTCATCATGCAGGCAACATTTAATGTTGCATACCATAATGAGTTTCTTGATATCCAACTGTATAATCTTTAAGATAAAATTTGCAGTGACAAAAGCGAAAGGGTAGTAATTTACTGACAATTCTGAATGTGTAGAGATTGAGGATTTTTTGTTCTCGATAAGTTGTACCTTTGGTTATAAAAATTAGCCTTAATTCATAAAATGTGTCAGTGAACTTCAATCATGATGAGAATGTAAGAAATATTGTTCATAATTCAACAGAACAGTTATATGAATTTACTAAATGAGCTTTATAATTTAACAGTACAAGTCGCCTCTGAACAAAATCTGCAATACCCATGTGATCCTATGTAACCGATACTAATGCTTCATCTATGTGGTAAGTCTTAGGATGCAATGAGCACAAAACATTGCTGTGAGGTCATTTCAAGTTTGCTTGCATATTTTGAATGTATTTATGGTGTTTTGTAATTGAAATGTCATGAAATATAGTTTTTATCCAGATGTACAGTCAGCCAACAAATACTGAAACATTTTTTATAAAACTCCTCCACCAAAACCTGTTCATTATTACTGTTCAGTTTAATGAAAAGGACCAAGGAATCATGTCAACAAAATCCAGTCTGTAACTGAAGAGTTATTTAGTTTTTTTTTAAATTATGCATTATTGTAATAGCCTACTACATTTTCTATATTTGGCAACGTGAACAAAATTCTTTTAATTTTTTATGATTTTGAAATGTTAGGAACAATAAAAATCTACATTCTGTCTTTATCCTCAAAAACTGTAGAACTTAACTGAAATTACAATTATATTAAACAATGTTAGCAACTGTATTTCAGTTTAATTTCTAAGACTTTCCCGGCAATTTGTAGTCATCTTATAGAATCGGATGTATTGCCGGTGGTCTGTGTCTTCCCAACACGATATTTCGATCTCATAACCCGGCATCTTCATCAGGCGTTCCCTGAGACTAGTTGACAAGCTGCCCTTGTCCCATATTTATGCCTGGGCGGTGTGTGGTGCTCCCTATGCCGTCCATGCCCACTATGGCCATTTCTGGCAGTGAATCAGTCTCTAGGCACTCCATCTTCGGTCCGCGCCCATTGCAGCTCTCTTATGAAGTAGCTGACATCCCAAGATGTTCTGTATTAGGTATGCACCCGTTAGCCATGATCCTTGCACTATCGTGGCTCTGTTGAAGTTCCTTAAGCTATCTGCGACTGCGGCGAGTTTTTTTTTTTTGTGGCTGAGCCATTCTCCTGGCCTTCTGAACCCAGTATGCACCTGTGAGGTGTGCTTCCTGTGGCATCCGGCTGCTGCTGGAGCTGCATGCTATGATGACCATCTTCCAAGGAGCTTGCTGCCGCCTCGTATCATGTATTTCAGATGTTAGAATCTATATAAACATCAGCACCAACAGTTGCAGGTGAATCAATTTTGCTAAAGATTTTCTCAGAGTCAGTGCTGGTTATGATTTCGTAAGGCTCAGTTGAGTGTGACATCTCATGGTAAAATGAAACTGTTGAATAGATTTGTGTGTTTTCATTATATCTTTTAGTAGGAGATTATATACAACATAGATTTCCCTGTACTATTTACAGGCAGATGAATACTGGAGTGAAGAGAGATATGTCTTCCTTAAACACTGACAATAAAAGCTGACTATTTTGAGCTAGGATACTAAAATAATGAAATGGTTACTGACCATATTGGTTGGACCCTAGATGATGGGAAAACAGGGGTCTCATCAGAAGAGTACCCATTTCAATTGGTAAGAGCTAATGGCAGGGCTTGAGTGTGGTGCAGACCCCACAAAGCCATGGACACAAATTGTCAACAAGGCACTATGCAAGCTGGTGGTGGCTCCATAATAGTGTGAACTGCATTTACATGGAATGGGCTGTGTCCTCTGGTCCAACTGACCCATTTACAGCCAATTGTGTGTTATGTTGAGCTGCTTCGAGGCCACCTTTTGCCACTCACGGGCTTCATGCTCTCAAACAAAAGATGATATGTCCTCGGGTCACAATTGTTCACAATTGGTTTGAAATAAAGTCTGGACAATTCAGATAAATGATTCGGCCACCCATCAAACATTCATAGGACATAAGAGATCAGTTCACACACACAATCCTGCACCAACAACAACTTCACAAGTATGGATGGCCATACAGGCAATATGGTCCAATATTTCTGCAGTGGGCTTCCAATGTGACATGTTGAGTCCTTGCCATGTCAAGCTGCTGCACTACACTAAGCAAAAGGAGGTCCAGCACTATGACATGTCACCCTAGTGCACATCACCCAAAAATAATCACTGCCCACCATTTTTCTTAGTCCCATATAAATTAAGATCTGTGACACCTTTTCCAGGACACTGGAGTTTGGAGTCAACGTGGCTACCTCAAATTTTGTTAATTTTGTTGTTATAACCCAAGACACTTATAACATGCAGTTTTATCTTAATTACATGTTCATTTGCAGTGTACCACTTTGAAGTTACATGATATCATGTATGAAAGGTAGTGCTATTGTCATATTTTACATTAGGCAATGTTAGTGGTAGAGGGTGGCCAGATGCCCTTCCTGGCAGCATCCTCCACCCCTCCCTCACCCCCCACCGCCAAGAGGAAATTTGTGTACCCCATCTGTTTGTATCTAGTGTTAATCATCTGAAAGAGTGTGAACATTTTTGAAACACTTGCAAATTGTTTAATAGATGGGATGAGGGTACCAGAGTTGTAGTCACCAACTGAGATGTGAAAAACTGCCTAAAAACCATATCCTGCCTGGCTGGCCCACTGGCTTAATATGCCTGAAGAGTTTGATCAGGCTGGCATGCCTCTTCAAATACTGGAAGTGGTGTGTTGATGTATGCAGTTAATCACACGGGTCAGCTTCCCCTGTTAAATATGAACAGGAATGCACTAAAGTATGTCATGTCACAGTGACATTCTTCTTTTTCTGCAGCAGTTAATATTTATCTATTTCTTACAGAGCTTCTGCAGTATTTCTCCACTTGTGAAATTCAAACTTGGTTTTATGAAGAATGGAGCTGCCTTACAGCTGGACTTTCATATGGTAGTCACATGACAGCACACAAGCTTCATTAAGATGTGATAGTTGTCCGTAAAAAAAAGTTGAAGGTAATGAGTAGCAAAGTATACATTAACAATAACCGTTGGTATCAATGCAAGTGTGAAAACTTGCCTGATATTCCAAGACGGCTGGTCTCTCAATGCACAAAAACTTCTGTGAAGTTTGGAAGGTAAGAGATGAGGTGCTGCCAGAAGTCAGGCAGAGGGGACAGGTCCTGAATTGTGTTTGATTAGCTCAGTTGGTAGATCACTTGCCCACAGAAGGCAAGGTCACAGGTTCGAGACCCTGTGCACCGCCGTTTCGATCTTCCACAAAGTTTAAAATCAGGGTTTTCTGTGCTGCAGATTGAAAATCATACTGGAAATGAAGTACCTAAATGATGAACATCAGGGGTTATGCCATCAGTATATCTGATCAACTTCAGAAAATTAAGTAACACAGAAATCAAAGGGAAAGATGTTTCAGTATATGATGTAAATGAATTCAAAATATAAAGAAGAATTCCATCAGAAATATCAGGAGCTGCAGAAAAAATAGTCTGTAAATATCATCTAACTCTTGAGAACAATCTTTAGTGACAATGAGTGCTGTGTATCAGGTTAAAAAAAAAAAAAAAAAAAAACAGAACAGCTGAAGGTTTTGTTTCCACACCAATGCTAAAGAGTAAGTTCATAACAATGGATTCAGTCAGTGCAGCAGTGGAGATGAAACTAAATGCAACGGAACTCTCAAAGGCTAAAACAAAAATATTATTCCATCTGGAATTACAAAATTTCTTATTTATACACTACTGGCCATTAAAATTGCTACACCACGAAGATGACATGCTACAGATGAGAAATTTAACCGACAAGAAGAAGATGCTCTGATATGCAAATGATTAGCTTTTCAGTGCATTCACACAAGGTTGGCACTGGTGGCAACACCTACAACGTGCTGACATGAGGAAATTTTCCAACAGATTTCTCATACACAAACAGCAGTTGACCGGGGTTGCCTGGTGAAACATTGTTGTGATGCCTCGTGTAAGGAGGAGAAATGCATACCATCATGTTTCCAACTTTGATACAGGTCAGATTGTAGCCTACCGCGGTTGTGGTTTATTGTATCATGACATTGCTGCTCGCATTGATCAAGATCCAATTACTGTTAGCAGAATATGGAATCGGTGGGTTCAGGAGGGTAATACAGAATTCCGTGCTGGATCCCAACGGCCTCGTATCACTAGCAGTAAAGATGACAGGCATCTTATCTCCATTGCTGTAACAGATCGTGCAGCCACGTCTCGATCCATGAGTCAACAGTGGGGACATTTGCAAGACAACCACCATCTGCATGAACAGTTTGATGACGTTTGGAGCAGCATGGACTATCAGCTTGGAGACCGTGGCTGCAGTTACTCTTGAAGCTGCATCACAGACAGGAGCGCCTCTGATGGTGTACTCAGTGATGAACCTGGGTGCACGAATGACAAAATGTCATTTTTTTTGGATGAATCCAAGTTCTGTTTACAGCATCATGATGGTCGCATCCATGTTCGGCAACATCACGGTGAACACACATTGGAAGTGTGTATTTATCATCGCCGTACTGGTGTATCACCTGGTGTGATGATATGGTGTGCCATTGGTTACACATCTTGGTCACCTCTTGTTTGCATTGATGGCACTTTGAAAACAGTGGACGTTACATTTCAGATGTGTTACGAGCCGTGGCTCTACCCTTCATTTGATCCCTGCGAAATCCTACATTTCAGCAGGATAATGCACGACCACATGTTGCAGGTCCTGTACGGGCCTTTCTGGATACAGAAAATGTTCAACTGCTGCCCTGGCCAGCACATTCTCCAGATCTCTCACCAATTGAAAACGTCTGGTCAATAGTGGCCGAGCAACTGGCTCGTCACAATACGCCAGTCAGTATTCTTGATGAACTGTGGTATCGTGCTGAAGCTGCATGGGCAGCTGTACTTGTACATGCCATCCAAGCTCTGTTTGACTCAATGCACTCAAATTGTGTGAAAATGTAATCACATGTCAGTTCTAGTATAATATATTTGTCCAATGAATACCCGTTTATCATCTGCATCTCTTCTTGATGTAGCAATTTTAATGGCCATTAGTGTATGAACAAACATGGGAGAAGCCTTTCTCCACCCTTTCATAATACTTTATGTGCAACTGTTTTCACAAAAATAAAACCTCAAAGATACATTCTGTGCCATAATTACATATTTAACTGAGGAAACAGTTACCTATGAAAAGGAAAATCATGCTAAAATCAATGGAAGTTCCATGTTTACAAAACTAAGAGCTAGTCTGCACTTTGAGGGTACAGGAAGTCTTTATGGAAACGATGCAGGACAAACACAGCCTGGACCAACAGACCAGCATCACATGAGCTATGTAAGTGGTCAGGTGTCTAACAAAGCACTGAAATTGTGAACTACATAAACTAACATTATTGCAATGTACTGCCCCTAAAGGCACTCAGGTCCCAGGTGGCTTTATTGGCTCTAGACTATGACTTAGCCCTTGTTACAGTGGTGGCTGGGCAACTGGGCAACAGGGATAGACACTAGCAATTTAGGGACAGAAAGCCTTGTGCACTTTGCTTACATGGAGATGAAATCTAATGAACAGCAGAAGCTCTCCAGCCTTTACACACCGCTTCTACCTGGATTCGTTTGGTACACCCCTGCTGAGAGCCTAATACCTTGAATACCTTGTAGTGAACTGCATCCAGCATTCTGAGGTAAGAAGGATTTTCTGATCCAGGAACCTGTCACCCATATTCAAGCTGCACTCACAAAATGTCCCTACGACGACTAAAACCCAGATTTCAAAATTATCATGACTAATAAGTGGGCAGGGACTATGTTGTTGTTGTTGTTGTGGTTTCAGTCCTGAGACTGGTTTGATGCAGCTCTCCATGCTACTCTATCCTGTGCAAGCTTTTTCATCTCCCGGTACCTACTGCAACCTACATCCTTCTGAATCTGCTTAGTGTATTCATCTCTTGGTCTCCCTCTATGATTTTTACCCTCCACGCTGCCCTCCAATACTAAATTGGTGATCCCTTGATGCCTCAGAACATGTCCTACCAACCGATCCCTTCTTCTGGTCAAGTTGTGCCACAAACTTCTCTTCTCCCCAATCCTATTCAATACTTCCTCATTAGTTATGTGATCTACCCATCTAATCTTCAGCATTCTTCTGTAGCACCACATTTCGAAAGCTTCTATTCTCTTCTTGTCCAAACTATTTATCGTCCATGTTTCACTTCCATACATGGCTACACTCCATACGAATACTTTCAGAAATGACTTCCTGACACTTAAATCAATACTGGATGTTAACAAATTTCTCTTCTTCAGAAACGCTTTCCTTGCCATTGCCAGCCTACATTTTATATCCTCTCTACTTCGACCATCATCAGTTATTTTGCTCCCCAAATAGCAAAACTCCTTTACTACTTTAAGTGCCTCATTTCCTAATCTAATTCCCTCAGCATCACCCGACTTAATTCGACTACATTCCATTATCCTTGTTTTGCTTTTGTTGATGTTCATCTTATATCCTCCTTTCGAGACACTGTCCATTCCATTCAACTGCTCTTCCAAGTCCTTTGCTGTCTCTGACAGAATTACAATGTCATCGGCGAACCTCAAAGTTTTTATTTCTTCACCATGAATTTTAATACCTACTCCGAATTTTTCTTTTGTTTCCTTTACTGCTTGCTCAATATACAGATTGAACAACATTGGGGAGAGGCTACAACCCTGTCTTACTCCCTTCCCAACCACTGCTTCCCTTTCACGTCCCTCGACTCTTATAACTGCCATCTGGTTTCTGTAGAAATTGTAAATAGCCTTTCGCTCCCTGTATTTTACCCCTGCCACCTTTAGAATTTGAAAGAGAGTATTCCAGTCAACATTGTCAAAAGCTTTCTCTAAGTCTACAAATGCTAGAAACGTAGGTTTGCCTTTCCTTAATCTTTCTTCTAAGATAAGTCGTAAGGTCAGTATTGCCTCACGTGTTCCAGTGTTTCTACGGAATCCAAACTGATCTTCCCCGAGGTTGGCTTCTACTAGTTTTTCCATTCATCTGTAAAGAATTCGTGTTAGTATTTTGCAGCTGTGACTTATTAAGCTGATAGTTCGGTAATTTTCACATCTGTCAACACCTGCTTTCTCTGGGATTGGAATTATTATATTCTTCTTGAAGTCTGAGGGTATTTCGCCTGTTTCATACATCTTGCTCACCAGATGGTAGAGTTTTGTCAGGACTGGCTCTCCCACGGCTGTCAGTAGTTCCAATGGAATATTGTCTACTCCAGGGGCCTTGTTTCGACTCAGGTCTTTCAGTGCTCTGTCAAACTCTTCACACAGTATCGTATCTCCCATTTCATCTTCATCTACAGCCTCTTCCATTTCCATAAAATTGTCCTCAAGTACATCGCCCTTGTATAGACCCTCTATATACTCCTTCCACCTTTCTGCTTTCCCTTCTTTGCTTAGAACTGGGTTTCCATCTGAGCTCTTGATATTCATACAAGTCGTTCTCCTATCTCCAAAGGTCTATAGGGACTATAGAGCTTAGCATTCAAGATGTGTCATACAGGACCTTCTTTTAAATCTAATGTGAAATACTTCTGTTTGACACTTCAAGCCTTTTTTGTAAAATATGTTTTGCAGTACTGAAAAGTGTGACAAAACAGATGCTCACTCTAATAGAAGGCTATAAAAAGAACTATAAAGTATGGCTGGCTGATCAACAAGATACATCAATGAGCCAACCACCATGGCAACATTAAAACCAATTCTTTAATCATTTATGGTGCAAATCACAGATTTAATAAAGCCTTTAAAGTCTTACCACATTTATTTCAGTCTGTTGAAATACTATGTAGGCCTAGGTCATGTGATTATGCATGCAGTCTCACCTCTCACATCTAACAAAACTTTAATGTAATATACTGGCATCTGTACTTCAGTAGGCACCACACTTCGGACAGCCATAGGAGGGAAGCATGTGTCTTTGTGAATGAACACACTTCTCGCAGTAACAGAAAGGCAGTGAACGATGGCCAAATTGTCGACTACTTCAGTAGCCGCTGCCCCTCTTTGCATGTGAAAAATGTTATCTTACATGTTCTGGACATTTTGTCAGCTGGTTAGAAGCATTGTATAAATTGAAAGGCACTGTAAAGTTACAAAAAATTCACAGCACAGATGTGCCACCTGCTTCCACACTCAAAACTGTGACACTGCATGAAACAGAAAATTGAACTGGTAAATTAATCATGAGGAGGTAGAAGGGAAAATATAGCCAGTTACACAGTGGAGGACTGCCAGCAGTAAAAACCAATATCAGCAGTGTGTTGTTTGAAATGTAGACTATGAACTAAACCACTTTTGCAGCTACTTGCATCTGAAATTACTCCTCTGTCAGGTTAGCTATATTTGGGGAAGAAATGTTTTCTTCTGAAGTGGAACTGACATTTATTACACAGGTGAAAGCACTGACTAGCCCTAGATAAGGTGCAGCTAGAATTAAATGCTCCAAGGTGATGCCACCCCAAGATATACATTAAAATAAATTTCTCAATAATGTATTACAGAACATAAACTACCTAAAGGCATTTTGCACATTTCCCACACAGGTTAATGTTTTTGGAATTCTTGGTATGTAATACCAAGTGATGTTTTTCAAACAGGTAGTAGCTAGTCTTAAGGCTGCACCTTGAAAGAGCACTTAGCTCTATGTAGCTGTAGTTTGGGGGCATGGCTTCTTTGGACTACAGCTCTTGTGGGCATCCCAAAGGCTCTGGTATTTCAGCCTATGGGTGTCTTAGCACCTTGCATACAATTTTCACATTCCACTGCTTACATCAAAAGAGAATGAACGGAGTTGGTCAAACTTAACTATCTAATCCCTATCTGCATATATCTTATGCTTTGGTGTGTCAATGTTGTGCGATTGTTTGGATAGTGTTTAAGACAGTTTTTTTTCTTTTTCTGCCATTTGCTATTCTCTCTACCACTGGAATAAATTTCCAAATGTCCCTCCTGAGTGCACTAGTGTGCAGTAACATTAAGAGGTAACATTAAGTTTCGCAGCTTTGTGAGAATTTCATGAATGATTTGAGGAAAAAGCACATGAAATATATCCCATTACTTTAGTTTGCTTGCCTGCTTGCTGGCTGATTGACCATGGGTAATGTGCATTATTAGCAAGTTTCTTTTTCTGGGTGTATTGTGCACGTGTTTAGAGTTTTGCTTTTTTTCCTGTAAATAAGATCAGCATACCACGAGTTCGAAAACATCACAGTATGAAATCAGTGAGCAATTTATCAGGTAAAATTTTGTAACATGCTGTTAGGATGAAAGTGAAGTAAGTTGATGCACTGAGACCCAATGTAAATATGAATCAAGAACAATAACTGGCAAGGCTACACACGCAATTTTATCTGAGCAATGTACACAATGCAGCTGAGTGGTTGCGTGTGCCGTATCACATAAAGTGCATATTTTTGTAATACACAGGTATACATACAACAAATGTGTTAACTACCATAGTGGTTGAGCAGGTTAGCCAATCACAGCACAAGATCCATGATGTCATGGTAACATTGCTGTTTCATCAAAGGCTCATTTGAGCAGTTTCCAGCGGGCTCGTGCGAATGTGTAGAGCTGAATTCATGTACGAGTAGTGCCTTCTAATGCTTCTGGCTACTTTCACTGTGGCTGTTTGCAATCTGAGCAGTAGCAGCAAGTAGACAGACACTACCCGGAAAATTTTTTCTGTCGCGTCCAAGCTGCAAGATTCGGGCATGGGCAGGGCAAGCTGAGTTATAGTGGAGGGTCATCCTCCACATGATCCATGTACGTGTTTCTTGATTCATGATATTGCTGGTCTCTCTTCGTTTAAACTCCCACATCAAATGGAAAAACAGATTTCTATGGCCAGAAGCCATCAAGTGAATTAATATACATTCTCATAAATCATGAAAGACTAAAATAAATTAGTGGTTTCAATTTTCTTATTTTAAATTATTTCCATGTTATTAGCAATCAACCATTAATGTCTTAGTGAAGCTACTTCTGTCAGTTTTGTGAGAAATTTGCTTCTATTAATATTTTTCCACTGAGGCAGTTGGTTTATTTGAAACAAAGTGTTTCATTCCACACTACTGGCTACTTCCAACTTCATTCAATGCAAGTGCAAATTTTCATTGTCTGAGATGAATGACATACCATAATAAAGAACCAAACATGAGAACACAGTACTGGACCTTCAAGAAAATTGGTATCCTGAAAACCACATAGAAAAGTTAAACATCAGGTACTTCAGAGTGCATCTGGACATAGATATGTGCAACTGGAGCAGAATGAAGCATTTTAGAATAGTTTATGAAATTCTGATGCTGCTGGAGTAGTCTGACATCCTGTTACTTTTCCAACACTGTAATATCTCTTAATGCTATATACTGGGTGATCAAAAAGTCAGTATAAATTTGAAAACTTATTAAACCATGGAATAATGTAGACTGAGGGGTAAAAATTGACACACATGCTTGGAATGACATGGGGTTTTATTAAAAAAGTAAAAAAAAATAAAACACCCCATATTGCTAGACACGTGAAAGATCTCTTGCGCACGTTGTTTGGTGATGATCATGGGCTCAGCCACCACTTTCGTCTTGCTTGGCCTCCCAGGTCCCCAGACCCAGTCCGTATGATTATTGGCTTTGAGGTTACCTGAAGTCGCAAGTGTATCGTGATCGACTAACATCTCTTGGTATGCTGAAAGGCAACATCCGACACCATAACGCCATAGCTCCAGACATGCTTTACAGTGCTGTTCACATCATCATTGCTCAACTACAGCTATTGTTGAGGAATGATGGTGGACATATTGAGCATTCCCTGTAAAGATCATCATCTTTGCTTTGTCTTACTTTGTTATGCTAATTATTGCTATTCTGATCAGATGAAGCACCATCTGTCGAACATTTTGTGAACTTTTGTATTTTCTTTTGTTCTAAAAAACCGCATGTCATTCCAAGCATGAGTATCAATTTGTACTTCTCTATCTGCATTATTCCATGATTTATTCAGTTTTCAAATTTATACTGACTTTTTGATCACCTGGTATATACAAACATATGTAAACATTGACTTAAAGCTAACTAAGCAGGCAAATTTGATCAGTAGTTTTGAACTAAATATTTTGTTTAAAATATATTGACAGCTGTAGCAGAATTTTACAGATTTGCCTTCTGTGAAACTGTTTTTGGATCACAAGACACTTGTCTTGTACTTCCTGTAGACCTGAAATTATTTCTAAATTTTTGTTTACATCATATTCATAGAATGCCATTCTTTGCTAAATTGTAGACTGGCAGCATACCGTGTTTTATCGTTTTAACTCCCCACATGGCTTTATATTTATTCCTAGAGTAGAATATAAACTTTCAGTTGAACAGTTTCTTTGCCTCATGGTCCGCCCGTTAGCCGAGTGGTGCTGGCACGGTAGCTCAGCGTGTTCAGTCAGAGGGTTAGCTACCCTCTGTAACAAGAAAACAGAACAGATTAATGGAGAACCTAAATGGGGATCATTGGACACCCGTCCCAAACAAATTCAATGAATAGAACAAAATGAGCTTTAAAAAAGTGGTCAGCATGGTGAAATTCTACTCCAAGGGGCCTTGGTTCCATTCCCAGCTGGGGCAGGAGATTTTCTCCGCTCAGGAACTGTGTGTTCTGTTATTTCATCCTCATCACTGATGTGCAAATTGCCCAATGTGGCGTCGAATGCAATAAGTACTTGCCCTCAGCAGCCAAACTCTCCGAATGGGGGACTCCCAGCCCGCAATTCCATATGTTCATTTCCATTTTGCCTCAGACAACCTTATTAATTTTTTTTACACGTTTTTTTTAAAAATTGTCCTGAAATGCATTGTCTTATTCTGATATAAACTACACAAGAAACTGTGTTTCTTTCTTTCACAATAAATTTGTATTCCTTACTAGCTTTTCGCAGTGCTTCGTAGATGTACACCTGATTGGAAACGCTACGTAACAATATTGCAGAGTACAAATTAAAAACTGTCAATGTCACCACATAGGAAAACGTTATGGTACTTTGAGCTGTAGAGTAATTTTGAAATGAATAATATGCCAAGAAGTGCTGCCTTATTTGCATTCCTTATCTGGGTAGATTGATAAAACAATTGCTCCAGGTACAACTCCCTAGCTCCTCTGAACATGCCGCAGGGCTGCACATGGTCATGTGATGCCCCACCATGCACGAAATTCTACACAAATGCGACAAAAAGTGTATAAGCAGATCAAACACCAACCATGGGGTGCCTACATCACTGTAGCTGTGCAGGCGCAGTGTGGCCTGTTGTCCGGTGCTCTCTAGCAACTGCTCAAACGAATCTCAATTGAACACACAGCCTGCAGTTTGAGTGCACTGAAGATTCAATGTCTTAAGTTTAGAAATGAAAATACCAAGTACATTAAGCGTGCAACGAAGGTTAAACAGCACATTAAATGTATCTCCAAAACACATCTTTTACTATGATTTTTTGTTGGAAACTGTTTGGAAATGTGACTGATGTTATTTAGTTGATTATGAAATTGAAGTAAGACACAGTACGTAAAGGTTTGGCTAGAGTGCGATTACCACCGCCTCCCTCCCCCTCCCCCTGTAACATTGGCAGCCTGATCTTTAGCATAGCCCAAGGTGAATGTTAGTTCTGATCAATAAATTTAGCAGCTTTCCCCAATGTGGAAACAACAAGCTGTGCCTACGTTAGATATTAGCACGGCATGGCTAATACCTGACCTGGTCAGTCTTTTATAGTAAACTTACATCGACTAAAGTTACTATTTAACATATGTGTTTAGTTTCTCAGCAGACGATTCTATGGTAACTGCAAAGATAACTCTCAGGATGAAAGACCTACTGTCTAAAAGAAATGCTCAAGTATTTAAAATTTTGTTTATGTTAGAGACTGAAAACCCATGAAGTTATGCTTACAAAAGATATTTATTTGGATTAAGTGAAATTCAACTAACACACTTTATTCTTTGTCTGTAGATCATTTCTTACAATGATATTTGACACTTGTAAATATTGATCAGATGTCAATTTTCTTTTAGAAAGAGACACATACTTTCTATTC
This sequence comes from Schistocerca piceifrons, assembly GCF_021461385.2. Lineage (NCBI taxonomy): Eukaryota > Metazoa > Arthropoda > Insecta > Orthoptera > Acrididae > Schistocerca > Schistocerca piceifrons. The sequence continues at coordinate 673,155,019 of NC_060149.1, forward strand.
TCTTCATACATTGTAGTAAACTGTTTTACAGTATGCACCCAGCATTTACAGGTGCTTTGTCTTAATTTTAGCCTGAGTATCCACTGTTACACCCAGAAATTTATAGCTGTCTCCTTCAGTTCTAGGTCTCCAAGCCTGACCGATGTCCAAAGTGAGTGTGTTTGCACGTATCTGTATATATGTTGTTTTGGTTGCGTTTATGAAGAGATTGTTTTCCCTGAAATAGTTGTCTCCACTTTTCATATTTAGTGAAGCCTTCTCTTACAGGTCATTTGTTGTAGAACTGGTAATGAAGTGTCATCTGCATACATGACTACACTATCTGATACTGATTTGGTCATATTGACATACAAGAAGTAGTGGATCAAGGACTGATCCTTGGGGAACTACATATTTAACAATTTCATAATTTGAAAAGATACTTAATATTTCACTTTTTGCTTTATTTCTACACACTGCTTTCTATTTTCCAAAAATGATTTAATGATGTCTACTGCTTTCCCCTTTATACCATAAAGATGAAGCTTTTCTAATAGGATGTCATGACACACCCAATCAAATGGTTTGATAGGTCCAGGAACATAAATACTTTGCTCTGTTCATGAAGTGCTTTAGTTACCAGTGTTACAAATTCAGGTATTGCTGTTCTGGTAGATTTGCCCTTTTTGAATCCATGTTCATTGTTTGCAATATTGCATGTTTGTATAAAATTCAATATTCTTTTATTATGGTTTCTATTGTTTTGGAGAGTATATCTATAGTCATAGGGCTATAGTTTAATGGGTATTTTTGCAGCCTCCTTTGTGTGTAGAGATTACTTTACTCTTTCAGGCACATTGGAAATATTCCTCTTTCTATAGATAAGTTTATCAGACAGGCTAATGGCTTTATTACCCATTATAAACAGCATTAATTTAGCGGATATACCATCAAGTCCCTCAGTGTTCTTTGTTTTTAAACACTTGTTTTTACAATTTCTGATTCATTAGTTGGGGATCAGGAATAAGCATTTTGTCTCACATGGGATTTTTATTGTGTATTTTTGAAATATTTTGAGTTATTACTTTGTCCACAACTGCAATATAGTTTTTATTTAAAGTACTCTAGCCATCTTCATCTTCAGATCATAAAATATCTTTGATTAGTGTTTGTGCCATTATGGTTTGAATCATTAAAAAACATTTTTTTAAGTAACATCCATACATGACAATTAAGAACAGCTTTCATAATCCATAGCCAGTGTAAGTGAACAATGGTGATAGAACAAAAGCATTATGCCATTAAAACTTAGTGACTGACAATAAGTCTTCATGTCATTTTGTAATAGCGTAAATGCTGACTATCAGACACTAAGTTGTAATGACATAATGCCTTTGTTTTATGACCATCATTCAATTACAGGCGAAACAATGAAAAACTCATGTATGGATGCTGTCATTTAAAGAAATGATTTTAATGGTGCTTTAAGTTTTAATGGCACCAACACTAATCAAGATAGATCGTTAGCTTTAACTATTAATCAATCCAAATGAAGATTTCATGCACAATCTTCACTTCATGGGTTTTCAAGCCATCAAAAATTTACAACATATCACATATCTACTAGTTCACAATGACAAACTTTGTAACTGCTGTTGCTGAATGAATTTATGTATTCAAGGCATGTTAGGAACTGAAATAATTTTAGTTACTTCAAAATCAGGTATTTGGGTCTAGAATTCTACACTTGTGGAATAAAAAGTATTAATTGGAAAAAAGTGTTGACCAACTGATTTCTGAATGAAATTTTATTAAAATTTATAAATAGTACAAAACTGCATGAACATATCACAAATAAAATGAAACATTTCTTAAATACAGAATGGAATACCAACTTTAAAATTCTGAGTGAGTCCTTATTTCAAATATTCAGTTCTTTAGTAGAGTCAAATACTTCCTTGTACAAATTTTTAATTTGCCACTGGGTCACAGGCTTCTTTTCAGACAGTTTCCACAAAATTTTCCTTCGCATAAAATATCCTAATATTTCTTACATGAATTCAACCTAAAACATTTTAAAAATGCATCAATTGGGTCAAAACCTCAGTATCCAAGACACCACTTTAGGTGTGGAATGTGCTGCCTGTGATCAAACTATTACCTTTGTTCTACAATGGCTCATAGTCTCTGCAGCAAAACAGTCTTTCACACCACATGGAACAGCGTTGCCACACACTGGGCTGCTCCATCTGGAACAAATTCATGGTATACCCTTTGTAGTAAGCTTTTTATCATAATGTAGGAACTATCTTAACATTTGGAAAGTTTAGTAGTCTATACATAATTTAAGCAATTTAATTAGAGACACCTATAGTGTTGGTAGAGATTTATTTATTTATTTATTTATATACTTTTTCCATAGATCTGTACATGTGAGCAGGTCACTCAGATGTGGAAGTGTCAATATACATAATAAAATACATAGAATAAAGACATTGCTATAGTATTAATAACAGTGCACAAAAGTCACACTTATTAACTTAAAAACTAGTCGACATAAATGTGAAGATAGCAGTTTCATATTTAGGGAATTATTGCATTTATTTTAAGCTTTAACAGTTATCAAAACTTCCCACTTTGGGTTTAAAAGTGACCCAAAAATGGAAATGAGAAAAACAGGAATTTTTACATTAGGGCATTATTACATTAGTTTAACAGTAAACAGTGTCAAAAAATTTAAAAACATCTTTCCAATCTGAGTTTTACTTATTTCTCTGAAAGAATTCCTCTAGTGAATAAAGTGAGGTCTCAAGTAAATAATTTTTTCAAGCTACGTTTAAATACTGATTTACTACTCCTTATACTTTTGATGCTGTTGGATAGGGAATTGAAAATTTTCGTTCCAGCGTACTTTACCCCTTTCTGAATAATTGTGAAGTTCTTTAACTCACAGTGGAAATCCTCTTTTCTTCTGGTGTTATGTTCATGATGTAGGCAATTCGTTTCATACAGAGTGGGGTTATTTATTATGAAGCACATCAGTGAATATATGTACTGAGATGTTGCTGTCAGTATTTCAAGTCGTTTAAAAAGATTTCAACATGAGGTTCGTGGGGGTACACCACAAATGATTCTTATTGCTCTTTTTTGTGCTGTGAGGATTTTCTTTGCGGCAGATGTATTGCCCCAGAAGATGCCATAACACGACTGAATGAAAATAGCCAAAGTAAGCTGACTGAGATGGTAATGTCATTGAAGCGTGACAAAATTCGTAAAGCAAATGTTGCCGACGTCAGCCATTTTAGTGTTTGTAGAATGTGATGTTCCCAGTTCAGCCTACTGTCCACGTATACGCCTAGGAATTTTGATAAGTACACTTGCTTTATCATCTGATCATTCTGTGTGATAACTATTTCTTTTGGGTTTTTGTGGGTTGTCTGGAACTGGATAAAATTGGTTTTCTTCAGGTTTATTGAAAGGGAGTTAATACTAAACCAACCCAGAACTTCTTTAAGGATATCATTGACCTCGGATTCTAAGTCAGTAGTTGACACATTACCCAGCACAATGCTCGTATCATCAGCGAACATTGTAAATTTACACTGCTTATTGATGGATAAAGGAAGGTCATTAACATATATGAGGAACAGCAAGGGCCCAAGCACTGATCCCTGTGGCACTCCATGCTGCACAATTCCCCACTCAGAGTCCACTATATATTGTGATACACTATCTGAAACATCTAGAATAATCTTCTGCTTCCTATTTTCGAGGTACGATTTTAACCAGTTCCCTACAGGTCCTGTAATTCCATAATGACAGGCGTTCTTGAAGAGTATCTGGTGATCTACACAGTCAAACGCCTTTGATAGGTCGCATAAGACACCAATTGGCAGCCTCTTGCTGTTTATAGACTCTAGATCATCATTTGTTAATGAGAAAATTGCATTATCTATTGAAACTCCCTTTTGAAAACCAAACTGCTGACTATTAATGATGTTAATAGAGAGATAGGGCGATAGTTTGACACATTTGTAGCATCCCCTGCTTTGTACAGGGGCCTGACATCAGAGTATTTCATTCTGACTGGAAACACTCCTTGTTGCATGGATGTGTTGCAGATGTGAGACAAAACTTTGGCCACTTCACTACAGCAAGCCTTCAACAGCTTGCTTGAAATATCGTCAATACCAGCAGAATGTTTATTTTTCAAAGACTTATGATTTTTTTGATTTCATTGGCAGTAATGGGAAGCAAACTTATTTGACTGAAAGGTTCTGGAAAATTATTTTTCATTATACAGGCAGCTTTATCTACAGAACCATGGCAACCTATCTGTGTTGGGACAGTTAAATGTTGGTTAAAGATTTCAGCAATTTCCTCACTATTAGTCATCTCTGAGTTGTGTTAACAGTTAAAACAATATTTTTGTCTTTGGTGTAGTTTACAGTCCCTGTTTTTCTCTTTATCACATTCCAGATTGTTTCAATTTTATTCAGAATTAGCAATTTCAGATGCTATACACATACTTTTAGAGTTTTTAATTACTTTGGCAAGAATTTTACGGAAGAGTTTATAGTGTTTTAGCTGAGCAGGGTTGTTAGAAGTCTTTGATGCTATGTAGAGTTGTCTTTTTCTCTGACAGGAAGCTATGATGCCCTTAGTGAGCCATGGTTTTTTGCAGACCTAGCAGGTTGGACTCTTTATGACTTTTTTGGGAATACACTTTCAAAGGTACCTGCTATCTCATTTGTGAATAAATTGTATTTTGAATTAGAAATTTCTGCTAGATAAACAGGTGTCCAGTCAGTATGCTGAAGACATGATCTGAATGTGATTTTATACATACTGAGTCCCTCCTGAGAAACTGTGTGGTAGATACTGAAGTAAAAATTGTTATGCACCACACAGTGTCAACACAATAACACTGCATTAAACATGAATCACATAGAAATGTTGTGAACATTGACAAGTCTCAGTACCTCCTTGTACACACAAATGACAGTACATTTCTGTTTAGAACTTCATGTGGTTATGTAGTCTGCTTGTCAACAGAGAACAAATCATACAGATGTGAAGTTGAGCAAACTGGGGTTACTGGAGTTACTGAATCTGATAATTCAGTTTATACCTAGAACACTGGTAGTGCACTGGAAATCAAAGCTCAGCCACACTCAGGCCATATGTTAACAGTTTGTCTTTCCTGTGACTTTAGCAACATACTTAAAAATAAAATAATTTGAGTGAACAATGTTTTCCTTTAAGAAATTGTAGGAAAAGGCTGGAACAAATACAAGAGAAGCAAACTGATTACATTAAGCAGAAGATCTCATTCATACTATGTATCTTGAGACGTTCTCATGCCAAACAGAAAAGTGTATCAATGATAGCATGAGCAAATTTTGCTCACACTGAGACCATGTTAGAAAGAGACTCATGACCACTAAACCACTAAGACGTTTTTTACAATATTTCAGTGCCTGTGTTATTCTGATAACTATGCACTGCAGCGACCACAATCATTATGAAACATTAGATGAATTCACAATTGCAAATAATTACTACCATCAGTTGTAGAGTGGAATAATGACAATGAAAATTGTGCCGGACCGGGACTCGAAACCCTGATTTCCCACAGTTCAAGTACAATGTCTGATCTGTACAGGACTATATATAATGGATGTGCAAGTACAGATCATAGATATATGGTTGACGACTTATGGAAGTTTGGGCCTGGTCATGGGTCATGCACAGATAGCCAAATGGTAAGGTGACCATTTGCAGTAAGTGGGAAATCCAAGTTTGAGTCCCAATCCAGCACAAATTTTCATTGTCATTCCATTCTACAGCTAATGGTAGTCATTTGGAATTGTGCATTTATCTAAGATGTTCTTTGTTTTTCATGACAGACCCAGGGAAGTATTGGATTATACGAAGATCATAGGCTCTAATTTTGCATTCTTACATAAAGATTAAAGTGAATAGTTTCAGCTACTCAAAAGCTCTAAATTTATGTTATTTCCAACAGCAACCAATGTCAGAATTTAGTTGAAGGATCAAGCAGTAGTATGGGGTGAGGAGAGAAGAAAACAGCTGAGGATGTTTTAAGAAACTTTGCCAATAACTGGTTACACTTAAGTTCATAGGTAATATTGTTCCTTTGGCCATTTAAGACAAAATTACTTAGCTATGCCCACTATTGGGAAAATCTATCATGTAAAAAAAATTCTAAAATCTGTACATTGGAGTAATATTCCTAGGTACAGTTCCAATTCTTTGAGAAGGCTAGTTTCCTCCAGTGAAGTTTTAAACATTTACAGGATCCCAAAACAGACTAAAATTAGTGAGTTTTGTCCATCCGTTACTTCAGGCATCACATTGTGGAGATGCAGAATCTGACATTCTACTTTTTCAAAATACCAATATGGAGGATCACTAAATTTAATTAAAATCACTGCTTTCAAAATAATTTGGAAGGTCACCCACTATGAAAACACCATGTTTTAGTGTCCAGTTACTATGACACAAATTTGGACATTGAAAAATTAGAGTTGCTCTCTACCAAAACTATGGTTCAGTAGTTTTTGTACAATACATAAATTCTACAGTAAATGGTAGGATTGTTGGTAGTACTGGTAACATTGATAGGCAAAGAAACTTTAATATGTATGACAAACTAGGAGTCAACATCCGTTCTTCATTTGTTTACTTTTCACATAATTAGAACTGCACATTGTTCAATGTTGGACAATTGTGTATTTTATATCCTTAAAAATATAAACTGCATTTTGGAAGTAACTTATGCCCTTTTATGTAACCAGTTTAATTACCCTTGATGCAAATGTAGTTTGTGGACATGAACATAAAAACATACGTAATCATTATTTCTTACTCAATTGACTGTCAGGGTCACAGTTAAAAGTTAGCTGTTCTTACTAATATATATATATGAAGTAGTTTATGAATAGCAAACATGTTATATGTAAGCTAAACTAAGTACTGAAGCAATACTTCATATTTTAATTTTTAGGAAATCTCGTTTCTAGTGTTGTACGAAATCCGTATTTTTACTACAATATCAGTCTGTTTCACATTACAAACATTTTTTGAATAATATCTGAATTCAGCATTGACAGTTCCTATTTTGCTATAAATAGTGTATTTTTAAGTAACAGACATGGTAACTATGTAGAACAAAATATCCTAACTCATTTCCTAGACAGTTCGTCACTTCCTGTTTCTAGAGTAAACTAGTAATACACTAATGAAATTTGCAAACCATGCAACTGAAATAAGGGAACCCCAGTAGGTATACAACACATGTAATGTACAGTTAATGTGATTATGATCTTAACTGACAACAGCTATTAGGGAAGCCACCATAGTCTAAGGTAGCCTATGAAAGTTTTAGAAACTACTAAAAATGTAAAATTATCCTGTGATCCTGATAGCGTTATGTCAGACCAATGGACTGTCAGTTAATGTATGTAATCTGGATATCATTTAGTGCAGGAATGTTTCCAGCAAGCTTCAAACTATTGCAAAGCCATTTTACAATAAATGCCCAAAAAATACCAAACTGTAGAACCAAACCCAAACAAGAACAAATTATGAAACATACTGAAAATTTAATGCTTACCTCATCTACATCTGGACCCATTGGAGGGTCACTGTCTGGCGTGACATCACGAGACACAGGGACCTCAAAAAAGCATCTAACTCTTCCATCTTCACACAATCTGAACACAAGCGGTGTCACCAACTCATCAGCATGGAAATTGCTGTCCTGATCATTTCCTTGAACAATTGGGCGCCCGTCTGGACCCCAAGTACGGACTGGTCTTGGAAGAGTGTTTTGTTGAATAGAAGTGCCACCTTCATTGCCAGTATCATTCTTTAACTCTGATCCTGATGTACCTTCTGTCGCCTGCTGTGCTGCAGCCTGCTGTGCTGCAGCCTGAAAATAAAGAATGGTAGCTTTAGGAATGGTATTTATTCTTTTCCATATGAATCAGTAAGATTTAATGCATAAAATTGTACTATAACATAGGTCACAGGAACTAGTCCAGTGTCAGGGAATTAGCCTTTGTAGCTCCATATTTTCAATGGATCACAACCTATAAATACTTGTGGGAATTATCCTTAATATGAATAGCCGACAGTTTCTTTGGAAGTTTACCAATCATTAATCAAATGATTAAGACACCACCAGTGATGCCTAGGTCTTTTACAGTCTGACAAAGTTTATACACTATTAGTTAGCATGAACATAAGCATAATGTAGTAGTTACTTCACTGAAAAGTAAAACTTAACATTACAGAAGTAGTGAACAAACATTACTTCATATGCATTTAAGTATCAGGAGAGAAAACTTACTAGTCATGAATATTGTTCAAATGAGCCACCATCTTGCAATTGTCTAATGCTCATTATTGGAAAACAAGTTTCCTCCATCCACTTTGCATAAACAGCGATGCAACTAAAGGTTCCCAGGGCTGGGCTAGGGAACAGACTATGCTGAAGGCTATGAGTAAAATTAACAGAACTGCCCAAAAATTGCATGAGCTTGGGCCATGTAAAGACTTTTTCCAGGATATTACTGAACTTTGTTGTTAGTATACAAATTCCATAGTTGAAAAGTTCAACCCTTATTGGTCACTGATTGTTATATTTTGTCTTATTTCTTATGAGCAGTATCTATTAAAGAATGCAGTACTAATGCATGCCTACACTGTGGGAATCCTGTTTCATGACCATGGGACATTTATGTTAAAATTTAGTTATTGAAAATTTAGTAATTTTGGCTGTCAGCAGATTCAGAGAAATCAGGCAGAAGTATACCAACAGTTCCCAAAAATTTACAGTATTTTAGCCATAATTGGCAGTGAAAGTTTGGACAAAGTGAAATCTTTAATACTATCTTTTAATCTAACTATATTTTGGTTAATTCCTAAAGGACTGTGACATGACAATGTTTTTATATCACACCTGAACACGTTAGTAATTATAGGAGATTTCAACATAAATATATTAGCAAATAAGTTACACATTAGACTACTCAAGTATACTCTGCTTGAATATAATTTAAAATACCTGATAAACACTGCAACTAAGGAGACAAACATGACTGACTGCAATAGATAATCACTGCTATTCATCTGTAAGATCTTATATCTTCTGTTATTGTAAGTGCTTTGTCAGACCACCATGCAGTAGAAGTGTACACAAAGGTTCCTACACATAGTTGCTGTAGATATACTAGGATGAATACAGACCAAAACATAACTCACTTGAGTAATATGCTAAGGAATGTGGATTGGAATAGTACTCTAACGACACAGTTATGGCAAATTCTGAAGTGAACTATACTACATTCTCAACCAAGCCTGCCTGTTAATAAAAAAAAAGAATTCAGTCACACACTGTAACCTGAAACTGGATATCAAGTTCAGTCACTGGGGCTAGAGAAAAAACAAATGGTATGAGTATGGTATGTCAAATGACTTGAACAATAAAAAATTAAGAGTTCAAAAAGCATCAGACATACTATGTAGACCTAATTTCCAAAAACAAACATTTTGAAAGTGTCATTCAAACCTATTTCCAAAACATCATGGTCACTAGTAAATAGAGAAATAAGTACATCTGGGAAACATACAATTTAAAGTCACTTGCTGATAAACCACACAATAGAAACTCATCAGAATAAGATAGTAGATCTATTTAACAATTACTTTGCCTCTGTTGGCTCCAGCATAAACAATCAGCTTAAAATCAAATACAAATTCAGAGAAACACCAGTGTCAGGAAGTATATTTTTGACACCAACAAGTAAACAAGAAATAATTAAAATAGTGAGTAGCTTAAAGAATTCCCATGCAGCAGGATATGATGGTCTTAGTCAGGCACTCTTAAATGTGTACATAAAATTGCATCTCCTTTATCAACAGTTAATTTTCATATGGAATATGGTCTATTTCCAGATGAGTTAAAAATGGCTCAAGTTGTACCTATTTTTTTAAAGAGTAACAAATCTAGTAGAAAATGTTCAACCCATTTCTGTTCTTCCAGTAACATTCAAAGTCTTTGAGAAAGTAAAATGCACAAGAACCTGGAACTTCCTGGTATGCAAAAAAAGTGATTTCTAAGGGGCAGTATGGGTTTGTCAAGGGGTATCCACCATTACAACAACATCCAACTTAAGGTGTCAGTCAAGCAATAGATGAACATTTATGTGGCATCTTTCTAGACTTGCAAAAAGCATTCTACCGTTGATATGATCGTATTGCTGGACAAACTGTGGAACTATGGCATTCAAGGCAAAGCCCATAATCTGACAAGGTCCCACTTAAATAGGAAACAGTATGTGTATTAGCACTACAGAAGGAGCAAACAAATCAAACACCACTGACAAATTTTGTTATTCCACAGGGGCCAATATCAGGACCACTTTATTATTTATGTTAATGATAGTCTATAATAAACCATGCTACAGCTATCATGTGCAGATGATACCACATTAATATGCTGCAATCCAAGTTATTCCTAGCTTGAAGTGGAATCAAATACTGCACCAGGCTTAATTATACAGTATTTTAATGAAAAACTCAAATTAAACACAAATTAATCTGTCTATAATTTTATCTTGGGAGGAAAAACCTCATGAAACCAAATTTTAATGGGTGACAAATACATTAAAAAATGATACACTAGCAAATTTCTTGGCCTGACACTTGATGCAGAGTTAAACTGGTCTGATTATATAAATGACATTTGCAAAAAGCTATGTACTAGCATATGTGTCCTAAGAAAGCTTACCTTTTTGTAACATCACTGAGGCAAATATTTTGCACTATTTGAATCCCATCTAAGCTATGGGATAGAGGTATGGGGATCCAGCAGTAAAGGTACTATGAAAAGTGTACTTATCTTACAAAAGAAGGCACTTATTATGCAAAATAAATGTGTCAGGGAGTCCTGAAGAAATATGTTTAAAGAATTTAAAATATTAACTATTCATAACCTGTATGTACTGAAGATAATCATTATGGCAGTAAACAGTAACACTTAATAAAGGAACACACGATCACAGCACTAGAGATAGAGAGATCCCAAATCTCTCATAGAACACTTTCTGAGAAAACCCGTCACTATGCAGGCATAAAACTTCTGAATTGCTTCCATCCTAATATCTCCAAATTGCCTATTACAAAACTAAATCGGAAATTAAAATTATGGCTCCTAGACAATCCTGTATATTCAATAGATGAGTTTCTAGATTTAGTACTCTCGTATGATGGAAGACCATCTATCTAAAAATATATGTAATCTCTGATCTTAGACTGTCAAACTGTAAATATTTGAATCTCAGATCTGACTACTGTCACATACTGTAGATTCCTTAATCTAAGTACTGCAATAACTAATTGTTTTATGTATAGTCCATATATGTAACATTGTTCTCCCATCTAAATTTAGAAAAAGTTGATTAGATAAAAATGCCAGGCAATAATAATTAGTAAGCAAGCCTCTGACCTATCCAGAAGACTGGAACAGAAAACCTTTTTGTAATCAGTTGATGTTGGATCAAAAAAAAAAAATAAATAAATAAATAAATACTTTACTGAAAAGAGGATAACAGCTCTAACGAGGAAGTGGTCTTTCGTTCTGAATTTACCTATTAGTTCACGAGATTTTTCATATCGATGGACATACAAAATTTTATAACCAATAACTTTCGGTTTCCATCATCCCAAAACTAATCAGGTCATTGCGACCAGGACAACAAACTGATATTATAAAATTTTTGTAGGGGGAATTTGTTTCTACTGTAACACTGAAATTCTGAAAAGTTAAGAAAATTTTGTACATGAAATATGAAGGCATACATAGTAGGATGGTGATGGCCAACCTGCTCTATCACAATTACTTCAACTTGCTTGTTTTGGTTAGTACTGGTGTAATTTAGCATTCTGTACTTTTTAGCTTTGAACTATTTTACAGTAAAAGATAAGTACATTTATCTCAATTTAATATGTTTCAGGTATAAAATGCACTTTAACAATTACTCTGTAGTTATGCTGTCAGGACTAATTCAGTAGGTCAGTTTGTATTTTTCTATCTTTTTAGAACTATTTTACTTCTTTGTCCAGCTAAGCTAATGCTTAACTAAGCACCTAACAAGATGTAAAAACTTAAAGAAGGTATTGTCAGAGTGCCCCAGCCAAGTGTGATAGGACCACTGTTCTTTCCTGTGTAATTCAGTTATCTAGTGGACAGGGTAAGCGGCAATCTGTGACTGACTGCTGATGATTATGCAGTACATGGAAAGGTGTCTGCCTGTAGAATGATACAAGAGAGCAGGCAAAATTTCCATTTGGTGTGATGAATGCTCAAATACAGCATTACTAGTGTTCTACTTGACAGTCTTATTGATTAACTATCTACATGTAATGCAGCAAAGCAATATGAAATTTAACAAGCATATAAGAATTTTAGTAATTAAGGTGAATGGTCATCAGTTTATTGGGAAAGTTTTGTTAAAGTGTGGTTCATTTGTAAAAGAGACAGCATACAGTGCACTATCATGACCCAGTCTTTACTTTTGCAAGTGTGTGTGGGATCCCACCAGGTTGGATTAAACTGAGAAAGTAATTCAGAAGTGTGCAGCTGGATTTGTTGTTTTGTTATGCTCGTGTGTACAAAAACAACTGGGTCATACATGCTCAAGTCAAAACTATAGAACACAAAAACAGAGGAGTGAGAAACAACTATACATCAGTCCCAATTGACATAGTAGACGACAGCTAAAAAACAGGCATGTGGAAAAAGGACTAAAGAAGACACCATACAGAAACAGAGGTCCAAAACTAAAAATTAAATGGCCATAGCCCTATTGCTTTGGCAGATAAAAATTTAAACTCAGTCAACAGCCAGCATGTCATTTGCTAAAACAGCCAATAAAGATGACAAACCCAAATGAGAATGTAAAAGGTTAAAATAGAGACATTCCATCATGAAATGGCAGACAGTTAAAACTTAGGTGCATGGATTTGTTGTGGGTACGTTCAAACACTGCAAGTATTACAGAGATACTTTGGAAACAAATGGGAATCCATGGAGGAAACAACATTCTTTACAAGGAATATTATTGTGGAAACTTAGGGAACCAGCATCTGAAGCTGGCTGCAGAATGATTCTACCACAATCAATGTACATTTTCTCTAAGGACCACAAAGGTAAGAGAAATTAGGACTTTTTTGTAGGCATATAGGTAGTCGAATAAAGTCATGTGATGCTGAGGGAATTAGATTAGGAAATGAGACACTTAAAGTAGTACAGGAGTTTTGCTATTTGGGGAGCAAAATAACTGATGATGGTCGAAGTAGAGAGGATATAAAATGTAGACTGGCAATGGCAAGGAAAGCGTTTCTGAAGAGAAATTTGGTAACATCGAGTATAGATTTAAGTGTCAGGAAGTCATTTCTGAAAGTGTTTGTATGGAGTGTAGCCATGTATGGAAGTGAAAGATGGATGATAAATAGTTTTGACAAGAAGAGAATAGAAGCTTTCGAAATGTGGAGCTACAGAAGAATGTTGAAGATTAGGTGGGTAGAGCACGTAACTAATGAGGAGGTATTGAACAGGATTGGGGAGAAGAGAAGTTTGTGGCACAACTTGACTAGAAGAAGGGATCGGTTGTTAGGACACGTTCTGACGCATCAAGGGATCACCAATTTAGTATTGGAGGGCAGTGTGGAGGGTAAAAATCGTAGATGGAGGCCAAGAGATGAATTACACTAAGCAGATTCAGAAGGATGTAGGTTGCAGTAGGTACTGGGAGACGAAGGAGCTTGCACAGGATAGATTAGCATGGAGAGCTGCATCAAACCAGTCTCAGGACTGACGACGACGACGACGACGACGACTAAGGCTTTCATTCGAATTCCATCACATGATAGTGTCTGAGAAACCCTACTGGACAATTCTAAAAACCAGTTGACTGTACAACATCAATTTTTCTTTGCTAAAAAATTATTTAAGTGGCTTCCTTTTAGAACTGCTGTGTTTGAAGCAGATCTGTATGGGAAAATGGTCAACTGGAAAGTCACTGACCACCTGTCATTTGGCTGCATATTTGAAGGCAGAAGAGCAGAACATGTGGTCAGTGTCACAGATTGTCATGATTACAGCACTAAACTACACTTTATCCTCACTAATAATGTGCATCATTTTGTAGAAATGTTTGGATACAACAAATGGGGCTGTCTGACAGATCACTGTTGCTCATTATTGGCATCAAAATCTCTTAGAAGTATGTATAGCATAAGACAATTGTGAAATTGGGTCAGATAGGGTCTAAGTAGATATTCATTGGGTAGCAAAGGATACAACTCATTTTTATTTTCTTCTTTGCTTTAACTGAGATCACCCACACCCTCGAAAGTGTGTAAAGGCACACTTGCACGTTTCAAGTCAAATAAAATGATGTGACTTGACAGTTCATATTATCTGCCTGAAGTAACATCTAATAATGTTAAAGCTAGTTGGTTGCAGCCTGGACGAAGTGTGACAATAGCTCAACAAATGACCACTGTCAGTTGAAGGAAAAAACTACATACTACAAACAGCAAAATATCTGAAGAAATGTGGGGCAAACTAATGCATTTATGTACAAAAAATTTAAATCAGTGTTCATGTGATGTTACTGCAGAAGTGGTATAGTTTTCAGAAGGAACTAGATGACAGTGACATTGTTAAAATTGATCTTGCATATTATTTGCAGATTCAAAGTGAGCAAATGCCTGAGCAGATGATTGATGCAAAAAATTTTCATCAACAGTAGCATACAAATATTTGTCAGTGCATGACAATCTGTTCAGCCAACTCAATGAACATAGCCTTGCTGTTGAGAAACTTGGAATGAACAAGTTATAAAGTTTAATTTTACATACACAGCAGGCAACAGCTCTCTTAAGAACTGTGATAAACCAGCATTTTGCAAAAGCAAGTACTTTTCACTTATCCTAAGCCAGATCACTGGATCTGTAACTGCAAAAATGAAAAGCCAGTCACCAACCAATGAAGAAACACTTATAAGAGAAGCAATGCTCAGTCCACAAGTGATTCAGGCAACTGGAGAAGCACAGCACATTGATTCAGGAGCAGCTGACCACATGTCCAACATTCCTTTATTTATGAAATATGTAGAATTTCTAGAGGAAAGACCTGTTCACATATGTGATAAATACACTGCTACTGTTTGGTGACAGTATTCTGGCCTACAATGTGAAATAATGGAAGGAGAAGCACATTAGCATTGTTTCATATTTGCCAGTGTTAACCTACAGCCTGTTCTTAGGTGCAGTCATTGATAAAGATATGACAGTCTGATAAAATGCATGACCTTAAAGGATGGAAGTAGTGTTGCAGTGGGAGAACACATTACAAATTATTTAAAATGAAGTTTAAGTGTATCCCAAATTGTGAGTGTGCAAATGTTGCTGCTTGTGAACACCTTTTCATGGCACATCAAATTAGCAGACAAGTTTAACAAATTTTTTCAAGTGCTGTACCAAGAAATTTTCACTGTGAAGATTGCATTATTTGTAAAATTGGTGAACTACCACTTCCAGCTTGTGATACCAAATCAGAACCACTAGATGAGCTTGTACAGCTAAGTTTGTGTATCAAACTTCAGAGATGTTGCTTATACAGAAATTTTTTAAAGGACAATTACAGTACACATGAAACATAAAAAGCAGTGTAAATAATTCATCTGTAGCAGGCAACCTTCAGAATGTTGGTGTGGTGCAAGATTCAACCAAAGCCTTGAGAGAGAATGGTGCACATTCTGAAGATTTCTTTACAGGTGCAGTAGCCGATTAAGGTGTTCAGTCTAACAGGAATTATCAGTTAATGTATTACAGATCACTGAGACTGCAGACAGAATGTGGGAACCACATTCATTTTAGATATTTTCAACCCAGAAAGGTAAAGCTGTGACATGATGCAGAAAAATGGAAAAATGCAATTAGTGATGAAATTAATTGCTTGACAGTTAACCAAACCCTGATATTAGTTTATACACCTACACTTCAACTGGTCATTAGCAACAGTTGAATGTACAAAATCAAGTATTCTAGTGGTGGTGATACTCCAAATTTGAAGACAAGAGATGGCTAGGGGTTTCAAGTGAATTGCAGAGATAGATTTTCTTGAAATATTGTCTAGTGACTATGACTCAGTTCAGTTTGTATTACTAAATGCAGCATCCACAAATAGGTCTTTAGCTGTTTTCTGTCCAAATTAATTTTATTCATGGAAATTTAAACCTTTTATATAAGCAACCAAATTTTTTTAAAGAGGGGTCTAACCCTGTGTGTAAACAAAGCTTGTATGGCCTGAAACCTGCAGGTGCTGGAACCTACATTGCACACCAGTTTTGTGCATATTTGGTCTCCCCAAAAAAGTCAGATCCATATGTATTTAAGAACAAAAAGATAATTTTGAAAATATGATAGCTACTTAAGATTCCACCACCATTTAATTTTTACTGAGTGAACTATGAAGATAATTTGACATCACATCAAGAAAATTGCATACCTACATTGCCTGCAGGCAGAAATGTTAGCAGATGGTTCTGTTTTTCTGTACCAAGAAGCCTATGCCATTACCATTCTACACCACTTCAGGATCAAGGATGTTAATCCCATAACAGTACCCACAATAATCAAATGTGTGCCATCATGCATGAAAATGGTCAGGACATAGCCAATATGCCATACAGGCAAGCTCAATAATGTGGTGCTGTCTGCTGTTTATTTGTAAACTAGGAAATCAGTTTTTTTTGTTAAAGCTTTCTAAACCCACTATTGTGTGCAAGAATGAACATTGCTAATGCATAGTTTAATGGCCACTGATTCAGCATTGATGACACTGCAGCCATTTGGCAGATTTCACTGCACTGTGCATGTATGTTTGCATAGCATGTTTGTCAACTGTTGAGCCACTGGTGGTCAAACTTCAAGACCTGGATACATCTAAAGGAAAGCCAAGAACAGGCAGCAAATCACCACATGGGGTCAAAATAATCTTTTTAACTAAAGAATACTTCAAGATATCTGAGATCGAGACAGAAGCCGTGGGTCAGATGGAATGTCTCCCTGACCAGAGGCAACAGTGAAGGAAGTTGCAGTTCCAAATACACACTGGAGATGTGGCAATTGTAAACCCAGTTCTGGGCCTCTGTTTTGGGAAGTGGTGCTCCCTTTCAAGGGAAAGGACACACAAGTTAGGATGTTCAGGGAAGCTATGAAAGTGTATATCACAGCTAAGCAACTGTTGGTGCCTGATACATAATGGAGGAACTACAGCCTTTATTAGTAGGCTGTTCACAGGGCTAGTTCAGAAGGCTCCTTTCACAAGTTGGACCCCACAATGGTAAGTGGGGTCCAGTATCTGCAATGCTGATGGTGATGCTGAACAGTATGCAACAATCCCATAATCAATATGAGAGAATCATGACTGTGTAAAGCCATGAAAGAGAAACTATCTGCACCCCACCTAGTGTTGCTGAGGCAGCAAAGTGTTGAGGTGTAACCAGAAATTTCCCTTAAGTTGGTGAAGGTGGTGCATCTGAACTTTAAGTAGTAATTGAGCTTTTAAGTAAAGCTCTGGTTGTGGGTGGACAATATGACAGCAACAGAAGTCTTTCTGGCTTAAGACCAAAAGCCATGGGTGAGAGCCCATGACTTGTATGGCACCATGCAGCCAATGCTCAGCAACACCCATACTAGAGGAGAAATAATAGAAGAAAAATCATCAGCATTTAAGTAGGGCAATACCAAAGACCCCACAGCCTCTGCTAGATCATTGATAGCCACCGGAAAGAGGAGGGACAAGCCATATGGAGCCAAGCAGGACCCTGTTCTCTTTCAGGTGGGGGTACTGAGAAGCACCCACTTGAACCCAGAACATATGGTATGCCAAGTTCTTGACAAAAATCATGAGTGAATCACAGAGACCCCAGTCATGGAACATAGTAAGGATGTGGTGATGCCATGTCAAAAGCCTTCTGTAGGTTGAAAAGACAGCGATGAAATGCTGACAACATTGAAAGGCCATCTGGATGGTGGATTACAGGTGAACCTAACAATCAGCACACTGTAGCAGCCTTTGCAAAAACTGCCTTGAGATTCAGTCAGAAGGCCCAGAGACTCAACGAGTAAACACAGCCACTTGCTCACCATGCATTTGAGCTGCTTACAGAGAACATCGATAAGGCTGATTGGGGGATAACTATTTATAAGAGGGTTCTTACCCAGTTTCAGTACTGGAAGTATCACACTTTCTTACCAGAGATGGGAACTCGCCATCATTCCAGATCTGATTAAATAGGGCAAGGATGTGATGCTGGCAGTCCATTGAGATGTTTCAGAATTTGGTTGCTAGTGTAGTGTTGCACTGGGGCCATATCAGTGCAATGAGCTAGGGAACTTTAGAGTACCATTCACTGAATGGAGCATTATATTGCTCCAGATGGCAGGCAGTAAAAGAAACATTCACTCCACCAGCTGTTTTATGGGCCAAAAGACAGGGTGGTATTCCTCAGATGCATATGCATGACCATAATGCTCAGGAAAATGTTCAGCAACTGCTTCTAGATCATCATAAACAGCACCATGTAAGGAAATATTTGGTACACCTGCAAGGGACTCTAAGCTGTAGAGGCATCTGATCTTTGTCCATACCTGCAATGGAGAGGTACGTGATCCAATCATTGAAACACACTGTTCCCAGAAATCTCACTTTTGTCATTTTATGAGGTAGCAGACTTGGGCATGGCGCCATTTAAAGGCTATGAGCTGCTCCAGTGAAAGGTGCCACTTGTGGCATTGGAGAGCTCTTACAATCTAATGGCTGCAGTGATCTCTAGGGTCCACCAGAGTGCTAACTTCTCACAGGGGGATCCTGAGGAATGGAAATGGCTTGGTTGGCTGCCAAAAGAAAAGCTGCCATTTTATGCTCAGCAGCCACAGATACTGTCTTGTGATGGAGGGCTAAGGATGACAGCAGATGTGAACCTATTCCAGTCAGCATTAGAAAACTGATCTGGGTGGGCATGCAGGGGAGTAACACTAACAGAGGGACAGGAAAATTGGAAATTGGTCACTACCACAGAGGTCATCATGGACTCTTCAGTGGATAGATGGTAGAAGAACAAGGCAGGTAAACGAAATAAATGGCCAAAAAAGGTGTGTGCCACACTGAAGTGTGGGGGGCACTAGAGGCAAAGATCGAGCTATATTTGGATATCTTTACCACAACCAGTGGTCATTGTTTCACCTCACAAATGGTTATGGGCTTTGAAATCACCTGAGACTAGGAAAGGTGTGGGGAGCTGAGAGAGAGTAATGCAAGCAGCACATTCTGACACACAGTCAAGAAGAAGTTAAACATTACAGATAGTAAAATCCCCATGTGCCCTTACCTGAACAGCCAGTCCCCAAAGGTGTATCAAGAAGCATAAGGTCACTACATAGAGTGCAGCACTAACTCTACCCAAGTACCCTCTCATGGTAGGTACAATTCTTAAAATAACCTTGGCAGGCACAATGGGCTGGGTCCGAGTTGCTGGAGACCCCATTTCCTGCATTGCAATACAGAATACAGGGTAAGTGCTTAAAAGCTGCCATAGCTCAGTCAGGTCATCAAAAATCTGTTACATGCTGCCACTGGTTGAGAGGTCTGGATTCACTGACAGGTTACCTGGGGAGATCTGTGGTGTTAAGAGGCCACTGGGATCCTCATCTTGGGCACAGTATTAGTACATGCTGAGTCTGGTGGCACGGGGACCAGAGTTTCCTTCACCTTAGGGACTTCCTTTTGTCATTGTTGACGACATCATCATCATCATCATCATCATCATCATCATCATCATCATCATCATCATCATCATCATCATCATCATCATCATCATCCAACAAGGTCTGGAAAGGTTTCTCTGGATTGGTTTTAGGGACAAAGGAAGAATAAGAAATCAAACATCCAGAAGCAAGTGCCTTGTCCAGCTACTGGCTGGCATCTGGCTGTGGACCAGTAGAACTGTGGAAAGTAAAGTCCTTAGGCACCTCTTCCTAGCTAGAGAAGCCAGACGAGGAAGAGGTACCTCCAGCTGGGGATGGGGACTGGTGCCCCTGGCAGGAAGGGAGCCAGTGCTCCCAAAGTGGTTGCAGTGGAATCAGCAGAAAGACACCCCAACCTCCTGGGGGACAGTTATTAGCAGATTGCTCAGAGCCCACCGTAAGAGCTGCAACAGAGAGAAACACCATCAGCAGAGCAGGTGATTAAATTGCAGCTGTAATTTAAGATTGTCATTTGACTGGGATTACACCACTCACTTTTTTCTGCCCTCTATATGTGAGCTTTTCCAGGAGCATTCTCCTGGATTTTCTTCTCATGCTTAAAAATGGAGCATCTGATGGGCAGGAAGCAGCTCACCAGTTTACACAGATGGGGGAGGGCAGAAGGAAAGTTTATGTGCAACAGATTACCATGACCCTGGCAGACAGGGGTAGCAGAGCAGGTGGAAGACATACATCTGAAGCATGTTAAAGGAGTAATGTAAGGTTTCACATCACACCTGTAGACCATGACCTTGACCCTTCTTAAGCAACATATCACCCACTGAAGCCAAGATGAAGGCCACAGTAGCAACTTTTTACCATTGGTCCCCTATGGACTTGACAGATGAAGTACACATCCCGTAGCTCTAAGTCTTCTTGCACCTCATTGTCAAATTGCTTAAGAAAATCATGGTGAACAATAATGGCCTGAACCATATTGAGATTTGTGGGGAGTTATTCATGGGAATATCACCCAGTTTTTCACTAGAAAGCAGCACCTGTGACTGGGCAGCAGACTACTTTAATCAGGAGGGAACTGCTATTCATCTTAGATATGGCTGGCTGCCCTTTTCCCATATTTGTCTTCAGTGCTTGACAAAAGATGCTTTGTGGTGAAAAAGCTGTTCCCATCAGTCCTCTTGATGATTTTGCTTGGTTTGTGGGGTGCTCAACTGCGCAGTTATCAGTGACTGTACAAATTCCCAATATTTACTCAGTTCAATCTCACCACTTCCATGAATGTGGAAGACAACACTAACACCCAGTCTCCAGATGGAGAAAATTCCCAAGCTGGCCAGGAATCAAACCCGGAACCCCGTGATCCAGAGGTAGCAACACAAGCCACTAGACCATGAGCTGTGGACATCGGTGCTTGTACAGGCCAGGTATTTGAAGGGGGGCGGAGGAGTGTTCTTATCTATTATTAGGTTCCTTGCGGTGTGGGCATGGAAGGGAACACATTGTGATCTTTCATTGCATCATGTAAGGCCTTTCCATTTGTGGGGACTGCCGAGGCTTTGTGATGACCGGCAGGAAAAATTTTAAGTCACTTCCTCTGCAAACTATTTGCCATGGTGCCACCCACACTGAATGGGGCTCTGCCCATGGGTGCCAACCAGCCACAGCAACAGCTACGTGGCCAGTAATCCATTGCTGGGAGACCCATGCCCCAGTCATGATGGGCGCATACTCCACGGCATACACGGCAAGTGTGCAGAGCAAGCGCAAACAGTGCAGTCCCTATGTGATCAGACGGCTACCACCATGCTGGTACTTGAGTACCCTGCCAACAGCATGGCTACTGTGCTGGTTTTGGGTGTACTATGGCAACAGTAAAGAATGGTGCACCATATTGGGCAACCTATCCTGCACGACACGAACTTCTATAAAATTTGGGAAAGACAGCAGATCAAGCCCAGTAATGCTGGATCTTATAATTGTTAACGAAATGTGAAAACAGTAACAAGAGCGAAACAGGAGATCAAGACCAAAATCGTGAACCAAGTTGAAGCATGGTCTGTGCCAAAAGGACCATTTGATGGAAAGTCAGGAGGTAAGGGGTAGTCTAGTGTATGTTTGCACCTCAAGAGGAAGTAGTGCTGCAAAGGCTGGGGCCCATGGAATCCAACCATTTATTATCCCAAAGAGTTGTTAGCCCCTGAAGGGGTGGGGGGGGGGGGTGGTTTAAGCTGCAAGTGACAGGTTTCTGGTTGGGGCAACAGACTGAGAAGGGTGCCCAAAGGCATCCCGACATTTCCACACAGGATGTAATACAATTGGTAGTGACTGCTTGAGGCAACAAGCAGAGATGGCCACCAGGAGCAGCCATGTGCAAGATTTCTATATAGTATCACAAGTAGTGAAAACTGACGTGGGTGAAAGAAGAGAGCGGGAAAGGGAGGCACCAAATGATGATAGTTTTTGGAAAAGTTTTCCCAAACCGGCTCTGTCCAGAAATTATCAATTCCCATGGTTTATCATTACAAACTTTCACAGCAGAAATTTGAACAATTAAGACAGGCCATGGTGGAGTTTTATGTCTTCACATACACAGATTGCCACTTTACCAATTTTCACTGATGCTATCCACAAAGGTCAAAGGATAAACTATAAAAAACTTTAAGGAAAACATTATCTGTGCTTCCAAAGTATGGATTAAGTTCTTCCAGATTATAGACTAGATAGTTCAACTCAAAGAATTTAAGCATTTTTTTTGCACAATGAATTTTAGATGGCACATAAATGGAGTGGAAGATATTTCCAACTTTTACAGATACTATACTGCAGTTTTAAGAAGCTTAAGACATGACAGAGGCAAATGGGAACACCTGGAGGGAAGACCTTGTTCTACTTGCAAATGAAACAGGAATGGAAATAACTAGTAAGGATACAAGGTATCCTCTGCCACACACCAGATGGCTTGTGGAGTATGTTCATTGATGTAGTGGGAAAGGACAGGTAGGGTTGTGGCATATATTTTTTTGTGGGCTTGTAGGGCACTCAACAACTACGGTCATTAGCGCCCAGCCCAGTCACAAATGTAAGTGCACATATAATCTGGTAAAACAAGGGGGGGAGAACACCAGAAAGTTCTTACAAAGATGCAGATAAAATAATTAAAAGAGTTAGATGTCTTTGGACAAGTCCGTCAAAGTAATAAATCTAAGAACACGAGCACCTGCTCAAGCGTCATCAGCTAAAATTTCCTGTAAGGTAGATGGCAGAGACAGGACAACACAAGTTTGATTAAAACGGGGACATGGCAATAAAACATGGCACACTGTCAATGTATGACCACAACGGCACTGTGGGGCAGGGTCACCGGAAAGCAGGTAGCGGTGGCTAAACCGGCAATGTCCAGTCCGCAACCTGGCCAAAATGACCTCTCGCTGAGATGGTTGGGAGGAGGTTGTCCAAGCTGTTGGGAACAGTTTTATGGCCCGGAGCTTATTTTCTTGAAGTGACAACCAATTATCCCACCATAATGACACAAACCTCTTACAAACAAGCCCACTAATATCAGACAATGGGACACAAAGGGAGGCTGGCCGAGACACGAGGAGTGCAGCCTTGGACACAGCATCAGCAGCCTCATTCCCAGGCACTCCTACATGGCCTGGAACCCACATAAAGCTAACAGGAGAGCCATCATCAGCAAAAGAATGAAGGGATTGCTGGATCTGTTGCACCAACGGATGGACCGGATATGGAGTGCCAAGGCTCTGAAGATTACTGAGTGAATCAGAGCAGAGTACAAACAGAGAATGGCGGTGGCGGCGGACATACTGAATGGCCTGATAGACAGCAAAAAGCTCGGCCGTAAAGCTGGAACACTGGTCGAGGAGCCGGTATTTAAAGGTGACGTCCCTGACAACAAAGGCACAGCTGACACCATCGTCAGTTTTGGAGCCTTCAGTGTAAATACAAGTTACTGGTGAGTCGCACATGAAGTTCGACAAACCGCGAGCAATACACTCCATCCCGAGTACCCTCCTTCAGGAGCAAGCCGAGGTCATGATGAATGTGAACTGGAGCCTAGAGCCAAAGTGGTGTCCGGCTCTCACCCTCTCTGAAGGTGGTAGGGAGGGCAAAATCCAGTTGAGGCAGGGGACGAAAGCGGACTCCAGGGGGGCAGCAGGGCAGAGACATACTGACGGTCGAGAGAATCGTCGAAGAACGACTGATAAGAGGGGTGGTCGGGCATTAACAATAGCCAGCAGGCATACTGACAAAGCAGTACGTTGTACTGGTAGGTCAATGGTAATTCAGCAGCTTCAGCATGAAGACTCTCGGCGGGACTGGTATAGAATGCTCAAGTCACAAGACATAACCCCTGATGATGGATGGAGCTGAGAGGGTGTAAGACGGATGGCCAAGCAGACGAGGTTCCCATAATCCAGCTTTGATCGGACTATGGACCGATATAAGCAAAGCAGGACAGTGTGATCCTGCTCCCGAAGATGAACCACTAAGAACACGGAGGACATTAAGGGAACGTGTACAACGTGTAGGGAAGCAGCCTACTCACGCCGTATAACATTCACATCAGTCTTTCCATTGTGTGCCAGCCTAGTCCGCTGTAACTAGCTCTGACGTCATAAATGTTGCGCAATACTTTAAAAATCAAGTAAATAACCTGAAACGTTTCTATCATGCCAGGAGTAATACTAAATCAATGTGTTGAATATCAGTTTAATAACTTTAACCATTTTCGAAATTTGGACTTTTTCTGTAAAAATCATTGGCACAACAGAAAAGAGCTAGAAACTTAAAAATTTATATTTAGATTCCTTTTTCATAATGATTTAGTAGAAACAGTATTCTGGATCTCTCAAATTAAAACTTTAGTTGAATTTCATGATTTTCTGGTTTATGTCTTAGAAATTAAGGAAGCAAGATAGATTAAGTAGGCGAATAAATAAGGCTAGGATGTTTAAGTAGAAGGGAGATTCGCTATAATCAAAGATGTGGGAAGTTTCAACTGTATAATGATAAAACTATAGCGATAGCGTATCTCCAAAGGGCAAGTTCAGAGCTCGTCGACTGCGTGTAGTGTAATTAAATTAATTCTCTCTCCCAAAATATTTGACTCAGCCACATCAGACTTTTATTGTGATTACTTACCTGTGTGCTGATTGAACATTTGAATTGTGAGCTTCATCAGCCATCAGCAAAGGAAGCAATGATTTATTCAGTAACTTGAAGTGGTGCATTACTAGCCCAGCGGCTAGTCGGGAGAGCGGATTTGATCAGGCGTTCCCTTAGCCGTCTGCACCGCAGCTTTATATATAAGAACGCTGCATGAGAGGAAGGCCCCAGTTCTCTCCAGACGCTGATTAGCGCACCACCTGTGCCGGGAGTCACGTCGCGTCGGTATCATTGCTGTAAACAGCCTCTGATGCCGTAATAAGTTACTTGGGATTGGCGTAACCATGAAATCGTTTTCGAGTGAAGTGTTAATTCTGGGATGACTTTAATGATCTATCTTCAGTTTGCGTATGTCGTATTTTCATGTGCCGCCACGGGACAGACATTCTACCATTATTTAGCGTGGCGTCTGATGATCATCATCATCAAATTACGGCGAGCATTCACTTAAACATTTAATTTGAACGGTTATAGTTGCATCAGCGCATTAGACTGAACTGCTCTGGTAGTTTATTTGTGGGGATTCTTTTTGGTCTGCGACTTTCAGAATATAGTGAACATTATAGAGAGAATCGTTTTTGATTATGAATCCCAGACAATCTAATTTCTCAGAGCTATAAGCTGTAGCTATAAATGTATTTCTCAGATGAAGTGGGCACTAGGAATTCTAATTACAGGCTTCACGTTTTGCTAATCACTTTCTCGTTGACAATGTTGTAGTTAGACAGCCAGTGTTGAGAACAGCAAACAACAGCATTAAATAAATAATAGGAACATTTTGTAACAACAATTATTCCACCCGCCACCCCACATGTTGCTAATCGACTGGGAAATGCATCTTTTCTACATTACATTCTACATTTTTATAAATAATTATTCCACCTGCCACCCCACAAACAGGCAGCCAAATAAGAGACATGTGGAGACAAAGTTTCCCGTCCAGTGTGAGCCCTAAAAACTTTGTTGTCCCCACGAATGGGAAAACAATGGGTCCGAGATGTAAGGATGGTGGAAGGAATGCTTTATATTGCCGAAAGTTGATCATAACTGTCTTCTCCTCAGAGAACCGGAAGCCATTAGTCACACTCCATGAGTATAGGCTGTCAGGACAATGCTGAAGGCAATGCTCCAGGAGGCATGTTCTCTGGGCACTGGAGTAGATCGTGAAGTCATCGACGAAAAGAGAGCCGAATCCATAACTGGATTGATCGCTATGGCAGAAAGGGCTACGCTCAAAATTGAGCCCTGAGGCACTCCGTTCTCCTGGAGGAAGACGTCGGACAATACGGAAACCATGTGTACCCTAAACATTTGATCTGTTAGAAATGAATCAATAAAAAGGGGCAAGCGGCCATGTAGGCCCCACCTGTGCATAGTGCAGACGATACCACCTCTCCAACAGTATCTTAAGCCCTCTACAAATAGAAGAACACAGCTACAGTTTGGTGCTTTCGCAAAAAGTTTTACATGATTAACGTCGACACGGTCACAAGGTGGTCAACAGCAGAGCGGTGGTGACGAAAGCCTCATTGAACATTTGTAAGAAGCCATCAAGATGCAACAATCCAAACCAACCGAGCGTTAACCATGCGCTCCATCACCTTACAGAGACAGCTTTTAAGAGAAATGGGGTGGTAACTAGAAGGAAGGTGTGTATGCTTCCCAGGTTTGGGTATGGCAACAATGACGGCCTCACGCCAATGCACGAGGACCTGACCTTCGGTCCGGACGCGATTATAGGTATGAAGAAGAAAGCATTTGCCTGCCGGAGAAAGGTGTGTCAGCATCTTAAGGTGAATGGCATCTGGCCCCAGAGCAGAGGACCGGGACATTGCAAATGCACATTCGAGTTCCCGCATGGTAAAGGGGGCATTATAATCTTCCAGATTCAGCAAGTGGAAGGAAGGTCGCCGAGCCTCTTCTGCCTCTTTTCTGTGAAGGAAGGCAGGGTGGTAATGGGCGGAGCTTGAAACCTCCGCGAAAAAGCAGCCGAAGGCGTTAGAGGCATCCACAGGGTCCACAAGTACCTCATTACCTGAGGTCAGGCCAGGTATCGAGGAGTGGGCCTTAATGCCCGACAGCTGGTGCAGGCCACCCCAAACGACAGAAGAGGGAGTAAAACTGTTAAAGGAGCTTGTGAAAGAGGCCAAACAAGCTTTTTTGCTGTCTTTGATGACTCGACGACATTGCGCTCTGAGTCGTTTGTAATTAATACAATTAGCAAGAGGAGGATGTTGGCGAAAGGTGCGTGAAGCACGTCGTCGAGCACGGATAGCATCTATGCAAGCCTCATTCCACCAGGGGACTGAAACGTGACGTGAAGAAGAGGTAGTACGAGGAATGGAACGTTCGACAGCATTGATAACAACAGCCGTGAGGTATGCGACCTGACTGTCACAGCTGAGAAAATCTTGGTCCGGAAAGGTCGCCAGGGAGGAGTAAAGTCCCCAGTCAGCTTTTGGTATGTTCCAGCTCAAGGGACGTGGGGATGATGTGTGGTTCAGGAGATGAACGACACAGGGGAAATAGTCGCTCAAACAGGTGTCTAAGGACATACCACTCGAACCGACGGGAGAGAGTGGTAGAACAAATCGAGAAGTGTAAGTGGAGTAGGTCAATTCTTGTATCTTTGCCTCCTTCTGATATGCGGGGCAGTCGAAAGATCTAGGCGAGTGGAGGCCAGGATAATTGACGCACTGAGGTGGTGGGGTGCATTTATGTCCCTCACGAAGAGAATGTCCACTATCACCACTCCGCCCTGATACCACCCACTCTGACCAGGGGCTCTCCCCGTGGGCGCCACCCAGCCTCAGCAAGGGCCACCTGGCAGGATGAACGAGTCCTGAAGCCCGTCTACCTGGGGCATCTGCTCCTTGACTTATGTGGGGGAGGGTGCAGCTCAGGTATCAGCAGTACGATCCCTGTGTTGTCGAGGGGCTACAACATAGAGGGTACATGACGACCCCACCCCAACGGGCTGGCTACCGTGCTGGATTTCGGGTGCCATGGAAAGTCCGTAATGATCGTAGGTGCAGATGGGGACGCAGTATGGGCGTAACTTGTGCAACCCATCAGGTGTTTAGGCCCAAATTGATGAACAGTGGGTGCAGTTACAACGCCATTACGATGATGAGCGCCAAGGTCTTAGTGCACTGAGGACCGGTGATACACCACTTAAGGTGCCCTTCCCCAAAAGGCTCGTACTTCTGTAGAATTTTGAAAAATGGAGGTCAAACCCCAATGGGGACCATTACATTGAAGGCCAAAATTGTTCAAACTTCTAGGCGCCTCTTACGACAGGCAGGAATACCTCGGGCCTATTCTTTCCCTGGACCTGCAGGGGGTGTGGCGTATACTCAATATTTCAAATGTACATTTAGCAGGCTGTGGAGGAAACTAAGGAGTTAAGAAAAGAAAATGTTCAGGGAGGAAATACCTTACAGTTTACTAATGACATTGCAGTCCTGTCAGACAGCAGATGGCTTGGAAGACCAAATTAAGGGAGACTACCAATCTGGAGAGATCTTACAAGTTGAGCAAAACACAGGGGCATTGGAATTTAATGAAATCAGTGGGCACTGAGGGAATTAGATTAGGAAACAAGACTAACTGTAGCAGATCAGTTTTGTTGTTTGGCAGCAAACTAAGTGACTATGGCAGAGGTGGACGAATGTGTGAAGTACAGGCTGGCAACAGCAAGTGGTCCATATCTGAAGAGAAATCTGCTCCTGAATACAAATTCAAGTGTCAGTAAATCTTTTCTGAAGGTGTATAGTATAGCTTTGCATGGACTTGCAAGGCTGAGGATGAAGAGTTCAGGCAAGACTTTAGTGCTTTTGGGATACGGTGTTACAGGAAATTGTTAAAAATTATCTGAGTATATGGAACTATTGAGATGGAATTGAACTGTAAAAATATGTATATTTATGGCACAGCTTGACTGAAAGAAGAGTTCAGTAGATAGGACCCATTTGGAGCCATCAACAAACAGTCCACTTGGTAATGGATTAAAGTGTGATGGTAAAAATGGTCTATAGATACCAATGCAAGAATCCAGTAAGTAGGTTACAGTATATGTAGATTGCAGTAGTTATGCAGAGATGGAGATTTTCACTTAAGCTAATATAAAGAGCTTTATCAGACCGGTCCTTAGACACACTGGAGCAAGTCTTAACACAAAGCAGGTAAGACTAATAACCTGACAGGGTTGCAAGCTGTCATGGCACCAGTACCAGTTCATTATATTTATGTGATGTGTAAGTGAATGTGTTTTACCTTAACTATTGCTATTTGGACTGCTGCTCTTACTGTGTAAATCTAAAGTGGCATCTGCCCTGTTGTTCACATTATTTTACTCTTTTCTCCAGACTAGCACTGACAACTTAAGTTTTTTCGTCACTGTCAGTTACTTCCAGCAATGTGAAAATAGATTTGGTGATATTTAAATGCTCTTGGCAAACAATATTTTGCAATTTTGTTATGCAGAACAGGGACATCTTTACTTGTTCCAATATTGAGGCTGAGACTCTTCCAGCTAGAGTCAAGGCAACTTTGATGTATCTGAATGTGAAAACATGGCTATTTATTTTGAGATGCTGAAACCATGTGAAAGCAGACACACATGGGGTCATGACAGACCTATCGGGAACAACAGTATCAGTTTTTACACAGATGCAATATGTTGCAAGTGCCAAGTATTAACACACAACCCCTCTACAAGCCACAAATTCACAACCATGAGTCACATGGTTCATCATTCATGTTAGTGGTGGAGCATTAGGCATCAAAGACAAATAACCATGAGAATTTTTTTTTTTTTTTTTGTTTGTGGTTTTAGGGCGCAAAACTTCTATGGTCATTAGCGCCCAGCCCGTGACGTAGAAAACAGGAAAAAAACGAAATTTAAAATCAGCAGCAATGGGAACAAAGTCATAAAATTTGAGAAACTAAAGGCAGAAGGAATGCTTAAAAATCCACTATAGAAAGGGGTTGGTTGTCCCCCAAAAAAAAGGCTTCAAATGACTGACGTCATTTCACTGTCACTAATAAACTGTAGAACGCGGTCAGCTGAGCGCGTGTCATCTGCTAAAATCGACGAGAGATCAGGCGATAGCTGTAGATGGGAGCGTAACGGATTAAAATAGGGGCATTCAATTAAAAGGTGTCTGACCGTCCACGGCTGAGAGCAGTGGGGACAGAGTGGGGGAGGATCACCGCTTAAAAGATGTCTATGACTAAAAAGACAGTGCCCTATCCGGAGTCTAGCTAAAATTACCTCCTCCCGACGACGCGATCGGGAGGAAGAGGCCCATGCGCAAGGAAGGGCTTTCACTTCCCGCAATTTATTATGGGGAAGTGTTGACCAATGCGCATGCCATAAATGAGCAACTTGGCGACATAAACCGCTCCGTAGGTCGGTAAACGGAAGAGACTGAATAGCTGGCCGAGGAAGAGAGACTGCAGCCTTGGCCGCTATATCGGCCGCCTCATTTCCACAGATACCAGCGTGTCCTGGGAGCCAGAGGAACGCCACTGAGACACCCCCCAGGTGGAGCAAGCGCAGACAGTCCTGAATCCGGTGGACCAGAGGGTGCACAGGGTAAAGAGCTTGGAGACTGAGGAGAGAGCTGAGAGAATCTGAGCAGATTACGTACTGTATCCGCTGATGGCGGCGGATGTAGTGGACAGCCTGGAGAATAGCGTAAAGCTCTGCAGTATAAACCGAACACTGGTCGGGAAGCCGAAAGTGATTTGGGGTGTCGCCAACAATATAGGCACCCCCTACACCTAACGATGTTTTCGAGCCATCGGTGTAAATAAATGTGGCTTCCGTCATTTGTGCACATAGAGCAGCAAATGCCCGACGGTAAACAAGTGTAGGGGTACCATCCTTGGGAAATTGACATAGGCCTCTGAGCAAGTCGATCCGGGGACGGAGCCAAGGCGGTGCTGTACCCCAAGTTGTCAAGAAGGTTTTAGGAAAGCGGAAGGAAAGGGAATGGAGCAGTTGGCGGAAGCGGACTCCCGGGGGTAGTAGGGAGGAGGAGCGGCCTGCATACCCGACATCAAGGGAACCATGAGAATGTGGAATAAGAGCATTACATGAATTTTCTAGATTAAGGCCATAACCTCTGTTCTGGTAGACTTGGCAATATCATTGAAGAACATTAAGTGAAGGTCAGCACACCAGTCAAGTTGGCAGCTCTTCTAGGTACGAAAGGGTCGGTTTCTATGAAGCTCTTATAGCTGAACAAATCTGCAGTAGCTGAAAAAATTTTATTTCCACCGAGTCATTCCATGCATTATGAATGTAGAAAGTGACAACCTGATAAACCAGGATGAGGCCCTTCAACAAGAAAATTCTTGGAATCTTATTTCAGGTCTTCATGTTCACAGTAATTATTTCTCACTCTCTGCTGCTTGCTGTTTCACAACCTGCCACCAATAGCAACAGTGAACTGTCAAAATAGTGCATGTGGTTCTCCAAAAATGTTTCCAGACTGTGGGACAAAAAACCATAACAGTAAGAACACTGCAGAAATGTTATTTCAGTAGATTCATAAATTTTAGCTTTAGCCACAAACGAGCTTGCACCACCTGTTTCAGGTCTCTTATCTCAAATATTAAAATTCTGCCACTGAAAAGAAGCAATGATCTAGTAAGAACGCCATTAGAGTTTTACAAAAGAGTAATTACATGATTTTTACCTTATGTGGAACACTTTTATACCACTGTTTATTGTTAAAGTTTTGTAGGCTATGTCATTACTGAGTGGGTATGAAGCTTTTCCTTTTGTCTGATACTCATGGATATTAAAATTTTCACTTATATCTAATTCTTTTTAACATTGTTACAGATTTATAGTATGTACACACAGGAAGTGGGAGGATTAATTACTTTCAAAATACGGGTTTGTAAGAATCTGTTTGCGGAGCATGTTGCATTGCTCTTACAGTTCCTGTGTGTTAGGGAAATGAGTGAACTAGGTGATTTATTAACCCAGAATATAATACTGTGCAGAAGGATGCCTCAGCTAAGTAACAATCCAGACAATAGTAACTTTAACAGAGTAATCAGAGGCTATAACATTTATTGTTCCATTTATCTTGTTTCTGTGTGTATGCCATTTGAAGTTAATTTGAAGCCATATGCCTAAATATTTAGTTTCTAGAGAAGATGAAATTTTGTTGGAGTTTATCACACAGGCATTTCATGCATCACCTTTTAAACGAATTTAGAAATGATTTTAGTGTTAATAGTTTACTGCCCTCAAACTATTTATTTATATGTGCTGTAGTTTTATTTAG
This sequence comes from Schistocerca piceifrons, assembly GCF_021461385.2. NCBI lineage: Eukaryota > Metazoa > Arthropoda > Insecta > Orthoptera > Acrididae > Schistocerca > Schistocerca piceifrons. The sequence continues at coordinate 673,187,361 of NC_060149.1, forward strand.
AGCTGCTTGTAGCTGACTTGGCATGTTTCCTGCAATAAGGATGATGGTGTCATCTGCAAAGATGTGTGTGATAACATTTAGGACAATACAGCAGAAAGAGGATTGGCTCAAGAATGGATCCTGAGCGACTCTAGAATTTCTGCACCTGAGAAACATCCTAGTGGTTTCCTTTAGCTCATGTTATATTTGTTTTTGCCAAATACAAGAAGAACCATTTTATTGCAGTGCCTTTAATACCATATACTTTGAGCTTCTCCAAAATCCAGTATTTCAAAAGCTTTATGCAAATCTAAAAATGCCAGTGGGACTGTTTTGTTCAGTGTATGCAGGGCATTGTGTATAAAATCTTAGATGGGACTAATTTTATATTTTTACCGACTCCATGCTGAGTATTAGTGATAATTTTGCTTTTCTCTAAAAATTAAGTTAACCTATTATACATTACTTTTTCTATTTTTTACTACACCCTGATAAGGCAATTGGCCTCTAGTTTTTATATTTGTCTTTTTTATGAACAGGTGCCACTTTTGCAACTTTTATACTGTCTGGAAATGTGCCTGTCGAAAGATTTGTAATGCATTGTTTTATGATAATCAGAAATAATTAATTCCTGATATTTTTGTAAGCGTTAATGCAACATGAAATCATCCATCTGGAGTTGTTCCATGAACATAGATTGAAGAGGGACATAACTGCACTCTGTTTTTCTGTTTCTATTCTGTTTTGTTACAAATTATTTGTGATACCTGCATAGTAACACCTGTAAAGATTTTCAGTGTCTCGAGTATGAAAGTCTTGTCCTCACGCTTCAGAGTGACATTTTCCATTTGCAGTATACACGATAGCAGAAATAGGTGATTTAAAAATGAGGTTAGTTTATTCGGCCTACTTCTATTCACTAACGAGTTATGGAATCATCATCTGGGGAATCTCCTCTCACAAAGAGAACATTTTCAAAATTCAGAAACGAGTCATTAGAATATTTGGTTTCAGTCTTCCATCCTCATGCAGAGACCTCTTTAAGAAACTTTGTATTCTAGCTACTGCTTCTCAGTACATATACTCTATGTCCTTTGCCATTTCCAACATGGGTGGGAAGAGAGAGAGAGAGAGAGAGAGAGAGAGAGAACGAACACTATGTGGTGGGAGTCTGATTACACGAAGTTCGTTAAACAGGAAGAATCTTCGAACACATACCTGTTTGGCCTTCTCCATCTGAAGTGCTAATGTCAGAGCAGAGATTCCACCTTTCTTCTTTCGTGCTGTGGCCGTGCTTTGTTCCGTAGCTGATGTACCTCCTGGTGTTGCAGTTTCTTTCTCCTCTTTGTCCTCTTTGACGTCTACATCCTCATTTCCATCCTTAACCACCACAAAGCTGTCATTTGATTTGGTTTCCTGGGAAACTGCAAGCTGCTGATCTTTTGCAGAAGCAAACCCGCTGCTCTCTCCTCCAACAGCTGCTGCAGCGCCGCTTGGCGACGGGAAAACGGAAGAGGACAGTTTACAGTCTTCCAGAGGCTCTGGACTGAAGGGGCTACAGGTACCAATGCTCTCCTGATATTTTCGGGTCTTTACTTTGACAGGTATTATGCTCAACAACCTTGTGCCTTCCAGACGTATTGTGCTAGTAGGCACTTGCTCGGGAATAGGAGTGGCCCCACCTTCGGCATCCTGCTTGCTGTCAAACTGACCCGAATATGTTTGCCCCATTCCCTCTTCTGGTGTGTTACAGTCGCTGCCTTTCTTATCTGCTACGAGCTTAACAGAGTCGTCAGCTTCTACCTGTAACAAACGAGTTTAAGCTGGAGACATTTTTGAGTTTAGTGAGCACTAACAGCCAAGACGTGATGTGGCTCTATGGATTAGAGTCAGACTTCAAATCTAATGGACTGGAGCTCTATCTCAAGGTCCTGGGATTTTTTTACCTTTGCCAAGTAATTGGTGGAAATCCACACATTTGTAACTATCTTGTGTAAGTGAGCAATTTTTTCTCATTCTCTTATATAATAATTATAATGTGATAGCTTTTCTTCACTGAGGAAAGATTGAAGAATTAAAAAGTGTAATTCAATCAATTTTTAGGTGAATTAATATTTCAGTTAGAAATTATTCTCATTTTGCTCCATAATCAAAGAAAACATAATTAATAGGATACTGCTTACTTTGTGGGCCCATGTCATGCTTCCTTTAATCTTTCTTCACCAGAGTCGTTTCAGAGTTCTATATGGGATACCACATTCTTGGGCAAGAGATAAGTAAAGGCAGGACGTATTATGCCAAGGTAAGCATGCGGGTTTCCGTGTTTTGTTTTAGGGCGCAGAAACTAGGGTCATATGAGCCCATGTCAGAACTGTAGAATTGAGACAGTGAGGAGTTGAAAACGACTACACGTTAATCTCGACAGAGGACAGCTAAAAACACGAAGGTGGAGAAAGGTCTCTAAAATACGCCACAGATAAACTGAGGTCCTGAACTAAAAATTAAATGTCCTTCGCCATATTGCTTCGACGGATAAAAAGTAAGGTCGGCCGGAGTGGCCGAGCGGTTAAAGGCGCTACAGTCTGGAACCGCACGACCGCTACGGTCGCAGGTTCTAATCCTGCCTCGGGCATGGATGTGTGTGATGTCCTTAGGTTAGTTAGGTTTAAGTAGTTCTAAGTTCTAGGGGACTTATGACCACAGATATTAAGTCCCATAGTGCTCAGAGCCATTTGAAACATTTGATAAAAAGTAAAACGCTGTCGACAGCACGCGCGTCGTTCGCTGAAACGCCCGATAACTCAGACAGCAAACACAAACTAGAACATAAATGGTTAAAACGGGGGAATGGCGGACCGTCAAAGGCTGAACGCAATGAGAAAGTGGTGACGGAGCACGACTTAAATTGTGATGGCTAAAAAGACAGTGCCCAATACACAGCCTAACTAAAGTGATCTCACGGCGAGATGAGGTCGTCCAAGCCACAGAGTGGCTTAATAACCCAGAGCTTGTTCCCATGAAGGGAGGACCAATGGTGATGCCAAAGTCACACTACCCACAGACAGACGGTAACAGATCGGAGGCAGTGTAAGAACTAGCGGGCTGAGGTACAAGGACTGCAGCCTTGGCAGCATCGTCAGCAGCCTCGTTTCCTGTCAGGCCGTCGTTACCAGTAACCCACGAACATCACAGTGGCTTCATCAAGGGTGAGCAAGTGACAGCTTTCCTGGACATGTTGCACTAAGGGATGGACAGTGTACAGCACACGGATGCGTTAAAGGGCAAAGATAATCGTAGCAGATGACGCAATTTTAAACCCTGTGTCACCAGATGTACTGCATGGTCTGGTAAAGGGCGAAGAGCTCTGCTCTAAATACTGAGCAGTGTTCCAGAAACAGATACCGAAAAGTGTCTGTGCCGATGACAAAGGCAAACCAGACACCAGTCAGAGCCTACAGTGTACACAGAGGTTCCACCATGAAATTCTGTGCAAAGGCCGTGCAACTGATGGTGATAGAGTGAGGCTGGAGTAGCATCCTTAGGAAGCGAATGAAGGCCAAGGTGAACAATGGCTGAGACGAAGCCAAGGGTGATGGGTTCACACTCACCAGGAAAGTTGCTGGTTGATTGGTTGAAAGGGGAAAAGGGGCCAAACTGCGACGTCATTACTCCCTTGTTCCCAGTAGAACAATTACCCAAGGGAAAGAAGAAAGACACGGCACAATAACAGGAGTAAGGAAGAAACGGAAGGACGACAGGAGGACAACAAACACTACAATGGGCAAAACAGGACAAGAAAACCAGACACGCAAGAAACAGGGAGAGGAAATTAAAAACGAGAAAGATTTCCATAGCTTACTGACCACGAGAATAAAAGGAAGCCAACCACTCTGCAACACATTAATATGTCCACCATAAAAGTCTTAGGGTGGACGACAGAGGGACAAAGAACATGTGCTAAAACTATGATCAGATGATAAAACCCACCCTCACGAATAAAACTTAAAACTAAACCTACTGTTGAGGCATTGTCACCCAACACCGGAGGTAGGGTGCTGGGAAAGTTAAAAGTCAACTGCAAAGCGGCTAAAAGTGGGCAGTCTAGCAAGAGGTGGACAACTGTCATTTGGGAGCCACAGCGACACTGAGGATGTAACCATCTGTGAGCCATGTATGGCCAATGTGGAGCCGACAAAGGACAACCGATTCCCTGCAAGAAGCCCCCAGAGAAGACTTCCATACATTCTGTGTCTCCTTAATGACACACAGCTTGTTGTGCCTACTGTTATGCCACTCCATCTCCCAAAGCCGAAAAAACCTTGTGGCGTAAGACAGAACACATGTCAGATGTCAATCTCCAGGAGCAGTTTCCATGTAGCCTGTATGGCCAGACTAACAGCAAGTTCGTTGACAGGGATTCCAGTATGTCCTGGGGTCCACACAAACACCACTGAATGACTGGGCCGTTCCATGGCAGAAATGGACTCCTGGATGCTCGCTACCAAAGGATAGTGAGGTAAACACTGGTCGATAGCTCTTTAGCTGCTCAGGGAGTCAGAACATAGAAGGAACGACTCACTAGAACAGGAATGGATGTACTGAAGTGCACGAGATATGGCCATAATCTCTGCAGTAAATACACTGCAGCCAGTGGACAAGAAATAATGCTCAATATGGCCCCTGTGGACATAAGCAAAGCAAACATTACCATCAGCCATCGAGCCAGCTGTGTAAACAACTTCAGAGCCCTGGAACACGTCAAGAATCGAGAGGAAGTGACAGCGGAGAGCAGCAGGTTTACAGTCCTTAGGGCCATGCAGAAGGTCCAGACATGCTTCAGCTGAGGAGCACACCATGGAAGTGTACGTGAGTGGACCTCAAGTACAGGTGGTAAAGGGAAGTACTCCAGAGAGAAGGGATCTCTCAAACCACAATCTTGAGCCCTGACCTGGACTGCCGATGCAGGAGATGAACTGCTGCAGGTGAGAAAAGGAAACTAATTCGTATGCTCAGCGGAACCACGAATGTGTGCAACGTAACTGGCGAGCAGTATATCACGTCGGATCCGCAATGGAGGGACTCCAGACTCCACCAGGACACTGGTTACTGGACTCTTTCTAAAAGCTCCTGTCACTAGGCGAACGCCACAGTGGTGCACTGTGTCGAGTAAACGCAACGCTGAGGGTGCTGCCAAACTGTAAACCAGACTCCCATAGTCAAGGCAGGATTGAACAAGAGCTCTGTAGAGCAGCAGCAGCGTAGAGCAATCTACACCCCAATTGGTGTTGCTCAAGCAGTGGAGAGCAGTGAAGTGCTGCCAGCACTCCTGTTGAAGTTGACAAAGGTGAGGTAGCCAAGTCACTCGGTCGTCGAAAACCAGTCCTAAGAATCTATATGTCTCCACTGCAGTGAGTGGATCGTCATTAAGATAAAGTTCAGGTTCCAGATGAACGGTACGACGCCGACAGGAGTGTGTAACATGACTTAGTGGCTGAAAAATGGAAGCCATGGGGTAGAGCCCATGGTTGGTTGGTTGGTTGTACAAGGGACCAAACTACTCTCATCAGTCCCTCCGACCTTAGATTAACTAAAACCGATAAAATCTCACATTAGGAGAGGCAACTACAATGTCCATAAAATGAGAAACTAAGGGAAGGAAGGAAAAGGGCGGAAGAAGGTGTGAGGGAAAGTAACTGATGACAGGGGATGGAAGGAAGGAAGGAAGGAAGGAAGGAAGGAAGGAAGGAGCACAGGAGACGAGACGCTCAAGACGTAACAGACATAACGAAAGGAGTGGGAAGGCAGAGGGTCAGGATGAACCTCCAAGCCCAGTTGAAGCCAATCCAGTCGGGGTGAAGGGGAGCAACAGGGCCTGCCATCCCATACATTCACTGATAAGTTTTTGTTTTGGTGGGGTTTAAGGGCGCTCAACTACTGAGGTCATCAGCGCCCAGTCACCGTTGTTAGAGCACAAGGAATCTAGTAAAACTCAAGGGGAGGGGGGGACACCAGAAAGACCTGACAAAGATGCAGACAAATGAAGCAAAAAGGTTAGATGTCTTTGGACAAGCCAGTTAAAGTTATAAAACGCATAACACGAGCAGCTGCTCGAGCGTCATCAGCTAAAATATCCGGTAAAGTAGATGGCAGGGACAGGACAACACGAGATTGACTAAAGCGGGGACACGACAATAAAACATGGAGCACTGTTAATGCCTGACCACAAGGGCACTGCGTGGCTGGGTCACCGGAGAGCAGGTAGCGGTGGCTAAACCGGCAATGCCCAATCCGCAACCTGGTCAGAAGGACCTCCTCTCGCCGAGATGGTCGGGAGGAGGTTGTCCAAGCAGTTGGGAGCGGTTTTACTGCCCGGAGCTTGTTTCCTTGGAGGGATGACCAAGCATCCCACCACAACGACACAAGCCTCTTACATACATCCCCACGAACGTCAGATGACGGGACAATGGGAGGCTGGCCGAGGCAGGAGGACTGCAGCCTTAGCTGCAGCATCCGCAGCCTCATTCCCAGGCACTCCTACATGTCCGGGGACCCACAGAAAGCTGACAGAACCACCATTATCAGCGAAAGAATGGAGGGACTGCTGTATCCGTTGAATCAAGGGATGGACCGGATAGGGAGCTCCAAGGCTCTGAAGAGCACTGAGTGAGTCAGAGCAAAGTACATACGATGAATGGCGGTGGCGGCGGGCATACTGAACGGCCTGATGGAGAGCAAAAAGCTCGGCCGTAAAGCTCGAACATTGGTCGAGGAGCCGGTATTTAAAGGTGGCGGCCTCGACGACAAAGGCACAGCCGACACCATCGTCAGTTTTTGAGCCATCGGTGTAAATAAAGGTGTGACCAGCAAGTTGAGCACGAAGTTCGACAAACCGTGAGCAATACACTGCAGCCGGAGTACCCTCCTTCGGGAGTGAGCTGAGGTCGAGATAAATATGAACCGGAGCCTGAAGCCAAGGTGGTGTCGGGCTGTCACCCTCTCTGAAGGTGGTAGGGAGGGCAAAATCCAATTGTCGAAGCAGGCGACGGAAGCGGACTCCGGGGGGCAGCAGGGCAGACATACAACCCGTACTGACGGTTGAGAGAATCGACGAAGAAAGACTGGTAAGAGGGGTGGTCGGGCATAGACAACAGCCAGCAGGCATACCGACACAGCAGTACGTCGCGCCGGTAGGTCAATGGTAATTCGGCAGCTTCAGCATAAAGACTCTCGACAGGACTAGTGTAGAAGGCTCCGGTCGCAAGACGTATCCCCCGATGATGGATGGAGTTGAGCCGGCGTAAGAGGGATGGCCGAGCGGACGAGTAGACGAAGCTCCCATAATCCAGCTTCGATCGGACAATGGACCAATACAAGCGAAGCAGGACAGTGCGATCCGCTCCCCAAGATGAACCGCTAAGAACTCTGAGGACATTAAGGGAACGAGTACAACGGGCCGCCAGATAAGAGACATGTGGAGACCAACACAGTTTCCTGTCCAATGTGAGCCCTAGAAACCTAGTTGTTTCCACGAATGGGAGAACAACGGGACCGAGATGTAAGGATGGCGGAAGGAACGCTTTATATCGCCAAAAGTTGATACAAACCGTCTTCTCTTCAGAGAACCGGAAGCCATTTGCCACGCTCCATGAGTAGAGGCTGTCTAGACAACGCTGAAGGCAGCGCTCCAGGAGGCATGTTCTCTGGGCACTGCAGTAGATCGCGAAGTCATCGACAAAGAGAGAGCCTGAGACATTAGGTGGAATACAATCCATAATTGGATTGATCGCGATGGCAAAAAGGGCTATGCTTAAGACGGAGCCCTGAGGCACTCCGTTCTCCTGGAGGAAGACTTCGGACAATATGGAACCCACACGTACCCTAAACTTTCGATCCGTTAAAAAGGAATCAATAAAAAGGGGCAGACGACCGCGTAGGCCCCACCTGTGCATAGCGCGGAGGATACCTCCTCTCCAACAGGTATCACAAGCCTTCTCCAAGTCGACGAACAAGGCTACCGTTTGGCGCCTTCGCAAAAAGTTGTTCATGATGAATGTTGACAAGGTCACAAGGTGGTCAACAGCGGAGCGGCGGCGACGAAAGCCGCATTGGACATTAGTAAGTAGTCGTCGAGATTCAAGAATCCAGACTAACCAAGCATTAACCATGTGCTCCATCACCTTACAGACACAGCTTGTAAGAGAAATGGGGCGGTAACTAGAAGGGAGGTGTCTATCCTTCCCGGGTTTGGGTATAGGAACAACGACGGCGTCACGCCAACGCATGGGGACCTAACCTTCGGTCCAGACGCGATTGTAGGTATGAAGAAGGCAGCTTTTGCCCGCCAGAGAAAGGTGTGCCAGCATCTGAACGTGAATGGCATCTAGCCCCAGAGCAGAGGACTGTGACAGTGCAAGCGCACGTTCGTGTTCCCGCATAGTAAAGGGGGCATTATAAGTTTCCAGATTCAGCGAGTGGAAGGAAGGTCGCCGAGCCTCTTCTGCCTCTTTCCTGGGAAGGAAGGCAGGGTGGTAATGGGCGGGGCTTGAAACCTCCGCGAAAAAGCGGCCAAAGGCGTTGGAGACAGCCACAGGATCAACAAGGACCTCATTACCTGAGGTCAGGCCAGGTACCGAGGAGTGGGCCTTAATGCCAGACAGCCGGCACAGGCCACCCCAAACGACGGAAGAGGGAATAAAACTGTTAAAGGAGCTGGTGAAGGAGGCCCAACAAGCTTTTTTGCTGTCTTTGATGACTCTGCGGCATTGCGCTCAGAGTCGTTTGTATTCAATACAATTCGCAAACGTAGGATGGCGGCGAAAGGTGCGTAAAGCACGTCGTCGAGCACGGATAGCGTCCCTACAAGCCTCGTTCCACCAGGGGACGGAAACGCGACGTGAAGAAGAGGTAGTACGAGGAATGGAACGTTCGGCAGCATTGATAACAACAGCCGTGAGGTATGCGACCTGACTGTCACAACTGAGAAAATCGTGGTCCGGAAAGGTGGCCAGGGAGGAGTAAAGTCCCCAGTCAGCTTTCAGTATGTTCCAGCGCGAAGGACGTGGGGATGGGGTGTGGTGCAGGAGACGAACGACACAGGGGAAATGGTCGCTCGAATAGGTGTCAGAAAGGACATACCACTCGAACCGACGGGCAAGAGTGGTAGAACAGATCGAGAGGTCCAAGTGGGAGTAGGTATGAGTAGAGTCCGAGAGGAAAGTCGGGGTGCCGGTATTGAGGCAGACAAGATTGAGATGGGTGAAGATATCCGCCAAGAGTGAGCCTCTTTGACAGGATGCAGGAGAGCCCCAAAGGGGATGATGGGCATTGAAGTCGCCAAACAATAAAAACGGTGGGGGAAGCTGAACGATCAGGTGCATCATGTCAGCCCGACTAACAGCACATGACGGTGGAGTGTAGATGGTACAAACTGAAAAAGGAAAAGCAGAAAGAGTAATACGGACAGCTATTGTTTGGAGTGGGGTTGTCAACGGGATGGGATGGTAATAGACATCGTCCCGAACGAGCAACAGGACCCCACCATGAGCTGGGATACCGTCCACAGGGGTGAGGTCATACCGCTCCGAGGTATAGTGGGTAAAGGCAATACGGTCAGTCGGGCGCAACTTGGTTTCCTGGAGATCAAGGATGAGCGGACAGTGCAGGCGGAGGAGCAGTTGTAATTCCTCCCGATTAGATCGAATACCTCTTATGTTCCAATGTAACAAGGCAATCACTAGTCAAAAAGTTGTGGGAACGAGACGGGAAAAGAGCTGGTCACCTCGACAGCCGCGGAGAGCAAGGTTGCGAGGGAACAACGCTACAACCGGCGGGAGGCGGATCCGGTTCCATCGAGTCGTCGCCAGCTGCGGCCGCTGTCCCTAGTTGTGTAGGAGGGGCAGCATCATTTGCCGATGAGAGGCCAGCTGAGCACCTGGCAGCAGAGCATCCCTGCGAAACTGAGGACGGCCGGGAGCAGCGACTCACGGATGGAGCGTCAGACGAAACGCGCCGGGGTGGAGAGGAGGATAGAGACTTCTTCTTGGAGGCCTTCTTGGAAGGCCGAGGAGGCACAGGGATGGTGGGCTGGACCCGAAGAAGGTCCTCACGCGCGGCGTCCGTTTTGGAACGCCGGACCTTGGAAGCTGGGGTCCGGAAGGTTCCCCCGATGGACGCCTAAGAAGAGGATCGCTTATCAAGTGGCGGGGGGAGAGGAGGAGGGGGAAGGGTGGCCCGTGGGGCAGAGGGGGTGGGGGCCACGGGGGAGGAGGATTTGGAAGGGAGGGATTTGGGAGGCGGAGGCAGAGCCCCCTGATGGGCGGAGGAGGCGGAGGGGGGACAGGATAGGGGTGAGGATACTGCGGAAGGAGTGGACACAACTGAGGCAAACGAAGTGGTCAACGGCATGGGATGGAGGCGGTCATACTTCTTCCTGGCCTCAGAGTAATAGAGCCGATCAATAGTTTTTAATTCTTGAATCTTCTTCTCCTTCTGATACGCGGGACAGTCTAAGGATCTAGGCGAGTGGATGCCAGGACAATTGACTCACCGAGGTGGTGGGGTGCATTTATGTTCCTCACGAAGACGACGTCCACAATCGCCACAAAGGGGCTCAGCCTCACACCGTGACGACATGTGCTCGAAGCGCGAACACCGAAAACAGCGCATAGGAGGTGGGACGTAAGGTCGCATGTCGCACCGGTAGCACATAACCTTTACCTTCTCCGGGAGAAAGTCCCCCTCGAAGGCGAGGATAAAGGCCCCGGTGTCGATGCGACGGTCTTTGGGGACTCGCTGGACTCGCCAGACGAAATGCATGCCTCGGCGCTCCAGGTTGGCCCTGAGCTCATCAGACTGCAGCAGGAGGTCCCGATGAAAAATAACCCCCTGCGTCCTATTCAGTGCCAGATGCAGGACAATGGACACTGGGATGTCCCCTAGTCGATCGCACGCCTGGAGCGCCGCCGACAGTGGCGGAGGTGGTCTTTATAAGAACGGACACCGAACGCATTTTACTGAGAGCCTCGATTTCCCTGAAGATGTCCTCGATGTGCTGCACAAAGAACATGAGCTTGGAGGTGGCGAACATCCCTCAATCAGTCCAAGAACAGACTAAATAACGGGGGAAGTACTTCACCCGAAGCCGGCGGGCCTGTCCTTCCTCCCAGTGAGTGGCCAAGGGGGAAAGGGCAGGAGAACCAGAACCAGACAGTACCTTTCTTTTTAAAAGACTCGGCCGCAGAGCGACCCGATACATGTTGACGTTTCATCTGCAAAACGTCCGCCCCGATACCACCCACTCCTACACCAGGGGCTCTCCCCACGGGCGCCACCCAGCCTCAGCAAGGGCCACCTGCCAGGATGACCGTTTCCGGGAGACCTGATGCCCCAAGGAGGTGGGCATCTACTCCTTGGCCAACGTGGGGAGGGTGCAGCTCAGGTATCGGCAGTACGATCCCTGTGTTGTCAGGGGGCCACAACCCAGAGGGTACATGACGACCCCACCACAACGGGCTGGCTACCGTGCTGGATTTTGGGTGCCATGGGAAGTCCATCATGATCAAAGGTGCAGATGGGGACGCACTATGGGTGTAACTTGTGCAACCCATCAGGCGTTTAGGCCCAATTTGAGCAATAGTGGGTGTGGTTACAACGCCGTTACAATGCTGAGTGCCAAGGTCTTAGTGCACTGAGGACCAGTGAGACACCACGTAAGGCGTCCTTCCCCAAAAGGCTCTTACTTTTGTAGAATTTTGAAAAATGGAGGTCAAACCCCAAGGGGGACCATCACATGGAAGGCCGAAACGGTTGAAACTCCTTTTAGTCGCCTCTTACGACAGGCAGGAATACCTCGGGCCTATTCTTACCCCGGACCCACAGGAGTGGCTCGATCTGTTTCTCAGGAAGTACCACTGAGGACATGCAAGACATTGAGGCCCACATACAGCGGGCTGCCCTCTATGACATTGGAGGACTAATGAAGTTTCCTATGGAGAATGAGCCCCAGAAACTTCGTAGTTTCAACGAACGTAAGAGCAACGGACCCAAGATGCAAAGTCGGTGGAAGAAGCTCACAGCCAGGCTAGAAATTCATACAAACAGTTTTGTCAGTGGAAAAACGAAAGCCATTGTTGATGCTCCAAGAGTAAAGATGATCGAGACATCGCTGAAGACGCCGTTCAATGAGAAGTCCGTGTAGAACTGCAATAGATGGAAAAATCGTAACGAAAAGGTAGGTGGAGATGCCCAGCGGGAGACAGGCCATTATAGGGTTAATAGCGATAGCAAGACGACAACGCTCGGTACTGAGCCCTGAGGCTCACCATTTTCCTGGAGAAAGGTGTTCGACAAAACAGTGATGTGAAAACATTCGCGTACATGACATGCAAAAGATTTCTTTAAAAGCTGACCAATGAACTATTGCATTTCCATTTCTGTGTGCACAGTATGCAACTGCAAATGTTTAGAAGATCCACTGTACTCACTGTGACGATTAAGACATCAGATACCGTCCCACGCAGACCACTTGTAGCAAATAAAAACAAGCGTCAACCCAGAATCGATCCTTCGACCTCTTGTACGCTATCCACAGCAACTGCACAGCACACTGGTAGACAGTTACCGGACACGTTATTACAATGTTGCCAGATCGCCAGGCATTAACGTCCATTTACTGCCCGAAATATGGGTGGGACGAAATTGTCTGAGACACTTATTGCTAGCGTGTGAGGAATCGCGCTGCAAAGCGAGAGTGCGCAAAATTTTTTTTCACCCTGTGTAAGCACGTGCATGCAAGCAACTGATGTGTGTGCCATTCGTGAGAGATGCGTGCGGTAACTACCAGAAATTAACTTATTACCATATGCATCCCAAAGGGACTAACGTGCTGTTATTCTTTTCTTAGCTGCCGAAGGACGAACATTGATAGACATCCGCTGGAAATTAATGTTTATGGAGGCAGCATGTCAGTCGAAAACCATCAGTGTGGTGCTATGCTGCTTCATGATAACGCACGTCCCCATATCGCCAATGGCGTAACGCAGAAGTTAGGCTAACTCAAGTGGGACGTACTAGCACCCGCCCTATACCTCTGATCTCTTCACGCGATGACCGCGCCTTCAATCTCTCGAAGGCGTTTCAGGGTCGACCATTCTTGTCGGTCGAGAATGTGCACCAGGCAAATACGGGCCTCTTCACGCAGCAGGACATTTATCGTAAGAGGCTCTAGTGCGACAGTGGATTGGATGCATCAATGCTCACCACGATTTTGCCTGATTGCCTTACCGATTCTGGAATGTACATATTTCCGAGGAGTAAATTTCTAATTGCGCCTTAAAGAATATTCTACTAAGACAAGCTTATGCCAGTGCAGACCGGTGAATCCCAACTCTGGTATTGGTTCTACAGCTATCAGATAATTGGAATTGCGTGTGCAATGAGACTCATTGTAAAGTTTGCTCAACACAGACCACAAATTTGGAAGAAAAGCCGTTTCTTCTGAAATATTGGAGCAGCCCGAGGCCAAGAGAGGTCTTTGTCACAGATCGTTACAGATGACGAAACCTGGGTGTATCACATTGAGTTTTTGTCAATATGAAACACATGCTCTTACACAACGTTGGCTAAAGGCCATACAACATTGAGTATATAGGAAAGTAGTACAGGTAAAAAGAAATACTGACAAATTTTAAACAGTTACTCATAAGAATAAATAGATCCGAGGAAAAATTGTGGGGCATTATTTGCTGAATGCCCCTAGGCGTCTCCAATCGTTTCCCTAAAACAATGTCTGGAGCACAGCTGTCCATGGCTCAGACTAACTTGTGAACTGTAGAAAAAGAAACGTTAAGGCTTGTAAGATGTATTGCTGGCTAACACAGCTGAAGATAGCCTGGACTTTTTGAGCAACCAAAATAAAAATGGTGAACTGGAGAAACTACAGCTTTAAAGTTTTACATGAGGAGAGACCGTGAAATCTTATTGCTGCACACAAGTAAGGCGATCATACCGACCGAGGGAATGGCAGAAGGAAGAAGAACATAGGGCAGATTAGAAATAAAGTCGTACATGCAAGAAACGATAAATTTCGAAGCGTCTAATATCTGGATGATAGTGGTGGTGGTTGTGATAGAAATCTCAACTTTTTCTGCACCTCTCCGCTCTGTAGTAATCTAATTGGGTCTACAATAAACAAGTTCTCGTAGGATTCATACCTAGTGCTAAGCTTAGCCAGGTTACAGAAGACCTAGGAGCCTTGTGCAAAGATTTTGATGGCGAGGACCATGTTTATAGTAGGAGCAGGAAACAGCCTGGCTAGCAATTCGGACTATAGTATTAGTTGTGACCTGGCTGTGATGAAGGGCTGCAACATCTCACACTCGTGTGGGGTTTGTGGATGTTTTGCAGCGCCATGACCAGCCCTGGGTTAATACGGCTGCCAACCGTGTTAACCTAGAGGGGGAGATTCTGTTCACAGAAACTCAATCTCATATCTGTGCTGTGCCTGTTGATACAATTGGGAGGTGGGGTTACACTAGTCATGGCCTGCAGCTGAATAGGAGGGGGAACGATAGATTAGTTGATCATCTTGCAGAAAATGTAAGGGGGTCACATGCACACAAGACAATAGTTTTGATTATCACAGTCAGAGGGGCACTTCTTAGGTTAGTCAGGTTACAGACAGTATTTAAAAAGATTAAAACAGAACAGTGCCACTATGTCTGTAGCAGTATACGAAGAAAATGTGTCGTCAGAACATTAGAGGACTGAAAAAATAAGACAGATTAACTTCTTGTATGCCTAGAAAATGGGGTAAATTCTGAAGGTATAGATGTTTTGTGTCTCTCTGAACACCATGTAACCGCAGGGATGGAGAAAAATTTAAAGGATTACAGATTAGCATCTTATTCGTGTAGAAACACGGAGAAAAAGAGTTGCTACTTATATAAAAACTGGACACAAAGTCAAAAATATTGAAACAAATAGTTTTTGTGTAGATCAAATCCTTTAAGCATGTGCTTTTGAGTTGCTACTGCAATATACTTCTCTAGAAATTTTAACAACCTACAGATCTCCTCAAGTTAACTTTCAGCTATTCATGAAAAATCTAGAGGCATTACTGAGCTACCTGTCAGACAATAAGAAGCAGTTAGTGTTGATTTTAATTTAGATTTCTCAAAAGATGCAGATAGGAAAAAGAGCAAGAATCTTTAGTTGTTTCAATCTAGTATCTGTTTTAAATTTTCCAACTCGTGTGCAGCAGGATAGGTCACTTATCGATTTTCATAGACAGTGCTCAGGCAGATACTACGTGTACCCAGTTAATAGGCTACCTCATCATGACGCACAGTTAATGGAAATAACATAGCACGTTGCAGGATTTAGGCAGGTTCATATAAGGCAGGGAGACTTATTAATGCGAACAGGATACAGAGTTTTAAGTGCAGCCTAGAAGAGGTAGAATGGGATGAAGTATACACAGAAAATGATGCCAAATTCAATTTATTCCACCATAAATTTGTCTCAATATTTAAGAGTTGCTTTCCTGAAAAGTTATCCAAAAGAGCCATTACAAAGTAAAGTAAGCCATGGATTACTAAAGGAATTAAGATATCGTATAAGAGGAAGAGGGATATATATGGACAGCCAGAAGTCAAGATCCTACTTTACTTGCCTACTACAAAAGATACAGTAATGTTTCAAGGAAAGTCATTAAGAAGTCAAGAAGCTTGTGTTCTGCTGATAAAATTAAAACTGTATGGAAAATTGTCAAACAGGAGATGGGGCAGCCTGACAGTGCACAGCATACGATAGCAATAAAGCTAAATGACTTGAGTGATAATTCCGAAGTTGTGTTTTCAACAGTCACTTTCTGAATGTGGCAGAAAAAATAGGGTTAAAGGGTTCAGTTGAAGCAAAAAATGTTAAAATGTCATTCCCAGGACTTTAGGCCTTTAGAAATAGCACCAACATCCCCATTGAAATTAAGGGAAATGTAAATATATCTAAAAACAAGAGCTCATGTGGTGGTGGTGGTGGTGGAGTGTAAATTTTTAAGTGTTCTAATTAAATAAGTGGAGTCCTTAGCGATATATGTAATGCTTCGCTGGCACAGGGAATTTTTCCAGACAAATTGAAAAACGCAATTTTCAAACCTCTTCATAAGAGAGGGGACAAGAGTGACAATTTTAGACCAATCTCGTTGCTGACTTCATTTTCTAAAATATTCGAGAAAGTTATGTATTCAAGAGTAGTCTCACATTTAAGTGAAAATAATTTACTCAGCATGTCACAGTTCGGATTCCAGAAGGACTACTCGACTGAGAATGCTGTCTACGCATTCACCCATCAAGTAGTACAGGCCCTAAATAAATTATCGCCAGTTGGTATTTTTTGTGATCTCTCCAAGACATTTGACTGTGCAAATCATGTCACACTCTTAGAAAATCTCAGAGTTTTATGGAATTTAAGGCTATACACACAGCTGGTTTTAATCATACTGAATCAACAGAAAGCAAAAAGTTGTGCTGAATAGCATAAATAATATTGGGAGGGTGGTAAATTCTGGTGAATAGGAAGTTATCACAAAGGGAGTCCCACAGTGATCAATTTTGGGTCCTCTGCCGTTCCTTATTCACGTGAATGACCTCAACGTTCAGGAAGTGGAAATAGCACTTTTGCAGATGACACGAGTGTTACAACAAATCCCATTTCAGAAAAAGCAGCTGAAGATATTGTTAAGGATGTCTTTCAAAGAATTAAGTGTTTCTCAGAAAATGGACTACCTGAATTTCGAAAAAACTCACTGTACGTACACCAAATAGTCATATCAACAGTTGATGTAGCATGTGAACAGGGCTCAATTAACTTTAACGGGAAGAAGCATATTGCTGAGCTTCTCAAAGAATTAAGTTTAGCTTCTTTCGTGTAATCGCTAGTCTTGGTAATAAACAGATAAGCCTCCTAACGTACTTTTCATATTTCCTTCTCAATGTTGTCTTATCGACTAGTTTTCTGGGGTAACTCACCATTTAGACACAAAGCACTGATTGCACAAAAGAGAGCGGTGAGAATTATTAGTGGTGTTCACCTAAGGACGGCATGTAGGCACCTTTTCACGGAGTTACGCATTTTAACTGCACCATCAGAGTACATATATTCGCTAATGAAATTCGTTACAAATAAGCCATCTCAATTCGCGAAGAACATTGATGTTCATACGTACAACACTAGAGGGGGAAAAATTACCTTTCCTATCAGTTGATCAAAAAGTATTACATTATTCAGCAACAAACACCTTTGATCATTTGCCCAACAACGAAGTGTCTGGCACGTGGCAGATCAAGTTTTATATCTAGCTTAAAATCATTTCTTTTGACAACTATTCCATGGACGAGTTTGTTTCAGACCTGGTAAAAAAATTTACCTCTAAATTAGTTGCATGTGTAGAACTAAAAAATTCAGTAATATTAATACTAGCACTATTTATATGTGTATATGTATCTTTGAATCTGAGTTGTTCCACATCATATCGATAAAATAATCGGAAAATGATCTACGGAACATGACATCACTAAAACTAAAACATACCTTATCAGCCATGATTCAGCAACTGCTAACGGCGACGACCTGAAAAATAACGAACAGCAATTCAGTACAACCTTAACAGATTGGCGACATCATAAACCAAAGGAGGCAAAATCCGGAATATCAGTCTTTCTTTAAAGTCAGAAAAATGCTGTACTATACAGTGTTCGATGTAATAAACCTACTGAATACGAATAATTTTGCACTGATTTTTACGTAAATTTTCAAGAGCTCTAAAGAAAATTTACGCACGAATTAGGGCACGAGTGTGCATATGACAAAACCGTGTGTAACAGTACGATATCCCAATTAATATTCGTCAATCTATTTAACACCAGTACTTCAAACACCGATATTATGTGCTAGTTTTAGCAACAATTTCATTTTTAGAATACGTTATTATTCTGCCGCAGTAGGGACTTTAAGCAATTTCCATCAGGTTAACTCAACAGTGTTTAATACCATATTCCACTAAATTGTAGAGTCCCATCCCTAAACGTGGATTACTGACGTTTTATACAAGCGTCAAGGAAGATATGCATGGTGTAAGGTTACTCGTCAGCTACAGCATCAGCCAATCATGAGTACGAAAGTACTTTTTCCATTCTCAAGATAACCACTTACATATGACCATTTAATCACACCCTATTAAGAGTGGGCTGTCTATTTCTAAAAACAGTGCATTACATTGGAACACCGTACCATTTACAGCAAATCTCAAATATTCACCCATTATAAGCGAGACGAATGTTCATGAAAACTACTGTTAGTGGAAGACAAGGTCAGGACACGACATAAGGTGGCGGGGGTAGAAATAATTTTTGCGGAAGTGCAGCGAGATGTAATCAAAATAAACGTGTAGGTAATATGATGGACATCCAACAATTAGCACTTTGTTGGGAATAGTGTTCCCCAACGTACATCGTTGGAGAAGACCGCGCGAGACACTCCTCTCAGCAATGTACATGTCACGAGAACCTCTTAATCACACAAAATAGCTACGTTGCCCGCTACAGAAGAAAGTCAGCAGCTGACTGGTCAATGAAAGTCAATCCATTACGAGGAATAATGGAACTGTGAAATTCGGAAGTCAGCAGTATTAAGGGGATTTGGTGGGCTGCATTACACCTGCGACATTTGATTTCATTATATGGGCAAAATACTCCGCAAGGCACGTAAAAGTTTTACAAGTAATCTTCCCACGCAGCTTCCGTGATTTTTATAGGAAACGAAGGAGGGACTGGAAGTTGTGGGCGTCAGAGCGAGGATACTGTGTAGTCACCGAGATGTCAGTGTTGAGATATGAGCTAAGACTGCGAAGAGTGTAACGCTTCTTTCCAAATTATCCTCGTGTGCGCGGGATAAGAATGGGATGTAGTGTTAGTTGCTTCGACAATGTCAGGCGGAAGTATAGCTCAAGACCGGTGTGTGGCGTCAACATGAAACTACTCCGGGAACAGTCTGAAGTCACACGCGTAATGCACGAATTGAAGCTAGGCTGCTATACTAAATCTTGTGGCCGTGTTACTAAGAATAGTCTGGCCGCTACGATACTTGACATTGTTGCATTAAACCTGTCAGCCATACATTTATTTGTTCTACATATGTCATTAAAGAACATCAAATCGCCATGAAGGCATCACAGCTAGGTAGAATCACTGTTTACACTGCTAATCATGCAACCTGAACTTCGTATTAGGTGAAGCGATTAAGATTAAAGTCGGACACGGTGAAATTTACTCAATATTCCGACCTGACGAGACTATTCTGGAAAAGACTAGATGTGCTTTTCACTGATCCAACATTTGAGAATTTTGAAGTGCACTCATCTAGATTTCGTTCTAGATAAAATTGCCTGAGGATAATCTGCATATATACTATTCTCGAAAAACTAGATAATACCTTGAATCACAAGAGCGTAAACGCTCGCTAGAGCTTGCTGTCGGTAAACTTTACGAAAATTAAGAAAAGCTCTGTTCAGTCTCCACAGATTCCACGTAGGTTACTTATTACTCCATACACTATTTTCGTCGGATACGTTAATGCAGTAGAAGCTTCATGCAGTGACGAAATTCATAGTCACGCAACAGATTCTATGGCAGTTTAGTATTCTTTAGACACTTTTAATCCTGTCACTATGTTGAAGGTTTAAGACATAGTTAGCAGCTTGAGTGGATCTTCGCGTAACTATAAAACTGAAGGGACTTGCAACCGCGTGGAGCAAATAGCCTCTCGTTTTCAGCAATAGCATTCAGTTTCCTGCGAAAGCTGCCAGTTGGCTTGTTTAGAAAGCCACAGTCCACTAATTACGCCCAAAATTTAAACATCCTGAATAATAAGTAGCGGTGGGGATGGGGAGCGAGCGGTGAAAGGGTCGACCGAAGCGTCCGATCCCACCCGTCGGTTTTGGCCCGTGACGTAAGGCTGATGTGTGTGACGTCACGACGGCGCGGAATTTAGTTTGTGAGAATGGCGTGTTTGTAGATGTTTTGATGCGATCGGTGGTGCTCTCTGGTGGTGTGTTAGGTGATGTTTTTGGTTTAGTTTGCGAGTGTGGCGTCATGTGTGAATTTTGGTAAATTGCTTTTTTGTGTCTTTGGTAGGTATGGGTATGACTGACAGGATCAACAGTTTTCGGTTGTCGGCTATTATGTGGGACAGTGCGTTGTCTCTAATAAAACTTCAACTATTCGAATTTTTGGATAAAGTCGTGAAGTGTTCAGTATGTCGTGAAGAAATGAGGCTTACTTAAAGTTCCAGCGTCTCGGACCAGAGACGGCTGCATGTGGAGATGCAAGGATAACAGGTCAAGGGAAGTGTTCTATTCCAATGTGTGGCTGTGAATGTTGGTATTGGTATCGGGAGATGTTTGAGCTATATAGGTCAAGGGAAGTGTTAGGTCCTAATTTATGGGATCGGGAGCTTCTGTTGAGCTATATAGGTCAAGGGAAGTGTCCGATTCCAGATGATATTGTGTTTAGTGGTACTTGAGGAGTTTTGTGATTTCTTTTTCGTCGTTTTGCGTGGTGTTGTATGGGGGTGGGTGTCTAAATTTGTTTATATTTAGTTTGTCCCCACCCAAAAACCCTCTATTTCCCGTGCTTGTCCCGTCAATGTCATTAGGCTTTTTGTGGAACTTTTGTTTATCGATGTATTTTCGTCCTCGTAATGGGTACGTAACGACTTTATATACGCCATATTGGAATCGTGGTTTATAGTCGTTTCCGCCATATTTGTGACGTCATGGGTCAAAGACGGGCGGGATCGCTACGTCATCAAAATTAATCACTCTTCGAGAGCCAAAATGTGTAAAACACGCAGTCTAAGGAGTCTAAGAATTATAGGCTGCATTCATTGGCTTAGGGAACCCAACGTTTACTTTCGAAGCTTACCTAGGCTCTGCCTACACCAGAGATCAGCGTCTTCGCGAACTAGGTAATAAAACCGTATACTCTGTCTGCACACACAGATCACACGCCACAACATTACCCCGCAATTCAAAACCGTCGTTCGATGCAGGTAAGGCACCAACCCACTTCCTGACATGAGCAGTACGTCAGTTTTGGACGAATTTGGCCATTCAGGCATAAATATCTAGTAAATTAACTTATGTTATGGAAAGAATGACTTTGCAAAATAAAATTATCCTGCAACATTTTTCGGAAGAATGAGTAAGCCAGTCCAAATCGCTGTTGCCACCAACAGTCAAAGTAACAAAAATTTAGTAAGGCAAGTCAATTGCTTACTAATAACGAAATTAACGCTTGCGTTCTACAACATTTTCACTGCACGAGTTTGCCGATTTTTGTGATAAAATCAAAAATATGTTACATTAGATACTAATAAAACTTAACAATGGACTGTGGCAATTACACAGCAAGTAACCTATGTACAGAAAAGTGCTTTGAATATGTGGTGTATATCTTGGACCCTCAAACAAGTATGTAGAAAACTTAACATATTAACAGCAGCTTCACAAAGTATACATAAAAATATGTAATCTCTCTCTCTCTCTCTCTCTCTCTCTCTCTCTCTCTCTCTCTCTCTCTCTCTCTCTCTCTCTCTCTCTCCCCCCCCCCCCTCCTCTTACCCCCCCTCTCCCTCCCTGCCCCCAAAGAGTTTAGTGCTTAGAACGGATTAAAATTTTCAAATTATAGCACTAGGATCAAAAGTAATAGTTATTCACAGCCGAACTTTACTGCTTCCCAGCAAGATGTGCAGCTATAAAAATATTGTATTTCGTGCTATGTGAATTAAAGATACTGATAAAAACCGTGTGAAATCTAAATTTTTTGTTGACAATTTGTACGCAGACAAATTTATAAGCATTCATAGCTAACTAATTTAAATGCAAATTGAGACTTATTATAAAGTCAATCACGTAGGCTAGCCATATTTTCATTGAGAAAAAGTACTGCATCTGTTAATGTCACTGATGGAACAAATTTTAGTTTCAGTCTTCGTCAAAGCACTGCATGCTCAGAACTTGTACTGGACTGTACGACTTAAAATATTTCTATCACGCAGACTATGGCAAGTTTAGGATTTGCAGTACACTTTACAATAACGACCATAATAGGTTTTTTAAAACTACGTTATCTTTTACTACAATTTTATCGACGATTAGTAGCAGAACTTGACAAATGACATACTCAGTGCTCGCCAACTGGCAGTAATTCACTTCTGATGATACTTCTTACCTGCAAACTTGAAGCAAGAGCTGGAAGATGTAACTAACGCTCTGGCCTACACAGCACGGACCCTACTAGCAGCTAGACAGCTGCGCGTCAAACTGAGCACACTGACAGCTAGAGAGCTGCGCGTCAAACTGCGAGGTGTGAACAGGAAGGCTTCCAGTGAAGCTGTAGGGCGACAGCAGCGCCTCCACATCGGTTACCAATTTCTCGTTACAGGTGTCACTCTACACGAAGTCACGTCTACAAATTCCTGGAGACGGTCTTTCGCTCCAAATTCGTGGAAACTGGGGCAAGTAGCCGGTAGCTGGAGGAGTTACATTGACAGAATTGCCATTTCTTCCTCGAAAGCGTAACTCATAATCGTATGATGAACGGACCAACGCTCCTGTAGCCAGAAGCGTCACAGAAATGTAGCGCTAGTTGCACTTAGACGAAAGAAATACAGAAAGACGTGGTGAAAATATCCACTCGATTTAATACAAATGTGGATAAATGAAGGGTAATGCCTACAATAATTAAATAAAACCCTGTAGTATCCGATTAGGGGTGATGATCTGGAACACCCCTCTCTCTTTCCTATCTTTTATTCTACATTGCTTGGTCTGCTGTTTTCGTGATTTGGAAAATACGCAGGGTGTTTCAGAGGAATAGCAAATATTTTAGGAGGTGCTGGTATCGATTAATTCTAATAAAACATTCCATTTTACTGTTGTTGATCGCAGAGATACAACGGTTGGAAAGTAACCAAGACGCTGACAGAAGGTGTTAAGCAAAAGCAAATGATTAAATTCGAAGTTGATTTTCATAAATTCCACCTCCGACTTAAGTGCACTTTAGAATTCTCTTAAGAAAACCACGTGTAGCTCTTCTGAGATGCTCTTGGCGTTATTTCTTAGGCAGCACTTTACATAATCCGAACGATCAATTCGTCTCTTGTATTCACTCTTTATTTGTGTATTTCGGCTTTCCAACAAACCCCACAAGTAAAAGTCTAAGGGCGTGAGGTCCAGGGATCTTGGCAGCCAGGAAACGTCACCATTTCTGTCGAACCATCTTCCAAGGATATACAGAAGAGCTACAAGCGGTGTTGTCAAGATGATTCGAAATTGATTTGAAAATGGAAGTGGAATTTACGAAAATCAACTCGGAACTTAATTTTTTTGCCTTTGTTAACTACCTTCTGTATTTATTTGAGTTACACTCTAACAGCTGTATCTCTGTATCCAATAAAATTAGTCATGTTACATGCATTGTTTTATTCGACATAATCTATATTACTGCCTCCGATAGTTTTTACTATTCCTCCTGAAATACGTTGTAATTTAACTTTATAGGTTGACGCCTATCAGTCGTCAAAGCTGTCAGTTAACGTAAGGGAGAAAGGTAGTGTGCGCCGTCTGACTGTATATCGTGTAAAAATTGTTCTGAATGTTCTTTATTTTAACTGCTCTACGTGTTTTATTTCCTCAGGTGTCATTTGGGGACCCACCCAGTATTTGCCTAAAACAGCGTGGAAAACGGCCTAAAACTATAGTCGCGCTGGCCAGTGTAGCAGACCAACAGTTGTTAATCCGTTGTGTGGGTTCGATCCGCGTCTGGGACACCTCCCTGTTTTGTGAACAAACGATCTGTGTCATACCCTATACCATTAGGCACCAAGTTGAAAGGGGCCCAAGTTCAAAATTTTGTATGGGAGGTGTATTATAATTAATAGCAAAAACTGATACGGGTGAAAGTATTCGAGAACAGAAGCAAAAACGTTCGAACAGACATGAGTCTGCAAACGAGCCGTTTTGAAACTTCCTGGCAGATTAAAACTGTGTGCCGGACCGAGACTCGAACTCGGGACCTTTGCCTTTCGCGGGAAAGTGCTCTACCATCTGAGCTACCCAAGCACGACTCACGGCCCGGGCGTGAGACGTGCTTGGGTAGCTCAGATGGTAGAGCACTTTCCCGCGAATGGCAAAGGTCCCTAGTTCGAGTCTCGGTCCGGCACACAGATTTAATCTGCCAGGAAGTTCCATATCGACGCACACTCCGCTGTAGAGTGAAAATCTCATTCTGGGGCCGTTTTGAGATTATTGCGACACTGTTGTTACGAGCTACCACTGACTTCAGCACCAAATATTGTCGTAGTTGGTATAAATCTGCTTGAAGTGCTAACTTTCCGACTAAGTCTCCATCTAATTGGACACAAATTACACCAAAAGATGAAGTTTTGATCTTAGCGTCCGTTCCTTTTACTGTGTATTGTGCACAGATTTGATTATATTATTACACAAATAACAGTCTTATTAACAGCTTTCCTTATACTGTTGTAAGTGTCCGAATCCTCTTGATTTTAACTGTATCTGTAGCTAGTGGCGAAAGAAGTTTTTCAAAACTGAAGATATACCTTAGTTTAACACTTTCTCTAGAACGACTGTGTGAACGATCAACTTTTTGTCTGACAGTGATACCTTGCGGTCAACAGATTCAGATTCTATTTTGAAAGATTTCACTAAGTTAAATCCTAAAAAATGTCAATATAATGTTTTTGTCCAGGGGAGAAATTGTTAGTACATACGTTGAAGAACTGTATCTGATACACATGGGTTTATATTTCTTTTCCGTATCTCACACACATTTACGTTTTAATTTTCGATTGCATTCATAAAAATCTTTCTTAGTTTTTCAAAGAAATGGTCCTGAGCACTATGGGACTTAAAATCTGAGGTCATCAGTCACCTAGAACTTAGAACTACTTAAACCTAACTAACCTAAGGGCATCACACACATCCATGCCCGAGGTAGGATTCGAACCTGTGACCGTAGCAGTCGCTCGGTTCCGGACTGAAGCGCCTAGAACCGCCCGGCCACCGCGGTCGGCCTTTAGTTTTAAAGTTTTAAAATACTTTGATGGCAAATGTTATATAATTTAATTGTTAACTGATGATTTTTCTTCACATGTAACGGACAACATACGGAATTAAACAGTGTCTTATGTTTAACACGTCAATACAAAGTGAAATGATATTTTTGAATTTCAGACACACTTTTTTCGACAGAAAGTGAATTAATTTGTAACTTCAGGAATTGAAAAATCAATTGTTCAAGTAAAACATAGTAAATTGTTTTTGTTTTCATTGGTTCAACTTAGTCTAAAAGATTGCAAATTTTTACTTAAGCTAGAAAAATTCAGTAGGTTCAGTTATATATATAAAATAATGTACTTTGGCTAAAGCTTTTAAAGATCTCGGGAATTCCCTTATATGGCAATGAGTTATTCCTTTTTCTAATATTGAGCACGTGAAAAGAATCAAAAGGATTGTTTCTATTAGAGAGGAATGTCTAAGTAGTATTTATTTTAAAGGAAAAAAACTACCTATTTCCACTATCACTACATTGAAATTTATTTTTATGTCTTCCCACAAGCCCAAGAAACTGCAACTAACTTATGGGTAGGAAGGGAGGGGTGGGGGTGTCGAATAAGAAATCGCTTGTGTGGAAAAATGTTCTGGAACCGAGTTTGACTATAGGCAAATTTTAAATCTGTGTTGCATGGAATACTTACTTTGATGTATGCCTGGGGTATTGCACTTGATTTTCCATCCTTCCACTATAAAGGCCCGAAGGCTCTCCGCATCTTGCGCCCGTGCTCTACACACAAGAGCATTCCAGTGTCCCCACTTGTACAAGTTTAGGTCTGAAGAAGGTAGAGACAAGGGACATGATCCATCGAAATGTCATGGAACCTCTTATTAGAAGCAGACAGGGATTAACACAGAAATGGCGAAGAGCACCGTTCTGAACATTCTGTATGAGAGTAAAGCGTCTCAAAAATTTGATGAATGTAACTCTTTCTTGTCCTCCTCCATAGCCGAGAGGTCAGCGCAACAGAACCTCATGCGGGGGTCTCCGGTCTCCGCTTCAATTCCCGGTACTGCCAGGGATTTTTCCTTTGTGGATGGAATGAAAATAAGTCGGAACGTCGTTATGGGGGGGGGGGGGGGGAGTCGGGGTGCTGACTCCATGCCCGTCCATATCGCATCCGATAATGAATGACTAAGGATGACACGGCAGTCAGATGGCTGTCGCGTGGTCTTCCAGGTCTGATGACGAGGTTTACATTTTTTTGCCTTTTTGTTACACCCTGTATGCCGTTAATAGTAAGGGTGTTATAGCACTCTGCTTACTTTTGCAACTGACAATTTTGCCCAGTTAAAATTGACGTGTTGAATTCTGTCTGGTAGGAAATCCTGGATTATTTCATTTACGTATAACGACAGTATAAGCGAACGCTAAGAAGGTAAATGATGTAAGTATCTGGGTCGATTGAAGCCTAACGTCAGTAATCAATAGTGACTCCTTATTGCTATCAACGTTAGACAACAAATAACACTGTGTTTGATGGGGAAAATATGTAAATAAATAAGACGAGTCCAAAATACGTTATAAACATCATTTCAGCGAAATTTAAACCAGCGTATTACTTCCGCTCTCGTAGATGTAGACGAACTAAACAGCGTTGTCCGCCCGCCGACGGTAACAGCGGTCAGAAATCACTTACCGCCGGGCATTGTCATTTGATTTCTATCGATTCAAAGAGTACCATCAGCCACCACGTTGAGAGTCTTCTTAGAGTGCAGATACGATAGGTGCTTTTTTTTTTTTAAAAAAAAAAAGAGCAACTCTCACTTTAGAAGATCATGTAGGGTGTAGGGCCTATACTATATTTCATAATATAATTTAATGATGTACAGTGCGGTGAGTTTGAGTTCCCTAATAGTCAAAAAAATGGCTCTGAGCACTATGGGACTCAACTGCTGAGGTTATTAGTCCCCTAGAACTTAGAACTAGTTAAACCTAACTAACCTAAGGACATCACAAACATCCATGCCCGAGGCAGGATTCGAACCTGCGACCGTAGCGGTCTTGCGGTTCCAGACTGCAGCGCCTTTAACCGCACGGCCACTTCGGCCGGCCCCTAATAGTCAGACTACGTTTTGTAGCTATACTGACAACATCGGCATGGCACAAAAGAGCGGCTCCTTCCTCGCTTTCCTTTGTTGCTCGGTAAAGCAGCCAGTCCTAAATTATACAAGGCAGAATAACCCACAAAGGAATGAAACCTGCGCTACATAATCGAGTGCCTTGTTTTACACTTTCTCACTACTGTCTACCGGAGAATATTCTATGATTTGCACCATAAATAGACACTTCTATTAATTAAATTTGTCTTTCTTACATTCACACTTTAAGAAGTTGATTAATGCATGATGTGCGGCCCCTAAGAGCAGTCAGAGTCTCTGAGATACCCATCAATTCTCTGGGATATAATTAGTCTTCTGTCACGTCTATGAAATGTAGTTCTTCTGAAAAGGCACTTATACAAACCCGCAATTCGTTCTTCTTTCATTTTCACTCTGTTATTCTCTCGTTCTCGCCCACCCCTCCCTCTATCACCTGTCCTCTGCTCTATGGTGTATTCCGTGTCTTCCACCCTCTTATCACACACACACACACACACACACACACACACAGAGAGAGAGAGAGAGAGAGAGAGAGAGAGAGAGAGAGAGAGAGAGAGAGAGAGAGATACAAATCCTTAAATCAAGTTATGCACAACTAATAAACCATATCAAGATGCAGAATACGTGTTGGACAAAAAGAAATAGCGGGTCACAAGCTACGTAATTACTGACCAAGTATACAATTTTTTTAAAAAATAAAAGGAGTATATTGGGCAGCCGCTCATGTAAAATTGTCAAAAAGTGATATGATTTTTAGGTACTGTTGTACCTAGGTGAACTGTTACCTAAAAGTCTCACTTATAGTTCTTAGTGTTTATGAAAACTCTAGCAAGATATCTAGACTTCGTGAAATTCTGTTCTCGTAAATAAGACAAATTTTCAGGAGATATAAGTAGAATACACAGACAAGTTAAAGTGACTTAAAAGTACTAGGTTCCCAGTGCCAAGCAATAAACAACGATAGAGAGAAAAATGACAGTGTATGTGTGTGTGTCAGAAAGAGAGAGAGGGAGAGAGAGAGAGAGAGAGAGAGAGAGAACAATGAAGAAAGAGGCGGAGAAAGAGGTCGTGATAGGGACGAGGAGGGATGGGAAGGAGAGAGGGCGTAAAAAATGTGCGAGGAATAGACGATTCTGTGACAGATGCGACAGGGAGAAAGAGAAATGAGTGAGAAAGAAATGCAGAGAGGTAGAGGGAAAGAAGACGGGTGAAAGGGACGAAACAGTAATACAATGCCTGCAAATAGTCTATAACGTCCGGTATGATTTAAGGATTCAATGTGAAATTATCACTTTGTTCCTGTCACTGAGAAAGCAGATTACAGAAATACAGGAAGGAAAGACAGAGACATAGTGCTAATCGTCAACACTTATCAAATCAGCGCGGATGTGTCACAGAAATGTTCAACAGATTTCCGTGGGAGGTAATACAGGAAAAACGATGTTCCAACACGGTAAGCATCTCTTTAGAAAGTTGCGAGAGTGAACATTCTGAAACGAGTTAAAAAGTTTATTACTTCCACTCACGTAATGGATATACTCGTGAAAGTCTAGCCTTCACGGAGGCATACCGACAGAGCATTCCAACAAACTAGGCGCGAATGATAGAGAGTGCCGTCTACACTATGTGCCCTCCAACACCCACCGTACTGATCTTTGCAGAGTACGTATGTAGATGCAGAAAGATAAAAAAAGAGACTGAATCACTGGAACAGAACAAGGAAGCGTCTGATAGGGAACCAACGAAGTAGGGAGGCAGCGCGAGAGAAAAAGAAATACAAAATCAAAATTAAAGCAAGAACTTAAAAGAAAAAGGAACAGATGAATTAAATACGAAGCACGAGCTTGGATTAAGTAAGAATGTTGAAGGAAATCGACTATGCCCATTTCCAAGGAATGATTCCAGTGGTTGCGTTAACCGATGTAGAGAACCAAGAAAAACCAAAGTAAGGTTAGCCAGATGGGGATTTGAGCCGCTCTCCACTCTAACGCAAGTCATTGTCTCACCAGTCCTAGAGAAACGAAGCTTTTGTATGCATAATTGTGATAAACTCGGGAAGAGATTAAGAGAAAAAAATATACGTAGGTCCTTTGTCAATCTACGTGTTGATTAGTAGGCAGCTACGAATTATCCAGGATGAAGCAGAGCACGTAGCAGCTCGCTTAATGCTAGCAATTGTAAAACAATATTAATCATATGCTAAATGCATTATCGTTAGAATCACTTATAAATAAAATATGCGGAAAGTTGGCAACGCTATCGCTTTTACACGTAAACACAGCATGTCACAACAGAGCGGAAATAATTTGAAAACTTAAAAGCTTGCTGTAACGAGATTTGCGTTAAAGTAGCACAGATACACACAAAAGCTGACGGGATATGCAAGTAGCTATCTTATCATTCATTCGCGAACATCTTTACATATTTATCTGTGTAAATATTAATAAATCAGAATATTGCCTTATTGCAATGTAGTATTGTACGAACATCGCGCTTCCCCACGACTGAATATCGACGTAATTCAAAATTTCTTCTTATAATGCGTGCATTACTATTGTGTACACTTTCTAACCAACACGAAATTAAATGAACAGTGCCAGAAAAACAGGTTTCTGGAGCTGATGATACAAATTGCAGCCTTGTACAACTAATTTCATACAACAACAAAATTATAGCTCTTCCAAGCAAGAGATTAAGGACACACGCAGTGTTGTAACAGCAATACTAGTGAAAGCATTCACAGATTTATAAGCGCTAGCTAGTGGCTTACCTCTTGTCGTAAGTGCACGAAGAAAATTTGAAAATTGTTCACAATGCCAAGCGATGCCGCGTTCCTATGCAGAAATATTACGTCTCAGATATGCAAAGCGCTGCCGAAGACAGTTGATGGTAGCTACTGACAACTTCTCTGAAAACATCCACAGTTACTTCGCTGGCAGATCAGCAGAGTACCTCTTTGAGGGTACGTTCGGCTGCACTGACGCGCGTTTGTAATTTCACTCCTAACTTCGACCATCGTAACAGTAAAATTGGAAACCAAATTTTGATCGTTGTTACTCAGACTAACTAAAGGACGGAAGATAATGAATGCGTATTGACTCTTCACTAACACAATCTGCAACGATTTAGCCGTCGCAAAGTTATGCTTATATGAAATAAATAACACTCTGTGGATATACAAACAATATGCACTACAAATATAAATTTCAATGTCCTGAAGGTTCTACCAGTATGTTTCCTGTTACTAAACTGCTGAAAACTTCTTTACGTGATTATCGGTTAAACAATGGATTGTATTTCTCTCACATGATATTGCGTAAATGATTCGTCAGTCCATAGGATTTTACTTTTATTCACTATCATACTTCAGATTAGGTAACACTTCAACTCTGCGTTCGTATTGCCTTCGACGTTTCTGCTTGGTCTGGTGTTGGTACTTTAATTCAGTATTATTCCCTGCGCGTGCACTTGGTCGTTTTGTTACTTTATGCAGGTTTATCTTCATATTCTTTCGTTAGCTTAAGGAAGTGTTTCAAAAGAGACAACATGACTTTCAGTAATTGTTCGTTACTGGCACTTATGTTTCTTGTGACGTGAATTTAATTTTTTGCATTCTCAATGCCCGACTAACGAATCTGATACGGTAGTCCAAAATGATCCACAAATTCAGAATATCGTCGGAACAGCATTTTTGAAGTTGGTAACTGAACGCCTGTCAGTCCAGGCATAGGAAAAATTGTCTCATGAATTTAATCTATCATCGACTTTCCTATTTTGAAGCCGCAAACGGGTAAAATGACATTGTTGTGCAATCTGCACTAAAAACAATGTTGCTCCGCACCTGTGTGTCATCGTCCGAATGAGCTTACTGAAGAGTTCCTGAGCTACGTTTAACCACAGCAGTACACATTTCTGGAGGCAGTACAATGTAGACTCCACACAGTACTACTATCGTCCGCTGCAATTCAAATGATTTTTAGCTTAGAGGGACGTATAATGGCGATTAGTGTACAGTCGACTTCGAGGTCGTTCAAAACATCCATACGAACTCACGGCTACATGACAGAGCCGGTTGCAACATTGTGCACACTTACACATAACAGAACGTCAGCAGAGGCTCACTGATTTTTAGGTTCAAAATGGCTCTGAGCACTATGGGACTTAACAGCTGAGGTTATCAGTCCCCTAGAACTTATAACTACTTAAACCTAACTAACCTAAGGACATCACACACATCCATGCCAGAGGCAGGATTCGAACATGCGACCGTAGCGGTCGCGCGGTTCCAGACGGAAGCGCCTAGAACCGCTCGGCCACTCCGGCCGGTCTGATTTTTAGGATTAAAATGGTATTCTGTTTCATTGTTGCTGCTAAGACTAGCTAGAGGACAAACATAAATGATGTGTTTTCATCAGTCTTTTCACTGTAGCCCGCCACGAGTTCCTCTCCTGTGCCCTGTGCCAGTATCTTCATCTCAGAGTAGCATCTCACTGATTTATTGGATGTATTACAATCTCTGTCTTCCACTACAGTTTTTACCTTCTGCAGTTCCCTCAAGTTCACGTAAGTTATTTATCGATGTCTTAACGCCTGTCCTATCAGCCTCTCCGTTCTTCTCCGCAATATTGAACACATCTTGCTCTCCTTCCCAATTCTGTAGAGAGCCTCCTCATTTCTTATCTTATCAGTCCATCGACATCTATCTATAGCACCACATCTCAAACGCTTCCATTCTCTTCTTCTCCGGTTTTCCCGAAGTCCGTGATTCACTTCCATAAAATGCTGTGCCCCAAACGAACTTTCTCAGAAACTTGTTCCTCACATTGAGGTCGATGTTTGATGCTATAATTTTTTTTTTTTTTGGTCAGGAACGCACTCTTCGCCTGTGACAGTCAGCTTTTTATGTCCTCCTTGCTTCGTGCATAATATGTTATTTTGCTACCAATGTAGCAGAATTCCTTCAGGATGTCTACTTCGTGGTCCCTAATTTTGATGTCAGTTTATCACTAATCTATTTTCATACCAGTTATTGAATTTTCCGTTGATGCTTGGCAAAACATGATAATAAAATTGAACAGAAAACGCTTCCTGATGTTTTGCAAAATTATTTTTATTTGGTCTGAAGAAGGACTAAGAGGCCGAAAGCCAGTTCGTGGCCAAATAAATATAATTTTTCAGGACCTTAGGGAGCGTTTCCTTTTGAACATTATTCATCTTGAAACTTCCTGGCAGATTAAAACTGTGTGCCGGACCGAGACTTGGGTAGCTCAGTGGTAGAGCACTTCCCCGCGAAAGGCAAAGGTCCCGAGTTCGAGTCTCGGTCCGGCACACAGTTTTAAGCTGCCAGGAAGTTTAATATCAGCGCACACTCCGCTGCAGAGTGAAAATCTCATTCTGGATTATTCATCTTATTTCTGCTACTGCCCATTTCTTTTGTCTTTCTTTGGTTTATTCATAGTCGATAGTGTGTCCATTAGACTCTTCGTTACATTCATTCTGCAATTCTTCCTCGCTTTCACTGAAGATAGCAATGTCATCAGCAAATCTTATAATTAATATCCTTTAACCCTGAATTTTAATCCCACTGCTGTACCTGTCTTTTATTTATGTCATTACTTCTTCGATGAACAGATCGAATAGTAGGAGCGACGGGCTATATGCCTGTCTTACACCTATTCTGATCCGAAGACTTCGTTCTTGGTCTCCCACTCTTATTTTTCCCTCTGGTTATTGTACATGTTGTCGATAATCTATCTCTATCTATAGAGCACATCTGTTTTCTTCAGAATATCGAACGTCTTGCATCGTTTTACATAGTCGATCAATTTTTCTAGGTCGTCACATCCTATGAACTTGTCATAGATTCTCTTAAGTCTCCCTTCCTTTATCAAGAGCGACATTAGAACTTTCTCTCAGGTGCCTTATCCTTTCCGATCATCACCTTGTACAGTGATCGTCAAACTGCTGCCCATAGGCTACTTGCGGCCCAAATCAAGTATTAAGGTGGCCTGCAGTTCTCATCCGTGTTTTATAAAAATATGAATCTAGTACCTAACAGCCGAAACCAAAAACGTCAGGTAACCTCAAGAGCTTCTTAAGTGTGTGGGTGACCCGCTCAATAACAAATAAAAATACTCACAGAGATAGTAAAGTTTTAAGACGTGCTTAATTTTAAGTTACGTTGGTGAATACTGCCTTGAGCTAAATAAAGTCGGCCGCTTATCTCATGGGCAGAGAACTAACAACGGAACTACATGGCAGTCCGATTTCTGTGACTTTTTTTTATATTTATGATAGGTGAATTTCAGAACTCATATATTAATTTACCAAATCAGTTCGATGCAACTCCCAGAAATTCTTGAAAATATCGAGTATGAAGTTTTTGGAGCAAAATTAATATTCTGCATCTAGTTTGTCTTTCCAGTGAGCCGCCTGGATCTGTGGTATAATGTTCGCCTACCATCTGAGTCGCTTGTGGTCTATTCTCGGCCAAAGTAAAATTTTAAACAAAGGTGCGTGTTCCATGAACATATCCGTGAAGCCTAAAACACACAAGGATGAAAACGTAATTTGCAATGTTTTATTATAATTTAAACAATCCGTGAAGCGTAAAACACACAAGGATGAAAAAGTAATTTGCAATGTTTTATTATAATTTAAACAATCTTTTTTTAAAAGGTCAGTAGTTAAGAATTTATATTTGCAATGAAAACTGGATTCTTGTGTGCGATATGTAGTTATAAATAACAAAAAGTGCATTTTTCATAAAAGTGACAAATAGATATCTGTTAATTATTAGCATGTATTTGATGAATTTTATTTGAATGACGTAGGTATTTGAAATTAGTGAAAAAAATAATGATCGAAATGCGACACGAACCAGCGGTTAACAGTTTCGAGAACTACTTATTTTTTCCATTTTTTGTGCTCCACGAAAATGCTAGTAAAACAAGCACCTCTGTTTAAATATTTTCATTAGGCGGTAATGGATCCCTACGTAGGAGCCAAGCACTCTTTCACAGGGCCATACTACATGTTTACGAGCGATTCTTTACATTTATTTGTTTCGAGGGTTAAGTGCCAATTCCTGTACCAAGCGAAAAACTTCTGTAGACTTTCCTGCATTCTGCTAAAATTTTTTAGACTTATGACGACTCTGTATGGAGCAGCATCATCCACAAAGAGCCTCACAGAGCATCCTATATTATCCACAGTGCCACTAATTAATATTGTGAACACTAATGGTTCAACGAGGGGTCTTCAAAAAGCAAGTTACACGTATCATACGACAGGATCGTAGCACAACAAGAATGACGCATTGTTAGAAGAGAGTAAATGTTCTGGGTTCCTTGCAGACAGTTGTACTGCAGTACCATTAAGAAGTGTACCAGTGAGAGGGAATTAAGTGTCGTGGCAATTGGAAAAATACACTACTGCCCATTAAAATTGCTACACCAAGAAGAAATGCAGATGATAAACGGGTATTCATTGGACAAATATATTATACTAGAACTGACATGTGATTACATTTTCACGCAGTTTGGGTGCATAGATCCTGAGAAATCAGTAGCCAGAACAACCACCTCTGGCCGTAATAACGGCATTGATACGCCTGGGTATTGAGTCAAACAGAGCTTGGATGGCGTGTACAGGTACAGCTGCCCATGCAGCTTCAACACGATACCACAGTTCATCAAGAATAGTGACAGGCGTATTGTCACGAGCCAGTTGCTCGGCCACCATTGACCAGACGTTTTCAATTGGTGAGAGATCTGGAGAATGTGCTGGGCAGGGCAGCAGTCGAACTTTTCTGTATCCATAAAGGCCCGTACAAGACCTGCAACATGCGGTCATGCATTATCCTGCTGAAATGTACGGTTTCGCACGGATCGAATGAAGGTTAGAGCCACGGGTCGTAACACATCTGAAATGTAACGTCCACTGTTCAAAGTGCCGTCAATGCGAACAAGAGGTGACCGAGACGTGTAACCAGTGGCACCCAATACCATCACGCCGGTTGATACGCCAGTATGGTGATGACGAATACACGCTTCTAATGTGCGTTCACCGCGATGTCGCCAAACACGGATGCTACCATGATGATGCTGTAAATAGAACCTGGATTCATCCGAAAAAATGACGTTTTCCCATTTGTGCACCCAGGTTCGTCGTTGAGTACACCATCGCAGGCGCTCCTGTCTGTGATGCAGCGTCAAGGGTAACCGCAGCCATGGTCCCCGAGTTGATAGTCCATGCTGCTGCAAACGTCATCGAACTGTTCGTGCAGATGGTTGTTGTCTTGCAAATGTCCACATCTGTTGACTCTGAGATCGAGACGTGGCTGCACGATCCGCTACAGCCATGCGGATAAGATGCCTGTCATCTCGACTGCTAGTGATACGAGGCCGTTGGGATCCAGCACGGCGTTCCGTATTACCCTCCTGAATCCACCGATTCCATATTCTGCTAACAGTCATTGAATCTCGACCAACGCGAGCAGCAATGTCGCGATACGATAAACCGCAATCGCGATAGGCTACAATCCGACCTTTATCAAAGTCGGAAACGTGATGGTTCGCATTTCTCCTCCTTACACGAGGCATCACAACAACGTTTCACCAGGCAACGCTGGTCAACTGCTGTTTGTGTATGAGAAATCGATTGGAAACTTTCCTCATGTCAACACGTTGTAGGTGTCGCCACCGGCGCCAACCTTGTGTGAATGCTGTGAAAAACTAATCATTTGCATATCACAGCATCTTCTTCCTGTCGGTTAAATTTCGCGTCTGTAGCACTTCATCTTCGTGGTGTAGCAATTTTAATGGTCAGTGGTGTACTTCGAAGTTGAGATACGGGGGACAGTACGATTCCCAAGCAAAATGTATAAATTGCACACGGGTTTGCTGTGAAATTCTGGCGATGTATATCGCGTCCAGCCGCGATGAAATCGTGCCAACAATTTGACCGAAGCCGCATAGACGTGGGTGATGCCGATGGGAAGGAAGGTCATAGACATCTACCACAGACGACAACTTTCAGGCAATCGAGTAAGTGATTCGCATCAATCATTGATTTCCCAACGTTGACGACGTTAGCACAGCGGTTCTCGAATGTCTCAGAGAACAGGGAGCGTATTTCTTTCGCCGAGGTACTGAACAGATAGTAGAATGTTCCGAGCTTTACTTGCAGAGACAATAAAGTTTACTTGGTCTGCAATAATAATGTGTAATTTGCTTGTATAGCATTCCCTTTGCTTGCACCGAAGCTATTTTTATGTCTGAAGATTTCTCTCAACCAACAACGGCAAACACTGTCCTGTTTGCTAGGAACTTTACAATTCAAGCAGAAAGTTGGTCTGATGTACTGTAATAATTGGAATAGAAACTTGGGAGGGCTAGGTAGCTCAAACCACAGAGAACTGGTAAAAGTTTTCGACAAAGATTTGCTTGCACATTAGAATCAGTGCCGGACCGTGTGAGTCAGAGTGGCATTTACGCACACGCTGCAGGGTATCGTTATTGGTAATGGTAAAGTTAAGAACTCCACCACAGAACACTGATGGCCCATGCAGGACGACTTGAGCACCTACGTAGTTAGAGGTATTAATAGCAATATTGTCTATTGATTTATACACTGTAGGGCGGGTACGCGTTCTTCTCCTGTAATATCGCACTGGACCACATTCGGTCCCGAACCACAAAATTGAAAGTAGAAATCTCTTTTTTGATGTTGTGGTGCAGACCGACTTACACTCATGGAACTAATCATAATTATTT
The DNA here is from genome assembly GCF_021461385.2 of Schistocerca piceifrons. NCBI lineage: Eukaryota > Metazoa > Arthropoda > Insecta > Orthoptera > Acrididae > Schistocerca > Schistocerca piceifrons. The sequence continues at coordinate 673,224,408 of NC_060149.1, forward strand.
TGTATGGAGTTATTTGCCTGACGTTTTTACTGGACATATGATACACTATGTGATCAAAAGTATCCGGACACCCCCAAAACACACGTTTTTTATATTAGGCTCATTGTGCTGCCACCTGCTGCTAGATTCTTCATATCAGCGACTTCATTAGTCATTAGACATCGTGAGAGAGCAGAATGGGGCGCTCCGCGGAACTCACGGACTTCGAACGTGGTCAGATGATTGGGTGTCACTTGCGTCATACATCTGTACGCGAGATTACCACACTCTTAAACATCCTTAGGTCCACTGCTTCCGATGCGATACTGAAGTGGAAACGTGAAGGGACATGTACAGCACAAAAGCGTACAGGCCGATCTCGTCTGTTGACTGACAGAGACCGCCGACAGTTGATGGTTCAAATGGCTCCATGCACTATGGGACCTAACACTTCAGGTCATCAGTCCCCTAGACTTAGAACTACTTAAACGTAACTAACCTAAGGACATCACACACATCATGCCCGGCGTAGGATTCGAACCTGCGACCGTAGCAGCAGCGCGGTTCCGGACTGAAGCGCCTAGAACCGCTCGGTCACATCGGGCGGCCGCCGACCGTTGAAGAGGGTCGTAATGTGTAATAGGCAGACATCTATCCAGGCCGTCACACAGGAATTCCAAACTGCATCAGGATCCACTGCAAGTACTATGACAGTGAAGCCGGAGGTGAGAAAACATGGATTTCATGGTCGAGCGGCTGCTCATAAGCCACACATCAGTCCGATAAATGCCAAACGATGCCTCGCTTGGTGTAGGGAGCGTAAACATTGGACGATTGAACAGTGGGAAAACTTTGTGCGTAGTGACGAATCACGGTACATAATGTGGCGATCCGATGGCAGGATGTGGGTATGGCGAATGCCCGGTGAACTCATCTGCCAGCGTGTGTAGTGCCAACAGTAAAATTCGGAGGCGCTGGTGTTATGGTGTGGCCCTGTTTTTCATGGAGGGGGCTTGCACCCGTTGTTGTTTTGCGCGACACTATCACAGTACAGGCCTACATTGATGTTTTAAGCACCTTCTTGCTTCTCATTGTTGAAGAGCAATCAGGGGATGGCGATTGCATCTTTCAACACGATCGATCACTTTTTTATAAAGCACGGCCTGTGGCGGAGTGGTTACACGACAATAACATCCCTGTGATGGACTGGCCTGCACAGAGTCGTGACCTGAATCCTACAGAGCACCTTTGGGATATTTTGAAACGCCGACTTCATGCCAGGCCTCACCGTCCGACATAGATACCTCTCCTCAGTGCAGCACTCCGTGAAGAATAGGCTGCCATTCCCCAAGAAACCTTCCATCACCTGACAGAACGTATGCTTGCAGGAGTAGAAGCTCTCATCAAGGCTAAGGGTGGGCCAACACCATATTGAATTCCAGCCAGCATTATGAATGGAGGGCGCCACGAACTTGTAAGCCACTTTCAGCCAGGTGTCCGGATACTTTTGATCACATAGTGTATCAATTAATTCAGCAGTCACATCTCAACCTTAGCGCTCCCTCGCGTCGAGCTTCAAGTGGTGCTCTGTCAAACGCGTAGCATTTGAGTTAGCAAAATCCCTGAGGCTTTTAAAAGAATAATTAACGAACTTTTGCCAGCTAGCTTGATCTGGTGGAATGCCGATTTCTTCCGTAGCTCATCTTTTAAAAACCAAGAAACAATTTTCTTAACTCCCTATCAGCAGTCGCCTATTCTGGAGCTGTTGAAGTACGGAAAACCATTTTCAGATTTTTTTTTCAATAACGAGATATTATCGTAAACGTTCAAGATGTCTTAATATCCCTACGACTGACAGGTAGTTTACTGGTTCGTGACGTCACAGCAGGTCACACGGCCACTGCGAGTGTTTTTGCGGGCTATTCAAAATAGAAACAAACAAATGCGTTTTTTAAAAAGAGAAATAAGAATGTACTTCTATAAAATTAGTTTTATGTAACAGTTATACTACTACCAGTTGGAGACAAAGTTTATTTCGAATAAAATGTTTTCGGGTTTTCAACCGCGCCAATTGCTTAAAACTACACAAGCTTTCGGCCAAGCACTCCTTGCCCATTGTAAAGTGGTATGACAGTAGTCGAAGTTTCCAGGGGCTCCTACTAGGAAGGATGGAAGGAAGGAAGGAAGGAAGGAAGAAAGATTAGGGTTTAACGTCCCTGTGACAATGGCCAAGGAGTGCTTTGCCGAAAGCTCGTGTAGTTTTAAGCAATTGACGCGTTTGGAAACCCGAGAACATTTTATTCAATGTTATCACCGCGAGACTCTGCATTCATACAAAGTTTATTTCAGTCAAATGCTCACTTAGATTGTTTAACGTAAGTACCAGACTCCTCTCGTAGGAGTCACTTCGCTAATGACCTCGACCTCACAGGGATGTTAAACCCCAATCTTTTTTTCCTTTCTTCCTTCCTTCCTTCCTAGTAGGAGCCCCTGGAAACTTCGACTACTGGCATGCTTTGCTGCATCCATAGTACAAGAAGTATTTATGGGCTGTTCAACGAAAATTCGGGCTTGCAATCAGTCGACGACAAATATGCTTCACGCTGTTTTGACTGTGGAACTGCCAGTGATTCTCAAGTGAGCTATCAAAGACTGACGAAGACCACGAATACTGAACCGTGATAGCGGCTACCAGTTGGATAATGCGTGGAACTCTATCATTTCCAAGATTTTCTCTAATAGAAGACGACATAGCACACCGATGGTCACGGCGAGGGGCAAACCCGACGACAGATGAGTTCTACGGTCTAATTCCGCATCTATTTACATACTCCATGGCGGAGGGTACATCTTCATACATACTCCATGACGGAAGGTACCTTGTACCACATTAGTCATTCCCTTTCCTGTTACATTCGCAAATGGAGCACGGAAAGATGACTATTTGTCTCCTAATTTCTCTTATTTTGTCTTCGGGGTCCTTTCGCGAAATGTGTGTTGACGGCAGGAAAAATTGTTCTCCATTCAGCTACAAATGAGGGTTGTCTAAATTTTCTCACTATTGTTTTGCGAAAAGAACGTTGTCGTCTCTCCATTCCACCACCGAGGACGCTGCTGTAAGGGTAGTTTGCTTAGTCTGTCACCACAACCTAGGCGTATAAGCGGAATACTTACAGCCCGCTCATAAATTACAGAAAGGCGGTTCTCTTCGTCTGTCTTGGATGGGCACTCTAAATATCGTGGAGTGTAGGTTTCAAGTCCGAAATTTCTGTGAATGCTGGGAAAATTTTAAAATTCATATTTATTTGCTATTGATAGTCACCAGTCTGTCGAAACCAGTATAACAAGGAATTAACGTGAGAATTTGTTCGAAGTTAGAAGTAATGTAGTCGCTGATGCTCTCTGCCAGTTACATGGTAAATATGAACAAACTGAAAATAATTCCAATCATCTGTCAGTATCACTATTACAACATTAAGACGGTTGTATCTATCATTTTCCCTGAACACAGAATTGCTGTGGGGACTGCACCGTTATTGTAAGCGATTAACAAGGAACAACATAGTAAAGATATAACTGTAATAAGATGCATTTTCTATTTTCCTTTACAATATGTTATTTTGAACCAGCACAGCAATCGCTATAAACACAAACAGTGATTTAAAAGTGGAAGTACCAACTTCATCAGTTCATTAAATCATATATTGTATAGTACAGTTCCCGACAATTAAATAACTTTAGACCTCAAATGTTGCGTTACAGGCCTTCGGTTCGAAATTTTCTCTAAAATTCTATTTTTTCTGGTTCCTTACGACAAAATTTCCCATGGTAGGAATTACACCACATATTCTGCAGTGTCGACCGAGTTAAGTTTTTTGACTTTGCTGGATAACTTTCGGGGTTAATCGTAATATTAATGTAATATTCTTAATTAGTTAGATATAGTAGGAATTAGTGAAGTTCTGTGGCAGGAGGAACAAGACTTTTGGTCAGGTGAATACAGAGTTATAAATACAAAATCAAATAGGGGTAATGCAGGAATAGGTTTAATAATTAATAAAAAAAATAGATATGCGGGTAAGTTACTAGAAACAGCATAGTGATCGCATTATTGCGACCAAGATAGACACGAAGCCCACGCCTACTACAGTAGTACAAGTTTATATGCCAACTAGCTCCGCAGATGACGAAGAAATTGATGAAATGTATGATGAGATAAAAGAAATTATTCAGGTACTGAAGGGAGACGAGAATTTAATAGTCATGGATGACTGGAATTCGATAGTAGGTAAAGGGAGAGAAGGAGACATAGTAGATGAATATGGATTGGGGGTAAGAAATGAAAGAGGAAGCCGCCTGGTAGAATTTAGCACAGGGCATAACTTAATCATAGATAACACTTGGTTCAAGAATCATGAAAGAAGGCTGTATACATGGAAGAAGCCTAGAGACACTAGAAGGTATCAGATAGATTATATAATGGTAAGACAGAGATTTAGGAACCAGGTTTTAAACTGTAAGACATTTCCAGGGGCAGATGTGGACTCTGACCACAATCTATTGGTTATGAACTGTAGATTAAAACTGAAGAAACTGCAAAAAAGGTGGAAATTTAAGGAGATGGGACCTGGATAAACTGAAAGAACCAGAGGTTGTACAGAGTTTCAGGGAGAGCATAAGCGAACAATTGACAGGAATGGGGGAAAGAAATACAGTAGAAGAAGAATGGGTAGCTTTGAGGGATGAAGTAGTGAAGGCAGCAGAGGATCAAGTAGGTAAAAAGACGAGGGCTAGTAGAAATCCTTGGTTAACAGAAGAAATATTGAATTTGAATGATGAAAGGAGAAAATATAAAAATGCAGTGAATGAAGCAGGCAAAAAGGAATACAAACGTCTCAAAAATGAGATCGACAGGAAGTGCAAAATGGCTAAGCAGGGATGACTAGAGGACGAATATAAGGATGTAGAGGATTATCTCACTAAGGGTAAGATAAATACTGCCTACAGGAAAATTAAAGAGACTTTTATAGAAAAGAGAACCACTTGTATGCACATCAAGAGCTCAGATGGAAACCCAGTTCTAAGCAAAGAAGGGAAAACAGAAATGTGGAAGGAGTATATACAGGGATAGACAAGGGCGATGTACTTGAGGACAATATTTTGGAAATGGAAGAGGATGTAGATGAAGATGAAATGGGATATATGATACTGCGTGAGGAGTTTGACAGAGCACTGAAAGACCTGAGTCAAAACAAGGCCCCGGGAGTAGACAATATTCCATTAGAACTACTGATAGCCCGGCCGGCCGCGGTGGTCCAGCGGTTCTAGGCGCTCAGTCCGGAACTGCGCGACTGCTACGGTCGCAGGTTCGAATCCTGCCTCGGGCATGGATGTGTGTGATGTCCTTAGGTTAGTTAGGTTTAAGTAGTTCTAAGTTCTAGGGGACTGATGACCACAGATGTTAAGTCCCATAGGGCTCAGAGCCATTTGAACCATTTTTTTTTTTTTTTTTTTTTTTTACTGACAGCCTTGGAAGATCCAGTCCTGACAAAACTCTACCATCTGGTGAGCAAGATGTATGAGACAGGCGAAATACCCTGAGACTTCAAGAAGAATATAATAATTCCAGTCTCAAAGAAAACAGGTGTTGACAGATGTGAAAATTACCGAACTATCAGTTTAATAAGTCAAAGCTGCAAAATACTAACGCGAATTCCTTACAGACGAATGGAAAAACTGGTAGAAGCGGACCTCGGGGAAGATCAGTTTGAATTCCGTAGAAATATTGGAACACGTGAGGCTATACTGACTTTACGACTCACCTTAGAAGAAAATTAAGGAAAGGCAAACCTACGTTTCTAGCATTTGTAGGCTTAGAGAAAGCTTTTGACAATGTTGACTGGAATACTCTCTTTCAAATTCTAAAGGTGGCAGGGATAAAATACAGGGAGCGAAAGGCTATTTACAATTTGTACAGAAACCAGATGGCAATTATAAGAGTCGATGGACATGAAAGGCAAGCAGTGGTTGGGAAGGGAGTGAGACAGGGTTGTAGCCTCTGCCCGATGTTATTCAATCTGTATATTGAGCAAGCAGTAAAGGAAACAAAAGAAAAATTCGGAGTAGGTATTAAAATCCATGGAGAAGAAATAAAAACTTTGAGGTTCGCCGATGACATTGTAATTCTGTCAGAGACAGCAAAGGACTAGGTAGAGCAGTTGAACGGAATGGACAGTGTCTTGAAAGGAGGATATAAGATGAACATCAACGAAAGCAAAACGAGGATAATGGAATGTACTCGAATTAAGTCGTTGATGCTGAGGGAATTAGATTAGGAAATTAGACACTTAAAGTAGTAAAGGAGTTTTGCTATTTGGGGAGCAAAATAACTGATGATAGTCGAATTAGAGAGGATACAAAATGTAGACTGGCAATGACAAGGAAAGCGTTACTGAAGGAGAGAAATCTGCTAAGATCGAATATAGATTTAAATGTCAGGAAGTCGTTTCTGAAAGTATTTGTGTGGAGTGTAGCCATGTATGGAAGTGAAACATGGACGATAAATAGTTTGGACAAGAAGAGAATAGAAGTTTTCGAAATGTGGTGCTACAGAAGAATGCTGAAGATTAGATGGGTAGATCACATAACTTATGAGGAGGTATTGAACAGAACTGGTGAGAAGAGGAGTTTGTGGCACACCTTGACTAGAAGGAGGGATCGGTTGGTAGGACATTTTCTGAGACATCAAGGGATCACCAATTTAGTATTGGAGGGCAGCGTGGAGGGTAAAAATCGTAGAGGGAGACCAAGAGATGAATACACTAAGCAGATTCAGAAGAATGTAGGTTGCAGTAGGTAATGGGACATGAAGAAGCTTACACAGGATAGAGTAGCATGGAGAGCTGCATCAAACCAGTCTCAGGACTGAAGACCACAACAACAACAACATTCTTAATTATATCGAAAGTAAAAGAGCTGCAATTGCAAGGGCTGTAGAAAGTGTCTTGGAGTATTGGCCATTGTCTTATCTGTGATAATATCGCTTGTTAATTGTACATTGCAATGATAATTGTCGAATAATAACATAACACTCAAGTGTGGGAATTTATTGCTATTGTGTTAGCTCCTTCACCATTGTTTAGTTCATTGCTTTACAGACAGCACAAATGAAATACCAAATGTTCACCTGATCCACACATCCAACATGTGCCCAACCTTTGCATTTGGCACACAACGCCAAGTCTGCTTCAGATGACTCCAAACTTATAATGGATTTTTCAGTTTCTTCTGTTGACCCATTATTTCCAGTAAATTTCAGTTTTATTGACCGCTTTGTAATTGGCTTTTCATTGCCACCATTTTTGTTTATTTTATTTGGAAGCATCCGATTTAAGTTCAGCTTTTTTCGACTCTCTTTCAGCCTTTATTTTCTCTGTTTTTAATCTATTCTCTTCGGTGGTGATCTTTTTCTTTTGTAATTGTTGAAAATGCTTCAGCTATCTCCCTCGCGGTCATTTTGTTAGACATAACCTTGCTCACAACCATTTTCATGCACTCTTCATTCCATTTTCTACTTACTTTTTTCTGATTTTCTGCCATTTCAGTCTGAAAAGAAGTAATAAGAAGAGAATATAAATTAAAAATTGAAATTAATTGTAGCTGGTACTGAAAGGCAATCTAGTGGACGGTACTGCACGTAGTAAGATGTAGTAAAATTGTACGTTCTTTTATAGAAATTATCATTTGTTAGATGTCATTCTTTGCATAGCATAGATAACCGAGATAAAGCACCGAAATGAATCATTTACCCTAAAAGCGAAATATCTTCCGTGTCCTGAGAGGTGCAACAACACAATCAACCACTCAGAGCAGGCAAAGCACTGAAGAGAGGAAGAAGAATACGACCCCAGCGCACGTGAATACACAAGTTTTCTTCTGCTTACTCTACTATTCTGCCTTATGGAGGCCGAAAGGGAAGTCAAAGTAGTGGCCGGTACTGCAAACCGTCCGATACTGCACGACTCTACCCTAGATTACAAATGCAGCCTTGGTGCAGGCAAAGCAGCCGATAGCGTAGTTGGGACACTAGTTCAGAGTGAAACTTCGGCGACGACTTTACTGCGGAGCCTGGGGCACTTACTGGGAAGCCAACGAATGTGAGAGAAAAAGAAAAAGAAGAAGAAGAAGAAGAAGGAAAAAAAGAAATGCGTTTGTGTTGACAGACTGATCTGTAGCTTAGCCCGAGGTCTAGGCTAGGCTGGAGTGTGACAGTTTGATTGTATGTTGGGGAAGCCAACGAATTTGGAAGCAAAAAGCTACCTGAAGCGTTTGTGCTCCGCAGAAATGTCAACACTTTCAATCTTCACATAACTGTCACTCCGCACAAGCGTCACAAACTCGCCGCAACTGACCCGGCATATGCACGCTTCGGAAACACAAGTGCACAGAGTACTGTTGGAGCAGCTATTAACCAACTTATGTGCAAGCAATGGGGCCAAATTATTTGAGCCCATAGCTCAATTCTGTCGATGGAATATCCAGAGAAGTATTGCAGTACCGAGTTCTGTGTCGTTCACGGATGAGGCCTCTTTCATTCCTGATGATGTTTCCAACTATTCAGTAGTCACGTTTGGACTAAGGAAAACTCATACTCCACGCTTTTCTCATGTCACCAGCGTTGACTCTCTATCATTTTCAGATCTGGAAACGTACAGGATCAACTTACAAGACCTTATCTCCTGCCACCACGTTTGAATGGTGCGCACTAGCTGGTGTTCATTTGAAATATGCGGCCTCAGTTGTCTCAGACAATACCTCGTGTCCACAAGGAGATGTAATTCCAACGCGATAGTGTATCCTCCCATTTAGATATTAACATCCGTGAGCATCTTCACAGCACATACCATCATTCGAAATATGCAGCCTGAGTTTTCAGAGACAGTACGTCTTGTTGTGCGCAAGGGGATGTGGTTCCCATATAACAGTGCATCATCCGCCTTCGTCAGCTCCTGAACAGCACACACCGCCATCGTTAGACTCTGGATCGTAGACAGTTCACAGGCGATGAAACTTGGGTTCATCACTTCGAACCGGAAACGAAACTGCAGTCCATGGAATGGCGCCAAACGACCACTCCTCCATAGAAAAGTTCAAATCTCCTCTCTCAGTCGTTAAAGCCATGACGACAATCTTCTGGAACTCTGAAGGTATTATGCTGTTTGATGACACCCCCTCATGGTGCACTGATCCACTCTCAAGTGTACTGTGCTACCACAGGAAATTGAGAAAACGACTTCAGTGTCTTCGTCGCCACAAAAATGCGAACGAACACCTCCTTCTCCATGACAATACAAGGCGTCACACAATTTTTCACACCCGATAGGAGCTTCCAGAACTTCGTTGGACTGTTCTTCCTTATCCAACCCACAACTCAAATCTCGCACCTTTCTGCTTCTGCTTGGTGCAATGAAGGATGCACTCTGCGGGATTATGGTAAGGCTTTTGATGCAGCAAGACGTTGACTCCGATATCGACCAGTAGAGTGATATTATGCGGGCATATACACTACTGGCCATTAAAATTGCTACACCACGAAGATGACGTGCTACAGACGCGAAATTTAACCGACAGGAAGAAGATGTTGTGATATGCAAATAATTAGCTTTTCAGAGCATTCACACAAGGTTGGCGACGATGGCGACACCTACAATGTGCTGACATGAGGAAAGTTTCCAATCGATTTCTCATACACAAACAGCAGTTGACCGACGTTGGCTGGTGAAACGTTGTTGTGATGCCTCGTGTAAGGAGGAGAAATGCGTACCATCACGTTTCCGACTTTGATAAAGGTCGGATTGTAGCCTATCGCGATTGCGGTTTATCGTTTCGCGACATTGCTGCTCGCGTTGGTCGAGATTCAATGACTGTTAGCAGAATATGGAATCGGTGGGTTCAGGAGGGTAATACGGAACGCCGTGCTGGATCCCAACGGCCTTGTATCACTAGCAGTCGAGATGACAGGCATCTTATCCGCATGGCTGTAAGGGATCATGCAGCCACGTCTCGATCCCTGAGTCAACAGATGGAGACGTTCGCAAGACAACAACCATCTGCACGAACAGGTCGACGACGTTTGCAGTAGCATGGACTATCAGCTCGGAGACCATGGCTGCGGTTACCCTTGACGCTGCATCACAGACAGGAGCGCCTGCGATGGTGTACTCAACGACGAACCTGGGTGCACGAATGGGAAAACGTCATTTTTTCGGATGAATCCAGGTTCTATTTACAGCATCATCATGGTCGCATCCGTGTTTGGCGACATCGCGGTGAACGCACATTGGAAGCGTGTGTTCGTCATCGTCATACTGGCGTATCACCCGGCGTGATGGTAGGGGGTGCCACTGGTTACACGTCTCGGTCACCTCTTGTTCGCATTGACGGCACTTTGAACAGTGGACGTTACATTTCAGATGTTTTACGGCTCGTGGCTCTACCCTTCATTCGATCCTTGCGAAACCCTACATTTTAGCAGGATAATGCACGACCGCATGTTGCAGGTCTTGTACGGGCCTTTCTAGATACAGAAAATGTTCGACTGCTGCCTTGGCCAGCACATTCTCCAGATCTCTCACCAATTGAAAACGTCTGGTCAATGGTGGCCGAGCAACTGGCTCGTCACAATACGCCAGTCACTACTCTTCATGAACTGTGGTATCGTGTTGAAGCTGCATGGGCAGCTGTACCTGTACACGCCATCCAAGCTCTGTTTCATATCAAGGACGTTATTATGGCCATAGGTGGTTGTTCCGGTATTGATTTCTCAGGATCTATGCACCCAAATTACGTGAAAATGTAATCACATGTCAGTTTTAGTATAATATATTTGTCCAATGAATACCCGTTTATCATCTACATTTCTTCTTAGTGTAGCTCCTCCCGTGAGGTGGTGTTAGGCCGTCGCACTGAACGGAAATTGTGTTGAAATGGTTCAAATGGTTCTGAGCACTATGGGACTTAACATCTGAGGTCATCAGTCCACTAGACTTAGAAATACTTAAACCTAACTAACCTAAGGACATTGCACACATCCATGCCCGATGCAGAATTCGAACCTGCGACCGTAGCAGTCGCGCGGTTCCGGACTGAAGCGTCTTGAACCGCTCCGCCACCGCAGCCGGCAATTGTGTTGAAAAGTAGGGCGGGGAATAATATGGCGTGTTGGTATCCTGAATAAAACCAATCTGCTTTCAGACAAAAATGTGTCGCGTTACTTATTGAACGCCCCTCTGCTGTTCACGCGGTAAAACTGCCGCATGAAGCATGACGTTTTGATTTATTGTTTCTTTACTACTCATTGTGTTCACGGCACGTTGTGCAAACAGTGTTCACACAGACCACTGAATTTACCAGAAAATTGTATCATTGTACGACACATACTTCAGGAGATATGACTTTATAAACCTTGAGCTGCGCGAAAATGAAACTGCATGATGAAATTCGCTAGAGTTGCTGATGAAATACAGAGGGGTCCAAAAGAATGTATCCACTGTTTTAAAGTCCATAACTGGCAAACTAATTGACAGAGTTGTCTCATCTTTGGTACTGTAATAGTTTGCAGTTCCGGGATTCGCCACACAAGAGTTGTATTGCGTTGTTTTGTTTTGTTCAAATGGCTCTGAGCACTATGCGACTTAACTTCTGAGGTCATCAGTCGCCTAGAACTTAGAACTAATTAAACCTAACTAACCTAAGGACATCACACAGACCCATGCCCGAGGCAGGATTCGAACCTGCGACCGTAGCGGTCGCTCGGCTCCAGACTGTAGCGCCTAGAACCGCACGGCCACTCCGGCCGGCTGTTTTGTTTTGTCAAACGACAGTCGCCAGATAGTCAGTGCTTTGTTCTTAGTTGCACCTAGTTACTCGAGTAAACATGGCTGGCACAAGGCTTACATTCGATGAAAGAAAGTTAGTTTTGAAGTGGTATTTTAAGTACGAAAACGTTAATGAGGGCCAACGGCAATGGCGAAATGAGTATCAAACAGAGCCACCGACACTTTTAACGATTCGTTACATTCGAGACAAATTTGAAGCCGAAGGCTGTGTTAAAGATATACACAAACAACGATCTGGACGACCTGTAACAGTAACAAGTCCAGCTAATTCCCGTCGTGTGTTACAACAATTCACTCGCTCACTACAGAAGTCTGTGAGACAGTGTGCCCATGAAACTGGAGTGAGTTGCTCAAGTGTTCGGCGAATTTTGAAGACAGGAAAGTGGAAGTGCTACATCCCACGATTGCTACACGCAATGAACGAGGACGACCCAGATCGTAGAACGGAGTACTGCGAGTGGTTTACTAACATGGTGCGCAACGATGAAGAGTTTGCAGAGATGATTGTGTTCTTATGAGGCATAGTTCAAACTCAGTGGTACAGTAAATCGCCAGAATTGCATTTACTGGGTCGCCTAAAATCCGAACGTCCATGTAGACAAAGCCGTGAATTTGCCAGGAGTAAATGTGTGGTGTGGGTTGTCTTACTGGGGCTTGATTGGGCCATTCTTCTTTGACGGCACAGTTACCGGTGAGTTGTGCCTTCAGAAGCTTCAGACATCCATTTAATCTGCCATCCGAGACTTGTATAGAGACGGAAGAGTTTACTTTCAACAAGATGGTGCCCCAGTCCACTACCAAAATCGTGTTAGGGCGTTTCTCGACGAAAATCTACCAGGATGATGGATAGGCCGTAGAGGTGCTGTGGATTATCCACCACGTTCCCCAGACCTAACTCCTCTGGACTTTTACCTGTGGGTAACACTAAAGGACGTCGTTTATCGACAAAAGCCACGCACACTGGATGAACTTCGAGAATCCATCGTACATTCATGTGCAAATATCCAACTGGACACGGTGCAGTCAGTAGTTCATGCTGCAGTTCGGCGGCATCGTTTGCGTGTGAATGTTAATGGTGACCATTTCGAACACCTACAGTGATATCTTTAAGTTGGACTTTAAGCTACACTTTCACCAAAAATGAGACAACTTCGTCAATTAGTTTGCAAGTTATGGACTTTTAAACTGTGGACACATTTTTTGGACCCCTCTGTATAGGTACAAATACGCGTGAAATACAGGGCTATTACAAATGATTGAAGCGATTTCATAAATTCACTGTAGCTCCATTCATTGACATATGGTCACGACACACTACAGATACGTAGAAAAACTCATTAAGTTTTGTTCGGCTGAAGCCGCACTTCAGGTTTCTGCCGCCAGAGCGCTCGAGAGCGCAGTGAGACAAAATGGCGACAGGAGCCGAGAAAGTGTATGTCGTGCTTGAAATGCACTCACATCAGTCAGTCATAACAGTGCAACGACACTTCAGGACGAAGTTCAACAAAGATCCACCAACTGCTAACTCCATTCGGCGATGGTATGCGCAGTTTAAAGCTTCTGGATGCCTCTGTAAGGGGAAATCAACGGGTCGGCCTGCAGTGAGCGAAGAAACGGTTGAACGCGTGTGGGCAAGTTTCACGCGTAGCCCGCGGAAGTCGACGAATAAAGCAAGTAGGGAGCTAAACGTACCACAGCCGACGGTTTGGAAAATCTTACGGAAAAGGCTAAAGCAGAAGCCTTACCGTTTACAATTGGTACAAGCCCTGACACCCGATGACAAAGTCAAACGCTTTGAATTTTCGGCGCGGTTGCAACAGCTCATGGAAGAGGATGCGTTCAGTGCGAAACTTGTTTTCAGTGATGAAGCAACATTTTTTCTTAATGGTGAAGTGAACAGACACAATTTGCGAATCTGGGCGGTAGAGAATCCTCACGCATTCGTGCAACAAATTCGCAATTCTCCAAAAGTTAACGTGTTTTGTGCAGTCTCACGGTTTAAAGTTTACGGCCCCTTTTTCTTCTGCGAAAAAAAGTTACAGGACACGTGTATCTGGGCATGCTGGAAAATTGGCTCATGCCACAACTGGAGACCGACAGCGCCGACTTCATCTTTCAACAGGATGGTGCTCCACCGCACTTCCATCATGATGTTCGGCATTTCTTAAACAGGAGATTGGAAAATCGATGGATCGGTCAAGGTGGAGATCATGATCAGCAATTCATGTCATGGCCTCCACGCTCTCCCGACTTAACCCCATGCGATTTCTTTTGTGGGGTTATGTGAAAGATTCAGTGTTTAAACCTCCTCTACCAAGAAACGTGCCAGAACTGCGAGCTCGCATCAACGATGCTTTCGAACTCATTGATGGGGACATGCTGCGCCGAATGTGGGAGGAACTTGATTATCGGCTTGATGTCTGCTGAATCACTAAAGGGGCACATATCGAACATTTGTGAATGCCTAAAAAAACTTTTTGAGTTTTTGTATGTGTGTGCAAAGCATTGTGAAAATATCTCAAATAATAAAGTTATTGTAGAGTTGTGAAATCGCTTCAATCATTTGTAATAACCCTGTATGTCAAATATGCGTGAAATATATTTGACATGTGCGTACGCAGGCAAAGCCATGTCTCTAAAGCTCACCTTAAACCCCTGGAATGACTACGTCCAAATTTGGTATACATATTGGTTACTATCTGTAAAGAAATACTGTGGAGGTAATAACCACAGGCCTCCTGTTGGGGTGAGGGTGACAACATGGAGAGAAAAGGAGGGGAGGGGGGAGGGGAGATGTACAGGCTGAGAGAGGGAAGGAGGAGATGTACAGAAAGAGGAGTGAGGAGGATATGGACGGAGAGAGGGGAGGAGGAAATGGACAGAGAAAGGGAAGAAGAGATGATAGACAGGCAGATGGGAGGGGAGGAGATGGATAGAGAGTGGGGAGTGGACGAGATGGAGAACCAGAGGGGTGGATGAAATGGACAGGGAAACAACTACTTTCGGAAGATTGTTTACAGAGATTTATTGCTCTCCATACACAACGAGACAATTATTCTCTCTCGAGTGTTAAGTATGTCGCAAACAGTAGTGAAATTATTTACTTCATTTTCTGCCTCATTTTGCAATTCGTTACTCGGTCTCACGTAAAAATGCTTTTCTCGAAGTAACCGAGGGCGTTGCGAGCGACATGAGTTCTGTCAGATTTTCCCATCATCTCAAATTTTGGTTCGATGTCGCGCGGTTTTCTGGACAGCTAATAGTTCGCGCCGCAAGACTTTAAGAGATAACAGCGCGATAACGCCTAAGCGTAGATAATGAGTTTCGGCATAAATAATTTTTATAAATCACCGTTTAACCGCGGGTAACCCCGCTGAACGCAGTTGGTAGTAATATAAATTACATTGTCAGCAGTAAAAATGTGCTACATGCTGGAGCATATGTGACAGTCATTATTGTTTAACGTTATATACGTTGTATGCAACAACACATTATGTGTTTTACAAGAACATTATCGATAACAGTATAGGGGAGTGCCCTAAAATGGATTCCTCTCATAAAGCAAATTCGTGGTCTCTTGGCTTTGCGTTCTCCTGAACTTTGGCGGGACCAAGAGTAAATACTGTAGTTTAGGTTTCTACTAATCTGTAACGGGGTGTACAGGTCGCTCTCTAAGCTTGTTGATTATCAGTTCGCCATTACATGTTTTGACAACGGAAAAAAGTTCTCACATTGTGCTAAATTTTTCCTTATTTCTCCTGGATATTGGCATGTAAGCCTTTCAACATAGATCTGTTCTTGAATAGTAAGGTTTAAGATCAATGTTTATAACCAAACCGTTTTATTAAGATGTTTGGTTAAAAATTTATTGGCTTAAAAATGTAAGCTATAGTCGCGTAAACTGGACCACTCACTTTTTCATTTTAAAGTGTTCCTGTATTGGCACACACTAATGGAATTCCCTTGCAGATTCAAAGAGGATATTAGATAAGATTGATCACGGTAAGTGAAGTCTGTCTAAACTCTAAAATGACTAAAGCTATTCATGCAGTTCATAAAAGGAAGATTGATTGGAAGAAGGTCAGTAAATAGCTTTTAGTTTTCCAAAAACAACACTTACGAGGTTGTAGAACATAAAGTATAGACACCTGAGGAAGCAGCAAAAACAGAAAAGGCAGATCTACAATTTTGGGCAAAGATCTTGAAGAATAAGAGTTTAACGATTGACTTGCTGTGGAAGCTTCTTTCTTTGGGCTTACTCGTAATGGTTTGTGAAGAATTGCACACAATTTTCAGACAGCCTTTCAGAGACAAAATAGCTGGGAAAATGTGGGTAAGTCGTTTTCTTAAACGTCACAAAACAAAACTATCGGAAACAAAGCCTACAGACACGTCGTACTGCAGGGCTCTTGGGTTCAGCAAAGGAAACACAGAGAAATTCTGTAGCCTTCAGGAAGATGTTATACTGCATTATACTGATGATGATGATGATTGGTTTGTGGGGCGCTCAACTGCGTGGTTATCAGCGCCCGTACAATTACCCAATCTTTGCTCAGTCCAATGTCGCCACTTTCCTGGATGATGATGAAATGATGAAGACAACACAAACACCCAGTCATCTCGAGGCAGGTGAAAATCCCTGACCCCGCCGGGAATCGAACCCGGGACCCCTGCATTATACTCCGCAACTATATTATGTTTTCTCTGATTTAATACCTTTTTCAAATTTTGTTTATCACTATTTTGATCATTTTTACAATGCGTCCGATTTTGGCACCTATTTTTCAGCCGTGCTAAGTGTAAAAAATAGATAAATAAATAAAAAAGAGAAAAGGAGCTCCTCATCAAGCCGTAAAAGCCCAAGGATCGCTACCGGCTGCCGTATCATCAGCAACCTGGCGGCGTCGTGTGGGTGAGGTACTGCGGGACATGTGGCCAGCACACTTCTCTCCCGGCCGTTTTGCAGACATCCAGACCGCTGAACAGCTACTACTGTGTCAAGTAGCTCCTCAGTTGGTACCACGGAGGCTGAGTGCACTCCGTATCATTTCTCCCACCACACCAAAATCCACGTCAGTTCAGGAAATCGAACCCGGGTCCTCTGCATGGCTGGCATCTTCGCTGACCACTCAGTTACAGAGGCAAATCAGCTAGTGTAATGTTTCGGAAAATAACTTTTTATTATGTTTGCTAAGAGTAAAATGTAATTGGTATATAAAATTATTAAGTAAATACAAAATGCTTTATAACAAATTTTTTTTACTATTTTCTATTTTTTAAATCAAAATGGAGTCCGGTTTTGGGTATTTTCCTTAATAAAATGCAACTGAGTCACTTTTTATATATTTACGCCTGTGTGAAACGCGCTATATATGTTAAGTACACACATTTTTTTCTGTTCTACACCAGCCTTTGAGGGTTGCAATATACTTTAGTTCAAAGTAAGTGGGACACAAGGAATAAATTTGATTGCATGGCATGTGACACCACTGATTTTACGTCGCCTTTCATACTGACGTAATTATTTTGTGTGGATATTGACGTCTTATTATCCGAGTTTTTCGTTAACAAGTGCACCTGTTCAGTTAATTTAATGCTTTTCATATGCTATTTCCATTAGTATACAGGACACTTGGTGATGGTCTGGAGACAGACGGGTTGTATAATAAAGAAAAACATATCCGCACCTCTTGGCAGTGAATCACGACATTTTAAAAAACATTTTCAAGCTATGGGTCATTATTTTTTTAGCCGGCCGGAGTGGCCGTGCGGTTCTAGGCGCTACAGTCTGGAACCGAGCGACCGCTGCGGTCGCAGGTTCGAATCCTGCTTTGGGCATGGATATGTGTGATGTCCTTAGGTTAATTAGGTTTAATTAGTTCTAAGTTCTATGCGACTGATGACCTCAAAAGTTAAGCCGCATAGTGCTCAGAGCCATTTGAACAATTTTGAACTATTTTCTTAAAGCATGAATAGATGGGTATAGCTACACACCATGTTGTTGTTGTTGTGGTCTTCAGTCCTGAGACTGGTTTGATGCAGCTTTCCATGCTACTCTATCCTGTGCAAGCTTCTTCATCTCTCCGTACCCACTGCAACCTACATCCTTCTGAATCTGCTTAGTGTATTCATCTCTTGGTCTCCCTCTACGATTTTTACCCTCCACGCTGCCCTCCAATGCTAATTCATGGAGAAGAAATAAAAACTTTGAGGTTCGCCGATGACATTGTAATTCTGTCAGAGACAGCAAAGGACTTGGAAGAGCAGTTGAATGGAATGGACAGTGTCTTGAAAGGAGGATATAAGATGAACATCAACAAAAGCAAAACAAGGATAATGGAATGTAGTCGAATTAAGTCGGGTGATGCTGAGGGAATTAGATTAGGAAATGAGGCACTTAAAGTAGTAAAGGAGTTTTGCTATTTGGGGAGCAAAATAACTGATGATGGTCGAAGTAGAGAGGATATAAAATGTAGGCTGGCAATGGCAAGGAAAGCGTTTCTGAAGAAGATAAATTTGTTAACATCCGGTATTGATTTAAGTGTCAGGAAGTCATTTCTGAAAGTATTCGTATGGAGTGTAGCCATGTATGGAACTGAAACATAGACGATAAATAGTTTGGACAAGAAGAGAATAGAAGCTTTCGAAATGTGGTGCTACAGAAGAATGCTGAAGATTAGATGGGTAGATCACATAACTAATGAGGAAGTATTGAATAGGATTGGGGAGAAGAGAAGTTTGTGGCACAACTTGACCAGAAGAAGGGATCGGTTGGTAGGACATGTTCTGAGGCATCAAGGGATCACCAATTTAGTATTGGAGGGCAGCGTGGAGGGTAAAAATCGTAGAGGGAGACCAAGAGATGAATACACTAAGCAGATTCAGAAGGATGTAGGTTGGAGTAGGTACTGGGAGATGAAAAAGCTTGCACAGGATAGAGTAGCATGGAGAGCTGCATCAAACCAGTCTCAGGACTGAAGACCACAACAACAACAATGATGCCTCAAAACGTGTCCTACCAACCGATTCCTTCTTCTAGTCAAGTTGTGCCACAAACTTCTCTTCTCCCCAATCCTATTCAATACCTCCTCATTAGTTATGTGATCTACCCACCTTATCTTCAGCATTCTTCTGTAGCACCACATTTCGAAAGCTTCTATTCTCTTCTTGTCCAAACTAGTTATCGTCCATGTTTCACTTCCATACATGGCTACACTCCATACAAATACTTTCAGAAACGACTTCCTGACACTTAAATCTATACTCGATGTTAACAAATTTCTCTTCTTGAGAAACGATTTCCCTGTCATTGCCAGTCTACATTTTATATCCTCTCTACTTCGACCATCATCAGTTATTTTACTCCCTAAATAGCAAAACTCCTTTACTACTTTAAGTGTCTCATTTCCTAATCTAATTCCCTCAGCATCACCCGATTTAATTTGACTACATTCCATTATCCACGTTTTGCTTTTGTTGATGTTCATCTTATATCCTCCTTTCAAGACACTGTCCATTCCGTTCAACTGCTCTTCCAAGTCCTTTTCTGTCTCTGACAGAATTACAATGTCATCGGCGAACCTCGAAGTTTTTATTTCTTCTCCATGAATTTTAATACCTACTCCGAATTTTTCTTTTGTTTCCTTTATTGCCTGCTCAATATACAGATTGAATAACATCGGGGAGAGGCTACAACCCTGTCTCACTCCTTTCCCAACCACTGCTTCCCTTTCATGCCCCTCGTCTCTTATAACTGCCATCTGGTTTCTGTACAAATTGTAAATAGCGTTTCGCTCCCTGTATTTTACCCCTGCCACCTTCAGTATTTGAAAGAGAGTATTCCAGTTAACATTGTCAAAAGCTTTCTCTAAGTCTACAAATGCTAGAAACGTAGGTTTGCCTTTTATTAATCTTTCTTCTAAGATAAGTCGTGAGGTTAGTATTGCCTCACGTGTTCCAACATTTCTACGGAATCCAAACTGATCTTCCCCGAGGTCCGCTTCTACCAGTTTTTCCATTCGTCTGTAAAGAATTCGCGTTAGTATTTTGCAGCTGTGACTTATTAAACTGATAGTTCGGTAATTTTCACATCTGTCAATGCCTGCTTTCTTTGGGATTGGAATTATTATATGCTACACACCATAGCACATGAAAAAACTGTAGAAGGCCTTTATGCAGCAGTGGATGACAAGTGTCTGATGACGGTGAATTTAGTGTGTCACAGTCGATGCAGCAGTCCTCACCTCTCTTTTTGGGGATGGCGTTTTCCTCCCGCTTCACTATGGTCTTCTTGTTCTGTATCGACAGGTCGAATCACTGCTTTCAGCAGCGGAATCACTCCACTTCCTACGAAAGACCTGTGAGAAGCGGTCGCGGCTACATGCACAGCGCTGGGCTGTGCTCAGATTCTCGGAACTCGAACGACTGTTCTAAGAGGTCGAATGGAGAGGCGAGAGAAGTGTAACCACACTACCTTGCGATGGCTAGGCACTCAGCGTCGTTGCCTATGGCAGTATTTCGTAGAATGCCGAATTTCTAGTCGCTGTAATGCACGTCGATCCGATGGACTAGCTCTGGAACGAACAGGCGTTTCTGGCGTAAAGTTACAGCGTGTTAACTGTTAAGAGATACGACGATAATTCTGGAAGTAATTAAGCTGAAGAGAGCTCATGCACGTACTGGTTAGTGCCACTGATGTTTAAATATACAGCGTGATTCAGTTGCCCCTATAGCTGTCGTATTTTTTTTTCTTTATTGTGATTTCATTCCCCTGCCCCATATGGGCAGGGGAGGGCTGTCAGCAGCACAATCCGCTGCTCTTCAGCCGAGTGACATGACAACTAAAACAAGAATAAAATAATACATACATAAGGAGGTAAAAAAGGGGAACATCAAACAGAGTAAGGGGAGAAAATGGAGGTAAAAATACACTGACATGTAGACGTTCACTGGGGACAGTTAAAAAAGTCACTAGAAAGTTTAAAAAACGCAGTTGGCGATTCTTAAAACACAGAGAAGACACTGGATGCGCGTGCACAGGTTAAAAGTTGGCCACAGTATTAAAAACACTCCGAAACAACACACTTAAAACCCACTTGGAGCACACACGACGAAGAATAAAACTACCAGGTGGGACCTGCCGAGGGAAAGGGCAGAGAGGATGGAAAAGGAGGGGAGAGCATGGGGCAGCTGGGGAAGCGGCGGGATGAAGAGAGGAGGGGCAAATGTGGGTTCACGAAGAGGCAGGAGACACATGGGGCGGGAGAGGAAAAGGGAAGACAGGGCAGGAGGGAGTGCAGAGACACTGAGAGAAGGCACAAGAGATGGAGGGGGAGTAGGAGGGGAAATCCGCTCAGAAGGATGGAGGGGGAGGAGAGGGAGCCCTGAAGAGGAGGCAGGAAGAGGGGGTTAGAGTTGGTAGGAAGGGTAGATGTCAGGGCGAAGCTCATCATCCGGGAGTGGTAGACGGTGGAAGTTGTGTTGGGAAAGGGGATGGAGGGTGTGGAGATGGAGAGAGGGAGGGACACAACGGTAAAGGCGCGGCAACTGGTTGGGAGTGGAGAGGAAGGGAGACACCAGGGGGTGAGGGGGATCAAGGCGGCGGACAATATATAGTGTGCGGATGTGTTCAAGGAAAAGGAGAAGGTGGGGGAAGGGGATGAGGTCATAGAGGATGCGCATGGGGGACGGAAGGCGGATGCGGAAGGTGAGGCGGAGTGCATGGCGTTCGAGGATTTGGAGGGCGTTATAGAACCGGGGAGGGGCGGAAATCCAAGTGATGCTGGCATAACAAAGGATGGGGCGGATCATGGATGTGTAGGTGTGGAGGATGGTGGAAGGATGCAGACCCCATGTCCGGCCTGACAGGAGTTTCAGGAGGCGGTTGTGAGCTTTGTTTTGGATGGTAAGGAGATGGGGAGTCCAGGTGAGGTGGCGGTCAAGGGTGAGGCCAAGGTATTTGAGGGTAGGAGTGAGGTGGATAGGACGGCCATAAATGGTGAGGTAGAAATCATGGAGGCGGAAGGAGCGGGTGGTGCGGCCTGTGATGATCGCCTGGGTCTTGGAGGGATTAACACGGAGGAACCACTGGTTGCACCGAGCGGTGAATTGGTCAAGGTGGGTTTGGAGGGTACGTTGGGACCGTTGAAGGGTAGGATAAAGGGCTAGGAAGGCGGTGTCATCAGCGAACTGGAGAAGATGAACAGGAGGGGGAGGTTTGGGCATATCAGCAGTGTACAGGAGATAGAGGAGAGGGGAAAGGACAGAACCTTGGGGCACGCCGGAAGAGGGGTAGAAAGTACGGGAGTTGGAATTGTGGATAGTCACATAGGAGGGACGATGGGAGAGGAAGGAAGCAACGAGACGGACGAAGTTGATGGGGAGATCATAGGTCTGGAGTTTGAAAAGGAGCCCGGGATGCCAGACACGGTCATAGGCGTTCTGGAGATCAAGGGAAACAAAGATAGCAGAGTGACAGGAGTTAAGTTGGAGGGAAAGAAGATGGATAAGGTTAAGGAGCTGGTCATCAGCAGAGAAGGAAGGCCGGAAGCCACATTGGGTAAGAGGAAGGAGGTGGTGCTGGTTAAGGTGGCGGTGGATACGGCGAGAGAGGATGGCCTCAAAGACCTTACTGAACACGGAGGTGAGGCAGATGGGACGATAGGAAGAGGTAGCAGAGGGGGGTTTGTTAGGCTTAGGGAACAGCAGGACACGGGAAGTCTTCCACAGGTCAGGGTAAAAGCCAGTGGAGAGGAGGACATTGTACAGGGTAGCAAGGACAGACAGGAAGGATGGAGGGGATTCCTTGAGGTGATGGTAGGTGATGCCATCATGACCAGGGGCGGTGTTGCATTTGGAGCGGAGGACGAGTGTGATGTCTTGCATGGTGATGGGAGTGTTGATGTCGGAGGGGGGTAGCCGATCCAAGTACTGGAAGCTAGGGGTGAGCGGGGGGACAGAGGTGTCAGTGCTGTCAAGGACAGTGGGGAAGAGGGAGTAATCAAAATGGGGATCGTCAGGAATGGAGAAGACCTCAGATAGGTGGGAAGCAAAATGGTTAGCCTTACTGAGGTTGTCAGGAAAGGGTCGATCGTCATGGAGGATGGGGTAATGCGGGGTAGGATGGCTACCAGTAAGGCGGTGGAAGGCTGACCAGTACTTGGAGGAGTTGACAGGGAGGGTGGAGTTGAGGCATGTGCATGTCAGACGCCAGTCCCGGCGTTTCTTTGCTGTAAGGAGGTTCCGGATATGTCACTGTAATTGCCAGTGGCGGGTGAGAGTATCCCGGTCATGAGTGCGGAGGAAGGAGCGGTAGAGCCTGCGGGATTCACTCAGAAGATGGACGGCCTGTGGAGGAAGTGTAGGGCGGTGAGGGTGGATGAGTTTGGTAGGGACATGAGCCTCCACAGCGTCAGTGATGGTCTTCTGAAGGAAGGAAGAGGCATGGGTGATGTCATCAGGGTGGTGGAAAGTGAGGGGGTGGCTTTCGATCTGTAAGGCAATGGATTCCCGGTAGGCATCCCTATTGGCACGGTGGTAGTCATGGACAGACTTTGGAGGGGCAGTTGGGCGGGTGGCTGCAGTGGCAGGACGGGTAGAGGAGATGGTGAGAAGGACAGGGAGATGGTCACTACCGACGGGATCGAGGACATCAACGGCAATGCGACCAAGGAGGTTGGGGGAAGTGAGGATAACATCGGGGGTGGAGTTACTTTCAGGACGGGTGTGCTGTGGGAGAGGAACAAGGTCACCATGGAGGGTGGCAAGGAACTGATGCCACCGCCGAAGGGTGGCAGGGTCACGGCTGTGGATGTTGAGGTCAGCGGCAATCACATAGGTGGAGAAGGTACGGTCACATGGGAAATGAAGACAAAGGGGAGAGGAGCTGCAGGGCGAATATAGATAGTGGCACAGGTGACGGTGAGGGAGGGAAAAAAGAGGCTGAGGAGAAGGTGTTCGGTTGGGTCATTGAGGAGGGGTTGTGGCCGGACAGGGAGATGCCTGAGGTGGCAGATAGCGACCCCGCCTCGAGCTAGGGGAAGGGGATTGTCAGTGCGGTGAAGGAGATAAGGGGAGATGCGGACCACATGGTGGGGTTGGAGGAAGGTTTCATTAAAGATGAAGGAGTCAACCTGGTGCTGGGAGAGGGTATGTATGAAGAGGTATTTGTTTGCAGGGAGGGAGCGAATGTTGAGGTAGAGGAGACGATACTGTTCACGAGCCATGGGGTTGGGTGTGGGAAGGGTGCGGGAAGGGGTGAGAGGGTCTTAAACGAGGGTGTCTAGGTGGGTGAAGGTAAAGTGGGCCTGGTTGTGGGAGTATGTCGCATAGGTGTTTAAGTGGAAAACAGAGCGGGCAGCGAGGGAAATCTGCTGGAGTGTGTGGCGGCGCTGGAAGGGGTGGATGTTCTACAGGACGACGGTGAGGAACCGGATGATGTCTTCTGCTGTAGGGGGAGGGCGGAGGGAATTGTTAGGGTGGATAGGTGGGTCAATGGGGCGAACGGGGACAGTGAGTTCAGGGTTGGTGGGAGGGGGCTTGGCTTTGCATTTTGAGGAATAGGTGGGGTGAGGTTCATTTGCAGGTGTTGCAGGATGGGGGGGAGGCGAGGTTGGGACACTGTTTGAGGAAGTGGGAGGCTTTACAATGGGGGCAGGTGGGTGGGTTCCTGCAGTTTTGGGTGAGGTGGTCATTGTACACAAGACAACGCTGGCAGCGGTAGGATTGAGGAGGGGAACGGGACGGGTCAACAGGGTGGCGGCGGTTGAAAATCAGGGCTCCCTGCGTGAGGAGGTGGTCGATGGAGGAGGCGGACTCTGTAAAGATACGCATGAGGAAAGTAGGGCCAGAGGAGTTGTAAATACGGCGGGCAGAGCGGACTTCCAGGGAGGGGTGGGCATTCAGTTCCACCAACACCTAAGCCTCCGTGACCACATGGCTGAGTTTTGTGATGACGGCAGTGAGGGTCGGCAGACGACGAGGCGGTTGGGGTTGACGAGGAGAGGAGGATGTAAGGAAGGGGGTGAGGGATGCGTGGGGCCCAAAGGTAATGCGGGGAAGGCGCCAGAGGAGATCAGTATGGAAGGACGGAGAGGGAGACTTGATGAGAACAGAGTCTCTGCGAGGGATAAGTTGGGTGATGGGTGCACTGGGGATGTACTTCCGGATTTCAAGGGTGGGGGTGCGGGCATCCAGGAATTTCGGATCAGGGTTGGCTAGGACAAAGGTATACAGGGAGGGGGCTGGAGAGGAGGGATGTGGGGTGGTATCTATAGCGGGGTCAGTGGGAGGTGGGGCGGGCAGTGGCTTTTTGGAGGAAGGAGTAGAGGAGAGGTCGCCACTGGGCCGTTTGGAAGATTTTTTGGCGGGTGTTGCCTGGGAGGAGGGATGAGGGACTGGATGGATGGGGAGGTGGTGGGAGGCAGGGCCCTCCTGTGAGGCAGTAGCACCGGATGAGAGGGTAGGGCGCTCTGTGGCGGCGACTGTGGCGCGGCGGGCGGATACTCTGGCAGGGGAAGCAGTAGTAGTCGCAGGGGGGAGAGGGGGAAAGTCGTCTCGGCGGGCGACAGGACCGGGAGGGGGGTTGGGAGCAGGGACAGAGGCAGGAGCGGGAGAAGCAGCAGGGGCAGCAGCAGGGATAGGAGCAGGAGTGACGTACAGGTGGGGATACATCGATGGAGAGGAGATAGATGGGGAGGAGACTGTGAGTAGGGGAGGTGCATGAGACGGGTGAATCCCAGAGGAAGCACTCCATGACGTTACAGTGGGGGCAGGTGAAGGAGAGGTGTAGATGATGGTGGTAGTTGGGGCGTCCATGATCGCAGGCGGCAGCGAACACCGAGAGACGGCGGCAGCGGCGAGCACCGAGAGACGGCGGCAGAAGAAGCGGCGAGCACCAAGAGACGGCGACAGCGGCGGCGGCGGCGGCGGCTGAAGAAGCGGCGACCAGGTGGCGGCGGCAGAAGAGGAAGCGGCGAGCACCGACAGACGGCGACCAAGCGGCGGCGGCGGCGGCGGCGGCAAGCACCGGGCGGCGGCGAACAGACGGCGGCGGCGGCGGCGGCGGCGGCGGGCAGCAGTGACGGCGTGCAGACGGGCAGCAACGCGACAAGCACGGTTGGGGCTCTTCCACGTCGAAGATACACCCTGAGAGTAGCCCAGGCAGTGCGAGTCCTCGATGAGGAAATGAGGGAATCCAACCCTCGAATGTAGCTGTCGTATTTTGCAAGCCGCAATATTATAACTGACTTTTATAAACCACGTGCGAGATTTTTATATTCTCCCTCTCGATACGCTCACACTGTTAGTCCTACAGAAACAAATGAGCTGGAACTTTTTGTAGTACATTTAATGTAGTTGAATTTTGTATTGGGATACGTTTACGCTAGAGGAAACAAACTTTTCGAGATATTCCAGAAAAACGTGCAAAAGTGACCTTCAAACGCTCCTCCACCTAGAACTCATCCCTCTACTGGCAGGATTTGTAGTAGGTTGTTCTTGGCACTCCCTTCTACCACTGTAAAAAAAAAATTCCGACTACACGTACTATTCCCGATAATCGACCTTTCTTGGTCTGTATTGACTGGGCTATTATGTCACCAGCATAGTCGGCTACTTCGTTAATATCATTAACTTAAACGTGCCTTTGAGGGTAATGAAATAACAATGTCTTTTATAAACGTTACACTAAAACTATTTACTTCGAAAAATCGATTTAAACAAACCATTACGACTACAGTAGTTCCTTAGTCAGAAGACCAGACGAATACAACGATCTAACTATTTACTCTATGATGCTAAAATTAACAACATCATCAGGTAAAATTTACACAAAATCAGTTGTACAATTTATACGTGCTCGACTACGCCGACGGCGTAATGAGGACAGTCAGTGAAGACCAAAAAAGTTGGAATGTAGGAAATAATTCGTGCAGTCTTAAATATTTGTACAGTGGCAGGAGGGAGGGCTGTGAACAACATACTAGATATCCTGATCGGTAGGGGTTGAGTGTGGGAGTAGCGGCGCGTTTGAAGGTAACTTTTATACGTTTATCTTGAATAACTCGAAACTGCGGTCTCTAGCGTAAATGTATTCCAGTACAAAACTTAACTACTTTAAATTTACGATACAAACAGTGGTGTTTATTTACTCTGTAGGACTAATAGTTCGCATCTAGTGAGCGACAGAATATGAAAATCTCGTGTGAGGTTTATGAAGGCTAGATATAACATTGTGATCTGCATAAAACGACAGGGGCAGGGGCAGCTGAATCACTTTGTATAGCGTGCTATTGTGGAATATTCTGAAAAATCTACATCTGTACTGCGCAAGCTGACATGTAGTGGATGAAAGAAGGTCAAAGTATTGCAGAATAGTTTTCCCTTTTTCCTAATCCATTCGCAATATGTTGCGGGAAGTAAGAATGCCGACATCCCTCTGAATAAATCCGAATTGCTGTTATTTTACAGTTCTGTTCAGTAAATGAAATTTTTATTAAAGGACGTTCTATGTTTCCTTATTCGTTTCTCAATACTGTCACAAAAAGAAGCTGAGTAGCACTGTGGTGTAGTGGTTATGATTCTAAATTGTTGCATGAAAGGTCGGGAGATCAAAACTCACCTGGACTGCACAATTTTAATTTCTATATTCGGTTCGAGTACATTCTTGAAGTATCTACAGACGTCAAGAGTCATTGTATTGGAATGTCCTGTAGCTGTATACATGGTGGTCAATTGATCGTGACTGGGCCAAATATCTCACGAAATAAGCATCCAACGAAAAAACTACAAAGAACGAAACTCGTCTAGCTTGAAGGTGGAAACCCGATGGCGCTATGGTTGGCCCGCTAGATGGCGCTGCCATCAAATGCGTTTTTTAAAAATAGGAACCTCCATTTTTATTACATATTCGTGTAGTACGTAAAGAAATATGAATGTTTTAGTTGGACCACTTTTTTCGCTTTGTGATAGATGACGCTGTAATAGCTACAAACGTATAAGTACGTGGTATCACGTAACATTCCGCCAGTGCGGACAGTATTTGCTTCGTGATACATTAGCCGTGTTTCAATGGACCATTTACCAATTGCGAAAAAGGTCGATATCGTGTTGATGTATGGCTATTGTGATCGAAATGCCCAACGGGCGTGTGCTATGTATGCTGCTCGGTATCCTGGACATCATCCAAGTGTCCGGACCGTTCGCCGGATAGTTACGTTATTTAAGAAACAGGAAGTGTTCAGACGCATGTGAAACGTCAACCACGACCTGCAACAAATGATGATGCCCAAGTAGGTGTTTTAGCTGCTGTCGCGGCTAATCCGCACATCAGTAGCAGACAAACTGCGTGAGAATCGGGAATCTCAAAAACGTCGGTGTTGAGAATGCTACATCAACATCGATTACACCCGTACCATATTTCTGTGCACCAGGAATTGCGTGGCGACGACTTTGAACGTCGTGTACAGTTCTACCACTGGGCACAAGAGAAATTACGGGACGATGACAGATTTTTTGCACGCGTTCTATTTAGCGACGATGCGTCATTCACCAACAGCGGTAACGTAAACCGGCATAAGATGCACTATTAGGCAACGGAAAGTCGACGATGGCTGCGACAAGTGGAACATCAGCGACCTTGGCGGGGTAATGTATGGTGCGGCATTATGGGAGAAAGGATAATTGGCCCCCTTTTTATCGACTGCAATCTAAATGGTGCAATGTATGCTGATTTCCTACGTAATGTTCTGCCGATGTTACTACAAGATGTTTCACTGCATGACAGAATGGCGATGTACTTCCAACATGATGGATGTCCGGCACATAGCTCGCGTGCGGTTGAAGCGATATCGAATAGCATTTTTCATGACACGCGGATTGGTCGTCGTAGCACCATACCATGGCCCGCACGTTCACCGGATCTGACGTCCCCTGATTTCTTTCTGCGGGGAAAGCTGAAAGATATTTGCTATGCCGGCCGGGGTGGCCGAGCGGTTCTAGGCGCTACAGTCTGGAACCGCGCGACCGGTACGGTCGCAGGTTCGAATCCTGCCTCGGGCATGGATGTGTGTGATATCCTTAGGTTAGTTAGGTTTAAGTAGTTCTAAGTTCTAGGGGACTGATGACCTCAGAAGTTACGTCCCATAGTGCTCAGAGCCATTTGAACGATATTTGCTATCGTGTTCCACCGACAACGCCTGACAATATGCGTCAGCGCATTGTCAATGCATGTGCGAAAATTACGGAAGGCGAACTGCTCGCTGTTGAGAGGAATGTCGTTACACGTATTGCCAAATGCATTGAGGTTGACGGACGTCATATTGAGCATTTATTGCATTAATGTGGTATTTACAGGTAATCACGATGTAACAGCATACTTTCTCAGAAATGACAAGTTCGAAAATGTACGAGTATCACATTGGAACAACCGAAATAAAATGTTCAAACGTACCTACGTTCTGTATTTTAATTTAAAATACCTACCTGTTACCAACCGTTCGTCCAAAATTGTGAGCCACATGTTTGTGACTATTACAGCGCCATCAATCACAAAGTGAAAAAAGTGGTCCAACTAAAACATTCATATTTCTTTACGTACTACACGAATATATAATAAAAAATGGGGGATCCTGTTTAAAAAAAACGCAGTTGATATTCGTTTGACCTATGGCAGCCCCATCTAGCGGGCCAACCATAGCGCCATCTGGTTTCCCCCTTCAAGCTAGACGAGTTTCTTTCTTTGTAGTTTTTTCGTTTGAAGCTTATTTCGTGAGATATTTGACCCAGTCACGATCAATGGACCACCCTGTATATACTGTATGTGTTCTGGTCGGAGGCAGTTCGCTGCGCGCTCTTGTATATGCAAGTGCTGAATAAACCTTTGTAAGTGAAGTTGGTGTTCGCCATTCATCTAATTACACCTTCTTCTTCGTGGCAATATGAACATGATCTCTCTCTCTTTCTCTCTCTCTCTCTCTCTCTCTCTCTCTCTCTCTCTCTCTTTCTCTCTCTCTCCAGGTTGATTCAGCTAAGCGGTTCCCCTCAGGTATTTCCTGAATCGCTTAGGATATCGTATTTGTGTTTTCACCCAGATGAATTGTGAAAATGTCCTCACTAAACGGCGTATAGTCTCTGTTCATAGCTATATTAGTTACAGAGACAGCCATGTTGATGTAGCTTCTTCAAATGTATTTAAAGTAATTTCTGCTGCCACTGACGCCAGAATAAAATATTGCACCAGTTCGTATACTTTCACCTGTGTCACTTTTCGCTATTAATTGTGATACCTGTGCCCAATTGAATCGTACTTAACGGTGTCGTTGAACTACACGGCAACAAGCCGGAGTCGTCTGTCGCGAAATACCATCTTCAACATACAGGGTGAAAATTTTGTAAACCTACAAACTCTGAGAGATTGCACGGAACAATGAAAACACTTCTTCTAATATCTTTTACAGTGTGGGCAAAACGTAACACAAATAAGTTTCAATTCTATATTACCAAGAGGCAACAATATTAACACAATGCAACTACTTCAATAACAGTAGAGGTTCAAAAATGTCTTCATTGACTTGTAAAAAGAGGTTACACCGGTGGGCCATATTCTGTCTAACAGTGGAACTGTTCTCAGTTCCTACTGCTGCTGCTACTATCCTGGTAACCAAGTTGTCTTCTGATGCAAGAGGGGTTTTGTAAACGAGGTTGTACACCTCTCGTCACACAAAAAAATTGAGAGGGGTCGAGTCAGGGAATCGAGTAGGCCATGTCACATAACCGCCACTACCAATCTACTTATCCGGCAAGGCACTGCAGTATCGTATATTTCTGGAAACAGTCGGTTCAAGAATCGACGCATAGGACGATTGAAATGTTCCGGCGCCCCTTGATACTGGAACCACATGCACTGCCTTGTGGCGAGTGGTACATCATCCAGCAACTCGGCCAGCGCTCTGGCGACGAAATTGTAATAATGCTTGCCGTTTAATGGCCTGGGAATGATATATGGTCCAATGAAACAGTCACCTACAACATGTGTCCACACATTCACGTAGGAACGCAATTCATGACGGCGAGTAAATGTGGCATGTGGATTAACCTCGCTCAAAACTTGCGAACTGTGGATGTTGAAGACCCCATCACTGCTGAACTTTGATTCATTTGTAAATAGCACAGAGGACGGAAACGTAGGACGCATTTCAAACTGCTCCAGGTGCTACTGAGAAAACTGTGCCCGGAGTGGATAATTATCTGGATCCAGGTTGTACATACACTTCGAATGAAATGGATTAACAACTGCTTATGAAGGGCGTTTCTTACGTTCGTCTGATTCATCCATGTGTTATGTACAATTTTTTAACCGCTGAGAGCGATTACGCCCTCCACCGGATTAAAAAAATCATCACAGGTAATTGTGATGTTAGAGAAAAATATTTGTTTTGGTGTCCCGTACAACCTACCCGAGTTTGTCTGTTTACATAATTTTCACGCTTTTTATAAAGAAAAGAGACGGTAGTTTCGTTCAAGACCACATTCCATCATCGGATGCACAGTATTAAAAACAGTAAGAAATTTATCTATGAACTCCAGGATCCCTTTACATGTCTGTACAGTTCAAGAAACGCAACGCTAACACAGGCAGTTCGTAATGAACCGAACAACATTTCTAAAGTCATGTCAGATGATGTGTATAAATCTGTTCAAGGTATGAAGAAATAAAATGCGCCAGATGACGCTGTTTCAGTAGAAGTGATAAATGCCGGAGGAAAAATAATACAAAACGAAAATGCAAAATTATTCACAGAATGATTTGAAAAAGAAGACAATGCCGTAAAACGGGATCACAAGAATAACTACAGATGTACAAGATATCTACTGGAACTATAATCTGTTGCATATATTATAAAACCCGTGTATTATAACCAAGCAAAGGAACAAGCTGGTTTTAGTAGTGGACATTGACGAATAGACCATTTGCAAATCTAGAATGGGTCGGTCAATATGAGTTAATCGCTGTGTATGGAAATTCAAAGATTTTAAAGACAGCATTTGCATAAGTTTCAACGAAATACGTAATTACAGCCCTCGAGAAACAGGGTAGTGATTCGTATTGTTAGTGTACTGAAGAATACATTCACCAACGCTACTGCTTCCTTTAGATTTCATCTGATACTAAGGAATTCGAAACTGAAAGAGGAGTCAGGGAAGGAAATTACATACCGCAAAAATTGTTTGTATCAGTTCTAGATTCTTAAACTGAGAAATCTAAGAAGGAATGTATGACAGTGGAATACATCTGAACCCTCTTTATTTTCAGATGACAGTTCCCTGTTTGCCTCTAGTGCAGTTTTTCAACGAATGGAAGAGTTTATTATGACATGATTGATACTAGAAACTTAAATCAACAACATTAAGACTGAAATAATGTACTCGTGTACTAATATATCCAATAAACAGACAATATTTACAGTGATGACATACAACTAGTTGATGAGATTTTTCATTTAGGGCAGTTGATGCCAGCAACTGTCAACCACAACCCACACTACCGAAAGATTAGATGGAATGGGATGGAGAATAGTCGCTCTCTTTGTCACACCTCAGATAGCTAACTGCCATGATAACACGCCCACCTCCAGTCACGATGAAGCCAACAGGCTCTATCATGTCGAAGCAGCTAGCAGCAGAGGAGAATGCAGTCTGTATTAATTTCTCTAACAACTTTTATTACATGTCTCTCTAATTCCTGAGAATATTTTCAGTAATGACTCATTATTGAAATCATTACATCACCAGTGAAGAATCATGATCAATGTACTATTCCTTCGTTATTTTAGTAATACGCTTTCCTCAACTACGAAATTGTAGGGCTCCTATGATTTCCACATGAACGCTAAGAGCTATACATTAAAGTTTTGTGTTTGCTTTGTTATCACTTATTAATTTAAGCTTTGTCCATGTAATTTTATGGTAACCTGTGCTAGCTGTATGGATGACTTGTCAGTTTTATTTTGAGAAAATGCGATTCTGACAAAATTAAATCACTAAAAAAAGTATGCCACTGAGTATGTCTGTGAGCTGAAAGATTTGTCGGTGAGATCTGCCCATACCGTCTTCCAGTTTAAGTCTTCCTTTTAATCTGGAACAGAGGTTTCTTCTGAATGTCTCCAATTATTGTCTTTATCGTATGATACCTTACATTAGGAATCTTCTCTTATTCATATGTTGCGGCCGGTAACGTCCATGACACTGTACCGTCTAGCACTAACGAGTAATCCTGATATGTGAGTACTGACTACAAAGGTTAATATTTCTTCGGAGATAAAGAACGTTGTCTGTCAGACGTTGGACTGGGATGCTTACTGAAGATATTTGTTTATTTGAATTTTGGAAGCCATTTGGTATGGATTTGGTAGCAGTAAATCTAGTATTGCTAGTGGCCATCTGAAATATTGGAACACACTCCTTATGTACTGATGACTGACTTTGCCGAATGTTTTCTGTAATTCGATATTCAGTAGCCCTAATGTTTGCGCTTGATGCTGCCATGAGAAGAAGGTCGTGTCTGTTAAGGAATAAATTCCATCTATAATGTATTTGTTGGGTACGCTACATATATGTTCTGGCCAAAGGAATTATGGAAGAACTTGTTTTGATCTAGCAGCTATGAAGCGAGCTATGATTTTCGAGGCCTTGCGTAACAACATTATAAGCCTGAAATCCGTAATTCTTTTTGGTTTATTTTTTCTTGGGAAAGAGTACGATTTTTCTGGATTCTTTTTCAGGGTACAAGTGCTTCTTCCTCACTATCTCTAAGAACTCTTTTCTGATGATCGGTCAGAAGGTTTCATAAAGTTAATTGGGGATACCAGCTGATCTGGGATTCCTGTGTTTCGGCTTGATTTTTATTATGTATTCTATTTCATCTTCGTATATTGACTCTGAAAAAGTAGTAATACTTGAGTGTGATAGATATACTCAGAGTTTGGTAAAAGCCATACATTTTTATATCATCAGATGGTTGTGCTCCATACAGTCTTTCAAAACGACCTTTTATTCCCTCCTAGCTAACATATTCGTTCCCATTTGCAGACAGGATATTGTCTTTATAGACTGAGGTGATAAAAGTCATGGGATACCTCCTAATATCGTGTCGGTCTCCTTTTTCCCAGAACAGCGCAATAACTCGACGTGCTACAGCCGTCCATAACTGTGTTGCCAATGCAGGATTTTGTGCACGAACTGACCTCTCGACAATGTTCTATAAATGTTCTATGGGATTCATGTCGGGCGATCCGGGTGGCCAAATAATTTGCTCGAAATGTCCAGAATGTTCTTGTGCTGGCGTAAGCTGTCGCCAGCACATCTGTCGGCAAAAATGTAGCAAGCAGATCGATAGTATGCTCTGGATTTAGCGCGCCTGTCAGGAAAAAGACCAAAGACACATCCACAAGCAATAGGCCGCCAGCTCCTTCTCGATTGGAAGTATTTAGATCACCGCCGCTGACCAGAGGTCTCCAGTCGCTCAGTCTCGGTCTCAGTCTAGCAGTTTCAGTTAGTAGTTCAGTCTCAGTCACTATTCCAGTTTGGCATCTGTCATTCATTGCATAGTGGGACTTGTACTTCACCAGCAGTGAGGGTAATGCGGGCTATTAGTGAAGAGCTTGTTCAACAACACATGGACTCTTCAAGTTAAATAGCTTCCTGTTTATGCAAATAAAGAACCCTGTTATACAGGCGTGCAGTTGTGTGGTAGAAAGAGGATACCGGCCACCAAACAGTGTCCTCTCCCTTGAATCCTATGTTGCAAGACGCAGAAGTGGCGACGAGGACACGAAACCAATCGTGAACGATTGGAGCTCGGTTACATGGCGCATTGTCATCCATAAAAATTCTTCGTTGTTTAGGAGCATCAGGTCTATGAATGGCTAAAAATGGTCTCCAAGTAGCCGAAGAAACCACAGGACCAGCCCATTCCATGTAAACACAACCCACACCACCCTTGATACTATGGGTCTCGGAATATTGACTTCCCTAATGATTTCCGAAATGAAATTCCCGTGCGTTTAGCTCCAATTAGTATTGCGCGCTCAAAGCGTGTTAATACCCGTCGTGTGCCATAATCACGTCGAGAACCTTTTCACATGACCATCTTGGGTATTACTAACCGCTTCAGCTGTATTTAGTCCTTTATTACTGGATCACTACCGGTTTCGTGGCACTAAAAGTCACGTTTTCTGGTGAACATCTGTATAACAATACATACAGAAGGAATAACAACACTGAGACATATACTGGTCTGGTAAATTATGTTCACCTGAAGATATGGCTTTTAGTGCTACGAAACCGGTAGTGATCCAGTAACAAAGATATAAATACAGCTGAAGCGGTTATTAATACCCAAGATGACTACTCATACTTTTGGTTGATCCACCCACGTGGTTGTCTGCTTTTCACATGAGTCACCCGAGTACTAATAACAGCTCTTCCGATGCACTGCCCTTTTATATCTTCTGTACTAGATACTACCGTCATCTGTATACGTGCACATCGCTATCCTATGACCTAACAAAAAACGGATTTGAGCACTATGGGACTTAACTTCTGAGGTCATCAGTCCCCTAGAACTTAGAACTACTTAAACCTATCTAACCTAAGGACATCACACACATCCATGCCCGAGGCAGGATTCGAACCTGCGACCGTAGCGGTCACGCGGTTCCAGACTGAAGCGCCTAGAACCGCTCGGCCACCCCGGCCAGCTATGACCTAACACCTCAGTGTATCTTTGTTTACAAATTTTTAGTTCTATTGAGAGGTGGCAAAAGCTCCACTTATCTGGCAGGTGCTTATAATCGTTGCCTGTGATGATTTTGTCATCTATTTCGTTTTCCTGCAGCTCTAAACTTTTCTTTTTGAATTTTTTAAATCACTTGCTAAGTCATTTCCATTGTCTATTTTCATTTGCTGTTCACGAGTTAGAAATTAGTAATATTTGATGCTCTTTCTCCTGTCGTCATTTATCCTGAAAGTGACATTTTTATGTTTAGCTTCCGGGTACCGCGTTTCACGAAGTTTTCCCACCAATCAAACTTATCATAGATGAAATACTTCTGGATGACGCACAACTGGTAATGGGCACCGAACTAGACTTTAACCGTGCTACGCGGAACATATTACAATCTAATATCCAGTATCATCTACCAATTAGTTTTGGAAGAAGTATACATTTTATACTAATGATTACAGCATGGTGACTGTAGTAGCTGATATAGATGATGTCGCAACCTTGTACATCAGTTCCTGTTGTGGTTTAGATTGTGTCAGGCCTTGATGCTGCCACTGCCAAAACACGTATGGTGAATACATGTAATAAAAAGTTGCTCAAGCTCATCTCTCATGTTCAGACTTCCAATCATGTTTTTCGGTGAACCACAGAAGGGTGTTGCGTATTTAGAATTTATCACCTTTAAAATCCAATTTAGGTATTTTCCATTTCAATATGTAATTTCGATGTGTGGTATATCACTTTGATAAAGTTCTGGTTTGAGAAAAGCACATTTCCCCCAACTTTACTATGACACTTATGAATGATACCTAAATCATTTCTGCTGGAGTCTATGTTAACAAATATTGTCTGCATTACACCTTTCAGCCCTTTTTTAACAAAACAGAGCTAACCTACAAGTTGTGTTACGTACAGCTGTAAGTCCCCTGTTTTTTTAGTAGAGTATGGCTGTGTGTGGCACTGCCTCTCAAAATTACCAAATGTTCCGTTAAAATTAACTCTTCTATAATATATATACCACTCCCAATTTTAAATGCAATTTGCTTGCAAACAATAGCTAGCACTCCAGCAGAGCAGTGGAATCGGATGGATAGCATAGATAACCACCAAACAACAGTCCACAATACGCTTTTCAGTTCTCTTTTTAGCAGTGTATTGCTGTTTGGTACTGTCTTCCACTATTAAGAAATATATAGTCTCAGAAGAAGGCGAATAGCACCGTGGTGTAGTGGTTATGATCCTACACTGTTGCATGGAGGGTCGAACTCACGTGGACCGTACAATTTTAATTTCTATATTCGGTTCGAGTACATTCTAGAAGTGTTTACAAATGTCAAGCATCATTGTACTGGAATGTTCTGTAGCTGTGTATATACTGTATGTGTTCTGGCCTGAGGCAGTTGGCTCAGCGCTCTCGTCTGTGCAAGTGCTGAATAAATCTTCGTTAAGTGAAGTTAGTGTTCGTCATTAATCTAATTACATCGTCTTCTACGTGACAATATCGTTAAAAATTAATCCTTCTACATCTTATACATCGCGTCGTTATTTTGAAATGCAGTTTGGTTATAACTTATAGCCAGTACGCCAGCAGATCAGGGATGTCGGAAGCATAATATAGATTTTCACTAAGTTTGTAAGCAAATAATTAAACCTATAAGAAGACAAGACATAGCTTCCAACCTTTTCTCAGTCCTGATTGTCTGGAAGGTGTACTTCTAGACAGATCTCGAAGGTGTACTTCTACACAGGTCAACCTTTGTGTGTTATTATACCCGAGTGGACAAATTTCAGAATGACAGTGGCACCAAATTTATGATTTATACTCGAAAGCAGCCAATCCAAATTCGGTAAGTTAAGGCAGTTGAAAAATTTGAACACTAATTTTTTAATGTCATCCAGTTCCCCTCCGTAGCAAGAGGGTATGTATTTGTTTAAACAACGCACTGCTGTAATTGTTAAGCGATGGGATGTGAAGAGGCGTGCATTGATGTAAGGTAGTGTTGCAGCTCTAACAAATAAGCGGCAGCCGTAACCTGCTGCATGTGATGTGGACTGCCGCACACTGCATATTTGCTTGTCTTTCTTCAATGTAAACTATGCAGAATATCCAAAACAGCAACTTACACATGAAATGTATCCGTAGTTGCAAATATGGACAACTATCAGCTGCATATTGGAGTGGCGGCAGTGAAAATTTGTGCCGGACCGTGATTCAAACCTGGATTTCCCGCTTTAAGCGAGTGGTCGTCTTAGCCACTTTGGCTATAAATGCACGACGCACAGCCAGACCCAAACTTCCATACATCCACATTCATGCCTCACAACCTGCAATCAAAAAGCGGTTTAAATGACTCTTAGCACTATGGGACTTAACATATAAGGTCATCAGTCCCATAGACTTAGAACTACTTAAATCTAACTAACCTAAGGACATCACACACATCCATGCCCGAGGCAGGATTCGAACCTGCGACCGAAGCAGCAGCGCGGCTCCGGACTGAAGCGCCTAGAACCGCTAGGCCACAGCGGCCGGCCCAACCTTCGCTCGTACACAGTATTTAATCCTGTGCAGAGGAGGATATTTTAATTGAAAGTCGCTGCCTGGCATCGGTGAATAAATACGATATTGCATCGAGCGATTTAGGGAAATCACGGATAACCTAAATCAGGATGATGTAATGTTCCTTTGGACACGCATGCACAACACAGCCACTGCAATATTGTATTTATCCGCCGATATCAGGCAATGACTTTCAATTAAAATGTCCTCCTTCTGTACGGGAATTACGTAATGTGTACTAGTGCAGGTTGTGAGCCATGAACGATGACATACAGAAGTTTGGGTCTGGCGATGAATCATGCATGGATAGCCAAAACGCTTAAGGCGGCGGCTCGCGTAAAGCGGGAAATCCGGGTTCGAGGCCTGATCCGCCACAAATATTTATTGTATTCATTCCATTATACAGCTGGTGATTGTCCATATTCGCAAGCGCAAATAATGTTCGTGTATTTCAGGACGGCTGTAGTCGCCCCAGGGTCCGTTCCTTCGGACATGCCGGCCGTGGTGGCCGAGCGGTTCTGGCACTTCAGTCCGGGACCTCGCGACCGCTACGGTCGCAAGTTCGAATCCTGCCTCGGGCATGGATGTGTGTGATGTCCATAGGTTAGTTAGGTTTAAGTAGTTCTAAGTTCTATGGGACTGATGACCTCAGCTGTACTTCCCATAGTGCTCAGAGCCATTTGAACCTTCGGACATGCCTGTATGTCCGCAGGAACACTACAACGTAACTCTTACCAATACAGGTACTGCAATATCATATAATACCTTATGTTCTATATACCCAATGCATATTTAAAACCGAAAACTGGCTGCAATTATAATTATTGTCTTGAAATAGGATAGGCACGAAAAATAGTATTAGTTGCTAATGTAAGTCATGGAGATTAATTTTAGCAAAATGTGTGTGGATATTACAACCCAGCCGCTTAAGGGGATGATAACCTACAAAATCTATTTATTGTATGAATTAATTTGAATCTATTACCGTTAGTTGTGGTGTTATAATGGAGTTAATCTAGTTTTTGCTTTATAGTTTAGCACCTTATCTCGTGAGCTATAACTTCCACACATACTGATAGCACTTATGGATATATTTTGTTTTTTACCAGGTGGGTAGTGGTCTAAGAGGAAAGGGACTACAAAGTGGGCATCAGTATCAAGTTTTTAACTGCACATCAACAATATCTTTTACATTTTTCCATATTTTTCATCTCCTTTTATATTTTCTTACGTTTTCCTTATGTTTCTGTATTTTTTTTCATACTCTATGTCTAGCAGTACAAGGATATTTGTTCTCTTATTGCTTATCCTACTAAGTTTCTTTAGTATCCAACAGGGATTCGAATTCCCCCCACAAAGCCAGAGACAACCTACAATGTGTACGCAAGATATTTGCTCCTCTTCCAAAAGTCCAGCCAGAAAGAAACTTCCATCAAAGCTGACCATTACATACAGTAGAACACACACATGGACTTCACGGGTAAACTTTGTTTTACTCACAGATGTCGAGGTTTGATGTTATATACTCAAACATCTAAGTTTTGTTAAAAAAAAAGATTCTAGCATAGCCTTGCATTGTATCCACATCCATAAGGTAATAATCGTCTACAAGAGCCTGATGCAATAGCCTGGGTTCTTGATCCATTAGAACATGCATTTTAACATCGGCCAAATCCATCTTATATGACATAGCAATACGTTTCTTATATATTTTCGGAATTTTTTACAACAGTTCCATGCTATTTTTTTCCGACATGCCTAGTGTTAATGCAATAGGCCCAATGGGTAGTGGGGAGTATATGTAGAGGAATATGGTAGATTCATGTTGGCGTAGCGCCAACCCCCACATGTCAATGTAGCATGGAAGTGCTGGAATCCATTTCGGCAGTGACAGCATCAGGACTTGATAGAATCTATAACACAACATGAATTACTGTGTGAGGTTACGATGTCATTCATGTCAGCTTCTCTGACCACCATACCGCAATTATTAAAGTAAAATGTATACCTCATCCAAAACTAGCTGGTAGACGTTACTTGATATTAAACTGTAACATGCTCCAAATAACACTGTTAAAGTTATAGTTCGGTGCTCGTTACCAGTCGTGGGTCAACCAGAAACATTTCTTTCGTGTTGCAGTTCGTATGTGAGAGAGCCTCGTCAGAATTGGTATCCAGAAACTAAATATAAAAGTTGTCACCTTCAGCATAAATGACGACAGGAGAAAGAACATCGAATATTGATACCTTCTAACCTGTTAAGAACAAGCGAAAATAGATAGTGGGTAATATCGAGCAAGCGATAAAAATAAATTTAAAAAAGTTAGAGCTGCAGGAAAGCGAAACACAAGACAAAAATCATCACATCACCTACCAGATAAGTGGAGCAGTTGCCTCCTGACAGGATAACGAGAAATGTGGTAACAGAGATACATAGGTAATATCCTGTCTGCAGTGGGAAATACATGTGTTAACTGGAAGGGGATAAAAGATAGTTTGAGAAGGTTGTATGGAGTACAACCATTTGATGATACAAAACCAGCATATCTTTTAAAAGACTGTATGTACATCTACCACACGAAAGAATGACTGCTATGTCGGAACCAATATCCGAAGCTGAAACAGAAGACATAATAAAAAAAATCATACCAAATCACAGGAATCCCAGAGTAAACGGTATTCCCTTAGAGTTTTATAAAAGTTTCTGACCAATCATCGGGAAAGAGTTCACAGAGGTGACGAGGAGAAACAATTATACTGTGAAAAAGAATCCGTATAATCGCACTCGCTACCAAGGAAAAAAGAAACCACAAAAAATAACGAAATTCAGGCCGATAACATTGTTACGTGAAGTCTCCAGTATCATATCTCGTGTCATAGTTGTAAGACTAGAACAGGCAAGAATATAAGTGTAGTGTACCCAACAAAAGTGCCATAGATGGAACTTGTTCCTTAAGAGGAATGACCTCCTTCTCATGGTAGCATTAGGCACAAACATTAGAGTTACTGAACATAGATTTAGAGAAATCCTTCGATAAAGTCAGTTATCAGTACATAAGGAATGTGTTATAATATTTCGGATTTCCACAAGTAACGATAGATTTACTGCTACCAGATCCATACCAAAAGCTATCCAAAGTGCAAATAAACTGTCACATTACAGAAGCATTCCCAGTCCACCGTAATGTCAGATAGGGTCACCATTTATCAATGACATTGTTCGTTATCGCTTTACATGCATTGAAAGGTATCTGCTTTAATTAGACATCCTTAATATGTTCCATTTATTTGAATGTGGATTATTGGTTGGCACACACTTTTGCCTTTGTATCGGTAAACACTGATCGATTTACTCATTTTCTTTGCTACAGCGGATGCTGTAGTCTGCCTGTAGTCTTTCGAACGAGTTTGATTCAGCCACTGGATAGCAAAGTCTTCGTCGCCTTATTTGGGCCGCTTATTTTTCAGAACGTGGAAGTTGCAGTTGGACTATAGCAGTCAGTTGGAGTGTGTTTGTTGTTTTGTTTACTAGCAGGCAGGCAGACAGTGATGGCCAGGAAGTGGTTGTTAGAAGATATTGGTGATGGTCAGACAGTTATCTGATGTATTCTCTTCTGGCGCTGCTGTGAATACAGTGTGTGATATTGGTATGAACTGGTAATGAGTGTCGGTAAAATAAGATGCACTGAAAGGGAGAGAGAAAGAGCTATGCGTGATTACAGTAATAAGTTCGCACTGAGGACCTGAGAACAACAAGCATATATCGCTCCTCCCTATTGGTCTGCTCAGCAACACAAGATAATGTGTACCTTTTCTTTACGACATGGCGTGTGGTTGCTTAGGTCTTGTTGTGGAATGCGTAGCAGACTGGCAGTAATGGTTACGATCTATGTGTGGTGGATTATGCTGTGTTTATGAACTAGATCTAACCCGTGATCGGGTGCAGTATGTCGGTACCTCATTCACCGAACAGATTTTGCCCTTCTCGTATTATTTTCCAAAATGTATTAATGAACAGATCTCCGTATGAGTATGATGGGAGCGGTGGGTGTTTGTACATTAATCAGTTGAACTGTGTAAGTTTTAAGGACAATAATAATTATAAAGTTAGCGCAAATCTCACACCTTTATTTCAAATTCACCACTTTCGTAAATTTAGTTTCCTGGAGCATCCATTTTATGAGATAGTAGAGGCGTAGCCTAGTGCCTCCGTGGAAGTACTCAAATTAAATATTCTCATATCTAACCCCAGTAAGTTATTTCAATCAAAAAACCCTTTCTAATCGTAGTAGGTGCTCACAAAGACCTACCCTGATGCTGTTGCTGTAATACTTACGGAAACCCAAGACAAAAACATCATGAATGTCTCGGACATAACGGGCGTTTTAAAGAAAGCAGAGGCGACAACTATGAACAATTATAAAACACAGCTCTCGTGGCTTAATATGCCGAATGTGTTGAAATGGGAGTGTTGAATATGAAGGTGAAGAAAACCATACAGGACCTATTTAACATCTATTCCAAGGAAATGATGGAGACGGCAAGAGGTGCTCTGACAGGGAAAGTACGAGGGCATTGAACCTCATTCGAAAAAAATTGAATGCGTCAACACACTGTCCCTTCTCAAAATGTGGTATGTTGCACGAGCCATACCGGTTGATAGAAAATGTATGACAAAAATAAAAAAACACATAGGATTGTTCATTTAGAAAGATTTGTTGTTTCGTGCTGCCTACGGAACATAACCGAGGTGTAACTGATTGTGATACAAAATGTTCATTCATGTCGTGAAAAAATAAATAAATACATTGAAACTGATTTATTAAAGACTGCATTACGCATCGCGGCATTAAAGACGTAGGTGACAGACA
Source organism: Schistocerca piceifrons (assembly GCF_021461385.2). Taxonomy (NCBI): domain Eukaryota; kingdom Metazoa; phylum Arthropoda; class Insecta; order Orthoptera; family Acrididae; genus Schistocerca; species Schistocerca piceifrons. Next base: position 673,267,497 of record NC_060149.1, read on the forward strand.
GATGCTAACAACTATATCCAGACGGTTAAAACCGCAACGTATGCATTAACAGATGGTTCTTCATGAAGGGGATTATATGATGAAGACAATAATTGGAAACATTCAGAAGAAAACAATTCCAGATTAAGCACAAAAACTTAAACTGGAAGACGTATTGTCAGATCTCGCCCGCAAATACGTCAGCTCACAGGTACACTCAGTGACACACTTATTTGTAATTGATTTAATCCTGTCAGCATCGCATCGCCACAAAACAAAACTGACAAGTCATCCATGCTGTCAGCACTGCGGCATGTTTGACACACACATACCCCGGACAATAGGTTTACACAAAATTACATGTCTATGGAAATGGATAAAGTTTAAATCAGAAACTGTTAACTAAATAACACCAAGAAATTAATGTATGTGGATGCCTAAGCAATTCCACCATTCAAGACAAGAGCACTTGTATGGTTTACATACACGACGGAAAAAAATTGCAACATCAAAATATAATTAAGGTAGCATTATGAAATTTTGGAAATAAATTTATCTGGATAAAATATTTAAGTGTTTAACATCGAAAGCGCGAAATAAGGCACTGAAAATGTGAAATGCTGGTACATTAATAACCAGTGTAACCCCAGAAAGTTGACTGCAAATACGCAAAGGTGCATGCATTGTGTTGTGCAGATGCCGGATATCAGATTGTGAGATGGAGTTCGATGCGTGTTGCACTTGTTCGGCCAATACAGGCACGGTTAACGCTGTTTGAGGATAACGCTGGAGTTGTCGTACGATGATGTCCCATATCTGCTCAATTGGGGATTGATCTGGTGACCAAGCAGGCCAAGCTGGCATGTCGACACTTGGCAGAGCGTGTTGGGTTACAACAGCGGTATGTGGGCGAGCGTTATCCTGTTGGAAAACACCCCAGGAATGCTGTTCATGAATCGCTGGACATATCCACGAGAGTGCTCCTGCTGTCACACGAAACCGTACCCCCAGACCACAATTCGAGTGTGTCTAGTGTGCGAACCGGTTGGTTGCAGGCTCTCAACTGGCCTCCTCCTAACCAACACACGTCCATCACTGGCACCGAGACAGAACTAGCATCCATTGGAAAACACAAAAGATCTTCACCCTGCCATCCAATGACCTCCCTCTTGATATAACTGAAGTTTTAAATGGCGGTGGTTTGGGGTCTAGAGGAATGCACGCTACAGGGCATCTGGTTCGGAGCTGTTCTTGAAGTAATCGATTTGTAACAGTTCCTTGTGTAAAGGTAACTATAGTTCACCGCTGTTAGAGCGTGTAATCAAGGCAAACCTGATTTGCATCCTCATCCTCATCTACATCTACATCTACATCTTCTGCATCTACATTTATACTCCGCAAGCCACCCAACGGTGTGTGACGGAGGTCACTTTACGTGCCACTGTCATTACCTCCCTTTCCTGTTCCAGTCGCGTATGGTTCGCGGGAAGTACGACTGCCGGAAAGCCTTCGTGCGCGCTCAAATCTCCCTAATTTTACATTCGTGATCTCCTCGGGAGGTATAAGTAGGGGTAAGAAATATATTCGATACCTCATCCTGAAATGCACCCTCTCGAAACCTGGATAGCAAGCTACACCGCGATGCAGAGCGCCTCTCTTGCAGAGTCTGCCACTTGAGTTTGCTAAACATCTCCGTAACGCTATCACGCTTACCAAATAAGCCTGTGACGAAACGCGCCGCTCTTCTTTGGATCTTCTCTATCTCCTCTGTCAACCCGACCTGGTACGGATCCCACACTGATGAGCAATACTCAAGTATAGGTCGAACGAGTGTTTTGTAAGCCACCTCCTTTGTTGATGGACTACATTGTCTAAGGACCCACCCACTGAATCTCAACCTGGCACCCGCCTTACCAACAATTAATTTGATATGATCATTCCACTTCAAATCGTTCCGTACGCATACTCCCAGATATTTTACAGAAGTAACTGCTACCAGTGTTTGTTCCGCCATCATATAATCATACAATAAAGGATCCTTCTTTCTATGTATTCGCAATACATTACATTTGTCTATGTTAAGGGTCAGTTGCTACTCTCTGCACCAAGTGCCTATGCAGATCTTCCTGCATTTCGCTGCAATTATTTAATTCTGCAACTTCTCTGTATACTACAGTATCATCCGCGAAAAGCCGCATGGAACTTCCGACACTATCTACTAGGTCATTTATATATATTGTGAAAAGCAATGGTCCCATAACACTCCCCTGCGGCCCGCCAGAGGTTACTTTAACGTCTGTAGACGTCTCTCCACTGATAACAACATGCTGTGTTCTGTTTGCTAAAAACTCTTAAATCCAGCCACACAGCTGGTCTGATATTCCGTAGGCTCTTACTTTGTTTATCAGGCGTCAGTGCGGAACTGTATCGAACGCCTTCCGGAAGTCAAGGAAAATGGCACCTACCTGGGAGCCTACTAGCGCCACTATTATGCGGCTGGCGTGAACTTTGAATGAACATCATTCTTTAGGTTTAGAAACATGCCTACCAACTTTCGTTCATGTCGCACAACTCCTTCTTGGTTTTGGAATTTTTTCCCGTCATTGTATATACGAGCTTCCCATAGTGTGACACGTTCACAGTGGCTTTGGGCAGAATTGTAGTGAAGTTTGATGGCAATGTGACATCTTTAACCCACCTTGCACCTGACGTGAAGGTCTGAGCTGTGGCCGTTTCTGTGTCGGCCCCTTGCTGTTTGATACGTCGTCGAGCCCGAGAGTGATATCGCAGGGCGCCACGCGTCTGTACCATTACGTAGGAAGGTTGGACACACCTTTGATCCAAATTTCATACTTAAGCGTCGCAATCGGTAGGAACTGCGGGGTTTCGAAAAAGTGATTCTTTAATTCTGTAGCACATGTATTTCCATTGAAGAATGATGGATTTTATTTTGCATGACTTCATTGATTTTACATCTCCTTTTACGTTGTAAATATTTCATGTGAATTTGTGACACCATATTACACGAGTTTTCATAAATGTGTACACCATTAGCGGTACACTGACAGTTTAGTTTGTAATGCTTTTAATGTGTCCTTTCCATTGGTGCGCAGGATACTTGATGATGGTCTGTGGAACGAAACTGATTGTACAATAAAGATATTTATATTAGCATTTCACGACGTTTTTAAATACCCATCCTTGTTGTTCCTCTACGTTTTCTAATGTCAAACACCCATCCTCCACTAGGCTGTTGCCTAGGTCATGCCTTATCGTTTGGCATCCATTAAACACAATCCTAGGTCCACCTATCATGAAACAACCTTGTTATTTCCATTTCATTTTTATTAATCGTAACTGCATTTTCTGCTCCGATCTGTTATCTGATCCACTTGCTGTTTTCCTGCCTTTCCTGATGGTTTGCAAAATGCATATCTCGATTGTTCGGCTTGAAGTACTCAATTTGTGAAGAGTTTTTGCAAGAAATTTGATTCCTGACTGTCTTAAGTCAAAACGGGTAACACACACTGAGTGCAGTTTAGAGAAACAGAGGCTTAGTTTTGGAAACCCTCTTCATTTTTATTTCATCTACATCTACATACACAGTCCGCAAGCTACAATAAGGTGTATGACGCAAGATACGTTGTACAGTGTCATTCTCTTTCCTGCTCCACTTTCAGTTGGAGAGAGGGAGAAACGACTGTCTATAGGCTTCCGTACGTTAACTGGTTTCTCTTGAACAAGAATTCGGAAGCTTCGAGTATTTTATTATGTGGAAGAAAACATTTAAAAACTGTGTCTATGTTAGCGACTTTTATTTTATTCCTCGACCCGTTTCAATGGATTATACCCTCGTATCCACTGATACACACGATGATCCGGGTGGGAGACCTCGAAACGTTTCTTGGATGGAAATAAAAGTGGCTGACATAGATAAATGCTTTCATTTGTCTCCTGTTCAGTTTACGCAGAACAGTCCAGTACATTTGTACTCTTCTATTTATTTCACTTGTTGTTCATACAGACAGTGATTTAAGCTGCTCGAAATACTCTTCAGCTGTTTCCGTAGCTTAACTGTTAATTCGTACCATTTCTTTCCCAAAATGTTGATTGTGCTCTATTTCAGTTGTATTGAATTTTAGCCCTATCTTCAGACTTCCCTTATAAAGCTGAGTTTCAATGCACTGAAGACAAACAGTAAAAAGTCATCGATGAAACTTAGATGGTTCATATGCACTGAACACTCAAAATATTATACTGTCTGCTTAATAGTGTTTGGAACGCAATACACCAGCGATTCTGCGTACCATTGATTCGAATGGGCCTTGGTAGATTTTCTGTGCTATGTGGCACCATATGTTTACGCTCACACAGCTCCCATCACTGCAAATTTGAACAAAAAAATCTGAAAGAAGTTTCATTACGTGGAAGAGACCTGGAGACATCTAGACGATGATTACATAATGGAGAGTTAGAGATCTATAAACAAGATTTAAACTGCAAAACATTGCCACCAGCGGGTATGAATTGTGACCACCATTTATTGGTTATGAATAAAGAACTGCAGAAAAGTCTAGGACTTTGAAAAGTTGAAAGGGACAGAGATTGTTGAGAGTTTCAAATGGAATATTAGCCAACTACTCGCTGAAATAGAGTAAATGAACACAATATAAAATGAACTGATAGTTTTGAAAAGTGAAATAGTGAAAACAGCAGTGCGTTGAAATGGTAGAAAGACTAGCTCCAGTAAAGAACTTTTCCTAACACATGAAGTGTGGAATTTAATTGTCATTAGCAGAAAATAAACAACAAAGCAGACAAAAGGAAATACAGGCATCCAAATAATGAGACTGAAAGGAAATGCAAAATGGCAAAGCAGGAACGGCTAGAGAAGAAGTGCCGAGGCGTAGAAGCATGCGTGGCTGTGGGAACGATATAAATCACCCAGAGGAAACGAAAGTAACTTTTGGAGAAAAGAGAAGCAACTCTGCCTATATCAAGAGCTCAGATGAACGTCGGTACTAAGCAAAGAAAGGAAGGCTGCAATGTGGAAGGGATATATATACACTACTGGGCATTAAAATTGCTACACCACGAAGATGACGTGCTACAGACGCGAAATTTAACCGACAGGAAGAAGATGCTGTGATATGCAAATGATTAGCTATTCAGAGCATTCACACACGGTTGGCGCCGGTGGCGACACCTACAACGTGCTGACATGAGGAAAGCTTCCAACCGATTTCTCATACACAAACAGCAGTTGACCGGCGTTGCCTGGTGAAACGTTGTTGTGATGCCTCACGTAAGGAGGAGAAATGCGTACCATCACGTTTCCGACTTTGATAAAGGTCGGATTGTAGCCTATCGTGATTGTGGTTTTCATATCACGACATTGCTGCTCGCGTTGGTCGAGATCCAATGACTGTTAGCAGAATATGGAATCGGTGGGTTCAGGAGAGTAATACGGAACGCCGTGCTGGATCCCAACGGCCTCGTATCACTAGCAGGCGAGATGACAGGCATCTTATCCGCATGGCTGTAACGGATCGTGCAGCCACGTCTCGATCCCTGAGTCAACAGATGGGGACGTTTGTAAGACAACAACCATCTGCCCATCTGCACGAACGGTTCGACAACGTTTGCAGCAGCATGGACTATCAGCTCGGAGACCATGGCTGCGGTTACTCTTGACGCTGCATCACAGACAGGAGCGCCTGCGAAGGTGTACTCAACGACGAATCTGGGTGCACAAATGGCAAAACGTCATTTTTTTCGGATTAATCCAGGTTCTGTTTACAGCATCATAATCGTCGCATCCGTGTTTGGCGATATCGCGGTGAACGCACATTGGAAGCGTGTATTCGTCATCGTCATACTGCAGTATCAGCCGGCGTGATGGTATGGGGTGCCTCTGGTTACACGTCTCTGTCACCTCTTGTTCGCATTGACGGCACTTTGAACGGTGGACGTTACATTTCAGATGTTTTACGACCCGTGGCTCTATCCTTCATTCTATCCCGGCAAAACCCTACATTTCAGCAGGATAATGCACGTCCGCATGTTTCAGGTCCTGTACGGGCCTTTATGGATACAGAAAAGTTCGACTGCTGCCCTGCCCAGCACATTCTCCAGATCTCTCACCAATTGAAAACGTCTGGTCAATGGTGGCCGAGCAACTGGCTCGTGACAATGTCAGTCACTACTCTTGATGAACTGTGGTATCGTGTTGAAGTTGCATGGGCAGCTGTACCTGTAGACGCCATCCAAGGTCTGTTTGACTCAATGCCCAGGCGTATCAAGGCCGTTATTACGGCCAGAGGTGGTTGTTCTGGGTACTGATTTCTCAGGATCTATGCACCCAAATTGTGTGAAAATGTAATCACATGTCAGTTCTAGTATAATATATTTGTCCAATGAATACCCGTTTATCATCTGCATTTCTTCTTAGTGTAGCAATTTGAATGGCCAGTAGTGTATATGAAGACAATATTATCTAACGGGAAGAGGAAGTACAAAGGCGTGCAGAAAAGTAATGCCTCCGAATTCTGTATGTAAAAACTCTTAAAGCTTTTTAAATAAAACAGACGTTATTATCATTATACAACTTTATTCTTCTTGGATACATATTTCCAACTCCTGCCGCTAGATTGCTCATAAATGTAGTGTGCAACGTAGCGATACGTAATGTAACTATGTCGGTGCGAGAGAAACAGCGTACTGCAATCGAATCTCGAACTGGAAGAGTTCGTACACACAGGGAGCACCCTCTCCTTCAGCATGACAATACCAGGCCACACACAAGCGCAGCGCATTTGCAACAAACAAACGCCTTGGTTTCACTGTCATCGATCATGATGCATGAATTCCCTACTTGGCCCCATCCAAAACTTAAAGAATACTTTCGAGGACCTCGCTTTCATTGTGATGAAACGGTGAAAACAGAGGCGAAGTTGTGGCTCTGTTAACAGACCCATACATTCTACAGTGACAGTATCAACAAACTGGTCTCCCGTTGGGAGAAATGTGTTCGCTACAGGATGACTATGATGAGAAATAAATTTGTAGACATGAAGAATAAAGATGTAGAGTGTTAATAGTGTTTGTTTTATTTCAAAATCTTTCAGAGTTTTCACATACAAAATTCAAAGGCATTACTTTTCAGCACGCTCTCGTAGATGAAAATGAGATGGAAGATATGATACTGCGAGAAGAATTTAATAGAGCACTGGAAGACGTAAACCGAAAGATGGCGCATGGAATGGGTCAGATTCCATCAGAATTAATAAGATCTTTGGGAGAACCAACTTGTTGATATACAAGACATATGAGACAGGCAAAACACCTTCACAATCGAAGAAGTATATAACAGGTGTAAATATTACCGAACCATCAGTTTTATAACTCGTGGTTGCAAAATACTATCACGGATTACAGCAGAGTGACATGACTGAGTTCCAGACAAACGTAAGAATACGTATCTTAGTAGGTATATAGAAAAAGGCAAACCTACATTCATAGCTTTAATAGATTTAGACAAAGCTTTTGACGTGTGTTGACTGGGGAACACTCTTTGAAATTCTGAAGGTAGTGGGTGTAAGCACCGGGAGCGAGAGGTGATGTAAACCTTGTATAGGAATGACATTGCAGTTATATGAGTCGAGGGAGATGAGAGCGAGGCAGTAATTGAGAAGGGAGTGACACAGGATTCAAATGGTTCAAATGGCTCTGAGCACTACGGGACTCAACTGCTGTTGTCATCAGTCCCCTAGAACTTAGAACTACTTAAACCTAACTAACCTAAGGACATCACACACACCCATGCCCGAGGCAGGATTCGAACCTGCGACCGTAGCAGCAGCGCGTCTCCGGACTGGAGCGCCTAGAACCGCACGGCCACCGAGGCCGGCGAGACAGGATTTCTGGCTATCCCCCATGTTATTCAATTTGCACATGGAGCAAACAGTAAGGGAAACCAATGGAATCGGGGAAAAAAATTAAAGTTCAGGAAGAAGTAACAAGAACCTTAGGTTTCTGTTTCCATTGCAATTCTGTCAGAGGTGGCAAAGGGTGCAGAATATCAGTTGAACGGAATGAATACTGCTTTCAAGAGAGCTTGTAAGACGTTCATCAACCAAAGTAAACGAAGTTAATGGAATGTAGTCGAATCAAATCAGGCGATGGTCGAAATAGAGAGGATGTAAAATGCAGACTGGCAATAACCATAAAGAAATGTCTGAAAAACAGAAATTTGTTGACATCAAATATTAATCTTGGTGCTAGAAAGTTGATTCTGAAAGTATTTGTCTCGAGTGTAGTCTTATATAGAGCAGAAACATGGATGATAAGCTGTTCACACCAGAAGAAAATAGATGTTTTTGAAATATGATCTTACAGGAGAAAGAGGAGATACTGTATGGAATTGGGAATAAAGAAGCTTTAAGACAACCTTACTAAACGATCCGATTGGTTGATAGGATGCATTTTTTGGCATCAAAAACGAGTTAATTTTCTAGTAACAGGTAGTGAGGTGGGGGGGAGGGGACTACAAACTGTTAAGGGACACAAAGGAATGACTACAGTATGCTTGTTGAAGTCGACGTAGATTGCAGTTGTCACGAAGAGTTGATGAGAGTTACATAGGATAGAATAACGTGGAGCGCTGCACCAAACAAGTTTTCGAACCGAAAAATGCAACAACAAGAGGTAGGTCTAACGAATCGTTGCGAAGCCCTTTGATGTGTCAGCAGCCGGTGAAACCACGCGAGCCCTTGTGCGGCTTGTCTCGCGCCATGTCTTATCGGCCACATTTCCCAAGAGCACAGCGTGCCACGCAAGCGTAATGACGAGCGCGTTCATGACGGGCCTTTGAGATACGCTCCGTCAGCACATTACTTGGAAGGTGGGTTTATGGTACGAGACCCGTTCCGACGCTTAACTTTGACTTGTCACAAAGAGTACGAGTTTTGTACAGTATTCGATGTGTCGTCTGATTGCAACTTACAAGTACGCACGTTTGGAATCTTATGGCATTATATAAAGTGATGGTGGGTACTTACGACGAGCTCTTGGTAGGAATGAATCTCAAAACCAGGTGGGGGTCCAGGAGTGGGGGCTGGAGATGGGGGTTATAAGTATCATGCAGGTCATAACCATCCTAAAAAGAATATTTCACCGAAAATTTCATATTTTTACGAATATAATTTCCTCAATTTCTTAGATAATTTTCGGTAAATAAAGTAGCATGAAACGGTCTAAAATGGCAATTCTAGCCAAGTAAAAGCTATATTTAACACTGAGCTCTTTTCAGTTGTTTGCTTGAGGACCTACCCACATAGATGCTCTTTCGCACTGGCCAGTTGCATAGAATATTCCAGGTAAGTTACGGCGTCCATTCACATACTGGCTGGTCATACCCATTTCCAGCAACAAATCTAACATGGGTCGCAAGTCCACGGGTAGACCAGACCAGTCGCAAACTTTCCTGACCGTCATCGGAAACGATTGAAAGAAATAGCATCCCTCTTATTTACAGAACTGCGCAGCTATAGTCAGCAAACTTGTGTTTAAAATTACAGTAATAAGTGAAATATTAATAATGGTAATTGCAAACTTCAATTTAATGCCGTGGAAATTATTATTCTTATAAGTTACGCTAAAGCGAAGTACTAAGCATTCTTGTTCTTCTTTCTTTCTTTCTTCCTTACTTCCCTTAACTACACGGAGTCGGTGCGGTTATTATAGGATTCGACACTGTTATTGCTATGGGGTTGCCAGATGCCGTTTCTGTTGCCACTATTCCCTTCCTCCCTCCCCCCGCCCCTCCCCCCCCCCCAAAACCATTGCCCCCTGTTCCTTTCTCTCACTGGAACGGAATTGGTGTATCCAAACTGTCTGTGTGTAGTATTATCCATGTGAAAGTGCGTCAACGTTTTCTAAATGTTTGCGAATCGCGTAAATGAGGTGGGACGTGAGTACCAGCCCGTTTTTCACCTAGTCGGATGTGGGAAATCGCCTAAAATCCACATGCAGGTTGTCGTTAACCCGCCGGGCGGATACGATTCAGGGCCGGCGCGCCTTCCCGAATCTAGCAAGCGATGTGCTAGCACGCGGGATTATCTGCGTGGGTCGACGTACTAAGCATTAATATAAGCAGATTGTTGTTATTATAATATCGAAACGTATTATATATTTGAAACTTCCTAACATATTAAAACTGTGTGCCGAACCGAGACTCGAACTCGGTGATGGGAAGTCCATTAGCACCAGTAGTAGCCAACCTCTTTATGGAGCATTTAGAAGACATCGCCTTGGACACGGCTCCAGCAAAGCCGAGCTGTTTTTATCGCAACGTCAACGATACCTTCGTCATTTGGCCACATGGACAAGAAAAGTTAGAAGAGTTCCTGGAGCACCTCAACAGCATCTACGACCACATCAACTTCGCAATGGAAGTAGAGAAGGAGGGTTCCCTTGGACGTGCTTGTCCGCCGTAAACCCAATGGGTCTCTAGATAACAGCGTTTACTGCAAGCCCACCCACACGGATCGATATCTGCAGGCCGCCAGCTTCAATCACCCACCACAGAAACAGTCAGTTCTGAGGACCTTAGTACATCGAGTTGAAACCGTCTCAGCTGAAAACTTGCCGAGAGAATTGAGCCACTTACGCAAAGTTTTTAAGGGTTGGGTTGTTTGGAGAAGGAGACCAGACAGCGAGGTCATCGGTCTCGTCGGATTAGGGAAGGAAGTCGGCCGTGCCCATTCAAAGGAACCGTCCCGGCATTTGCCTGAAGAGATTTAAGGAAATCACGGAAAACCTAAATCAGGATGGCCGGACGCGGGATTGAACCGTCGTCCTCCCGAATGCGAGTCCAGTGTCTAACCACTGCGCCACCTCGCTCGGTAAAAAGTTTTTAAGAAAAACGCTTACAACAATAAACAGATCTCACAAGCAGTGTCATCCAAGCTTCAAAGGAAGAAGACCTGTGAAGCAGACACCAAGGAGGTTGCATGCATACCGTTTTGTGGTTCGACAACAGGGAAGATTAGTCAGCTCCTAAAGAGGCATAAAATAGACATGATCTTCAGGCCTCCGGCAAAGATCCGGCAACTAATGAAATCTGTGAAAGACGATGTAGGTTTCAGAACGCCAGGAATTTACAAGATACCTTGTGGATGTGGGCAGTTCTATGTCGGCCAGGCTGTTCATACTATCGAACAGCGCCGCATGGAACATGGAAGGTGTTACCGTCTGCGCTATCCCGAAAAGTCAGTTGCAGCAGAACATGCTCGGCAAAACGGACACCGAAATGCATTCGATGAGACGTCTATTATTAAATGGACTAATTGCTTCTGGGATAGCGTGATGAACGAGGCCATAGAGATTAGAATTTCTGACACCACCTTCAACAGAGACGGTGGATTGCAGCTGAGTACAGCGTGGGGTCCAGTGTTGAGGGAGTTGAAGCGGGCACGGCGGTCGCACGGCCAAAACATTACCATATACGCTGCGGGACCGAGAACCAGTGACGTCACTAGCGACGTCACGAGCGGCGGCGCGGCTATACAAGCGCGGCAATGACAACCACAGCTGGCCGGAGTGGCCGAGCGGTTCTAGGCGCTTCAGTCTGGAACCGCGCGACCGCTACGGTCGCAGTTTCGAATCCTGCCTCGGGAATGGATGTATGTGATGTCCTTAGGTTAGGTTTAAGTAGTTCTAAGTTCTAGGGGACTGATGACCTCAGATGTTAAGTTCCATAGTGCTCAGACCCATTTGAACCATTTTTCATTGACAACCACACGACGGTCATCCACTTGACAATGGCAGAGGAGATCTCTGCCGAAAGCTCGTGAGCAGTCAACCACTTGACACCGCTTGAAACCCAAGAACGTTTTACTAACGGATATCGCCGCGAAAGCGTGCATTCGTACAAGAACAGCATGGTTGTTGATGACTGAGGACCATAATGCATAATGAAGCATTGAGGAGTCCCTTATCCATAGTGGATGATAAATGTCTAATAATGATGATGATGAATAGAACACTAGAGCGTACAAAAATCGACATACAACGATTATTTTTTAATATTTAGAATTATCACTAAACTTTAATGCAACTGTTTCTTATTTATTTCCTTTCAGAAAATTTCATTTTACCTCTCAAATATTAACTATCGTAAGGTTGTAAATCACTTAAACAGATCATTGGATATTAGAGCTGCGGCCGCGGAATTGAGCGGACGCGCTTGCAGCACCAGCTGTAGCAACAGTTTCTTTTTCTATACACAGGATTTAGTGTATATTTTGTTCTCGCGTGCTTCTGGGAAGAAGTGAATAGTATCTGTGTATTTAACTGTGCTGAGTCGTATCGATTAATGTATTCTAAGTTTCTGCATGTTTTTGACCACTAGTGTCACGTGAGTTGATTTTGTAGTGTAATAAAATCAAAACACTGAGGTGACAAAGCCATGGGATATCGATATCCACATATACAGACGGCGGTAGTATCGCATAAACAAGGCATACACTGGGGCCACAGAAGTCATGGGATAACGATATGTACAGATACAGATGACGGTAGTATCGCGTACGCAAGATATAAAAGGGTAGTGCAGTGGCGGGGCTGTCATTTGTACTCAGGTGATTCATGTGAAAAGGTGTACGACACGATTACGGCCGCAGGACTGGAATTAACAAACTACGACCATGGAATGGGAGTTGGAGCTAAACGCATGGGACATTCCATTTCAGAAATCGTTAGGGAATTCAATATTCCGAGATCCACAGTGTCAAGAATGCGCAGAGAATACAAAGTTTCATACATTACCTCTCACCACGGACAAGGTACCCAACGACCGAGAGCAATGGCGTTTTCGTAGTGTTGTCAGTGGTAACAGACACCCAACACTGCGTGAAATAACAGCAGAAATCAGTGTGGCACGTATGAGCAACGTATGCGTTACGGCAGTGAGGCGAAAGTTAGCGTCAGTGGGTCCTGGTAGCAGACGGCCGATGCGAGTGACTTTGCTAACAACACATCGCCTGCAACGCCTTACCTGGGCTCGTGACTATGTCGGTTGGACCTTAGACGACTGGAAAACTGTGACCTGGTCAAATGAGTTCCGATTTCAGTTGCTAAGAGCTCATGGTAGGGTTCGAGAGTGGCGCAGACCCAAATGAAACAACTGACCCAAGTTGTCAACAAGGTACTGTACAAGCTGCTGAAGGCTCCATAATGCTGTGGGCCGTCTGTGCATAGAATGGACTGAGTCCTCTGGTCCAGCTGAACCGATCATTGACTGGAAATGGTTATCCTCAGCTACATGGAGACCATTTGCAACCATTTATGGACTTAATGTAACCAAACAAAAATGTCGTGTCACTGGGCCACAATTGGGGCGACTGGCTTGAAGGACATTGTGGACAATTCAAGCGAATGATTTGACCACCCAGAATCCATACATGAATCCCGTTGAACATTTATGGGACATAATCGAGAGGTAGGTTCGTGCACAACATCTTACACCGGTAACACCTTCGCAATTATGAACGGCTACAGAGTCAGGATGGCTGAGTATTTCTGCAGGGGACCTCCAGCGTTGAGTCCACACCACGTCAAGTTACTGTGCCCCTCTGGGTAAAACGAGGTCAGACTGGATATTAAAAGGTATCTCTAGACTTTTGTCATCTCCGTGTAAGCAGTGCGGTGAGGGCCAAGGATCAAACGGTGTTGAGAAATTATAGATTAAATTCAGTTGGCGTTGGCGCGATGTTTCTATTAGAAGTAGCTTATCTTGTGATGAAATGGAAGTAGATAGTTGCTGTGAGTTAGATTGGGTAGACGTTATACTCGACAGCCGGAATAAATTAACAACTGGTTCCGTTTACCGACCGACCGTGCCCTGCCGCCGCCGCCGCCGCCGCCGCCGCCGACGACGACGACGACGACGACGACGACGACGACCCCCCTCCCCCCTCAGACTGTGTAGTTGGTGAAAAGTTCATGGAAAATGTGAGTCTCATTTCGAATAGGTTCCCAGTTCATAAAATTATAATTGGTGGTGATTTGGATCTACCTAGGATATGTTGGTGAAAATACACGTTTAAATTCGGTGGTAGGCATAAAACATCGTCCAAATTTTTACTAAATACTTTCTT